>NC_090928.1:1219490566-1220103423 GCF_040938575.1 Ambystoma mexicanum | reverse complement strand
AGTGGAGCAAGTCGGTAGCATCAAATGGGTGTTGGCAATGTGATTTACAACTTTTACGTTTGCTGTGTTCAATTGTTCCTGCTCTCTTGACTTTGGCAATGCAGGAAACAAAGCCCCTTATTTGAATTTTCCTTTTTGGTAGAATTGTATCCCCTTTGTTTTATATCTGCCCTTCTTTGGCTTGGGTAATGCGGGTTACAATCTTTTCTTATAGGGCCTCTCTTTTCTCATATTTTGTATTCACTTTGTTTAGAAATTGTCCTTTTTTGTTTTGGACAATGTGAGTTACAATCTACTTCTGTTTGCTCCCTCTCTTTTGAATCATGACATTCAGTGTGTTCAAATGTAACTGTTCAGTATTCAAAATTAGCTTTCTTTCAAAGCGGTTGGTCTCGGAGTGACCCAGTGATACCTCGCTTAGGCCAACTCACTGATTGCTGCTGGCGTCTCCTCTAGACCTGCTTCCTCTGCGGCACTGCTCATCGGGTTGTTCCAAGTGACTGACAGCTACGGTCGGCTTCCAGTGGGCCACACGGTCTGTCAGCAGAGCTCCCATAGCTCCACACGCGCTTCGGTGCAGTTCGTTCACAACACGTGCTTCAACCCGTCTGGATGTTTCTCAAGGAGTTACAATGACACGTAGGTCTTATTACATTTGTCTTAACGCATAGGGCCTCATTACACGGAAGGCGGTAAGGGTTAACGGTCACCGGTAATGCTACCGGTGACCGTTAACCCTTACCGCCTTACGAGTTTCCTTTGCGGGACCCGACTTTAACGGCTGGTTTTACCAGCCGTTAAAGTAGGGTGCCGCAAAGGGACCTTGGTGCTAATTATGGTACCGCAATTTGCGGTACCGTAATTAGCGCCTTCCCCATTCCCATTATGCCCTATGGGGGCAAAAATGGGAATGGGGAAGGGCCTTGGTGAATGGGAAATTACCTCCCCCACTCACCTTGGAGTAGAGTGGTAATTCCGCCATCCACCAAGGCGGACACGGTAAAATACCGGCGGCAACCATGGCGCTAATAGTGCCATGGTTACTGCCTACTGTGTAATGAGGCCCATAGTTTAAATATTTGTTTAGACAGCAATATCTGGCAGTCTATAAATTGAGAATGCGTTTCAAATGAATATGTTTTGATTCCATGGTTGTCTCACCATGGTCACATTGAGTGAGTATAGTTAATACGGTTGTGTTGCATACATGCGCAGATGCGCCCACAGGATTTCTAAAATGGATAAGCTTTCAAATGGCTAAGTGAAGGATGTCTGGTAAAGATCATCCTCGCCGTGCTCAGTGTCCACGTGTTGCCACAGCGGGACCCAGGACCTCACTGTGTTGAAGGAACCCTGCAGTTGTGTGTCAGCCTCTCATGTGTTTGGGAGCCTGAGAACAAGGACCCATTGTGTCCCTGAGTCGCTGGGATGGGACTCAAAGCAACTTGAAGTGTGACCTGCTGCTGGAGCATGGACTGCTTCTCTGCCAGACACAGCAGTAGCCAGGACCTCACCATGCGAAAGGACCCCTGCAGTTGTGTGCCCGCCTTCCCGTATTTGGGAATACGAGAAAAAGGACTCCTCTTGACCCCAAGCTCCTGGATGGACAAGATAGCTTTGAGCCTAGTGTTTTTTAAGTTGAACTGCTTGGAGCCACGTTTCAAGAACTGGTCGACACATTTGAACCACCAGGAACCTCCGGGGCTGCCTTTTGCACTCTCCCGAACGTTGAATTGCTCACAGAGCACCGAGAAGTCTGATCACCACCAAAACCCCCAAAAGATTATATTGATTGATAATATTGATTGCTAACTGCCCCCTTTGTCCTCCATGAGGCCCTAGACACTGGTTAGGTCACTTTTATCCCATTTGCACCCTTGATTCATTACTGTTGAATCTTGTTATCTTTGCTTATTCTGTGTTCTTTCCTCAGGGTGGCCGGGGAGTGGGAGCAAGGGGGTTCGTGTAGTGTTTTTTAAGTTAGTTATTATTGTAAATAGTATGTTTAATTAAACTATACATTTTTATAGAACCTTGGTTGGGCATTCCTTTATTTTGCTGTTTGGGTTTCTACCGAACCACATTCACACCCCTCGAGAGCATAACGTTCACTCTGCCCATGTTACCACAAAAAGCAAAGGAGGTATGCCTCTTAACTGTGCCTGTTTTACCTGTATGATTGTTTTGGTTCATGGTTGGTAGAGGTGGGATGGCTGAGGAGGTGCTCTAGTTTCTGCTCATCCTTCTACTCCTGCGGGCCAGAAGTCAGTTTGTCACAATAACAGTGACAAGAAGTAGAGGAATTCAGGGATGACTAGGGTTTCCCATACAGAGGAGCAGCTGCCTCCATCAAAGAAAGAGGTTGTGGATGCAATGGAATTTGAGGAGAGTCCAATAGAACTTGCCTGTTTCTGACTCAATCTTTTTGTTGGCTGTGAGACATGAGTGGGGTTTCTGCCATGTCTTAGTGGCTACTGCCAAGAGCTCCTTGTGTAAAGGTATGCCTAGCAGCTCTAAGGTCTGCATGGCTAATACCTCCCCTAGAACTCCTCCTTCAGGATTGACCTCTGGAGGTGGAGAGATTCCTAAGAATGTAGGTGTGAGGAATTCAACCATCCGCACAGGAAGTGTGCGCTCACCTGGGCTTTTTTGAAGTTTTGTAATTAAAATTAATGATGGGGGATCAACCTCAGAACATGTGTGGGGCTAATCCACACACATGTTCCTCTGCTGACCACACAACAAACACATAGTCATGTGTACTCTGTGGGGGCACAGCCTACAGGTGCAGTCCTCCGTGTCACATTTAGCTGGAATGTGACAACCACAGGTACATCAAAGCATCTCTAAAGGGGGAAGGCAACACCTTCCTCCGGTCACAGCAATTAAAATATCAAAGGCTCCATGGATCCACCCTGTTCTATTATCAATGTTCTGCTGGTGGCAGCACATACTGATGAGTTAATTGAAACAGGCCTGTGATAGGCCTGAATGCAGAACTGACAAAAGGGGACAGGACATCTCCAACACCTCTTTGATATGCAATGTGTCAACTTGAAGCTAGCTCCCACCCCTCTGTATGAGGGTCAGTGAAAGGCATGTTTGGAGAGACCCCCTTTCAGAGGGAAGAAGTATGTGAACTGATGGAGACAGAAAGTCTGTTCTCAGCACAAACTTCAAGGGAGATTTGCACTTTGATCAAGAGTCACAGAGAGCTCAATTAAACAGAGAGACACTTTGATCCGCAACAGACAGGAAGATGGGTGGGACTTAGTAGTCCATGTTGTCACCCCTTACCTTTCCTATTGCAAAGCACTCTGGTTATGACCTCACGCACAACAGAAGATTGTTGGTGGGGACCCAGGATTGGTTCACTAAGGTAGACTTAGCCTGCACCAATCACTGGGGCCCATTTGGCTTTAAAAGAGGGCTGAGCCCCTCACTTAGCAGAACATCCAACGACTTCAAAGGGAGTAAGAAGGACTCATTTGGATCCTGGCTGAAGTTACAGTCTGCTTTACAGCTTCCGCAAGTGAAGGAAGGCCAGGATTTCCAAGAAGGAAGCAAGATCCCTCCCCTAAACATCTCCCAGGGACAGAGGGAGAAACCGACCTCAGAGGACCCATCCAGCAGCTCCAGAAACAGTACCCAACCAGCACACAGCTTGCCCTGCTAGGTTATACCAGCAAGCTTCCTATGTGGGACGTGCCAGAGAGTCTCTGACCAAAGGACAAGGCCGTTGCCTGCAAACACTCTCTTCAGCTTTTGGCCATCCACATCAAAGGATGCCACGAGCCCTGTGAAGACGCTAGGAGGAGTGCCACAACAAGCATGAACCAGCATCCATCTTTTAAGGACATTTTCGAGACAGTAAAGCCCTCAAGACGCGACCGGCTGCATCACTAACTGTTGTCACGCTGCAGTCACTAAAGCTGTACGAGACGCCTCGACCAGTGTTCCAGATCCGCCAACCAGCACAGAGACAACAATCCTTGACCCAGAGCTGCCGTGTAGGCCAGCCTGCAGCCGTCTGTCCAGCCTCACTTGCCAAACTGCCTGCCACCTGATACCCACAGCTGTCTCCCATCTTGAACTCTGTCGCAGGAGCTGCAAAGCATCCTGGAACCGACTCGACACTGTTGAGCATCAAGATCATCTCAAACACAAGGTACATTGCGGTTCTGTCCCCCTGGTCCTTCCTTCTCCGAAGGTTCCTAGTGACATTCACGACTCCTTGCTCCCTTGGTGTTCAAACCAAATAACCTTGAACAGTTAAGATTGATTGCTTTACCGCCTATCCTCCTGTCAGTATCCAGATTGCATCACTTTCCTTTGTGAAACTGTTGTCCTCTGTGTTCCTTTACAGGGTGGGCTGTATTTTGTAGTGTGCTAGAAGTGTCTGTTGTAATAATAAAGTAGATATTTTTATACAACCTTGGCTGGAGAGTCCCTTTTATCATTGGGTAATAATTGTATTTTCGCTGTGTTGCAACTAACCAATGATCCACGACCTTGCGGCCGTAAGCCTGCCGTTCCATCCACGTTACCAAAATTGGACAGGAGGTTTATAATTTACTTGAGTTTCCAATCCATTCGGATACCTTCTGGTGTACTAGAGGTGTGGGGCTGATTGATGGTTTAGAAACTGATATTCATCCCTGGACCACTGGTGCCCCGGAGGTTGACCCGTCACATTGGTGGCAAGTGGTCGGATCAGTTGGAGTCTTGCGCACAGCTTAGTCGCCAAACGATAAAAGTACTGTTGCGGGCAATGTTTAGTCACTGCTAGGTATTAGTAATAGTCATGGATGTTGACATGAAAACTGTAAAAGGCAGGACGAAGGATGTCCTCTGCGTCTTATGTCAAGAGAGAGGACTTCTCCACAGCACTAAGGTTAATAAACCTGAGTTGCTGACCATCCTCTAAGCTTGGGTATAATGAAGGGTGGTTGGGGAGAAGACCCCAGGGGACAGGCTAGGCTCCATGTACCCTAACAGACAAGACCTTCCAGAGGAGGAAAATGATGAGGACGACCGCAGGTGCAGTGTTTCTCACATATCATCCCGGTGGGGGGCAAGTGTGGTTTCTCAACATTTGAGAGGGTCAGTGAGGACAGGGGCTAGTGTGCCATCCCGCAAGTCCCAGGCCTCAGCATGGTCTCTAAGTGGCCCCGTAATTGTTCCAGCTGACAATGAGGTAGCGGCTAGAAAGCTCCTGCTCGATGAGAGGAGACGAGCGCTAGAGGAACATAAACAGCGGGACAAGGTCACCATAGAGTGGGACAGGGCTGCCATAGAGCTGTGCAAGCTGGCGCTTGAAGAGAAGAGGAAGGACAACAAATCCACCTCTAGCGAAAGTAGCAGTAGTGGCTCAAACCAGAGGACCCGGGATAAGCGTCGGTGGCACATCCCTAAAGACTTAGTGCAGGCTTATGACGTGGGGAAGGATATTTTTGACTGTTTTGAAGCACTCAAACTGGCTTTCCAGCTACAGGAGGTGGATGGGGTACTGTGGGGTGCAGCCCAGATGAGTCGCTTACCGACACCAGGGACTGATGCAATTCTTCAGTCAACTCCTGAGGAAAGGCCCGTTTAGGAAAGCATGAAGGCAGTCCTCCTCAGGAAGTTCTGTAAAACCCCAGAACAGTATCTCAAGAGCTTCAGAGAGCTGGGAAAGAAAAGTGGGCAGACATTTGAAGCATGCACACACTTGAAATATCTGAGCGAGTGGGTGACTGGTGACAAAGATGACAAATTTAAACAGATGTACAATTTGATTGCGTGTGACCATGTATTGAAAGATTGTGAGGTTGACCTACACCAGCATCTTGTGGACAAGACTATCACAGACCCTAATGAGCTTTCAAAGGCTGCTGACAGGTTTGTGAGTACTTGAGTCCAGAAAAAGGTTCAGGCGAGCACACAGAAGTCGGCGGACAAAAAAGTAAACCGGGATGGGAAGGACAAAGGTCCAACCCAATCCTATTCGAAGTCAGGTCCACAAAAGAACGAAGGGAAATCCCAAAACTCTAGTTCAGTCATGCACACTGAAAAGAAGAGCACAGGTGCCACTAACACTGGGACACCTGCATTCTCACCACCTAAAGATTGTTTCATGTGTAAGGAGCTGGACCATACGAAAGGGGATCCTGCTTGCAAGGGCTTACCCAAGCAAGCCATAGTAAATGTTGGACTCGTGGAAGAGGCCCTCATTAGTGTGGGCCTCTCAATGGAGGATTTCCCACTAGGCCAGCGAGTGACCGAATATGGATTGGTCACACTGAGTGGGAACAGTACCGGGTCTCCAGAAGAGACACCAGTTTCCAATAATACTCAACTCTATCTAGAACATGTGTATATCAATGGACACAAAACACCTGCAGTTTGAGACACCACGGCTAGCATCACTACTGTCACCCAGCAGTGGATACAGCCAGGCCAGTGTATTGATGGGCCTGATTTGTGCATCAGTGGGTTTGACGGAAAGAGTAAGTGCCCCTTAGGGATAGTAGAGTTCATCTTGTAAGGTGAAATGACCCAGATCCGTGTATCAGTGAAAGACTCCATCCCTGCCCCATGTCTGTTGGGTAGTGATCTTCTTGATCCTGAAATAGTTGCAGCAGCTACCCGATCGAGGGCCAAAGAGATCACCAGATTGAACACTCTCAGAGAGCTTGTTGGTAAGACAGGTGTGGCCGGTAGCACCTAGTCGAGTTCCAAGGATGACTGAGTCACCTACTACTGTAGGAGAGGGGCCAGTAGACACTGAGGAACCTACATTGGTAGCAGGGGACTCAGTAGCTTCAGAGTTCCCTGGTACAGCGCAGGAACCTGAGGTGGAGGACCAGGTGGGCCCAAATCTGAAGAGCCTGCCCAAGCTGCATGAGTTTGCATCAGCTGGGGGCCCAGGTCACATTGACTTCTTCACAGCCCAGAAAGAGTGTTTCACTCTGGCGGTTCTCTAGAAGCTGGCGTAGGAGCAGGCTAAGGCCGAGGTCCCTGGCCTGTTCAAAGTGAACTGGGATGACGGACTCCTGTAAAATGAGCCAAAAGAATCAGAGGGCGAGGGCACCGGGAGGTTGGTTCCACAGAAAGTTCCTTTTGGAATTTGGCTCACCAAATTCCTTTAGCAGGTCACTTGAGAGTGACTAAGACATCAGACCGGTTGTCTGTGCACGTTTACTGGCTGCAGTTCGGCATAAAGGTCTGGTCCTGCCCGACTTCACAAGTTTCTGGCAAGTCAGGTGATGCCACAAAGACCCCCTTAATTCCACTACCCGTGGTTAAGTGGCCTTTCAAGAGAATAGGCATGGATATTATGGGTCCTATGGATCCTCAAACCAACTCAGGGAACAGATATGTCTTGGTGGTGGTAGATCATGCCACAAGATACCCTGAGGCTGTCCCTCTGAGGAGCATCAAAGCACCCGTGGTTGCAAAGTCTCTAATTGGGATATTCTCCCGTGTTGGATTCCCCAAGGAAGTTGTTTCTAACAGGGGATCAAACTTCATATCAGCATATATGAAAGCCATGTGGGAAAAGTGTGGAGTCACCTATAGGTTCTCCACATCCTACCATCCACAAACAAATGGGCTAGTTGAGTGGTTCAACAAGACCCTGAAAGGCATGATATGTGACTTGGAAGAGCACCTGAGTAGAAAATGGGATATTCTCCTGCAATGTCTTCCGCTCGCCTACAGGGATGTGCCACAGAACGGAGTAGGGTTTAGCCCCTTTGAGCTTCTGTTTGGACACCCTGTACAACGTCCCCTCAGTCTAGAGCTGGGAAAGCAAACCCTCATCCCCTGCACATGATGTGGATGTGGTGGACTATGTACTCTGCCTTCCTTCTAGAAAAGCAAAGAACATGGAACAGTCGACAAAGAACCTAAAGAACCTAGAGTCTAAATATCTCACATTCGGGAAAAAATTTAAAACTCATCTGTTTAAGTAATTCTTGTAATGACCTTTAGTTAGTCAGGTAGCTCCTCATGTTTGGTTAAGCCAAGTGTCTCGTCTACATGTATGTTTTTCTGTTTAGTGTCTCTATGTCACGCGGTACAAATAAATGAATAAATAAATAAATAAATAAATAGATAAAGTCTAGTCAGGAGCTGATGAAGCACTGGCACGACCAGAAGGCCACAGTAACATTCTATTCTCCAGGCCAGTGGGTGTGGATTATGGAGCCTGTCAAACCCAGTGTCCTTCAGGACAAGTGGACTGGGCCTTACTGTGTGCTGGAAAAGGTCAGTGAGGTTAACTATCTCATTGACATGAAAGGTATCTCATTGACTTGAAAGGACCTAAACAGATGTGCAGGGTCTTTCACGTCAATCGGCTAAAACCCCATTATAGTCGGGATGACTTGGTCATGGCATTAGTGACTGACGGAGAAACTGAAGAGACAGATACCCTCCCAGACCTCCCGCACACTGAAGCGTCAGATGGGTCACTTGAAGTTGTCAACCTTGCAATGGACCTGTCAGAACAGCAACTGACATACTTTTGCCATTTACTGGGACAGTTTGCTGGTCTGCTTTCTCTTACTCCTGGTCGTGCGGATTGGTGCACCCATGATGTGGACAATGGAGTCAGTAAGCCGGTGAAGAGTAATATTCACTGGATGTCCACCTCAAAAAATGTAAACTGGAAAGCACTGTTGCAGTGCTAAATGCTTCTCCGGTCTCCGAAGGCACCTAGTGACATTTACGACCCCTTGCCAAATAACCTGGAACAGTTAAGACTGATTGCTTTACCGATTATCCTCCTGTCAGTATCCAGAGTGCATCCCTTCCTTTAGTGAAACTGTCTGTCATCTGATTTCCTTTACAGGGTGGGTTGTATTTGTATTGTACTAGAACTTTCTGTTGAATAATAATAAAATAGATCTTTTTATACAGCCTTGACTGGACAGTCCCTTTTATCATTGGGTAATAATTGTATTTTCGCCATTTTGCAACTAACCAACCTTACACAAGGAGGTTTATAATTAACTTATGTTTCCAATTCGTTCGGATCCCTTCTGGTGTACTAGAGGTGTGGGGCTGATTGATGGTTTAGAAACCGATATTCATCCCTGGACCACTGGTGCTCCAGAAGTTGATTCGTCACAGTGGGTCTTTCTGCCCCTTGGCGTGAGCAAAGGTAGCCTTAGCCCATAGGCCCTCACGGTGCTTCTCGGTACCATGCAGCATTAGAGTTGCAGAGTTGGATAACCGACCCCTCTCAGCGGAGGAGGCATTCCGACAGGACTAGATGCACTGAGGTGTCCTGGAAGAAAAAGAAGACTTATGAAACGAAGCACTTACCTTAGCATATGATGTTTCTTCAACTACAAAGCAAAGGACTTTAAGTGCTCTGGAGGGGACCTCTGAAGTGGAGGCCAATTTTTTAGAGCCCTAGGTTTAAGCGCGACACATGCAATGCAGCTTTCCTACTACTAATCAGCCCCAAGATACTCCAGAGTGTGTGTGGGTCCGACGCAGGGAATTGACTGTCACAAGACGCGCACCTAGAAAAACCTGCAGGGGTAATGCCAGAGTGCAGGTAGAAAAAAGCAGAATTGAAAAAAGAAAAATCACAGGGGAAAGCGCTCTAAAGAAAGTAGCGCTGTGCTAAGGACAAGAAGTCCACGTGGAAAAAGGAACTGACAGTTGGGGACAGGAGGGCAGGGTTTGCAGGACAGAGGACTCCCGCGACTGCGGCCTTGTGCACCTCCAAAAATGTAAAATGGAAAGCACTTTTGCAGTGCTAAATGCTTCGGTGCTGCCATGGAGGTCGCACTGTGACCCCTAAAGTCTCCCTTGCTACCACTGTGGTCTCCCCTGCTACATATAAAAACTTTTGTTTCCCCCTTTTTTTTAAATTGAGGCTCATGGGCTGTGGCCAGCAGCATGTGGCTCTTTGTTTCTGTAGTGGCTGGATTTCTGATAGCTATAGCCGGTAGGATAACTCAGAAGGTTGAACGCTGGCTGATGCAATGTGTGCATGTGATGTGTGCAGAGTTTAGACTCCCATCAAATCCAACTCAGCCTTTCATCCTGCTGAGGTTCATAAACGAGTACCAACACAGCTTGGGTGATATTGTATGTATCTTTGTTCTATATGAAGCGCTTAAGCGGAAGTGCTATATAATAACATCCTTATCATTTGGCCTATCAACGTCTGCTTGTAGTCACAATAATTTGGTAATATGGGCCTATATACACTAATATTAACGATACATAATGTGATCCATTCTTGTATGAAATGTATATCACTTTACAGTGATACAGTAACCATATTTTTCGTACTGTAACTAGAAACAATGCTGTGTGATGCCACTTCCTGTTTTGTCGAGGGGTGAAAGGTTGCGTTCCATCATTTCCCGTGATGTCACTTTGGGTGGGGTCAAATGACATCACTTCCTGTGATGTTATCAGAGGTCAAGGGTTGTGTGATGTCACTTCTGCTACCCTTGGCATTTTGGTGAAATGATGTCCCTGGGTGCTGCCCCCCCCCCCCCCCCCCCGGGATGCCACATACAGTATGGAGGAAAGGGGATTGATGTTGGCATAACAGGGGATATATCTGAAAATGATTGCCAGAGGAGCCCAGGGTCACAGCCGTCACAGTAACCCCATAGTTTTGCTGGCAGAGCCCAATGGCTGCTCAGGCGGCAGCGTCATGGCTATATTCCCAGCAGGGGATCTACTTACTGGGAGTGTCTTCAGTATCACCTACTTTTCCCTATTAAAGAACTGGTCGTTTGGGGCTGTGGGACCGTATAGTTCTGAGCCTCTTGTGCGCTTCGCTTACATTGCTAGCCTGCAGCCTCAAAGACTCACTCCCTGCATGCTTCCCTCGGCGATGTCGATGTGATTGGGCCTTACTGTCGCATAACGAGTGAGCAAATTGCATAGTGTGTCCCAACCTCATGTGGTGACAGTCGGTGCACTCTCATGCAATCCTACAGTGCTGTACAGTCATACCAGTGACAGGTGTGAGCTATACTGCAATCAGTTGCTTCGCAATAGATAGTGACCTCTAAACTCCGTTTGCTGGTGCCACCTTCAGCACTGTCACAATGTTACCCAGCTGATTCCCCCTACGCCCCCCGCGTCCCCGACCCAAATTCGGTCCTCATGCCAGCAATCACTAATTCACATGCATACTTCGCACACACAGTATCCCCACCCAGCATAGAAGTGTTAACAATAAGATTACATTACCAGTTCGTTCCCTGTAATGTGGTGTTCTTCAGTCTGTGTGGGACGCCTCTAGGGGGCGCTAATCCCATAGGTTGATAGCAATTAGCAGCCACTCAGCAAGTGCGTCGGAGCAGCGACTGCAGCCTTGGGTAGAGGCTCCTTGTCGTGTTCTGTGATGGGGGGAGGAGCGCCACAGGTGGGGCTGCGAGTTTCAGGATATACACACTGCATGGAAAAGCATCCATGTGTGCTTATTTCTTTTGGGGCGACGCAAAGAGAGCTCCCACTACGCAGCACGCCTGCCAACTAGGCGGTCAAAGTAGAGTACCAAACACACAGGGTAACCATAGAGGTTAAGCGCAGAAACGCAAAGACAAAGTGGTAAGAAATCGACAAATACTTGAAATCCATTATAACTGTCCCTTAAAATGTCAACTTTCCGCATACTCACCATACAGAAACTCACACAACCACCTCTCTGCACAGAAATCTGCACGTAATTCACCACATTACAACAGACTAACAACACAGAACCCGCCACAACACATGGGAATTCTGGCACCCATCGAAAACCACACTTAAGCTGAGCGAACGGTGCAAACCCAAACCGAAGCGGCCAGCAGGACATCACAACTCTCACTTTCCTATTCCCACTACACCCTACTAATCACCCCCCGCGGCCCGCTTTTTGAACCTCCTTTTCAGATTCGCCAGAGCGCCCGAGGACCACAGCAGTGGTGACAGTGCACGGCACAAATACCTTTAACATTAACATTAAAGTCCTCAGCACATACACAGAGACAGGCACTGTGGTCTCGGCCTCCTCCCCACTGCAGGAATAGGGGCAGCCACCAGCCCGGCCCTCAGAGGAAGGGTGAGAGAGAAAAGGAGGAGAAAAGGTAGTTACGCGTGAACAGGTGGGGGAGAGTGGCACGGAATTGGAGGGGCAGGAAACTTGCAAGATAGAGGAAGAGAGAAGATGATGAAAGAAATAGGAGGCATAATGAGAAAGATGGGATAGAAGGAAGAATAGCACAGAATTGGGGGGCGAGTTAGAATGGGGGTCAGAAGGGGGATAGACAGTGCAAGAGAGAAGGAGAACGACCACAAGAACACATGAGGGGGGCACTCAAAATGAGAGGGAGATACAAATGGAGACATGACTGGAAGAGCGCAGAAAGAGTGAGTGAGAGAAGAGATAGTACAGGAATAGAACAGGCAGAACGTGAGGGAAAATAAAATAGAGGAGGAAACGGAGAGGGATAGAAGAGACAGATCGAGCCTGATGGAGAGCCAGGTGATAGAATGGGAGGTTAAGAGAGCCAAGAGACGGCATGCAAGAAAGGAGGAAAAATAAACAGGCGTCCTAATGGGAGGAGACAAGCCACCGGGTGGGAGGGATAGAGAGGAGAAAGAACAGGAGGAAGAGGAGTGGCAGCATGTACCAGTGTAGCAGAGAGTGCGAAAAGGCAGCATTTGAGATGAGAAGGAAGAGAGTGCAAAAGAGAGTGTGAGGGACTAAGAGAAAGAGCAAAGAATGGAGATAAGAAAAGGAGCAAGAGAACAAGGGGAGAGAAACAAAGGGGCTCTGGAGTAAAGCATGAAGTGACTGGAGAAGGAGGGAGGGCGTAATATCAAGGTGGCAAGCTATATGCTCCCGGCGATCCCAACTCTGTGGGGGCGTGGGCTCCCATCCCCCCACTCGGGACCTTTCCTGCAACTGCATGGACCAGTGGGGGCTACTTCCCAATCTTATTCCCAAAGAGGCTCTGCATAACAATGGCTGGAGACCTATGCTCTTATGTAATTAAAATAAAGTCTGTCACATCATGTTCAGACTATGGTCTACCCAACTCCCAGACAAGCTACAGCACTTCGAAGTCAGAAGAATGGCGGCTAAGCACTATTCAAATGGACATAACAAAACATGACGCCTGATCTCGCCTGCTCACATGTCTGCGAGGGGAGCAGGGGTCACAGATGCAGGGGATGTCACGGTTAGATGCATGCAGGCGTTTACATGAAGTATGTGCAGTACTTGTCCTGGTCAATTGCTATGTTAAATCCCAACCTCTTTGTCATATAAAACTCTATCCTAAGAAATCCCCAGCCTGACATTGGAATGCACTTGGATTAAATGCTTACCGACCATGTCCAATATATATGTTAATGTGTGAGGCAGAGCCTTATATTGAAATCCGCTGCTGTCAATAAACAAGGCCAGCATTAAGGTTTTGTGTTAATTAAGTGCAGACACGTGTAACCAACATCTTATCTTAATCAGGGCCGTGCATGCCTGTGCAACAATCATGGCGTAACTTCCCAGAAACTGAACACACGTATTTACATTATAAGGATAGCAAACGTCACCAGAGAGCTCTGTGCCATATGGGGCAACAGACTGACAGCTCTATACAGGCACGCAACGTCAACAAAGCTTTTACGGTCCCTCTACAAAGAGCTCCAGGCGGGGGTTCCTTTCACTCCAAAGCGTTATAGTAATAAGTCCCATTGCTTCCAAACAGAATCATACTCCATGTATCCACTGCAGAGAAAAGTGATCGGATGAGTCAGCCCTGCCAGGACTCAAACCTGATGTCGGAGTTGAGCGCTTTACTTGCTGAGCTATCTTGGCTGCAACCTCTATATAGTTGTAACATCGCTAGTCACCTGTGATGAGGAAAAGACATGACCGCACAACTGGTGTGTGACTTTAGAGCGTCTGCTCCCAGGGCCAGCACAGAGTGTGAAAGGCAGCTGTCTGAGCAGAGCACTGCAGGCCTCTTGAGATAAAGAGGTCATCAGAGCCCTCCCATCTATACTCATGTTCCCTGTTATGCATTGACTCATGTAGCTGACTGTCTATTCAAGGCACTCCAGGCGATCAAGGCCCCCATGCACTCTATCAATAGAGTGACGTTTATTAAACTGGTGAGAACATTTGCTCGCCACGCTTCACGCTGCTCCTTTTTCTTCAAAGTAAGTGCTCCTCATGTAGTCTTAATGCCAATATATGGACGATAACTTGCATCAAATCGATGGACACACCAAGTATTGCGAGAGTTACTCTGGCACCATGCAGTGGAAGCAATGCCATACCGCCAGCGGTACTTATGAAGGATATACCGCATCGTATCCTGAAACATCTATGTTAAAACCTTCCCATCAATGTGTCATTACGGTCCACTGATGACATCACGAATCACATGAATTGAAAAATGGAATTAAAATGCACATACATCCTACATAACAATCAATTGTGAAACGTACAACGTATTTTAAACAAATACGACACAAGCTTACAATGAAACGCACACATATGGAACAACTAATCAAGATACAACTGGTGAAATTAATGAGCATCAATACATTACAAAGACCTGTGTCAAGCGAAGAAAGACACACACTCACACATCCACCAGACGCTCAACCACTCATCATCGTGTGCACCCCAAACCCACTTCATCATAATAGTTCATTTTCTAAAACAAACAACGTACTCATAGATCATGTTATGTGAAAATTAACACATCCAACTGCTGGGGAATATATCACAGCTGGTGCCACACTTGAAAAAAAATGTACACCCATTCTTATCACCTGGCATTACACTAAATCGATGCCATAGGGAAATAATGTCATCACAAAGTATATCACATAGAGTTCATGCTTCATATAGAACTACCAACTTGAGTTTCGGCCAAGCGGTGTAAACATTTCATCTAGAGACAACCGGCCTTCATCAGGGCAGACAGGAAAACATTTGCTGGTGGATGGAACATTTGTGTATGTAGTGGCTATATTGACCAATGTGAAAATGTCACTAGAAGGTCTAACGGGCGTGGGGACAAAAGCCACGGTCCCCCATCTCACCCCGTCCCAAACGGAGCACCAGAGGCAACGATTGCATCTGTAGATTTGCTACGTCTTTCAATTTCAACAGAGCCAGATCGTGGAAACACGCCACTCGGTCCTATCGTTATAAAGCAATCTGTGTAGCCAACAGACAGACCATACCTACAGCAACAGGGCTGGCCTAGTCTTACTGAGTAGACCCTGCAACCAAAGGCAGAACTCTGTTCACTGCCATATCACCGCCCGCCTTGTTCGTGTTCCATGCAACGGTTTTATCCCACAAAATAATAAAAGTCAACTAGCTTTGTGTAAATTTGCAAGACTGTTCCACTTTAAAGGAAGCATTGGCAATGCCAACAGTTTGGGCTTTTGTGTAGACGTGGGAAAAGCACTGGACAGGCACAGCCTTAGTGATATTAACTATCCATTGTTGGTAGCAGGTGCAAAATGGTGCGAGTACCTGGGCATCTAATAGCAGTGCCTGGCAAAAAATGTAAACGTATGCAAAGGCCGAAATGTTGGCTTTGCAAGTGCCTGTTTTAAACAGCACTTCATTGGCTTTGCCAATGCTTGTTTTTAACAGGACTTCAGTAAAGGACACTCAGGCAGGCCTGGTTGACCTTTTTATTGCACCAGTAGCCTGTTTACAGCTCCAATTAAGTCATTAGCTCTCAGAAGAATGCTTTGAACAAACACTGGCAGGCACTTCCAGTGCAAAGTTTGATGGTAAGGATTGATTAAAGTGAGCTCAACGAGTTCCCATGAAAAGGTGTTTTGGATGGGCAAAGGTAGGAATGGGTGGGAATGGCCATATGGATTAGCATGGCCATGGGCAGGAAATGTGTGGACATGTAATGAAACAACACCTACAGACTCTGTGCCCCCCCCTCATATGCCCTTCCTCTCTATCTTTACTTCAGTGCAATAGTTTCATCTTATAGGTGTCGCAAGCACCTCCTAATAACCCAAACTAAACATTTGTGATAGGATCAGAAATGACCCTCGCATGCATTGCACACTGTTAAGACGGATTTCTGAACTCTGTCCTGGTGGCGCAGAAGTTCAGAAGGCCAACCTAATTACTTGGAACAGGGTAACCTCTGGACAAGCCAGACCAATCAAGGTAGCGATCGCGGCGGTCAAGACTAGGTCTCAAGAGGGGTGAGGGTGACTGAAAGCCCGCAATGAGCACACAAAGCAAGAGCGCTTACAAACTACTCCAAACAGTTGTTTATATCAAAAATAGATACACATTTATTATAAGGCCTTGAAACTAATAACCACAGTAAAAGCAGCAATATACAACGATATTAAACCAACACATACACTATCCACCCAATATATATACAGAATACACAGTTTCACAGCATTAGCAGCACGAAATATGTTATCCACCTGCAGGGGAAGAAAAACAGGCAGTGCGAACCAATGCGTGTGATATGTCCGCCTTCTGAGGCCCCTAACTAGATGGTAGTCCAATCCCTACGAAGAGTGGAGCCTAGCGCTCAAAAGTACCTGCACACGCCGGTGCCAATGGGCAGAAGGTGAAGCTCTTCGAAGGACGTTGGACAGCTCTGTAGGGTGCCCTAATGAAGGAGAACACGGTCTGCGACTCTAGCGCAGCCTCCACTGTGAGGCAGAAGTAGGGCGCGAGTACGGACAAGGGGAGCCGTATTTACAGCGGGGAAAAGCAAGGGGCACTGCAGGAGGGCGACCAGATCCTAGCTAATCTACTCACCGGTCCCCGAAGCAAGCAGGCCCGAGCTTCTCCTCGATAGATGCAGCTTCTGGCAGGTTCTGAAGAGCAGGGAACGTCTCGTCGTCGTGCAGAGTAAAAAGACGTCCCGATCGAAGAATCCTGCACAGTTTTGTCGCCCCGGCAGGGCAACGGAACGGCCGGGTGTATTCAAGCCAAACGAGCACCGTTCACCTCTCGCTTAGGGTTGCTAAGCAAACGAAGCGGGTGAGCGTGCCCCGGACTCAGAATACCACCCAACCTGTCGGCGATTACAGAGCAGGACTCCTTAGTAAGCTGGTCAGTCAACTGGATGGCCCAGAGACACTTCCGAAGGCTTACGGCAGGAGTTGATGAAGGTGCCGGGAATAGCTGGTCCTGCTATTCCAATAGGTCGAAGCGCCAGTACAGGCCTTCTTGTTCGATCTTAGGTGGAAAGGGCTTCACCGGACGACAGCAATGAGGAGCAGAAGTTCTTCAGAGGGTCACCAGCGATTCCTCGGTCCAGCCTCGTGTTCGCAGGATACTTGGCTCCTGTATCCCTGGGTTCGTAAGAACTCAGGAGATCGACATGGTAGTGGTGTTTCCAGCTCCCTCTTATCCACGGTTCCCTTCGCGCCAAAACGGAGGGGAGCCAATGGGAGATCCGCTCATCAACACACATACCATACGTGGCCCAATCACGGACCACAGTGGTCCCAGGCATTCACACCACCCTAGACTCTCTGGCACCCAGGATGTGTATTGGGACCAGACAGCCCAGCCCACATCCTGGGGGCACTCAAACGACATGTAGAAGCCCGCGAAAGCAACCGTGTTTCGCGGGAAACTACATGCCCAAATAAGGAAGGCCCCGGGTCGCCGGACCCGGGGGAAGGTAAAGGGAGCAAGACGGACAGTGGACGAGACAAAGGAGCCTCGTGGTCCGGCCATTTTGGGTAGCCGGGCCACCCTTTTGTGTTCGCGGCAAAAAGGTGCTCAGAACGGCAAAAGGAGCTCAAAATAAACCAAATGATCGCTGCCACCAGCCCAGTCCCTGAATGACTTGCACCGATCCAAAAACCATCCTACAAGAGTGTCTAGGGTCTGTAGAAGGCTAGAGACCCAAGAGAGCTGTAACTTAGCTTACAGTGCCCTCTTGTGTCGTGTTGCACTAAAATGGCGACACGATAAAAGAAACTACGGGAAACAGCGTTCCCCGGTACTGACTGTCTTAAGGGCATGTCAGTTTCCCCGTAAGAAAGGAGCGAAAGCCCAGAGGAGTACGGCAGAAGGCTGCACTTCTCTGGCAAAGTCAAGAAAACAGGTTGAAAACAATAGCAAAAAGTTTAGGGGTTGCCACATGGAAGGAAAGTTCCCTACAATAACGAAATCTTTCCTAACACTCGCCCCTCCCAGACTATGGACAGGGGGAACTAATCCACCCCTGGATGAGTCTCTTGTTCAGGTCGGTAAAACATTCTGGACAACCCATCAGCATTGCTATGTTGGACACCTGGCCTATGCTCAATAGTGAAGTCGAAGCCTTGTAGACTTATGGACCACCTAAGCAACTTTGGATTCTCCCCCTTCATGTTCATTAGCCACTTTAACGGCTTATGGTCAGTCTGCACAGTGAAGTGGGTCCCATAGAGGTAGGGCCGCAGCTTCCTTAGGGCCCACACAACAGAGAAACATTCTTTCTCTACCGTGGACCATCTGAGCTCTCTGTCCTTAAGCTGGCGACTAATAAAACCGATAGGGTGTTCCTTACCCTTCTCATCTACTTGTGATAGTACAGCTCCTATCCCAGTGTCAGAGGCATCCGTCTGCACGATAAAAGGTCTTTGATAATCAGGGGCCCTGAGCACAGGGGCCTGGCACAAGGAGTCTTTCAAGCCATTGAAGGCCTTCTCACACTCGTCAGTCCAAGTTACCTTCTTGGGTTTCTTCGGAGTTGTGAGGGCAGTCAGAGGAGCAGCTATGGTGCCATAGTCTGCCATAAAATTGCGGTAATAACCCGTGAGTCCTAAGAAGGCTCTCACTTGGGTTTGTGTAGTGGGGGTAGGCCAGTCTTGTACTGCTTGTACTTTACTGGGGAGAGGCTGTATCCTTCCTCCACCTACTTCATGCCCAAGGTAAACCACTGAGCCTTGTCCAATCTGGCATTTACTCGCCTTTATGGTCAAGTGGGCTTTCTGAAGAGCCTGGAGCACAATCCCGAGGTGTTTCACATGGTCTTCCCAGGTGGCACTGAAAACTGCTATATCGTCCAGATATGCAAGACAGAATTCGTCCAACCCATTCAACACATGATTCACAAGCCTCTGGAAAGTGGCAGGTGCATTCTTCAATCCGAACGGCATTACCCGGAATTGGTAAAGCCCGTCGGGAGTTGAAAATGCTGTCTTCTCCTTGGCATGTTCTGCTAAAGCTATTTGCCAATAGCCCGCAGTCAGGTCAAACGTGCTGAGGTACTTGGAGGCACCCAAGGTATCCACCAGCTCGTCAGTTCGAGGCAAGGGGTGTGCATCTGTCTTGGTGACAGCATTCAGAGCCCTGTAATCCACGCAGAACCTCAATTCAGAAGTGCCTGCCTTTGGAACCAATACCACAGGACTGGACCAAGGACTACTAGAGGGTTCAATCACCCCAAGGTCTAACATCTTGTTGACCTCGGTCTTAATATAAGACCGTACTTTATCCGACATCCTGTATCCCCTACTTTTGGTAGGTACACTGTCTCCTGTGTCAATGTTATGTTTGCACCAAGGTGTCAAACCAGGCGACTGTGAAAACAGGGGGGAAAACTGCCTAAGCAAACTTTTCACCTCAGCCTGCTGATCAGAAGTCAGGTGAGGGGCCACTCGGACTCCCTCAACGGAGCTATCTGAAGGACCGCTTTGGAACAGGTCGGGAAGAGGTTCTGACTCCTCTTCCTCAACGTCTGACGCCAGTAGCAGTGCTGCGATTTCGACTCTTGGGACGAAAGCCTTCAGCCTATTTACGTGGAACACTTTTGGAGCCTGTCCAGGCCTTCCAAGGTCCACTAAATAGTTCACCTCACCCAGGGGCTCCACCACTGTGTAAGGGCCTGACCATTTGTCCTGTAAAGCGCGAGGCCTTATAGGGTTCATGATCAGGACTTGCTGACCAGGGGTAAAGTGAATTAAGGAAGCTTTCTGGTCGTACCAATGTTTCACCAGCGCTTGTCCTGCCTTCAACTTTTCACTAGCCAAGCCCATCAGGAGTACCATCCGTTTTCTGAGCCCTAGCACATAGTCAACTACATTGGTAGTAACAGGGGGAGTGGGCATCTCCCATCCCTCTTTGACGATGGCTAAGGGTCCCCGTACGGGATGACCGAACAGAAGTTCGAAGGGGCTGAAGCCAACACCCTCCTGTGGTACCTCTCTGTAGGCAAACAGCAAGCATGGTAAAAGAAGATCCCATTTTCTTCTCTGGGGCTCCTCCAGAGCCCCAATCATGCTCTTTAACGTTCTGTTGAAACGTTCCACCAGACCATTGGTCTGGGGGTGATATGCAGAAGAGAACTTGTAGGTGACCCCACATTCTTTCCACATAGCCTGCATATACTTCGACATAAAGTTGCTGCCACGATCTGACACAACTTCTTTAGGGAAGCCAACCCTAGTAAATATGCCGAGTAAAGCTTTTGCAACCGACTTGGCAGTTACAGTTTTTAATGGGATGGCCTCAGGATACCTGGTTGCATGGTCGACCAGCACCAGGATAAACCTATTGCCTGAGGATGTTTGCGGGTCAAGGGGACCAACGATGTCGATCCCTACCCTTTCAAACGGTACCCCCACAACTGGGAGCGGTACCAACGGAGCTTGGATTGTCGCGCCAACCTTACCAGACAACTGGCAGGAGGCACAACTCCTGCAGTGACTTTCTACTTGCACCCCCATCTTGGGCCAGTAGAAGTGCATAGATAACCTTTGCTTGGTCCTCTTCATTCCAAGGTGACCAGCAAGGGGAACTTCATGCGCCAACTGCAGGAGGAAGGGTCTAACAGAAAGGGGAACCACCAACCTCCTATGGTCTCCTTCTGTAGACTCTGTGGGCTCACTGTACAGGAGTCCACCTTCCCAATAAATCCTATGCTTCCCAGGAGGTTCACCCTCAAGCTGGGAGCAGGCCTGTCTCCTTAGGCCTTCCAGAGATGGGCACTCACGTTGGCCCTTACTGAAGTCGTCCCTATCAGGACCTCCTTCAACTAACAAGTCTTTTAGTTCAGGATGGTCGTTGGGGTCGAACACTTCAGGCATCGCCACCTCCTCGTCAGGCTCGGGCGATTGACCAACTCCCTCCACCGCAGTGGTAGGCGAGCTCGGGGGAATATTCTCTTTCCCCCGTCGGGACTTGTTGACTCCTTTCGCCTTGGGTTTCCCCTTCGGCTGGGGCGGCGTATTGGACTTGGCCAATGCTGCCCGTGCTTGAGACCGTGTGTAGGGTCTTTCGGCAGTGTCTCCTACGAGCCCTAGAGCTCTGAGATCATTGCCCAACAAGACCTTTCCCGGGACGTTTCTCTGAATGCTCACTGGAATCCTAACTGCTGTACCATTTAAAGTTAGATTAACAGGGATCACGGGAAACATACGGAGGGGGCCGTCAGCCAACTTAGTGGGCATCAGAGTAGCTCTGGCAACTTCCTCTGAGTCTACCAAGGTAGAATCCACTACAGTTCGACTGCACCCACTATCCCTAAGAGCTGGAGTATCCACTCCATTGATCAGCACACTGTCTTTAAAGTAGTGCTTGGTATTATCCGGAATCCTAGCATACGCCTCTGCGACTTTAGGCTCCCAGGAACCCAGGGACACTAAAACTACCTCAGCCTCAATCCCGCTGGGAAACGAGTCTGAGGAGAAGGACGCTCCTGTAATCTCTTCTTCCTCGTAGGAGGAGAAGGCCAGATTAGCGGAGTGGACCCCCAAAGGTTTAACCTTACACCGGGGATCCCCCTTCACATGGTCAGTTGCTCCACAAGAAAAACAAGCCCCATTGGGTCTGTTTACGTAGGGAGGCTTATTATAACCAGAGTTCTGTTTCGGAGGCGAACCTCCGCTACCCTGTGAGTTCTCGTATGGCTTACCCTTATTTTTCTTTTTGTGGCCCTTATGGGAAGAAGATTTAGCAGATTCCCCACCCTCCATATCTTTGGACTTTTTCCCTTCCTCCTGCTTACCAGGATGAGTTTTGTCCTTATGGGACACTCGGTGTGACACCCATAAGTCTGCTGCAATGGCCAGCTTCTTAGGATCTATCTCCTTCGAATCGGCCAAATGCTGCTTAAGCTCCGGGGAAGAAGAAGCAAAAATGTGTTCCAGCATGACCAGATTGATCATGCCTTCGAAGGTAGAAACCTTATAACCTTCAACCCAGCCAGTCAAGTTTTTCAGGGACTCAGCTACATACGACACCCAAGTACCACCTTCCTTTTTCTTATACTCTCTAAACCTTTTCAAGTATTGGGTCGGAGTCTTCCCAAACTTTAAAATGAGAGTCTGCTTCAACATTGCAAAATCAGCGCGCTCAGCCTTCGACATTTCCATAATGGCACTGCAACCAGAATGGGGCAGTCTGCTGAGTAACCATGCAATCTTATCCGCATTATCAACCTCTTGAACCTCGCATGCATACTCAAACGCATTTAACCAGTCCATAATGTCATTTCGTTCCTCATACACACTGAGCAGATCTTTTGGAAACCGTGGATGAGAGGAAGCCCCAGAACCATGTCCAGGACCCTTGGACCCATTTGCGAACTGAAGCTTGGCCAGTTCCAACTGGTGATCCCTGTCTTTTTGTTTTTCTGCCTGGTCGATTTTCAGTTTGGCTATGCTGAATTCAAGCTCCTGCTGCCTAAACCGCAGCTCTTGCTTCTTGAATTCAAGCATAGCCTCCCCATCAACACTGGCAGAGGAAACGTTAGACATTACATCCTCCCTGTCCTCGTGGTCGTGATGGATCAGTGCAGCGGCAGAACCGTCGGTTCTGCCAGTGAGAGCAGCCCCACCACCTTCTGCACTGTCCTCAGAAGTTATAGCGTCAAGCTGCGCTTCTTGCCACGCCACGATTCTCTGGATCATTTCCAATTTAGTGCCTTGAGAGGAAACCCCTCTCTCCGCACACATCTTCTTCAATGTTTCAGATTTCGAAGCATTTAAGGTTAATAAAGTATTCGTTTCCATACTGTTGATAGGACTATGGCCTTTTTAACGTTATATTCAATACTTTACTGCGTGTCCTGGTTGGAATAACCTGAAAACGCCTCAGCTCGTGCGCAACACTGGATACCTTCAGTCGTATCCCACCGCTGTACACCAATTTGTTAAGACGGATTTCTGAACTCTGTCCTGGTGGCGCAGAAGTTCAGAAGGCCAACCTAATTACTTGGAACAGGGTAACCTCTGGACAAGCCAGACCAATCAAGGTAGCGATCGCGGCGGTCAAGACTAGGTCTCAAGAGGGGTGAGGGTGACTGAAAGCCCGCAATGAGCACACAAAGCAAGAGCGCTTACAAACTACTCCAAACAGTTGTTTATATCAAAAATAGATACACATTTATTATAAGGCCTTGAAACTAATAACCACAGTAAAAGCAGCAATATACAACGATATTAAACCAACACATACACTATCCACCCAATATATATACAGAATACACAGTTTCACAGCATTAGCAGCACGAAATATGTTATCCACCTGCAGGGGAAGAAAAACAGGCAGTGCGAACCAATGCGTGTGATATGTCCGCCTTCTGAGGCCCCTAACTAGATGGTAGTCCAATCCCTACGAAGAGTGGAGCCTAGCGCTCAAAAGTACCTGCACACGCCGGTGCCAATGGGCAGAAGGTGAAGCTCTTCGAAGGACGTTGGACAGCTCTGTAGGGTGCCCTAATGAAGGAGAACACGGTCCGCGACTCTAGCGCAGCCTCCACTGTGAGGCAGAAGTAGGGCGCGAGTACGGACAAGGGGAGCCGTATTTACAGCGGGGAAAAGCAAGGGGCACTGCAGGAGGGCGACCAGATCCTAGCTAATCTACTCACCGGTCCCCGAAGCAAGCAGGCCCGAGCTTCTCCTCGATAGATGCAGCTTCTGGCAGGTTCTGAAGAGCAGGGAACGTCTCGTCGTCGTGCAGAGTAAAAAGACGTCCCGATCGAAGAATCCTGCACAGTTTTGTCGCCCCGGCAGGGCAACGGAACGGCCGGGTGTATTCAAGCCAAACGAGCACCGTTCACCTCTAGCTTAGGGTTGCTAAGCAAACGAAGCGGGTGAGCGTGCCCCGGACTCAGAATACCACCCAACCTGTCGGCGATTACAGAGCAGGACTCCTTAGTAAGCTGGTCAGTCAACTGGATGGCCCAGAGACACTTCCGAAGGCTTACGGCAGGAGTTGATGAAGGTGCCGGGAATAGCTGGTCCTGCTATTCCAATAGGTCGAAGCGCCAGTACAGGCCTTCTTGTTCGATCTTAGGTGGAAAGGGCTTCACCGGACGACAGCAATGAGGAGCAGAAGTTCTTCAGAGGGTCACCAGCGATTCCTCGGTCCAGCCTCGTGTTCGCAGGATACTTGGCTCCTGTATCCCTGGGTTCGTAAGAACTCAGGAGATCGACATGGTAGTGGTGTTTCCAGCTCCCTCTTATCCACGGTTCCCTTCGCGCCAAAACGGAGGGGAGCCAATGGGAGATCCGCTCATCAACACACATACCATACGTGGCCCAATCACGGACCACAGTGGTCCCAGGCATTCACACCACCCTAGACTCTCTGGCACCCAGGATGTGTATTGGGACCAGACAGCCCAGCCCACATCCTGGGGGCACTCAAACGACATGTAGAAGCCCGCGAAAGCAACCGTGTTTCGCGGGAAACTACATGCCCAAATAAGGAAGGCCCCGGGTCGCCGGACCCGGGGGAAGGTAAAGGGAGCAAGACGGACAGTGGACGAGACAAAGGAGCCTCGTGGTCCGGCCATTTTGGGTAGCCGGGCCACCCTTTTGTGTTCGCGGCAAAAAGGTGCTCAGAACGGCAAAAGGAGCTCAAAATAAACCAAATGATCGCTGCCACCAGCCCAGTCCCTGAATGACTTGCACCGATCCAAAAACCATCCTACAAGAGTGTCTAGGGTCTGTAGAAGGCTAGAGACCCAAGAGAGCTGTAACTTAGCTTACAGTGCCCTCTTGTGTCGTGTTGCACTAAAATGGCGACACGATAAAAGAAACTACGGGAAACAGCGTTCCCCGGTACTGACTGTCTTAAGGGCATGTCAGTTTCCCCGTAAGAAAGGAGCGAAAGCCCAGAGGAGTACGGCAGAAGGCTGCACTTCTCTGGCAAAGTCAAGAAAACAGGTTGAAAACAATAGCAAAAAGTTTAGGGGTTGCCACATGGAAGGAAAGTTCCCTACAATAACGAAATCTTTCCTAACACACACCCGCCCCCACTCCTGGTTCAAACTAAACAGTTGCATGGGTAAATAGGTGTATTTGATTTCATTGTTTAAAGCACAGAGATAGCTAAAGAGCAGTGAAGCGCTGTACAGGGTGGGGTTAGCCAGCTTTTGGGCTGGCATTATCTAACAACAGTGCAGTACTGTGGGTTGTGGTGTGTGTGTTAGTCTGTGTACCCATTGGGATTAGTCCTTGGTCAGTTTTTGTTGAAAAAAACACATTTTCAGAGATTTGCGATATAGGAAATTTGTGGTGGCATTCCTAGTCGATACCGGGCTCGCGTTTCAGAGGGTGGGCGTGTGACAAGGGAAGGTGTGTTTGCTGGTACTCTCTTTGCGAACAAGTTATGATTCAAGCTGGATGGTCGATTTGCTGTGTGAGGAGCGTGTTCCTCCAGATGTGTGGCGTTTAGCCGCCAGGTGCAGTGGTGTGCTGAATGTGACTGCTTTATAGATAATACATGCAGTCTTAGACAGTATCATGGTCTGGAGAGGAAGCCAATGTAGTTTGTGTAGGATGGGGTGATTCGGTCAAATTTCTGTGCAACCGTAATATGGCATACCATGGCATGGTGGACTGCTTTTGGAGGAGCAAAGTGAACATCTTGAATCACCGACATGAGGGAGTTTGTCCCATTGAAGTGCGAGACCACTAGGTCCTGCACTGCAGTCCGGAATTCCTGCGGTGGGATGAAGGATTTGATTTTGCTGAGGGTGGAGATTTAGAGCTAGACTGTTTAGGCCTTCTTGGCTATGTTTTTATGGAAGGAGTTTGCTGAATCTGAGAGTTTGGGACCAAATCCTTCTAGGAGCATATCACTGATCCATTGTTGATCGAGTTGTTTAGCGGGAGTACAGAGGAGGACGAATTTGGTTTTGGAGGGATTAAGTTTGAGGAAGGCAGTCGACATCCAAGACTGGATGATGGCTAGGTAATCGTGCTGACGACTGATGTCCTGTGTGATTTTCACTCTCATCTACATCTGAGTAACGTCCACGTAAAAGTGGGTAGCTATATCAGATCTTTGAGGTTCTATGTAAAGGTTAAAAAGGGTTGGTGAGATGATGGAGCCATGGGGGACTCCACCGGAGATTGGGAGTCAGTTAGAACACATAATGTTCATCTGGACAGCCTGGTGTCTGCCTGAGAGGTAGGACGTCAACCAATTCAGTACAGTGCTAGAGAATCCCATCATGTCGGTGAGGAGGGAGAGGAGGACGCAGAGGTCGATATGGTTTAAATGAAGATGAGAGGTCAAGGAGAACGAGGAGGCACGAGTTGCCCTGATCCACCTGGATAGTGGCTGTCTCGATGCTACACTTGGGGTGGAATACTGACTGATAGTGGTTTAGGAGGTGTAGTTGTTCGACTCTGGCGAGTAGTTGTTCCAAGATTTTGTTTGTAATGGGCCGGCAGTTGGCCAGGTCATCTGGCTCTGGGGTTGTTTTTTTCAGTAGAGCTCTAATGACACCAGTCCTGTTGGTATCTGAAAATGGCCCTTCTGTGATGGAGGTATTAATGATGCTGGGGAGTGCATTGAGTGCCATGCCCATCCATTGTTTACTGATGGATGCTGAAATGATATTGTCAGAGTAAGGGGTTAGAGAGAGGTTTGAATTTTTAGGAGGGCAGGGGAGAGAGAGAGGAGAGAATTTGGTCCAGAGGGTCAGTGTGTGTACTGGGGCTTTGGGAGGCTAACGTTGAGGGAGATTAATTCGATGACTATCGGATGATTTTGTCTATTTTTTCAAATTAAAATGTTGTTGATTCTGTCACATTTCTCCTGTGTTGCTGGCACCTTGGGCTGCTTTGCATAAAATCAAAGCGAATTTTGGGAACATATGAATGGTCACAAATCTGTATGTGATAAAAGGGGTGTATGCTTGAATCATTACGTATATAATGCCCACTGGGCTTGGTGCTCACTTCATTTTTCACAGCACTCACTCTAACATATGTAACCATGAGCCATCTACAATCATTCAAACAGCCTAATGCTTTGAAAGTGATGGTAAACGGGCTGCCCTATACATCTTCAAGTCTTCCTCCTCCTGCTAAAAATGCTCCTTACATAATCCCCCCTCACATATGTTACTCCACTTTAAAATTATTCTTGCAAATTAGTGCCAAGAAGCCACGTGCTTGTTGAAAATTGGATGTCATAAAATAAATGGAAACATGGCTTTTTAGTGGGTTTGACGGAAAGAATAAGTGCCCCTTGGCGATAGTAGAGTTCTGCTGGCAAACCTTTGCATAGCAGGCAGCAGAGTACTATACAGTGAGGTGAAATGGCTTGTCCAAGATCACTGTATTGTACACAGGCAAAGCCAGAATATGAGCTTCAACACTTAGGTTCCACAGTCTTGAATTTGACTACCTAATACACCTCTCCTGACTAACACTCTGTGGGCCTCATCACAAGTAATTCGGAATGGGTTAACGGGGTCCGCTAATGGGTGCGGACCCGTTATTCCCATTCCGCCTGATTACGAGGTCCCCTCGCTGGACCCGGTAAGGACGCCTGGTAAAACCAGGCATCGTTACCGGGTCCCGCGAGGGGACCAGGGAGCTAACAACAGGCCGGTCGTAATCGGCCCGTTGTTAGCTCCCTCTCCCATTCCCATTGAGCCCTATGGGGGCTCAAATGGGAATGGGGAAGGTCCGGGCCCGGGTTCCCTGAGGGAGGAATTACCGGGCCCTCCAAACTTGGAATGGCCCGGTAATTCCCCATTCAGGGAACCCAGACCCGGTTTTGGAGGCAGCCATGCCGCCAATAGCGGCATGGCTACCACCAAACCTGTAATGAGGCCCTGTGCTCTTTATTTGAGGTGGCTGCTACCGTATACAGCCCTCGTTTGGAGGAACCAATCTCTAGGCGGTCATCACACTGCTGCGATGTGACTCTTTTCAGCTAGCGCTGCCAGTACATTGTGTTGTGGCGCAGTAGGCATTACTACCACAAAGGTATATGTGCACCCAAGTTGATCCACTTCAGAGATAGGAAAGTCTGAGATGGCATGGCTGGAATGTGGTACTGTTATCTGGCATGCGATTCAAAATCTCTGTAACCAGCGTTTACCACACTGACATGTCTTTTGAAAATGTGTGGTCCCATCAATGTAATAATCTGCATTTTAATAACCAACTTTCCAAAAAAAAAGCGCCTAGACGCCTCACGGCTTTATGCGCTATACAAATGACAAATAAATAAATAAATGCCCAGAAGGACAAGCACGCTACAGACGTTGTGTTGTGATACATGAGTAAACTAGGGCAGATTCTCAAAAATGAGTTCAAATCAAAAAAGCACAAAGGATGCTCTACTTTGCACTCACTTCAGAAATGCGCAGGTCACCTTATTCTCAAGAGGACCTGTGCATTTCAGGGTTGGCTGAACAGTAGGGCAAAGGTGTGCTGCCCAGCCCCTTTAAGTACATCAGTGTCGGGAGGTTGCGCCGGCCACTAATATACTCCATGCTCCCAGCATGCACTTGAGTGCTTGGAGCGCATTGCACAGTAACAGTGCCTTAAAGAGCCTGTCACTGTGAAAGGAGGTACAAACATTCAAATGCATTTCTATTCTTGTTTGAAGCAGAGAAATTCAAGTGGGAACGCAGCGGTTAACACGACTGCTCTACCACTTTCCAAAAATGCACGGAAATGTGCAGAACCTATCGTGCATTGGGACTTCCCCCTGCGCCCAGTCTCAGGCAGGAAGAGTTCATTTCTGATCGTTTTCATGCTAGTCCCAGGCGCAGGGCTTTCTTTTCTGGGCGCTTAAAAGCGCATCCCATTTGTGGATTCTGGATGTGCATTACAATGCACAAAAATGCCCCCTTCTTTGCCCAAACGAGCTCATTCAGAAGCCCTTTGTGGATTTGGGCGCACATTTTTGGCGCAAGTAATGAGATGCGTGTTGTGGCCTTGAAGAACGACAGGACGCTGTAGTGAGTCTACTCTACTTTATTAAATAACAACTGGTGGGGACTGGTATATGTCCAAGTTCACATCAAGCACGTACTTACAGTTCAGTTACGTTGGGACTTCCCCAGTTGAGTCACTGAGGGAAATGTGTGCACTAGGATGGCACGCTGTAAACTTCTAGGGCCCCCAGATAACCTCCTGTGGCTGTGGTGTTACACCCTAGAAGCTGTGCTGTACAGCTGCTGGAAGTTCTTACTTCTTGGCTCCTCATAAGGAGCAGCGCTGTGGTGCGACCGCTTCATCTGGCGGACTGCCAGCTCTGAAGCGGGAAACGTTTTCCCGCGGAGCGTGGGCTCGCGAGATCACGTTACGTGTGATCTCGCGAGAACACGCTCCCGCGATCGTGTGATATCCCCACAATGCGCTAGTGCATTTCATCTCTAGTGCCAAAAAAGGTTTGAGCGTCTGGCCCAGTGTGAGCACTACAGTGAACACCCCAGGCTTCATGGCTTTGATGGCTGGGCACAGAATCCACTTTTCAACAACATCCAGGCAGCAGGTTCAGCGCTTCTGCATAAAACAGCCTGGCATATCTTGTAACAAATGGGCACTGCACTTCTTTATATCAGACGGCCGTGTGGGCCCCGCCCTGAAGGTGGGCCAGGTGGGGGCAGGCGCCCCCTTTGCCCTCCCATAAAGATGCCTTTGCCCAAGACTAAAACTCCCAGTGTACAGGTGATTGAGAAAACCCCAGGCCAAGCCTGGGGTCGGGTTGCGACCCTCATGCCCAATCTTTCCAACGAAAGGTGGAATTCAAATCTGCGTCCCTGCAAGGTGACATCAAGCAACGCCAAACTCGACGAGCTATCCGGGTAGTAAGGTTGCGCGCCTGCATGTGTATATGCTGTAAAAAAATACGTTCTTTTATTTCTAATGGCCGACAAATCCCAGCAGCGTAACAGGATAATATGACACAACGCGTCTGCGGTTTGCACTTGAATCTCGGCGTTCCTTTTGCATCTGGCTGTTAATGCTTTCATTGCCAGGCCAGCTGCCTTTGCACGTCCAGCCGTGTGCAGAGATTTGATGTATATCGCTGAAAAGGGCGACGCGTGCCAGATCTGAACTTATCAGAATGTTGCCGTTTTATGTTAGGCGAAAACGAGAGCTGCCCGCTGTCACACGGAGTGCCTGCTCAGGAGCCGAGATTATCGTGTCCAGTACCCGTGCAACCATTATCGGTGGGCGATATGTAAACTGTAGGCATTCCTGTCAAGAGGAATGCTGCGCCCCGCCTAAAGCCCCCTGCCCTAAGCATAGGGCTCACCCCCCTGCACAATGAGCTTTTGAGCACACAGGCTGGCTTAGCTGCCACCCCGACGCCCTTTTGTTGGCCATTGGAGTGTTTTGGGGGCTGATGAAAAGCAAACTTGTCACAGGGGTCCTGAGAGGATGGGATTTCGGCTCTCATTCACACATAGGATTACAGGTTCGGGGCTTCCCCAGGCCCCTTCATTTCGGCAAATTCCCAGTGCCCCCTAACCTCCGCCGCGCGCTCCTCCCCCATTGGGCCGAGCTCCCCGCAAACAAGAGCCCTTTCAAGCGGCCCCCGAGGAGCGAGAGATCTAAGAGCAGTCTGGGCCTTGCCTTGTTGGTCGGAAAAAGGGCTCTGTGTTGCAGAATGTCACACCGTTTACTGGGCCCACAAAGGTGTCATTGTATATCAGCTGCCAGGACCACACAGGCCCATTGGGAGAGTGTGTACACAATGCCAGCCGGACTACAACATGGCGGGAGCAGCGAGCGTAAAGATGGCGGCTCCCCTCTGGTATCAAAGGCGGCGTCTGCGTCAGATGTCATCAGGGGATGGGCGGCAGCAGGTCCGTTTTCAGAAGACTGCCTCCTCTCCCCACCCTCGCTTGAGGTGCACAGGAACCGGCTTCATCTGGGACCATGTTGGAAGAGAATTCTTTTCAGTGTGACCCATGTCCTTTGGGGTGTGGACCAGCCCACTGGTTCAGGCCACACACACACACGATGGATGCGAGTGCAACACCAGAGAAGATGAACACGGCTTCATGCGTCCATTAGCATCCACCACATGACTGCAGGGACATGGGGTATCAGTGCTTGGGAGCCATCTTTCATTGGGAAGGGCAGATCTTGTGATGGTTAGGGTAGGTCTGAAAGCACCTACAGAGTTTCTTCGAGTCATCGAGAGTTTACCAACCAACTCTCTATATTTTAGTGGAAGACACTCCATTTGTCAGCCCGTAATATTGATATTTCAGAACTAGTTCAATTCTCGTGCCTGAAAACGTATTTGACTCCAACTCAAGCCACGGGGGAAAGAACAGCCCCCCTCTTAATGCTCAACTGCTGATGGCTATGGCTGCGAGAGGTCTTTGTTCAGTCAGCACATGTGCGCCCCCACTCAAAGCCCACGCTTAGTGTGGCATCAGCCGAGCTGCTGACCTGGAGATTAGCAAACTCCTGGAATGCAGGTTCATGTCTGTGTTGGGCCTAGGCCATGGTGCAGAGGCCCAGTCTGGAGCAAGTGGCTGCGCTAGTGAATGAATGAGTGAGGGACACAGAGGGAGTGATTCAATGACTGAACATGTGGGTGAGTGCAGAGAGTGAGGAAAAAGATCACTGGGCGAGTCAGTGAGCAAAGAGCTGCGTGAATGAGTGATTACAGTAGTGAGGGAGTGCGAGTGAGTGAGCATGTAAGTAAAAGAGCAATAAGCTGTGAGTGAAACATTGAGAGCATGTGAGTAAATGAGTGAGTAAGGAAGTGAGTGAATGAGTACGCAAGAATGTTAAGTGAAGGGGTGAGTTAGCGATTTATGCCACCATACTTTGGAATGACACCCACCCCAACCAGCGCTCCCCCGGGCAGCTTTTTAGGATTTATACACTTCATGAGGAATGTGAGCTGGTACAGATGCAACACAAACCAATACTGCAATGGTCCTAAAATAAAGGATGCCCCACTGATGTTTTATAAAACTGGAACTTAAATACAAACTAACAATGCACCATCAAAATAAAAAAACTAAAGGCTAACCCCCGTAAAGGAAACCCAGAGAATGTAGACTTTTAACAGTAAAGGGAGCACTCTGGGTGATGAGAAGGGTACAGGCAATTGATTCGAGTATCAAATGTCAAAAGTACTTGAACATATTTTGAAAAGACAAGGAATGGGATCTTGTAAGTCACTAGTGCCTTGTAAGGTGGACCAGGGGGACAAGACCATTGCAGCTACCTTTATGACTTGTCTTGGTGGCTTGATAGTGTCCAACCCTGGTTCCTTGGTGCTTTTCTGCAGTCAAAATGGTATTGAGACAGTTGAGTCATGATGTTCCAGTGGCAAGAGGGTGATGAGGCAGCTTTGGAATGGAGCTCTCCAGGGGTTGAGTCAGCGTTCGAGAAGGGCCAAGTTGAGGTGAACCCTTATGGTCCTTTAATTGAGGTAACACATCGTAGGATGGATGGGATGCAGAATAACTCTTACACGAAATAATAAGACTAACTCTGGAAGTTGGCAAAAATTTTCACCCGAATGTTTTCTTTTCAATTGTCTGAAACAGGGAGTTACAACGGACATCAATGGGCCTCGCATAGCATAGTCTCAACGTATTTCATAAAAAAACATTCTTATATTGTGAAAACAAGGAAATAATATGAGGCAGGGTAACCAAAAAGGAAACACACCAAACACAGGTTACAAAGGAACATACAAAGTACTTTATTTTATACTGAATCCAGTTACAAAAGAACAAAACAAAATTCAGATAGCTATCGACCCTCAGTACAACACAGCGAACTCCGGCGTGGTTCAGTGTGCTCAGTGAGTGCCAATATTCATTGAAACAGTCAGGTTTTTATACATTTCAAGCCTGCTGTTCAGCCCTCCGTTGGGTTAACCATTCCATAAATAAGTTACTGCTCTAGGGTCCCTTGCCAGGTCAAATCTAGTTCATCTGCTCATCTATATGTATATTAGTGTATGATCTAGGCCTAACATTACAATGCGGGACTTAATTTATACAATATAGTTAAGCAGGTGTTCTCATTCAATTATAGATCAGTTTCGGTGATACAGGTAATCCATTGCACACAGGTCAGCAGAAGGACAAGGTCTCAGCTCATGACCCTAACAAGTTGCCTGCAGGCAAGTTATACATTAGCTGTACAGAGGTCATGACAATCGAGTTCTGTTCTGAATAACACAGGCTACCATTTTAGCTCACATGGTGACTTTATAGAGCAAGAAAACCTAAAATGGCGGCTTGACCCAAAATGACATTTTACATGGTTTCTAAGGTCAGGACCTTGCAATGCGAGTTTATTCACATGTAGTTTATAAGCAGCTTGTTAGCAGCTTGGCGTAGGCCAATATATATATATTCATAGCAATAGGAGGCACAATATAATTTCTAGTTTGACAAACCCTCCTTTTGGCCTATGCCAAGTGCTAAACTACTTCTGATCTCCCTGCAAATAACTCCATGTGTCATCGTCCATACACCCTGAATAGCTGTCAGAAATATCTATCGCCATTAGATCTTTTACTAAGATCTCTTTCAGTACATACTCCTTAGAGGTTTTATCTGGGGCATACACTTTATGTCCTATTGTACCTATCGCCTGAGCGCAACATCCCCCTAGCATTGATCATATACTTGGTAGACATTGGATACAACAACAAAGAAATAGCAGAATTCCCAAAATAATCAGCAAGACTGAAAGCACTTTCCAACCCCAAGACCGCAAGAAGTCCCAGAACCAAGCGCTAAGATCCCAATTTCCCTCGGGAACATGCACTTCTGAACTAAGAATGTGCAGATTCTGTAGTGCCTTAAAAATAGTTGGGGAGGAATCCGGTTGGAAAACACAGCAAGCGGACCCCACTAGTTTACATACTCCACCACGTTCAGCCAGAATGACATCTAATGCCATCCGGTTCTGAAGCGCTACCAATCTGATCGCTTTCTGCTCTAAAGTCATATTATAGAGTATATCTGTGGTCCGGTTGATGGTTCTCTCCAGTACTCTCGCTAGTTTCCTGATATCCTCGGAATTCGCTATCTGCCCAAAGAATGGAAGGAATGATTTCGCTACATCTCCTAAAACCTGTGCTGGAGTGTCACCATTCTCGTCCCGCCGTGGACGAGCCTTCGAAACCTCTACAGTACTTGCTATAAACACCCCAGGTAACAGGATTCCTAGATAACAAGTTCCCTGCCAATCCCTGGGCAACCATGGAAATGCTACATTACCGCAAACAAAATAGATAGGTTCGCCTACATACAAAGGTCTGTCTTCCCCAGTCAAATTTGCAACGTTGGCACAACCTTTAAAATCTCCCATTGACCGGGTGCCATTCCTCTGTATGCAGAAAGAAACTGAATCGGGGCTATGGTTAACAGTATAAGAAGGAGGCACGGCATCCTTATTGCCTATCGGAGCCATTTTAAAGGAAATCAAAGATTGGAAAGGACGAGACAGTCTATCAGAAGGCCTAATAGAAGCAATATTGAGCTTACTCCTATTTGTGAAAAGCGAGCATTCCAGGGGAGTCAGAACACGTTTCTCAAAACTATTCAAATTAGTGCCATCAAAGTTCCCCGAGATGCTATCGTTCCATTGGCCAAAGAACAGTGCTCTAAGTGAAGCATAACAAGCAGTTGTCAAAGGTAAAGGGTGAATATACCAACCTAGCCCGTTATCCCCATGTTGTGGTAAATGCGAGCAGATCCAACAATTGGTTCTGTTAAAGATTGTATGGGTAGCATTCATAATTAGAAGTAGAGTGTTATTTTGATAATTCCGTCTATGCAAAAGATCTCTAGGTGACAAGGTATGTAGTTGCACAGAAGGAGTGGGAACAACAGTTATATTTTCAACAAGTAGGAAATCATTCAAAGGGTACATTCTCTCCAAATACCAAAACCCACAACCAACAGTTACTAAAAGTCCCGTGATTATCACCAGTAGACAACAAAACGTTTTCAGGGCCCCCATACATATCTGCTCATTGTCTCTCCCAGTACCATTTTTGTCCAAAAGTTCAGTACGAACGGTAGCGGATGCGGGCATTGTCGTCTTCAACCGAGAAACACCAATTGTTCGTTTGCTGGCGACTCCGGTCGCGCGTCTTCTTAATGTCTTTTCCCACAACCCTTAGCCAGCAGAACCCTTTATGCAATTGGGCCAAAAAAAGGCAAGCCCTCAAATTCTTTCAATTGTACAGCAAGAGCCGTATTGCAAACCTATCTCGTTGGGCGGAGATTATACTTCACAGTTTCCGGTGCAAAAGAATCAGCAGACAGGATGTCGTCACTTCCCACAGGAGGTGGCGAATGAACGGAAGTTGGATCAGAAGATGCATGATCCACAAACGATGCAGTGGGAGACCAAGGAGGCAAGATGGCCGTTTTGTCGGGCCTTACAACTTCTGGAACGGCTTCCGATACTCTCTCTCCACCGTCTGCCGTTTCGGGTACGTTGGTTTCAATGTCGGAAAGGGGTTCTGCGTCTTCTGTATCGTATGGCACTGGGTGTGGGATCCGTTTGGTGTGGCTGCCGTGGATCCAGTGGCGACATCCTCCTACCCGCACCGCAGTCTGAGTGACCAGGAGCACCTGGTAGGGGCCCCTCCAACGTGGTGCGAGGCAAGACGCTCTATCGAAGGATTTAATGAGGATCCAATCCCCTGGTCGTAGACTGTGACCGGGGCCCTCGTACCTCACCGGCAATGCCTCTCGCACCTGGTGATAAATTGAAAACAGGTTTTTAGTCAATTGGTTACAATAGTCGGAGAGAAGTACATTTTCTACATCGCGCAATGCGCAGCTTTTAGGCAAACCCCAAATATTAGCAGGTCTCCCCATTACCACCTCAAAGGGAGAGAGCCCAGTCTTAGTTTGAGGGGTTGTCCGCATTGAAAGTAACATGATCGGTAAGGCGTCCGGCCATTTTAATTTGGTGCCGGCACACATTTTAGCGAGCTTGTTTTTTATGATACCATTGTGTCTTTCCACTAATCCGGCGCTCTGAGCATGTCTGGCTGAATGGAATCATTTGTCAATTTGCAATGTACATATCTGTAGAATTACAGCAGCAATAAAATGCGGACCATTATCCAACCAGATAACTCTCGGTAAACCGAACCGTGGGAAGAATTCCTTTAACATGGTCTTTGCAGTGGTCATGGCTGTAGCGTCTTTAACAGGGAAAGCCTCGACCCACTTACTAAAGGCGCAAATGACCACAAGGACATATTTTAGATTGTTACATCGCTCCATTTCAATAAAGTAAAAGTGAATCACTTCAAATGGGACAGAAGGAGGCCCAAAGCTACCTCTTGGAGTTGCTGTCCCCTTTCCCACATTGTGTTGTAGGGAAATCATGCAATTTTGGACATGATGCTGGGCAATTTTTGAAATCTTATAATTTACCCAGACTTTCTCTAACATTCTCGTGATCTGTTGAGCGCACACATGTGTGGGACCGTGTGCCATGGTAACCATCATTACTATATAAGCATTAGGAAGCAACCATTTCCCTTCAACCATGTCCACCCAACACCCATCATCATCGAGTTTCCCCAAGCCCTCAGCCCACCTCTTGGATTCTTCTAATGTGGCATCGGCATGGATATCCCGTACAGACCCAACACCCTCATCCATTGCATAGGCATCTACAGTCTCCCTTGAAACATACATCTCCGTGAAGAGATCAGAGGCATTTTGTCTAGCTATTTGATCAGCGAAAGCATTCCCTTTCCCTACATCATCTATAATCTTGCGATGTGCTGCGCACTTAATGATTGCTAACTGACTAGGGAGCGCAAGCGCTGAAAGCAATTGTACTATCAGGGAGCCATATTGGATCTTGGTGCCATGCGAAGTTAAAAACCCTCTCTCTGACCAAAGTCTCCCAAAGTTGTGAGCCACCCCAAAGGCATACTGGCTATCAGTATATATGTTTACTGTTAGCCCTTCGGAAAGCTCACAAGCTCGAGTCAATGCTATAATCTCTGCGGCCTGCGCAGAGTTATGCGTAATTCTCTTGGTCCCCACAACCGTACTCAATGGTAGTGACTGCATAAGCAGCTGTGGATGTACCATCCAGTAGTTTGAAGCAGGAGCCATCACAAAACAGCTCCCCTTGTGGGTTATCCAAAGGAGTGTCCCTCAAATCAACTCTGCCTTTTGTATCTTGTTCAGTAGTATACAGGCAGTCATGTGACTCTTCGTCACCGCAAACAGTATTTTGCGGGAAAGGTAGGAGTTCAGCCGGATTAAGAACGCAGCACCTCCTAATTTGAATGTGGGGAGCAAACAAGATTAATTCATATCTTGTCAGTCGTGCGGAAGTGAGGTGTTGCATTTGGGTTTTGTTCAATAGAATATCTACAGAGTGAGGCACCATCAGGGTTAAATCATGGCCTAGGACCATTCCCTCACTCTGTTTTACAGACGCAGCAGCAGCAGCAACAGCGCGCAAACATCTTGGCAAAGCGCATGCAACAGGATCAAGGGCGGAAGAGTAGTAACCGCATGGCCTATTCTTCCCTCCATGTTCCTGCGTTAATACAGCCAAAGCACATCCATCACATTCATGCACAAACAACACAAAGGCCTTCTCATAGTTCGGTGTGCCCAAAACTGGCGCCGAACATAATGCAGTCTTGAGCAACTCGAATGAATGTTGATGCTCCGTATTCCATGGTAATGGCGAAGAAATACCCATCTTCGTCAAGGCCAACATCGGTTTTATCACTAGTGAGAAGTTTGGGATCCATAACCTACAGTAAGAAGCCATACCTATCAAGGCTCTAACTTCCTTTTGTGTATTTGGGACAGACATGCCAGAAATGTGTTTTATTCTTTCAGGTGTCAATCTTCTTCCCTCCTTTGACAGGAGATAGCCTAAATAGGCGACCTCCTGGCAACAATATTGAAACTTTTTAAGCAAAGCTTTGTGACCATGCTTAGCTAGATGGATGAGCAACAACACAGTGCCCTCTTTACAAGAGCTCTCAGAGTCAGCGGCTAAAAGCAAATCATCAACATATTGAAGCAACGTACAAATAGGGGGCAATCCAAGGGTATCAAGCTGCTCTTTCAAAGCCCTACTATAAATACTAGGACTCTCAGTATAACCTTGAGGTGCACGAGTAAATGTGAATGAGCGTCCCCCTAAGGTGAACGCGAACAAGTATCTACTATCCTCATGTATAGGAATACTGAAGAAAGCATTCTTTAGGTCCACAACACTGAAGTGAGTAGCCGTAGCTGGAATCATGGTTAATATTGTCGTCACATCAGGCACAATTTGAAATTGCTGAGCGAGGACTTTATTAATGGCACGTAAATCAATTATAAAACGAAATGGAATTGCATTATCACCTTTTTTGTACACGGGTAAAATCGGATTATTGCACAAACTTCCTGCAATCTCCTCAATCACCCCACGATGCACAAAATCGGAAACAATGCTCTTCAAAGCTTGCTCGCCGTCAACTGAGATCTTATACTGTGGAATACGGGGCAGCTTAATTCCATGTTTCAAAACTATTTTAATAGGCTCAATCTGCAAAACACCGACATCATTGTCATCAACTGCCCACAAACACTCTGGTACATTACTGAATTCTGGCGGCAAAGGTCTAGTCAAGAATTGCGAAACAGAACGTTGCTGTGGTGAAATCGTCAAACGCACTCCATCAGAAGAACAATGAATTACCGCATTTAATTCCTTCAACAGATTCAACCCCAGCAAATTCTCTCCACAATTCGAAGTCAAGAGAAATGGACAGTGGTCCGTAAAGGGACCCAAAGAAATAGGTACCGGTGAAGAAACCGGACAAACAACTGGTGTGCCAGAAAACCCTACAGAAACATTGGTTTGCCCTGACAGTGGAATGTTTGGAACCCGAGAATGATCAATGGATCACTTCTGTGCTCCAGTGTCTATCAAAAATTGATGTTTCCTATTTCCCACTACCATTTCAACGTAGGGACCTTTCTGATTAACGGGAATAGGTGTAGGTTCCAAACCCTGCTTCGGGCAATCCTAACGAAACAAAATATCATCAAAAGGAAGCTCTTCAGATAGATATGCAGCAGAAGGATGATCAAATATGTTTCTAGTATCCACACTCGAAGTCTGATTATCCTGTGAAAAAGGTTGGGATCCTGCGAAAACTGGCCTCTACCAGGGCCCACTACACCCGGGCGACCTCTGGATCGTCTACCCATATTTCCAAATGTGTTATTCGACCTCTGTCGAAGGACGGGGCATTGTGCACGCCAATGACCCTCCTGGCGACAATAGGCACACTGGTTAATATTCACAGGACCCAAGGGCACATTCCCTTGTGGAACATACTGACCTCTAATCTGCGAACTACCCCCTCTGGGGCCTCGAACAATTTGCTGTAACAATACTTTAGTCTTCAAATCACCTTTTCTCTTCTCGACTCTATCTTTTTCATTATTGACACGGTTCTCGTAGTACTGAGCCATGTGCTCAGGCAGCAATCCACGTACACATTTGTCCACAAATAATCTTTTCCCAGACTCTGTGCCTAAGTCTTGTCCACTGAAATCCGAGAATACCTGTTCGAACCGATTAAAGAACTCGGTAGCACCCTCAGATTTTCCTTGGACACAGGCCGTAAGCTTGTCCCAAATAATTCTCTTTTCGGGGATTATAGTTTTCAGTTTTGCAATGATTCTGTCAGGCAAAGTTAGTATCACCTGAGGTGGTCTCTCACCAGCTGGCCTTTCCCCATCAAGCGTAACTATGTTAACCCATGTATCTCCCAACCCTGGTACATCGTCTATAGTTCTAATTTGTTTCCACAAATCTACAGGCAGGAGTACAGGGAATAGCAAATCAATGTCGCCTAGGGTAAACACTGAGGACTGCAAAATGGACTCTATCTCTTTATAGAACCCTGTCGGATTTTTCCTAATGTCAGGAATAGTTTGTCTAATAGTATTCACTTCCTGTCGTGAAAACGGGACGTGAACAAACTGCGATACATAATGTGCAGGAATGTCCACAGCAGGTGTACCTGCTGCAGCATTAGCAGGAATCTCAACCTTTGGGACAAATGTCGGAGGAACCTCTCTCATAGGCAACTGAGATGTAGGCAACTCCGAACGCTTACTAAGCAACAGAGCTAAGTCGAGAGCTAAAGCAGTTGAAGAAGTGTCAAGTGAAAAAGCTCTCTTATAAATGCTCAATAACTCTGTCGGACAACTAACCTTTCTCTTTAAACATTCATCCTGCAGGTACTCTACCATTACCTGTTTCACTTCCCTCTGCATTTCTAGCGTATATTGACTGTATGTGTCGTATACCTCAACTGGAGTTATCGATATGTCTGAAATCCATCTAATCACATCTTTTGTACAAATTCGTGCTTCCTCAGATGTCGATTTACAACACGGAAGAAATCGTTTCTGTACATACATACTTTCTTCTTCGTCATCCTCATTCCGTAACCTTTCCAACTCCTTTCTATACTCAAATATCCTCTGAACATGCTCATGTACCTTCTCCACAGTGTCTCTTGAAAACGCTAAAGTATTCAGGTCCCTCAATCCTTGTGGGAGGTCTGCATTATTTAATTTACCCCACATTACACATAAATTAATCCCTAAACCTTCAATGAAAACATTTTTCTCAGGAAAAGTATCCATATTAGAAAGTGTGGCAAGAACATTAGCTCGATCATCTCTCTCCATACAATGCTTAGCCCATGCAAACAAATCCTGTTTCTTTTCTGTAGGAACAGTATTACGAGTAACAATCCTCGACCCCGCACCCTGATCAACTACAAGCGGTACAGAACTACTTGGGAGTGAGGGTGCAGGCAAATTCAATGGAGGTAATATTACTGGTGCAATGGGAAGAGGCAGAGGAGCAGGTGGAGGAACAACAACCGGAGGAATAGGAGCAACAGGTTGAGCAGGAAGAGCAGGAATAACAGCAGGAAGAGGTACAGCAGGAGGAAGAGGAACATACGGAGGTGGTGCAGAGGCACCAGGCCTTCGTTCATTTAACAATTTGTCGATAAACTCATCAGAAACATGAAGATCTTTAGAAGGATAGATTTTCTGAATACCGAGTGAGAAAGCCCTGTCCATATTCCTAACTGACTCAGACTGTTTGTCCTGATCATATGACAACGCCTTTTCAGCATTTGTTTTATGACGGCGCACATGTTTTTCCCTACTTTTAAGCTGCTGCAACGCATCTCTTTTCCAATTTTGCAAAACATCAAATGCTGCAGGTCTGGCCTACTTTTTTAACAAGACTGACTCTAAATATTCAATACGAGGGATCTCAAAACTACCATTGACTGGCCACTGAAGTTCGGAGGCATGTCTGGTTTGTCTGTGCCAAATTTTATTAAATACTACACTTCCAATGCCATGCTTACAGTACATAGTACATGCCGGCGACCCCTCCTGTGGTGCCGGACGGCTAAATTCCAAAGATTGTCTATCGCTGCGGAATAATGCCCTAAAGCAGCTAGACAATTTCCCAGGCATTTCTCAAATACTCGGTGTTACCTGGTCAATAATTGTGTCTGCAGATACAATGCGCCAAATTCAAATTGTCAGGGTTGAATTAAGAGTCGGGTAACAACTCACCTGACCAAACCTAAGGAGGACCGATCAGTTTACAAAGGACTTACCTAACGAATTTTACCTTGTGTATGGTGATTTCGGCAAATCTGCCCGCCTCAAAAAATTGACCCTCGTCAAGATGCCGTCTCAGACCACACGGCTATCGTCCAGGGAACGGATCGTGCAGCGCTGTTGAGGTGTCGCGCCTCGTTCAGTCGGGCCCGTTATGTCACACCGTCCGATCCCGGTCCCATAGCGTGCGTCAACCTTCAATAATCCGGCATCAATCTTGAGGGTCCCTATTCCGGGCGCCAACTGTGAAAACAAGGAAATAATATGAGGCAGGGTAACCAAAAAGGAAACACACCAAACACAGGTTACAAAGGAACATACAAAGTACTTTATTTTATACTGAATCCAGTTACAAAAGAACAGAACAAAATTCAGATAGCTATCGACCCTCAGTACAACACAGCGAACTCTGGCGTGGTTCGGTGTGCTCAGTGAGTGCCAATATTCATTGAAACAGTCAGGTTTTTATACATTTCAAGCCTGCTGTTCAGCCCTCCTTTGGGTTAACCATTCCATAAATAAGTTACTGCTCTAGGGTCCCTTGCCAGGTCAAATCTAGTTCATCTGCTCATCTATATGTATATTAGTGTATGATCTAGGCCTAACATTACAATGCGGGACTCAATTTATACAATATAGTTAAGCAGGTGTTCTCATTCAATTATAGATCAGTTTCGGTGATACAGGTAATCCATTGCACACAGGTCAGCAGAAGGACAAGGTCTCAGCTCATGATCCTAACAAGTGGCCTGTAGGCAAGTTATAAATTAGCTGTACAGAGGTCATGACAATCGAGTTCTGTTCTGAATAACATAGGCTACCATTTTAGCTCACATGGTGACTTTATAGAGCAAGAAAACCTAAAATGGCGGCTTGACCCAAAATGACAGTTTACATGGTTTCTAAGGTCAGGACCTTGCAATGCGAGTTTATTCACATGTAGTTTATAAGCAGCTTGTTAGCAGCTTGGCGTAGGCCAATATACATATATTCATACATTCAAAAATATGTCATACGTGATGTCATACTACATGGTAAACAAGAAAAACCTATGTGGCATTGTGGTTGACTTAAGGGGAACATCTAAGTATACTTTCTACATAGGGACCGGATGTGAATGGGTCTCTCTAGTCAGGTGGACAACTTATGCCCACCCCTAGTGCAAGTCATCTTCATCAATTATGATATATGGTATGATATGATATGGCATTTGTAACGCGCCTATACACAATTATAAGATACATGGTATGCCATTGGCACTCAAACTATTAAGGCCCTTCGTTATATGGCCTTCTACAATTGGTTGGCATGCTTGTGCCCTTCTAGAACATTCGACTCACTAGCAGCATGTAAGCTGGTATCCAAGGTGCCAGTGGGTGGACTTGACTGTGTCACCCCACCCAATTAGCCCTGCATCTCTCATTACTCATGCCTTCTGCCATAAAATTGTCTTTGAACTTGGCCTTGTAGTAGCTTCTCGCTCCTGGGAATATAGGTGAGTGTGAGCACACGCTATCTTCTGTCTGGTGCAGCATGGCCACCTTATATTTTCATCCACAGCTCACATGACTCGAGACTGTGGATCAGCCCATTTTATAGCTTTTAATTGTCTTAAATGAAGAATTTGGCAACCATTGTGTTCTTTCTCTGTACCTTGGTTCAGCTTCCCACAATTACTGCTTTTAAGAATAGATAGCCAATTCTTGGCTGCTTCATCCTTTGATACCAGGCCAGACAGCCCTTCTCTGTCTCTCTTTGTTCTTCAACTAATTCTTTGCTGTGACACACATATAGCCATTAATCCTTCTTTCTCCATGGGTTTGAACTTACTAAATTTGTGACCTCAAATGTCCAGAATCTATATATAATGGCTGCACCACCTGCAGTCTATTCACTATGTATAGCCAGCCTTATGATTACTTAGTCTACTTCCGTTGCTGCATCTGTACAGTTATAAAATGACTTGTGTTTTCTACAGTGCTCCTTACAAGTGCAATCTTCATATCGCATATGAAAGTTTACTCGATTCCTTACTTCGTCATCAAATTCTGTACGGTCTATGCATCTTCTTCTTTGACCACTCTTCTCAGTGCATCCCGCTCACTTCTTGTGACGTCAGCAGCTTCTCCTTCTCTCATTTTCATATTCCTTCAGGGACCTCTTCCAAGAGATTGTCATCTCTTCGGGGGTACATCATGTAAGGTCTTCTTAATGAATACCTTTTCTCGAAGGCTCTCCGTGGAATTGGCGCAATCACTGGTGTCGTGCATGTCACGATTTCTGGTTTCCAGCATATAGGAAGAATGGGGGCGGGCTTCCTGCAGAGGCATTAAACTACTCATCTACACTCCCCCCTCTGGTTGATCCATCAACCACACCTTCATTGATCTTCACGTCCAGGCATCCTCTCTTGAAGAAATGCTTCTTCGGAGTCCAGATTTTCACCCCTCCCTTCAGGGACCCTAATGATTTTACATGTTCATCAACCTTCCAGGTCGCGTAGCTGCACTGGCCATTCGGATTGCAGTAGACCGATCGGCCCACATACTTCTTGTGGTTTCTTGGATGTAGGAACTTCGTTCTCTCAGGTGCTAAGATGCTGGCCTTTATATATCTTCTGATCTCTTCATCTGTCAATTCCTTGGGTCCAAACCCTGACTCGACATCGATCATGATCTTCATTCCTACTGCTTTCTTTGCGGTCTTCTTGCACAGTGTTATTATTAACCTGATCACACAGAATCCAGACATCATCATCACCAGTATTGCTCCAAGAAGCTTGAAAATGTTCGCCATCTATTGTGGAACCCATGAGAAGATGGGTCTATCAGCCGTAATATTGTCTGTCTCATCTTCCATCTGATCGTGCAGATTCGTCAGCAAGGTTATGGCCTCTGTCAAGGTCCCATTCTCGTCATCATGAAAAGGTATGAACGTGCGCCATGATGCTCCCGATCTTGGCGCAAACTCCTCCATTGCTGTGATCATATCAAGTACATATCTGTTCTGGAGAGTTCTCAGTCTTATGGCCCATAATTCTTCCTTGAGCGCATTGAATCCCCTTATGGTGGTATTGATCATCTGCAGGAGCTCCCAGCGAGTGATTTGTAACCACTCCGCATTGGCCATCGTCTGGATCCCAGGCATAAAGGTAGTTGTGAAGATTGAGGCAGTTTTGCTGAACAGCCTGTGCTCATATGGAATTGCATCGAAAGCTTCTATCGATTTAGCTGAGAAATAATTCTCCCTCATTGTTCGATTGAGGAATTCAATCTTCTCTTCCTCAAGTGGGCATCTGCTTTTGGAAACTCTCCAATGTTCAGGTCACTTTTTGGAATCACTAATGCTGGAACATAGAAAATCACTAGGGAACACATCCCTCCCCAGTCCTTGGGCAGCTTCATGTAGGCTCTGGACGCACAAGCCCAATAATAGCCCATCAGGACTACTGTTCCATCTTTCATTCCTGATACATTGAAAATTCGGCCACACTGATGATTTTCTTCAACTTTCCTCGTGCCATTATTTCTGAAACATATTGATGCACTTGCTAGAGGTATTATCTGTAATGGTCCTCCTTTGTCATCGACCCATGTCAGCAACTTCGTAATATTTGACCATTGAGTCTTGCATTCATTTTCAGCAGTGTCTATAACTGGTACATACTGTCCAGTTAATGCTGCTGCTTTGCATACAATCAGGCCATCAGCCCATCAGTCTGGAGTCGGCACTGTTCATTTGATCTTCAATTGACCTCTTTTCCAGCATCTCCGTATGTCTTCTTTATTCTTGCCTTGGCTATTTAGCATCCTGTTTTCTTCCATTCTGATTCCTGTTCGCTCAAACCAGGATGCTCATATCTAATGATCTGATGCCTTGTTTCTGGTTTTCCTCTTGTCTTTACATCTTGCACATAATTATCTTCTCTTGGAGATGTCTCTTTATTTATCCACACCAAGGATGCTGTTTTACATCGGAACTGTCTTCTTGTCTGGCAAAGAGTGAGATGCGCCGGGCAATGGGCTTTTTGCACTGGTACCTCTGTAGCTGTGAATAATTTGGAAGACCCCATGGCATAAGATATGAGAGCACAGAAGTAGCAACGCTCCTTAGATGTCCTTTCTCCCACCTTTTTCATGTGCTGATACCACATGTTATTACCCAAGTGTGCTGTACTATCTAGATAAGTGTCTATCCCATCATTGGTTTTCTCTATACTTCTCCTGTGTCTCCCTCTCAAAATGTTAGCAGCCCATGGAAACAACTCTAAAGTAGCTCTGCTGTGGGGAGGCATCACAAAGGGTTTAGACTCCAAGGAGGCCCTCGAAACTTGGTATACTGCTAGCTCTGTTTCCGCGGCACCGTTGCACTGAATTTCACACACTTGGCATTCCCAGGTCTGAAGTGAGACGAGGGCGACAGGACCGGAGTAAACGCGGTTACCGTGCTGCCCTGCCGCTGCAACGTCTTTTGCAAGTACACTGCATTTGTGACCCTCTTGCCCCTGAAGCCTGCTGCAGTGTAACTGGATCAATTTATCCACCCAGAGCGGTGAAATTGCCCCTGTCCCGTTTGGGAATCATCAGTGTATCTCAGGAACTGAAAGCCGCAGAGACGTCCTTTTTGCCGCTTTCCAACCTGCAATCGAAGTGGACTGAACTGATGAAGTTTGGGTCTGCTTCCTTCTGGGACCGGTGAGTACTTCAAACCCTAACCGGTGGCCACTGGCACAAGGGCCCCTTTTTACACAAAAGTGGCCCCTGGGCCCCCCCCCTACTTTCCACTGCTAGTGCGAACTAGCGACTCCATCCTGCATTCTGGAACTGCCTCTGCCTTCAAGTGGAGGTCCTCCCTGAATAGTGGGAACTTATTCTACATCACCTTATCCAACTTCCTCAGCTGCTAGAGACCCCTGAAGAGACCCCATTTTGCCCATTGGAACAACCGCATGCGTTTTCATTGCATGTACTATTGAGCACAAGGCTCCCCTCTTCTCAGGGCTTGGACTGTCTCTTAGTTAGGTGTATTGTTGATGTCGAAGGGGCCTAAAGACTATCTGCACCGCCTGTTTCTTTCCCTTTTAGGTTGTCAACAAATTGAGTGCATTTAACACTTTGGACCCAAATGCTCTTGTATATACATTGTATTGATAGTGTTGTGTTGGTTTATTGGTGTTACTGTGATTCTTTTGCTATGGTCTATGTTACAAAGGCCTTGTAATAAATGTGTCTATATTTTTGATATAACACCTGTCTGGAGTAATTTGTAAGTGTCCTTGCTTTGTGTGCTCATTGAGGTCCTTCAGTCACCCTCAACCCTCCTGAGACCTAGTCTTGACCGCCTTCCATAGCTACCTTGATTGGCTAGCTTGTCCAGAGGTTACCCTGTTCCAAGAAACTAGGCTGGCCTTCTGAACCTCTGCCCACCAGGTCAGAGTTCAGAAATCCATCTTAATGAGGGCCACCAGAAACATTGGCAAAGTCCCCCCCAATTGCATTGGGCAGTACGTTTTACCCACCCTTTTGGCAGATGAGCACACTAATGTGCCCATCTGCCCCTAGGGAAGGGGCAAAACGAAAAAACATTTATACAAATAAACATGTGTTTGGTGGGGGTTCGGGGGACACTAAACCACCACGGATGTTTGTAATGGAAAGGGGGGTGGCCCTCTCCCCAACACCTAAAATCGAGGGAGGGCTCTCATGTAGCCCTCCCTGGGGGCAGATTACTAGTGCAATCTGGCAATCTGACCCTAGGAACGGGCAAATGTGTTTTTACTGGGGGGTGAGGGTCAGTATACCACCAGGGATGGCTTGAAAAGGGGGGGCCGTGATCGGAGAGTAGTAGTTATGATTTGTTTTTGCTGGGCTGACAATTTTGTTTTGTTTACAGCTTTTTCTACGCAAGCAGCTGCAATGTTATGCAAGTACTTTTTTGTATTATTCTACGGTTACGGCCCATTGTCAGTGGGGTGGGATGGGTGGTCGGGAGTGGGCAGTCTCGGGTGGTATTTTGGTGGGCTGAGACACAATTGCAGGGTCAGGCCACAAATTGTCCCCCATGCCAACAGTACATTGGTGTTTCCCTGGGAGCGGCTGTCTCCCATGTGGGTTGACCGTCCGCACGCCCAGGCTGCACCTCTGGCTGTGCTGCATTACAGATTTCACCTCTGGGGAGGAATGGGGATCCTGCCGGGGCTCCTCGAAACTGCCGCTGGACTTGGGGACGGTCGACCCACATGGGAGATAAGGGGCCCAAGCCCGGAGGCAACACCTCCAACCATCCTGAAGTTCCGGCTTGGGCCTGGAAGCACCATTACATAGTATATGCGCCTCGTGAAAGCACCACCAATTGAAATGTACATGAATGACAGAAATAGTACACTCTGCATCCAATAGCCCATATGCAAATAGGTGTACTGTGCAACCACATGTGGCCTGTCGTGTTAGTCTGACCATTGCCTCTTTGCTGGAATGGAACACCCATCCACCGTACCTAATGACATGCTCCCATGTCTGTCTCCCTTGCAGGTGACTCTGGATATCCGCAGCTCCAATGGTTGATGATTTACCTGAGGAATCCCCAGACACCACAGGAGGTGGCAATTGTGCTGTGATTCGGACCAGGATGGCAATGGAGAGCACAGTTGGCCTATGGAAGGCACGCTTCCGATGGCTACATTGCACAGGAGGAGCTCTGATGTACAAGCCAGATAAGGTGGGAAAGATTGTGCTAGCATGCGCCATGTTGCACAACATATGCCTCCGGTGTAGCATATCCCTGCCACCAGATGTGGACATGACCCTCCTGATGATGATGTTGTGCCTGCAGGTGGCACAGGCTGGGTCGAATTGCTCGCCAAGAGTTAATTGAGAGCTTTTTCTGATGCCGCCTACCAGTATCCCTGGCAAAGCATCCTTCACTGTTAACTGCACCCAATAAAGACATGCGCACAATGATTGATCAAGTTTGCAAGTGAAAAGAATTTATATCGTAAAGTGTCAATCAATATATACCTGTTTTAGACATCCCATCCCATCAGCCACCCCAACAACACCCTCCCCAATTACCCACCCCAACCGTACGCATCAGTACCTTTACTTTGTCCGTGTCTCACTTTCGGGTGTATTTGGGTTTGGAGTCTGGTTCCTTGTGGAGCCTTGTGGTGAGGCAGAGCATTGGAACGTCACCTGGGCATGCTTTCCTGTGACCCCTCAGTGAGTGTATTATAGGTGGAGGACCTGGAACCCTGTGCACAAATGTATTGCAGTGTTAACTGCATGGCCAGTGTTAGGACCTCTGTTGAGGCAGATGTGGCGTCTGTTTGCTTGCGGATCCTATGCCCACGTTTGATCATGGCAGCTGTTGCATAACCCGGGGCCCTTGCCATGCGGCGGGTGCACCCCTGCATGCAATTGCGCATTTCATCCATCTCCGTAAGTTGTTCCCGTGCCATTGTGTGGATGTCCGCCTTCTGGCACTCTATCTGGTACAGTCGTGACTGTATTGCCCGCAGGTTGACTACAGGCAGTGGTGGTGGGCTATGTGGGCTTGGCTGGACTGAAGCCAGATGTGGTGTCCCCCTCATATTGCTCATATGACTCCATGACCCCATGTTGTTCATCACTGGAGTTGAGCTCCTTGACAATGTCCCAGGAATGGAGGGGGGTTCATGCAGAGGGAGTTCATGCAAGGGGTTTATGTGGGGTGTGTGCAATGTGCCTGCATGTGTGATTTGTCAGGGTGCCACTGCGTGCCATGCCATGGGTCAGGCCACTTGCCATGCCCGTTACTCTGCGCTCAGCTGGTGGATGCATGCAAGGGGGGGGGACATGTACATGCACTTGTACTTCCTGCCATCTTCTTGGGTCCCTGATGGCATGAGTCGTAGGGGTTCCACGGTGCAGCCACCAGTGGCTGTACACTCCATCCAGTGCTTGGCTATGGCTGCGTCTACCTTGGCCTTGAAGTGATCCCACCACTTCCGACAGCCCTTTCTCGTGCAGGGCATGGTCCTGACAGCTGTCACATTGGCCACCACCTCACCATATAAGGTGCTATTCCTCTGGAAGCTTGTGTCTTGCGCTGCCTGGCTCCAAACAACTCTTGTGCATACTGCAGCACAGTGTCCATCAGGGCTGTAAGGTCAGCATCAGCAGACTTGGGCTTGCGTTAGCGGGAGTCCTTGCCTGGGGTGCTCTGCTCCTGGGACATCCTTTTCAGGTTGCTCAGGGCCTGGGTTGCTGTGGGAAACAGTGGATTCAGGTGGATTGGGGTTTTAATGATGGCCGCTGCTCTTCTTCCGGTTTCCCCTGGATTTCTGTTTACGGCGCCGGTATTAATGCCAATCCCGTGTTAGTGCCATTTTTGATGACAGATTCTTTATTTCCGTCAGTAATTGTCAAGAATTGACAGCAGTTTTTCACCTTCATCCGCTAATACTGGCAATCGGTATTGCCGCTTCCGGCATAACATGGTAGCCCACGTGCCCTTATTTTCATGGGTAGAATTGCACATTGTTCTTGAATTTTTGTTCTATATCTCTATTGAAAATCCGATCTGCTCACTGCATTTCACTCCAGTGGTATGCAGACGAAAAGGCACCTCGCTCAGGGGCATCCGTACCTCCACCAGGCAGGGATGCCCAACTCCGTGCTTCAAGGCCCCGGAAACCCGACGGGCTTTCATATTCATGAGGAAAAATGTGCATACATTTAGAATCATTGTATGCAAAGTTATCTCAATATTAATGAGGGGTATCCTAAAAATCCAACATGGATGCGGCTGTCGAGGACAGGAGTTTGACAGCGTAATTCATGCGTCCTTTCACTGAGAAATACCCACTTTCTCTCGTCCAAGATCGAAGGATAAAACCCAGCACCATTGGGAATGTGACTATGGAAGTCAGAGACAGACAGTCCTCAGAATTGTTCAACAATAACAGACACATTTACCCTCTGTGTGCCTGTCTCTGGGATGTGGTTGGCAAAGACAAGGGTTGGGGGTGGAGGCAGGATTATTATACTGTTTTTTTCTTAATGCAGTGTAAAATCTGGGCCTACATGTTGTTAATGCAAAACCTTGCCTGCTATAAACTGCAGTTGACCAGTTCCAAATGGATTCTACTGCATCCAGTTGCGCCATGCTGGTTTCTGGAGATGTGATGGTATATATCCAAGAGAAATAACAAGGGAAGTTGTCGAAATTCTACTCGGTAAAATAAAGGTGTCAAATTAAAGCGAAAGACTCAACTGGAAAGAGCTGGTGTTCTCCTAGCAGTCCAGTAAATGGCCGAGAACACATATCTCTGCGACTGGATACAGTATTGCTCGTTAGTGCCCAAACAACTGGAATTATATAAAGGTTTGCGTCGCTCTGTCGAATCGTTCTATTTTTTCGAATGCGAATTTAGGAAAAATAAAGAACAGACTCCCCAAGTAAGGACGGATTGGGGCTTATGTTAGGACCTCACAGAGATAAGAATTTCTGGAAGGCGCTGTAAATCCTGCCATGTGTTGCTTCGGGAGAGCTGTCCCTTCTGTAGTGCTGAGTGCCCTCTGGCCGCTGGACGCACGCCCCTCCACCCACCAGCGCAGTGCCCTCCATGGGCGGCCCCGGCCCTGGTTAGCATCCGCGAATGCCAGACCCGTGCTCGGCTTTTGTTTAATCTAAACCCCAGGTCCGATCCCTCCCCGCCCCTCGCTGTGGTGAAGCCAATTTGTCCTGATAAGGGGAGGCCAGACACCCAGCCCGAGGCCCGGCAGGCCCGAGCCCTGCTCTGATGGATGAGGCCGGCTTTGAGGCCTAGTCCAGGCCGCCTGCGCGTTATTAGCTCCGCGCCAGCAGACACTAATTACAAGTACATATTGTCTCCGGCCCACCACGTTCCTGCTCCTCGGGCAGTGCGCGGGGAGGGCGGGGAGCACCAGGCCAGGGTCCCCACCGCCTCCTCTCCATCGCTGATCGATGGCCCTTGAGTTGAGGCCTGGTCTCTCGGCCTCCACTATGCGTGTTTCCCCAGCCTCTGTGGCCAATGGCAGAAGCTTCTAAAGTAAACAGAGGGAGGAGAGGGGACACGCTGGAATGTTGGGAGTGTGTGTTTATGCCAACTCTCTGAGGACACTGGAACTCCACCACTATTAATGGCGCTCTCTGAGTGCCAATATTCTCAATAGAAGCATATATTGGCCCAGGGCCAGTGAGCTTTTGCTCAGCAGTCTCCAAACAGTATCATGGCCCCTAAGGACGAACAAAATAAAAACCGAAGTGATGATATTAGGTGGCAGCTGTGCGCGGTATAAATCAACTTAACATATTCTAAAAGAGAGCCACAAACAGTAGTAAGTTATATAACTTCGATCTTAAGTGCATAGTTGCCAACATGACCCATTGGAGTCTGTAGGCGCTTATCCAGTCCTGTTTTCTCTTTGCATTCTGGGACTTGTAGTCCGAGATTTATAATGGGAAAAGTGGAACTACAAATCAAAGAATGTAAAAAAAAAAAAAACAGGACTGGATAAGCACCTACAGATTGGAATGGGTCATGTTGTCATGTATGTAAGTGTGAACCCCTCGATCACACTACGATTTACACCTACCTAGGAATAATCTTCAGTGCTGCAGGAAGCTCTACACTGGCCATAAAAAACCTCCAAAAAAACCAATGAGAACATAGTATTCTATAAAATGCAAATGTACACTTTTGAATTTATCTGTAACTCTCTGGCTAATGCTATTCGACTCCGAAGTTAAGCCGATGGTTGTATATTGGACGGAGGTGTGAGTGATCCTTCTCTATAGAAGTGGGGATCCTCCCAAAATCAAGAACCCGCCAAATGAGACAAAGCATCCTCACCAAAATGTACATTACTAGCCTGTAAACCATTACTCAAGTCCAGAGGAATCAGTTATGGGGGTGGAGCCGAACTAGGAAGAGAGCAATAGAATTAGAAATAAAAAAGAAGATCCAGGAGATTCCTGCAGCACCTCGCTCGCGGAAAGCGACGTCAGGACATACCACTCTAAAGCAAGTCGCTAAGCAACGACAGACCGGAGCAAACATAACAGAAATATTAGAAGAAGAAATCTGCTCCTCAAAATAAAAGATAACACAACAAACACACTGGAATATCAAAAGCGAAGACTGAGCAAGATAAAGACCAACCTACAATCTTGCAAGATGTTTATTATTATTATTATTATTATTATTATTATTATATTTATTGAGCGTGAACCTAACTTCAGGAAGCAACGGAGCGCTTTGCAATCATGGGGGAAGAACACTGAGGGAAGCAGAGAAAAAGGGAGCAGAAGCTAATAACAGAGGAGGGCGGGCAATCGGCAGCAAGGGATCGATAAGCAACCAGGTGGGGAGACAGTGGGGAGCAGATCACTGATTCTCAGGTAGGGTGAGGAGTGGAGGGTGTGTGGACCTAGGTCTTAGGGAGGAACAATTCCTTGAAGAGAAAGTGGTTGTGCTCTTTCCTAAACTGTAGAAGCGATGGCGCAAGTCTGATGTGGACGGGAGGAGGTTCCAGAGTTTTGAAGCATAGACAGAGAAGGCCTGGCTTCTAGCTCTTTCCTTTCAGCACCAGTGGAGTTCAAGTCTGCGCATGTCCGTACTTCTGGAGGATCGTAGGTGCCCAGAGATGCTGAGTTTCTCAGTGAGGTAGCTCTGGGACTTCAGGGTGACAGCCTTGTCGCTGATATCATACAGCAGGATTTGAAGATGATACAGGGTTATAGCAGCAGCCAGTGCAGTGCGATATCTACGGACAGTGAAAAAAATACTAAACATAGACAGCTAATGACCAAGTACCGGACGAGTGACCCGGGCCAACATGAACAAACATGGATGACTGAAAGGGACGTGACACGTAAACAATGTGATATGAAGCATATTGAAGACGAAGCTCATTTTCTCGTCGGCATCAGAACACAACACTGCAGGGACTTCAGATTAGAAATCGGAACTTCCCCTGCCTAAATAATGAGCAAAAGAGGGAGATGCTCAGGTGAGAATAGTAACACAGCAGAGGAAGCAGCAGAATAACTCACTGCTTGTCATAAGACACCCAACAGACTAGATGCTCACAGACACATACTACACACTATGCTCAACAGACATACATGGCTGAATGATAGGAGATATGTATCTTTAAACCAATTTGGGCAACACTTGTATTCTTGGTTATATCAATAATGCATTTTTTTAAATTAGTGTGTTTCAGATTAACAATAAACTTGCCACACATCATCTTTAGTATCAAAAACAGTAACAGTAAAATAGTATATTCATATTTTCTACACAAGTAAGCAATCCATAATATATTAAACTATTCACACAATGACAACATTGTGTCCACCTTCATATGTGCAGATGATCTATATCATACTTCATAAGTTTGCATATTGCAATTTAAATGGTTATTTATAACGCGCTTAATACCGAAAGGTCTCTAAGAGCAGACCCGGGGATCGAACCTATGGTGCTCCGTGTCGTCTTGCTTCCAAGGTGAGCACAATACCCCCTAGCTATCCTCCCGAGACATACCCACGGGCTCCGTTCAATTTCTTTTCAGTTTCTGTCCTTAAGCTAACTATTGCGATAGCTAACGGTGTTTGTTTACCTGTTAAGCAACTTTGTCAACATTGTTCGGCTTTAATTTGTTGGAAATAATGCACACATTTTCCAAGTTGTAACACGTGCAATTCTTCTAATTCCTGACATATGGTCAGTACATTTCTGCTACATGGTCAGCAATAATGTTTGTTCTCGTCTAACCTGTACCAGAGCCCACAGACTGCAGGCCCAAAACTCCTTTCCATGTTCGATGGATAGGCCATGATGGAGTTTTAACCAAAATCTAGGATGGGTGGAAGGTTATGGACCTTAACCCCTTGCATCGCCCTGGGCAACCTGCCACACTCCACTGTGCCATGGCAGAAGCGGACCACCGCATGCAAATCAGTCTGGCACTTCTTTCTCTTGTATGTCGGTGATGGGTATTTTCTCTGTCCTAAGTAAAAGAACGGCCTGCGTAGATTGGTTGACGTACTGAAAGCCTTCACTGTCAGGGTGTGAACCGCACATTGCAAAGTGGTCAATAGCAACAATGCAGGCTCTGTCCTGGCAAGGCTTTCCCACCTATGCCAGCGCATCCTTTTGTGACAGGTCTGATTGACATGCGAATGGTCCAATAGAATGGCAGGACGTCACCAAGCTCCCCCAGACCTGATCATCTCCATTGATCGAATGCCCTGTTGAGAAGGATACTGTAAGAATGCTATTGCTACTTAATGAGTATATGATTCAAATAAGTTTATTACGAGGAAGTCCCCGAGAGGCCAACCTTCAGCAGCCAAACATCTTCGTGTATGGCTCTGGAATGGAGATTCCAGAGCCATACACGAAAGCGCACCTTAAGGGATAGAACTATTTACATCGTAGGTTCTCTACATCATAACAGGTACGCCTTGGACATTCTCCATGCATTGTACGACTTAATTTCAACTCTAGTGCTTCGAAATAGTTGATGGATTTCTGTGGGTTATATTAATAATAGCTTGGCTACATCAAGAAAGCAGTATTTGCTAGACTTCTCGGATCTTTCTTAGACTGAAATACAGCCAATTACTTGAATGGAATGATGTGATAACCCTCTTATTAATGTGTATCATACCTGTTTCTATTAATTATATATTTTCCATGTTTACGGATGGATTGCTCACCGATTAATTAATAAATATGTTTTTCTCAGTTGGATGATTGAATAGGTGTACTGTTCTATAACACCCATGCACATTCTGGACGTTTGTCTGAGCTCCTGTTATATATTTGCTATGTGTCTTTTTTCAATTTATTTTCTCATGTGTACAATATCTAACCCACATCTATTTCAACAAAGTAATGCTGTTCTTCGTGCAAGCTCACTTTTAAATGTAGATATGTATTACGATGCTGTTTTTTTTCAGTTTGTATTAGCCTTCTAAAGTCCTCGAATATCCTGCTGATATTGTTTAATATCTATTTGATCTTTAATAATGATTAATACTAATGCTTTGCATTTTTATAGCGCTGCGAACCCTCGGGCCTCTGAGCGCTGCTTATAATTACCCACGGTGTGTGGTGCTCATATGCACATTATTAAAGAACGTGACATGGAAGTAGGTGTTGTTCCAGGAGTGTTGCATGCAGGGCCCGGGGAGTTGTGGGGGCCTTCGTGAAGGTGGGGGCTGGGAGATACTGACTGACTGTGCAGACGCCCTGACCTGGCTGAGTGATGTCCCAGCTGCTTTTTCATTTCTGCCAGAGGTGACAGCTTGCAGAGTCCCAGGCAATTTCTTTCTGGGAACTCCCTCGGATGCCTTCGTGAATTTACGAGCGACCACCTTGCCCTCCCCGGCGCTGTGGGGGCTGCGGGGAGCTCTGATTATTCCAATTAGGAGGGCAATGGCGGGGCATCAGGCTGTCACCCCGCCCTTTCTGGAAGGCGTTCCACCGGGTTCCGCAGTGTGTTTAATTACTTGCTGTAGAGGAGTGTGCACTCGGCTGGTCCGTGCGTCAGAGGGCTGTGGAGGTTTGCTGGAGACAGGCCTTGCTCCCAAGGCCCCACTCACGCAAAGATAGCGGCCTAGGCTATGCAGTGGTGGAAATGGAGAAAACGGGGGTACCGCAGGGGCTGAGGTGAGGGCGAGGTTCCGAGGGGGCGGAGCTGGCAGTTGAACTCCGCGCAAAGGAATTGTTCTAAATCATAGTTTTAAAATGTTTCAATAACGTTCATGATGCTTCTTTCCAAAGTCCACACTGTACAATTACACTTTAAATAAATGTATTTATGTATTTATTTATTTATTTATATTTATAGAGCGCGCAAGCAGCCCAAGGGCATTGAGGCGCTGTTACTTGCATGAGCTTAGTTACAGAGGTACAGGCGTGGTAACAGTATATGGCACATTATATAAGAAAAACACAAACATAGATATCATTACAGCTTAATTGATTGGTCATTACAGTTTAAGCAGTGGGTTCTATGGTTTATAAATCACGCCCATGGCAGTGGTGCACCCAAAATGCTGCCGCCCATGGCAGTGGTGCACCCAAAATGCTCCTGGTGAGGGGGTGCTTTTTAGCACATTAAGAGATCCATAGGCGCGCTCTACAGTAGAAGGCTACCAGGGTAGCTCAGCAGGTTTAGAGACCATTGTTTAAAAAATGGATGTTAATTGTATTTTGCAATTCCTTATAAAATAAAAACAAGTGCTAAAAATGTGAGCAGGGAATGGGATGGGCTGGGCGCTTGCTTATACGCAGGGCGGAGGTGGGGGTATTTATGCCCCGACAGCGAAAATCACAAGTTGGCACCCATGAACCCACAGTTTTAGTTTCTAATAACTGCTTTGAGCACAACAGAAACATTTATTTGCGTTTAACCAATTTGACAAGCATATGACATCTTCATAAACATAATCTGTGATAAAAGACAAAGGAAGGGGCACAACAATTACAGGGTATTTGTGTGGTAGTCTAACCAAAAAAGAAACATAAAAAAACCAAGTGAATGCAAGTTTAAGCAGCATTACAAGTTTGGAAATGTCTTTTTTTTGTACTATGAAAGTGTAAGATGCACATTTGGAAACAAAAGTGGGTCCACCATGTAGAGCCTGCTTTCAACAGTGATGGCCCCCACCCCAGTGATATTCATGGCCTATTAATTACCATGGTGTCCAATTCAGGCCAGAAGAAAAAAAACAGGCTGAGCAAATTAGCCCTCCAAATGCGGTAATGATGGCTTGGGAAAAGAGCACAGACAGAGCATATTAGATCACACAGATGACCAGTAAAGCCTTAACAGGGCTCAGGCAGACCGGGTCCGAGATCCAGGGAGACATCTGATGCCGGATCTCAGACTTGGCAAGTGCCGGCACAATGACCAGCGCTGGGCATATAGTGACTGTTACAGTGGGGAGGCCGGCCATGGACATTGAACCACTCCCCCCCCCCCGGGACACTATGGGACACCAGTGTCACAGAGGTATTCTGCCTCGGAGGATTGATGGGTGCGGCTGGTCGAGGACATCACACCAGCCCCCACCCTGAGGGGCTCTGGGGCGCCAGCACCTGGGACGCTTTGTGCTTCTAGTGGTGGCAGGTCTGGCCCTGCCGGCTCATGCGAACCCTGGCTGTCTTCTGGGCAGAGGGCCCCATGGCAATGTGGCCTGCAGGCCACAATAAGAGACACACACTCAGCCCATTCCGTTATGGGGTCTGCAGCCGTTCTGTCGCACGTGACTGCAGGGCTGCCTTTTATTAGCTCCCATCTTAAAAGGACAATACAAGGGGGAGGAACACATACACTTAAAGCGGCAACACACAGGAGGGTTCACTACACAACCTCCCTCCTTTTTCATAAGGAACAAAACAACCGGTAATACAACATAACTGATTTTTCCCCCTCCCGTTACAGAACGACATTACTTCAGAGTCGGGGAACAAACATCAAACAGGATATGCTATCAACACACGTATGGTCTCACATTCTGGTATACATATCACCTACTGACCTCTCACCCTCAGGTGACGGTCACAGGGGGAAGCCCCCGGTGACTGGTTGGCAGTTGGACTGCACACTACAACCCTTTATTAACCTGGGCTACAGACTTGCCACCATAGCATGAAGCTCACGGCTAGGCACTGGTACCATATGGAGCACCCTTACCACCTGCAGGAGCACAGCCTCACATCATTGTCCTTTACTGAGACCACTTTAATCAGGTAAATACTGTGCAGGTCCACAGCATCAAAACACATGTTTACTGAGTCCTCTTAAAGCAATGGCAGGACTGCAGGAGACCAGTTCAGCCTCCATCAGCGTCTGTTCAGGAGTCACTTCACCAGGACCAGGTCCATTGATGGTTCAGTTCAGAGCCGGCAAAGCTGCCCTGGCAAGTGTCAGGGGCCACATCGGCATTGTCCCTTGATGTTGAGAGCAGGACAGCGAGACGCAGCTCGCTGGGTGTCCAGGCTGCTCAACATCCTGCTTACAGGGTGTGGGTGACAGGGCATCACTCACCCACCTTTCTGGCAATGTTCCTCCAGTCCGCGACGTGCTGCTCTCCACTGGTTCATAAGGGCACACAAGCACGCCCGGGGAGTTGCAACCCTTACTTTGGCCGATGTGCCTTTCCCTTGCGTCGTGTGTCAGGGCCACCCGGGCTCGTTGATCAGATCACAGCTGTAAGTTGAACTCAAGGGGGCCGGTAGGTACCTCTCCCACTCCCCTGTTGGCCTGGTCTTTCGACAGGACGGCATGCCGAGTGAAGTTAGTGACTGGCAGCCAGGGACACCTGTAGCGCCAACTGGGTGATGCTGGTGGCAAGGAGTTTGGCCACTCCCTGACTAGCTCTCTCCCTGGCACTAGGGGGCCGTCCTGGGATTACCTGGCAGTGTATGGTGCCTCTGGTCCAATGCTTGAGGGTCCTAACACGCACTGGGCATGCAGCATCGCGGGCCTGAGGACGCCAGTGTGATGTGTCATGGCAGGCAGTGAGGGCCACCCGTAAGGCAGACTGTATGTTTGTAGTTGCTCGATGGGGAGGCCACTCGTACGACAGGAAGGTGCCCTTCATGTCAGGGTGTCCTATCTCTTGACAGCACTGCTCTGGGGTGATTGCTTCTATGCTTGTTGGTCTTGCCTTTCGCCGGCTGGTACCATGCACAGGTTCTTGTCTGGCTGGCCCTGCGGGACTGGATTGGTGTCCAAGGTGTGTGGTGGGAGTCGATCTCTCGGATCCCCTGGCTGCGCAGAGCTCCTGTTACCCAGTGCTTGAGGGTCTTTCTCTTGTTCAGTCCTTCGCATGCAGCCCCTCATGCATGGCGCAGTCATTGAGGTGTATAGTGCGCAGAGCGCAGGATGTCTTAGTTACTTACCTGTAACTGTATTTCTCCAGCATTGGTATCTTTCATAGATTCAGATGCTTGAATATTCCCCGTCGTCAGACTGGGAATCCTCGGTGATAAAATATTTATTAAAAATCTTTTAATATACACACATTGCTACATAGAAATGCATGTACATAGTCCATTATGGCCTATGAGCCATTCTATTGTGTAGTCCTTCCACCTCACCATGGTCCTTTATGACCCCAACCAATGAGGTGGCAGGGCTTAAGCTCCGCCCCAGGCAGCCATCTTCAGATTTTGAACCGTAGGAAATACAGTATGATGGAAGCTGAGCGTAGGAGTAGCCTTTTAGGGGAGGCGGGTGGGCGCATGTGAATCTATCAAAGATACCAATGTTGGGGAAAAGCAGTTACAGGTAAGTAACTAAGACTTCTCCAGCATTCGATCTTTCATAGATTCAGATGCTTGAATAGAATACCAAGCAGTTAAAAAAAACATGCCACCATCATATACATATATGCATAATACAAAAAACATATCTCTGATCAAACCTTTACCATGCAGCAACACAACGGTTACATACTCAAGGAAAGGTGGGAAGGGAGGCTGGTCATACCTTATGCAAAGAGGTGGCGGAGCACTGCCTGTCCAACAGCAGTTTCTTTGTTGGTATCTTCAGCCAGGCAGTAGTGTTTAGCTAATGTGTGCAGAGTGCTCCACGTGGCGGCTCTGCATATGTCCTTCAAGGCCACTCCTGCGTGGAACGCTGTTGACGCTGCTCTCCCTCTGGTGCAGTGGGCTGAGGGTGGTTTGGGAATGGGGTCGGCTTTTGTTTGATGGCTGTGGGTGATGCAAGAAGAAACCCAGCACGCCAGACCTTGTTTGGAAATATGTTGGCCCTTTGTGTGGCCAGAGAAGGTAAACTAAAGAAAGGTGGAGGGAGAGGTTAAAAAACTCACTGAGGAACAGGGGGCTGGGCAAAAGTAGAGGAACATTGGGAGCGGTGGGAAAGGTGGGAAATAACCTGTCTTGTTTATGTTTTCTCTTGTCCATGTGAAACGTTAAATGTCCATTTTTGTGTGAAAAGAGTGTTTTCGTGCATAACGTGGAAAGCAAATTTGGCGTTATATGAGAAAAATTACATATGTAACAACGTGATTTTAAGGTACTGAAAAGCGAATGAATATTCAATCTAGGTTGAAAAGAAGTGTAGGTTGTGTTAAACTGGTCATATGAGAAGTGAACAGGTACAAAATAGAAGCATCAGGTAAGGTGTACCAAGAGTAAAAAATACACTGGGTGCAGAGACGCCCGTTGCCCATATTTGTAAAATGTTACCAGGATACGCGGAGAAGATTAAGAAGTATCATGAGCAGTGGATTGTGGAGTTGAAGGGGGAAGGGTTACCCCAAGTATGGCCTGAAGGAGGGTCCTTTGACAAGGAGGTGTTAGACATGGTTGCCACTTGTTTGTTCATTAAATACAAGGGAAAGCAGTTGCAGAATAGAAGAGATATATTGGACCTGTGGTGCTTATTTGAGGAGGTGCCCCCAGGTAAGAGTAGCGAGCACAATGCATCTCCCCTGACAACAGCTGGCAGCGTAGGGCCACCCACTCAAGATGAAAAAGTAATAGAGGTCACACGTGTTTATCCCCTATTGTCAAAAACAGTGCCCGCGGAGGGGTATAGTGATCCTGTATATGTAGCACAGTCCACAGCCCCGCCCATACATAAGACATCCGCCACGGCACCACCCCCGTATGAGAGCCAGAGCATAACAAGACCCCTAGATACACCTGCAATTGATATCGGAAAGCTTCACAGGATTTAGACTCACAACTGACAATCGCCCGAACAGAGCTGTCCCGCATAAGGGCCGTGGGAGAAGGGGGAAGAGCATCCATCCCCCGGGTAGAACGTGACGACACACCACCACTGAGCACGGAAACAGGAGAAGATGGATGGAAAAAGGGAGAGATTTTATTCAGAATAAATGACACCCCTACACGAATAATAGAAATAAACACAGCCGATAGTGAGCGGGAGGTAGAGGAAGGAGGGGCAACGTTAGACAGAGAGGAAGAGTGTTGGAGCGACCTAGAGGAGCAAGAGGAGGACGGAAGAAGGCTAGGAACTGCCACTGGTGGGGCCTCATTTGGAGAAGGGTTGTCTCCCGTGGAAGAATGGACGGGGAGGCTGAGAAACAGGGCAGGGTGCATGGCAGTGATCGGAAAGAAAGGGAAGAAGGTGAGTACTAAAAAGAGGGGGAAGAATGTGCAGCTGCCTCTGATACACAGGGGAGCGGGAAGGGCAAATTACATATCTTCGGCTCAAATGAACAAGGCCAACTTGCTTAAACAGCTACCCCCACTATCCGGAGACGCCAGCAAGTGGATATATGCATTTGAAAAACACACGACAGGACTGCCCTTGGCAGTGGGGGATGTTAAAAGCCTGCTGGTGTCTGCAGTGGGAGATCAGGCTAACAGGGTCTGGGCAAAGGCGGGGTTGCCAGGAATAACGTTAGATTGTGACCGCCATGATGGGGCCTCGTTTAACGCGCGTGTGGGATGCGTTGATTGAAACATTCCTAGACACTCCCGACTTACAGTCAGTCATGCAATGTACAATGAATGATGAGGAAGATTCAATGTCCTTCATTCTCCGGGTGCAGGACATGTGAACTCCTACTGATAGGCTCACCCGACACGCTAAAAAATCTAGACTCCCAATTCAGTCATTTCACCATTGACTCCATTAAAATACCTGTCTCCGACTCGGTCAAAACTCTTGGTGTCTATTTGGATTCCAACATCTCCATGGACAGACAAGTCAATGCAATAGCCTCCTCAGCTGCATACCACGCCAAACTGATCAACGCAGTCAGACCCTTCCTCTCCAAAGAGAATTGCACAAACATAGCCAGAGCAATCACCGGCTCCAGGCTAGATTACTGCAATGTAGTCTTCCTAGGAACTTCCAACAAAAACCTGGAAAGGCTACAAATCATACAGAACAATGCCCTCCGCGCTGCCCAAGGTATCACGAAAAGAGAACACATCTCTGAGGCCAGAAAACTAGCCCACTGGCTACCAATAAGGGAAAGAATCATCTTCAAAGCTCTGACACTGACCCACAAGTGCATCCACCTCACTGCCCCGGTCTACCTCTCACAAAGAATCCACCCCGTCTCCTCCACAAGGCCAACCAGGTCACCATATACAAACATGCTCTGTGTGCCACTAGTAAAAAGAGCCAGAGCTGGAGGATCCAGCTTCCCTTATCTCGCACCATCACACTGGAATGCCCTACCTCTCACAATCCGAGGTGAGCCCTCCCTCATTGCCTTCTGGAAAGCTATGAAAACCATCCTCTTCACATAAGGTCTCTCGCAGCACCATGTTTGCCAATAAACTGTCTGTGATGTAATAACCAAAGATGCATAAGCTGTAATGACTAATCTGTTTGTAGCAATCATAATGTGTCAATGACTGCTACCAATCCTGTACCCCCTGTAACTAAGTTCCTGCAAGTAACAGCGCCACAATGCCCCTGGGCTGTCTGCGTGCTATATAAAAATAAATAAATAAATAAATAAATGTGGAGAGCGGAAACGGGTACGGCCTGGGACCAATCAACGTCCCCGTTTTACTTCATTATAAAAAGGGGGCTCCCAAAGGAAGTGCAGAAGGCCCTTGACAAAATAGCTGGGATGGAAGCCAAGGGGTGGCCTGACATTCAAAGCATCATAGTGCACCACTGCAGGAGAATCAAAGAGAAGGAAAAGGAGATAGCTCAGAGGCAGCTGGCAGATGAAGCTAAATTAGTGCAGAGCAAACTGCTGAAGGTCAGTGCGGTAGCAGCTACCAGTGCGGCAGGAAGGGAACGGGAGGAAGAAGACGGACGTATGGGGATACCAATGCAGATGGTGGCAAATTGGACAGGTAACAGCCAGGACCAATGGGTAGGGGAAAATCAATATGAGGGACTGCAGTGGCCATCGAGAGAGGGGGCAAGGCAATAGAGGAGGATTCAGGCGATCAAGAGGAGGGGGTGCAGGGTATGGAGGGGGGTCACGAGGGGGAATGCATGGACAGTGTTGGAATTGTGGGAGGTGGGGCCATTTCATGGGAGAATGTCGAAGCAGACCAACCAATACATATCCAAACGAACGTCAGGCCGGACACCCCCATCCGGGAAGCCCTTACGGGCTGCCAATGGGCAGGACTAGGCGAGATAGTCAACCCGACCCCAGATACATGAACGATCGTCCAATGCCCCATCAAGACACATCCTCACACCCCCAGTGTCATAATCATGCCGCTCCCAGGCACAATCAGACTTATGCCACTACAGCCAATGGGGCAGCAACGACACCGTGCAGGGGGGAAACAGTAGTGACAGGAAATGTTTTTGACATAGATGAACTCCCGTGGCACTCAACATAGGACAGCCCACAGAGAGCATTTGTGTGTCCAATACTATCGATCAACCGTGACGCAGCAGAGGAACCACTCGTTGGGGCGGCGATAGGAAACAAACAATTCATTTTCATGGTGGATTCGGGAGTGGAAAAATCATGCCTCAAAAAAGGCAGTTTCCTGCTTTCTAATCAGACTTTGGAAACGCAGGGGTTCTCTGGGGCGGTGGTCGAGGTTCCATACACTGAAGAACTAGACATAACGGTGGGGGGGGGGGAAACTGTGCGTGCCCCCATGTTGTACTATGAGGAATCACCCATCAACTTGCTGGGAAGGGACCTTCTCAGCAAACTCAACATGACCATCTTGTTTACCGAGAAAGGGATAGTGTGTTCCACGCCAGGCATATGTACAATTCGTGGGATGTTAGTGATACACACACAGGCAGACTTCCCACAAATATGAGTCATACCCGTAAATCCCGACATATTCATACAAGGGCTGAGAATACTAACGCGAGTACTGCCAGAACTGAAGAATAAAAAATGGAGAGTCCCGTTAGAGTTTATCTTTCGCCCAGTAGCAGACCCTGAGATAGTGCCAGGATCCATTGTGTCCCTAGACATACACGCAGCGCAGGTATCAGCCCAGAGAATAGCAGTGATAGCAATGGATATGCAGGGATGCCAGTAGAGAACAGTGCTGCGCATCAACGCCAATAAGACCCTGCAAGACTTAACCGATGAAGAACTTTTTTGTGACACAGAAGATGCCGGTGAAATAGTAATGGAAATTGCAATCCCTTGTGACATCATGATCCAAAGGAGAGAGGTGCAGCTACCTCTCATGGTAATGGTCAAAGCTCCACAGCATACTTCGAGGAAGACATGTCCCAAGTACAACAACAGCTGTGGACCACAGGCCCACACGATGTAGGGCCACTGCACGAAGTGACACCAGTAAAGATCAAACTCAGACTCTGGGCTATCCTACCCCGGGTGAAACAATACCCCATATCTAGAGAAGCTGAGGAAGGAATAAAAGACACAATTTATGCACTAATGGTACAGGGCATAATAGTTCCATCTAGCTCACCTTGCAACATGTGCATTTACCCAATCAAGAAAGCGAAGGGAGGGGCGTGGAGGATGATCCAAGATCTACGACCCCTCAATGACATAGTACAGAAGGAATTCCCTCTTATCCCAAATCCTGCCTCAATTTTATGCAGCATTACAACAGAAGCCACCCACTTCACGGTAGTGGATCTAAAGAATGCATTCTTTTCAATCCCACTCGATCGAGGTTGCTGGTACCTGACAGCATTCACGCTAGGGGGGAAAAGGTACGAACATTGTAGGCTGCCCCAAGGGTATTGCAAGAGTCTTAGCATTTTTAACAGAATATTGCACGAAGATCTTGGAAACATACATACAACAAGCCCCATAATTCAATATGTAGATGACCTGTTGGCCTGCGGGAAAAGTGAAAACGAGTACAGAGAAGATTCCATCATCTTGTTGACAAATCTTGCACAAAAGGGGTACAAAGTAGACAGACAGAAACTGCAATACTGATTTCCAAAGATGGTAAAAGAATCATTCCAGACAGAACAGCAGCAATAAGAGCAGTGAAAGAACCCAACACAGTAAAGGAGATGCAGAAGTTCCTCGGCATGTGTAATTACTTCCGCGCATGGATATTAGATTATGCATTGTACACTAGGCCCCTCCTACAGGCACTCAAGGAAGCAAAGAGGGAGAACACTAAGTTGCAGTGGACACAGGAAATGCACACAGCCTTTGACACCCTCAAAGAACTGATATCTACTGCCCCAGTTCTCGCGACCCCAAACTATGAGAAGGAATTTTATCTTTTCTCACACTGTAACTGCACACTCATGACTGCTGTGCTGACACAAAACACGTCCCTGGGCCACAAGCCTTTGGCATTTTACAGTGGAACACTTGATGCAGTAATGCAGGGACACTTCGCGTGTGAACAGGCTCTCGCAGCCGCCGCATACGCAATAGGAAAAATCTCTACGATCGTGATGGGATGCTCCGTCACGTTATACGTAGAACATTCTCTGTTCGCCATCCTCGAAAGATCTAAGAGTACGTTAACCACTCAAAGGGCCACAGCATACGAACTGATCATTTATAGTGCCAACATCCATATTGTGCAGCGTATAAGTGTAAACCCAGCCACAATTATCACAGAAGCATGCACTGTGGAAGACATGCAGCAGCACGATTGCGCCACATACACAGGGAATGATGATGACACACCCAAAGCACATGAAATTGCATTGTCTGAAGGAGAAGTTTACTTTGTGGATGGGTCTGCTTCCCTGGATTGTGAAACAGGAGAAAAGCACGTAGGTGCAGCAGTAGTGCGGGTAGAAGACGGGGAGTTTGAAGTGATCGTGCAGAAGAGGTTGTCCCCACACTTTTCAGCCTAAGCAGCAGAGCTAGTAGCACTTATAGAAGCGCTCCATGCAGCAAAAGGATGTATGGTTACCATCTATAGAGACTCCGCCTATATGGCAACCACGGTACATGGGGGACTAGCACGGTGGGGGAGAAGGGGATACAGGAGAGCAGATGCGTCCCCAGTACAGCATGCAGAATTACTAGGAGACTTGAGTGATGCCTTGAAGGAACCTACACTTGTCACAGTTTTGAAGTGCCAAGCCCATACCCAAGGTGATGACGTCATCTCATTGGGGAATGCAGCAGTTGACGCTCCTGCAAAAGAAGCCTCACATTTAGCAACGGACTCAGCAGGTGAGTACATATTGCAAAAGGCAGCAGAGGAGATACAACCAGAGGGCTTTAATTTGTTACCAGTTTCCCAAATAATTGAACTTCAACACAATGCACCTGGCGAAGAGAAGGAAATGTGGGTGAAAAGGGGGTGCAGTCAATCACCCACTGATCTACTATGGAGACAAAACATTACTGGCAAGGTGGTGATGCCAACAAAACTGCTGGAAATAGCATTTAAACAGTTACATTTCCCAGCTCACAATGCAAAACAACATCATTGCAGCCATCCAAGAAAATTGGTTTGCCCCCGGGATACAGGAACATGTCACTAAGTTGATAGTAGAATGCATTACCTGCCAAACATACAATTCCGGTATGACATTACGAACTTTCAGGGGGACTGCCAAAACCCGAAGGGCCCTTTAGAGAGCTGCATATAGACTATGCAGACATGGGAGAGCGTTGTAATGGGGCCAGATATTTGATCGTTGCTGTGTGTCCATTTTCCCAGTGGGTTGAAGCAGGACCCTGCGTGCACCCAGCGTACGGTGCGCTGCTAAATTCCTAGTGAGGGAGGTGTTTCCCCGCTGGGGCAGCTGTGACGTCATACGTTCCGATAACTGAACGCACTTTGTGAATGACATGTTCAAGCATATCACTGCAATGCTGGGCATAACCCATAAGCTCTGCACTATATATCATCCGCAATCGAACGGGCTGTGGAAAAAATGAACAGATTACTCAAGAGTAGGTTGTCCAAACTATGCCACACACTCAAGAAGAATTGGGTGTATTGTCTACCACTGGCACTTTTTGAAATGAGAAACCAGCCCAGCAAGGACCACCACCTGTCACTGCATGAAATTGTGACAGGTCACAGAATGCATATAGCCCACTCACCCTTGCGCAGACAATCAGATGCACATCGAAGCACCACTGTCCTAGGTGAAGAGTTTCACGAGTATCTTAGAAATTTAACAAAAGCAGCACATGCAATAGCAAAGCAAATAGCACCCCCTTCACACAGGATACCTCGACTGACACAGTAGCACCCACCACAGAGAATGCAGACTGCCAGCTGATGACAGGTGACATGGTATACGTGAGAAGGTTTGTGCGGAGATGGAATGGGCCGAGATTTCATGGCCCATATAAGGTGATCTTTTGTACACCTACAGCAGTCAAGGTGCAGGATCTGAGGTACTGGGGACATTTGACCAATGTACGCAGGGCCCGTGGCAGCATAGACGATCAAAACACCCAAGAAGGTGAGGGTGAAGGTAGTACACAAACTTAGCAAATGGGAGTGTTCAGGAACCAATAACAATTGAGTATAATGGAAAATTCTGGGATGGTGAGATATGTAAACAATTGTATAGTGTAATAGTATTTTTTGACGCGTGCATAATAAGTAAGATTTTGATTAAATGCTTTCTCTCTCTCTCTCTCTCTATCCCTCTCTCCGTCCCTGCTTGTCTTTATAGTTTTATTTGGCAAATGAAATGACAACTTGTAAATAACATCTTCCCTCCTCTAGTAATGAAATGATGTGGCTGTATTTTCGCCTCCCTCGGTTCTCTTCCCCCAAACTTAAGGTGTGGGGGAGGGAAACGGAAGGATACGGCATGAACAGAAAATGTACCAATGTAAACATGGTTTGAAGATTAATTATGTGCAAAATAATCACATGGAGGAGCAGCCTTACATGATCAAAAATTATAGTTGTGAACAATGTGCATATGCATGATTAACAAGTGCTTATATCTTGTTTATTAGGAATGTCACTGGGGATGGACGAGCCCCCGGCAACAGCTAGTGGTAGTGTAGATAGGAGTAGACGGAGGAGAGAGGCGTATCCTAGTTATTCATATGAGTGCATGCTGTTTGTGTGTGCAGCGGTATTCTTCTTGGTACTATTTGGCCTGTTTCTCTACTGGGTGATCGTATACATTTCCATAGATGCTGGCCACGGGCGTGTGGGCATGGAAACAATTAAAAGAGGTACCCACCTAATTTGGGATGGTGCTAAGTTAACATGGGGCCATTGGACCCCCGAGACTGAACATAATAATGATAATAACACAAGTGTTTCCCATAGCACAACGATGCAGACCACCCATCCACCCCTAAAGAAGAACGACTCTCATTTCAATGTATATACAATGAATGACAGAACTCCTTCAGAACTCACATGGGTACAGAATCATCCATATACAACAACTATGTCAATGTCAGAAGTAACCTTGCCTACTGGGCCAACCACTGGAGAAGGGGGTAATAAGAGCCGAGTCATGTTAAGCCCTTACTACAATTCACATAATCACGGGAACGACGAGCAAGGGCGGGGGGCCGAAGGGGAAAAGTCCAGGAGAAAGCGAAGAGAGGCAGTGGTAGATGACTGGGCGGAGCAGTATAACTTTGGCTTTGATACAGTTGATGACCCTCAGCACCCCCATCAAACAAATAAATGGTATGCTGACATGAGCCACACAGCACAACAAGCAACTAATGAGAGCTGCTATGTCTGCTCTCTCATACCCCACGCATCAGGCACTCCCAAGGTGCTGCTGCCACAAGAAATTCCATTTGCAGAGGCCCAATGTCTTCTACATCTCACGCTGTGCCAATTAAGAATACGTTTCAAGCACACATAGTTTCGTTTGAACTATTGCAGCATGAACAAACATGCTACTCCCGGCCACACAGAGTAATTTGTGTGAAAGAACATTTTTTGGTAATAAAAGGGACATTGCATGCAGACAATAAGTGGCAGAAAGAAGAGATATTGTGCAAAGCTAAGCGCTGCGAGGCCTGTCCGAAGAAAAGCTCTCATGGGTACAGAGAACGTGCGCTCCCATATGGACTGAACACATAAGCAAACTCACATGGGTCACCACCATTGAGAAACCCTTCAAGTTACAGAAAACATCTCATACGAACTATGCTTTCATGGAGCAGGAAAGAGGGACACGGGGAGCAACCAGAACTGTAGCAAAACTCTCATTATACTGGACATCAAGAAGGGAACAGCAGCGCTAATGGAAACGTATTGGTTTTGCGGCAACATGGCTTACCTGCATCTCCCACAATCATGGGGAGGAGTGTGCTCCTTGGCAACACTGAATTCCGCATGAATGGTAATCCCTGAGAGCCACATTAGCGGGAAATGCAAGCATGAAGCAATCCTAGATGAACCTTCCCCACCGCCGCTCGAAGCGGAATCTGCATATGCCATAGGTGAGGAAGGAGTCCAAGGTCCATTAAGGAGAAAGAAACGGTCATACATCTACATTTCAACCAAGTCCTCTGAACTTTTGGCCCAAATACCCGACAGATATCGACTATTCAGCTCGGTAGGGACCTATTTCGCGTCTCTCGTTCCCAGCATCCATGCGAGAGCAAATGCCAAGTGGCTCCAGATCACCAGATGGGAGCTCATCCAATTGGCCAATGACACTGAAGAAGGGTTCAACGTCATGAAAGTGGAACTTCGAGCCTTGCGATTGATGACGATGCAGAATCGATACGTGCTGGATCTATTTACAGAAATCGATGGAGGTGTTTGCTGAAAAACCGGGAGCGCGTGTTGCACATTTGTACCCTCTGCAGACGCTGAGAACGGCTCCCTTTCACATGTGATAGCCGCGGTGCACGACCTTGGTGAGCGGATGAAAGACGAAGGAGGGGCACAGCCCAGCACCTGGTTCAACAATCTCTTCTCATGGGTGCCCTCCTTGCTTGGAATGACAGTAAAGCAGTAAAGCTCCTCATACCTCTTGTCATCTTTTTGCTCCTGATTTTTTGTGTGTGCCAACTGGGACTCCGATGCTGTGCAAATGCAGTGCCAAATGGCGCGCTAATGATGGTGACAATGGGACGTGCAAATGGTGTGGCACAAATCAAATATGAGGCAGAAGTGCAGACAGGAAATGCCCCGGAACCCAAATATAGATTGAATGCCATATACAACACAGGGCATATAGTTGATAGCTTATATCACACAACTGTGAAAGAACCTATAGAATTATCATGGTACAAGGAAGTATGGGTGGACCTGGAAGGTGATGGAGGGTGTATCTATATGAGCTGCACCCCTGACGAATATGCTAGAAGGGGACACAGTCTCAGAGCAGTATGCAAGGCATGGATGCTAATAAAGGGCACACCTGCATGGGATGAAGCAGTGGCAGAGGAGGAAGAACGTAAGAGATTGGGACAGTTACCATATTAGTTACTTAAGTAACGAAAGGTGGGAATGAGTGGAAGGAGGGGGCACTCTTCCCCAATATATTGTAAATTGAGTTCAGTCCATAATAAGTTCAGCTTAAACAAATCAAATCATTGTTATGCTTGGCATTGACACAGTCATTTTGTTGTTACAGGGCTGGGGTTTAATCAAAGGCCCCAAACCAACAGAACTCAAGGGCCCATTGTGAAAATAACCTACCAGCAATCAAAAACCTGCATGCTGAAAATGGGCCTATTTAGGCAGAGTGGACCCCCCTCCCTTATTCCGACGCTTCCCGGGTGGGCCCAGCCACAGCTGCTTCAGGTCCAGGGCCCCGGCCCTGAGGCACTTGTGCGGGATCACCTTCTGGAACCATGACCCCTTTTGTACGGGAATATCTCTGGGTGCTGTAATACCCTTACGCACACCTTTGTATAGCAAAACCAGGGGTGACCAAGACTCCATTTTGAAAATCACAGACTCCATTTGCAATAATGAGGGGCTATCAAAGTTCTACTACTGCCTGCAGCCAGCCACGGCAAGAGCACACAGTAAGCAAGACTATCCCCCCATCTACTCCCCCCTGCCATCCACACAGCAACTCGCTTCTCATGAGAAGCCTGGCTGCAAGAATGCAACAAAACTCACACTGTATCATTTGCCGTCCGACTCCCTTCAATGATTCAGATGCGGCCCAGAACAATGGCCAGAGCAGGGGCTATCTGTCTCTGTAAACCTGCCCTGCACCCCACAGACACTGTCCATAAAAACACAATCCTTGTGCACTCTAGGGCAAAGTTAACACGTCAAAGGACTCTTAAACCAGTGAAGCTGTCTTTCCTTTGACATGGATAAAAGTAAGCATGCCCTCTCTTCTTGTGTGAAATAGTATAAACCTGCAGACAACTTAAGAAGGCCTATGAGTAAGCAATGTAAATACATATACGTGTGTAACTGGAAGGTCCTATGCTAACCTGCTGTATTGAAGGCTAAATATATGCCAATTTATAATGCCGAAACGTTCACAATATTAACTGCGATATTACAATGGTTAATGAAATGTAGAGCTGTACATACCCGCACAATGCTACCTCATTTTCGACAAAGTTGAATGTAATTACATGTATGATGTCAGAAAAGTATAATATAGAAGTTAGTCGCCCCTGGCTGGCATTATCATAGACCTTTAGCCACAAGTTGCACGACCACGCGTAAGTGAATCTTGAATCAAAGAAATGTTTTATTATGTGGTTATTCATCGACAGTCTCTCTCTCTCTCTCTCTCTCTCTCTCTCTCTCTCTCTCTCTTTCTTTCTCTCTCTCTCTCTCTGTCTGTTGTCGTAGAATTTCCTAGTTGTATAGAGATAAAAGTATGTCCCAAGCCTATTTGATTCAACTGCAAGCCAGCCAGCCACGTGTTAAAAAGTTGCATGTTAAATATATTTAGAAAGGCTTTCAGCCATTATGTAGTGTGGGACTAAACTGTAAAGGAGGCCTCAGCTCGTCCCTGATCTCATTGGCGTCAGCAAAGAGTTATGTTGTCTGGACAGTCAGCCCCTGAGCCCCCTCCAAGGAAACGCATGTTTAGCATGAAATATGTCTTTTGCAACCCAGTCATCTCAGCTATATAATCCAACATTCCCCTTGTCAGTACTGAATGAACACCCATGACCATACATTGACCTCATAACCCCTACCCCTGACCTAGTATTTGAATGTGTTTGAACAGGGTAGTCATACCTTTGATACGGTCATATAACTCATGTCCAGTAATGAATAAGCTCGCTTCAGAGCCGTGTTTTCACAAGCGCACGATACTGGCCTTGTTGCCGGACGAACAGGTCAAAATTCTGAATGGATGGGAATGTGTGGCCACAAGGGCAAAATGTAACCAAAGGTAGGATGTCCTAAAACCAGCGAAGGATGCCAAACCGATGAGCCCAGCTGAACGTTTGACCCTCAGCACCATGTCATCTCGTCACGTGCCCATGGTCCAATGAACCACCACCGGCTGTATATAGGTGCCTATACTTAGTGTCCAATCCCGATTGAGTCTGTGCCCCTTAGGCCTTCCCTCTGTTCGATGACGATAAAGCTATATAAAAGTAATTTGTAACATGTTTTCTGCAGAGCGCTCTCGGCGTGAGCAGTGTAGATTCTGTTTGCCCTAACTTTAGATAAAAAGCCATTAACCGCACTCTTACTTGGTCTTGGTTTCATTCCTTCCTGGGATGTACCTTTATTGACTCTGTTGGGTTGTTTGTCAGCAGTATTGGGGGCCTCTCACTTTCACTATGTAGGTGTGTTTCTGCAGTTGAAATCCAGAGACAGCAAAAATGTAATCCAAGTGCAGGTAGGAAACGCACATCACATTGCTGGCTGAGAAATAAATGGAGCATTTTTCACTGAAACTGCTAGCCATCAATAGGTGGTATACTGTGACAATTCAGACTCACATTCAAGCATAAACACGGACAGCAGATAATTAAAAGTGTATTTTATGAATGACTGAAAGAAACAACCCTGTACTTTCCGCTGTCATCTTTAAAAAACAACACTGCTGTGCGAAAAGAAAGAAGAAATCCATCGTTGCAAAAGCAAATTGAACCTGAATCCGTAAAACACACAGTATGTCAAAGAATAAAGGCTGATGTTAGAAAATGCAATATGTGAGTTCCTTTCAGCCAAACACAATCAGTGTGTCTCTGGGCAGAATTCTGCACAGAATGGTTTCCCCCACTGCAAAAGCCTGGCTCGTGCATCCCAACTATTTACAATTGCAATAAAATGTGTCCTGCCTGAAGGGTGTTGAAAACAAAGTTTCCCCAGTCCTGCTGTCTCTGAAGGCTCAGTTCTGTGCAGGCCAAATGTCCTAGCCGGTCCATGACTGGAATGTGGGAGGGGCTACAATCAAGGGAAGCTGAAACTTTGAAAAAAATACAAGAAAATAGGAGGTATTCAAATCGAAATGGTGGTCCACTACAGATAACAGGGCAGGATGGCAGATGTCAGTAGGGCCTTTTGTCATCACATGGCCAGCCTAGCTCATTATCTGAAGTGAAGGATCTCTGCTTAGCTGAGGCCTCACAAGCATTTACGACCGTCAGCCTGCTAAATTCAAACAACAAAGAGGCTAATAAAAACACAGTCCAGGAAGCTCTGGTCACATGCTGGCCAGAAATGGCAAATGTTCTTGAGGCGGCGGAGCTCATTTTTGCAGACATATGAAGATTACCCATTATAGACTATCACAATTGGTGCATATCTCATCACCCACACGTCGTACTATATATATGTATGTTTCATTTTTTAGATAATTTCATGGTGATTTGGTGAAATAAAATGTGTCCACCTGTGACTTAGGGAAATGTAATGGCAAGCTAAAATGTGTTTATGGCTGCTCTGAACATGTTCCGAATTTAAGAGTTGGCGAACTGGTGGAGGGTAAAATTAGACATTTGGAATATAAACTGCATGTTCATAACTATTATGCTTTTTGTAAACATTTCCAAACTCCTGTGCAACATAGTGCAGAGCCGGCTGTTGTTTTATTTAATTCCCAATGATTAGCTGAATCAGAAAATATATACATTGTGGCAGTTACTAGTAAATCACAAAGCTTTCCCATATAACTATATTTTTGCCAAAGGTTGACATGAAAACAAAAGGGGATTTCAAATGGGAGTTGCCATATTTCTACTCTAGACTCCTCAACCAATCATTAGAGAGAAGTTGGACTTGGGGGTTTAGAGAAGGGTAACTGTCCAATCCTGGTTAAGGGAATTCTTGCAGGGCACTGCCCCGTACTGGAATCTTGATGGTGTTATCACTAGTATATAAAGTGGATGCACTATGAGAGGAGGGGAGAGCTGCTAGGAATTACCACTGACAACCGCAAGGAAACACCAAAGGAGATTGGTAATATTACCTCTAAGTGGAGCTGTCTATTGCTGGGGAGGCCTAAAAAGCTGATGGGCCCTATGGTGAAGCAGCTGGGGACCATTGTTGACAGTGGAGTGACCAGACCCCTGCCCTGTCTTCCAAGAGGGTCCTAACATGCAGCTTGCTTTCCTGAACTTTAAACAGAGGCTTTAAATGTAAGTAGAATTGAGCCATTTGAAACCAAAAGGTGGGGGAGTCTGATGGCTTTAAATCATTTCCCTTTATAGTGGCAGGGGGACTGTGTAGATCCCAATTTTCTCTGTCGAGCTTCCCCAAAGAGGGGGGTCTGAAATCCAAAATTCCTAAATCATCCCAATTTATTTTGCTTGCTCAATTTCCCCAACACAAGCCTTTAAGTGAAGGGGGTCTGAAATCCCAAAAATCCCAAATCATTCCAATTCTTCTGTCCGACTTCCCCAACACCGACCAACGCAAGGGGCAGTCTGAAAAACAAATTGCTAAATCACCCTTTGTGTATTTTAAAGCAAAAGTGCGGCTGAAATAATAATTTCCATATACATTTGTACAGATCTTTAAACCAAACTGCTAGCCTTTTGAGCATGCAGGAAAATCGAAATTGTGCAGCATTGCATATGTAAATTGTTTTTGTTCATTGACCAGTGTTGAATATTTCTTGAAGTGAGCTCTGTAGAAAGTATAGTTTTGTGATTTGTATTTTTCCCAACCAATGTGTGTTATTTATTTATGTCACAAGAGGTTTAATTGTGAGACACAAAGAAGGTGGAGTGTGCCGTTATAGTGTGATCTCCATTTTTTATTATTCAAATAAATACAAATATATTTCCTGTACAACGGCCTGGTTCTTGGCTCATTGGTAACTCAGAGGCATCCCAGGGGCATTATATACGTCTGAAATATGGCTGAATAAAGGGATGACATTAAACAATATGTTGGGTTATATCTTAATCAGGGAGGAAAAGAACTCCCCCTGTTAACCTCTTAAATGCCACCGATGAGCCGGCTCGTCGGTAAAAACCGCTCCAGGTTGCCAAGGACGAGCCGGCTCGTCAGTGGCACTTAAGGGGTTAATGACGGGGGAAATGTTGGGTGGTTTTGCGGTGGGTACCGCGATTTAAAAAAAAACCTGTGGCACTGGGGGGGACAACAATGGCACTTAAAGGGTTAAGGGCGCCTCTTAATAAACAGTTACAAATGAGGCGCTTAATGCTAAATTTAGTGAAATGGCAAGGTAACACCACTGCCATTACAAAACGCTATTTCATTTCAAGATTACATACATAGAAAAATAATTCTGTCTCAGCAATTGATTAATGTTGTTGTTCTTTAAAACTGACTATGATAATGACATAAAGGGATTTTTACTCAAAATATGCAGCACATTTAATTACGTATCAGCAACATAGAATTGTCCAGATTAAGCTATCATTTTGAGAAGGTGTGTGCTTCAAACACGGAAAGTCCACTAGCCTATGATAGACCACAGACCTATGTAATATGCTATTGTAAGACTATTGGGATGTTATAACCCAAAGAAAACCGGAAAATTCAAAGTTCTAAATTACCATAGAAGGTTGTTTAATGTGAATACGGATAAAAGTAGGCATTTATGTTTAAGAGAGTAACAGTTTAACTTTGATTTCAACAACAGATTTGTACAATCATTTTGTTTTTGTGTCCTCTGTCAAATACCTTTTCCTATGATTTGATATTTTGTTTTCTGTTGTATTGATTTATTATCATTATTGATATTGTTATCTGTATGCGAACACCTATTAACATTGATGCAAATGCCAAATTAAGTCCAGACGAAGAGCACAAAGCTCAAAACACGCATTGGCACAAGAACATGGCTGAAAATTTGCTTTGAAAGAGTTTCTGGAAATGTTTATAACTGTGTAATTCCTGACGCAGACCCAACTCCCAGGATATTGGATTGTGTTTCATTATTATACACACAACTCAGAAGCAGGCATGGCCTACCAGTCAGTTATAACAACAAGGGAATACTTCCTTTGTGATCCATGCCGTGTGAAACTGTAAATGGGAATGTACCACAAGTCTCTATGGTTATAATGTGAGGATAAACCTGGGCATGCAAAGCATACAAAGCTGGTCCTGGCATATGAGCATGCAAGGCTTGTCTAGTGTATATACTACATGATCACTTTCTTCATTAATCTACATTTCGCCTTCTCTTTTCCCTCCTCATCTCTCCGTACCCTCCTTGTTAAATGTTGTATACAAACCACAATGCTCGTATATACATGTGTAATTGCAATATCATCTCTTTTATGTTGACACATTTACCTGAAACCAAAAAAGTGATGAGTGAAAGGTTCTGAATTAATATAAACCACTGGCATTACTCTGGGCAACTTTCCACACCGCCATTCTTTAGCCCGTCTTTGTGATTGCAAAAGGGGTCCAGCCAAATGCAAATTAGTCAGGTACTCCCACCAATGGGAGCAGCCCAGCCCAAACTTCTAGGCCAATTTGGGCAGGGCTGGCCCTCTGTACGGAAACACTAGCAACCACAGACATGTTTCGGCCTTGTTGGGCCTCTTCAGTGAGGTGCAGCTTTGTTTCCTATGCGCAGAGAGCAAGGGACTGACGTCTGGGCATACCCTCTCACATAGGGAGACAAACTGAAACCAAAAAAGTGATGGGTGTAAGGTTTCAAATTAATCCGAACAACTGGCCCAACAAGACCGAAACATGTTTGGGGATGCTTGTGGTCTCGTGCAGAAGTGATCTGACATAGCCGTTCGGGCTGGACTGCTCCTTTGGAGGTGGGACCAAGCCTGATTTGCATATGGTCTTTCCTTTTTTGTAATGGGTTGGCAGGCAAAGAACGATGATCTCGAGGGTTGTGCATAGCATTGGCAGACGTTAAGATTTATTGTAAACCTTCCAGCCATCACCTCTTTTTTTTTCCTATTGTCACCCAAGTGGGACGGGAATGCCCAGACGTTGGTCCCGTGCCCACTGGGCCTAGAGACCCAAGCTACTCCTCACTGATGAGGCCCAACAAGACCGAAACATGTTTGAGGATGCTTGTGGTCTTGTGCAGAAGTGATCTGACATAGCCGTTCGGGCTAGACTGCTACTTTGGTGGTTGCACCAAGCCTGATTTGCATATGGTCTTTCCACTATTATACTGGCTTGGCAGGTGAAGAACGATGATCTGCAATGATTCCCAGAGCATTGCCGGACATTAAGATTTATTCCAAACCTTCCAGGCATTACCTCTTTTTCCTTTTGCTATTGTCACCCCGAGTGGGACGGGTATGCCCAGACATTGGTCCAGTGCCTACTGGGGCTAGATACCCAAGCTTCCCCTCACTGATGAGGCCCAACAAGATGTAACATGTTTGGTGATGCTTGTGGTCATGTGCAGAAGGGATGCAACCCAGCAGTTCGGGATGGACTGCTCCTTTGGTGGTGGGACCATGCCTGGGTTGCATACAGCTCTTCTTTGCTTCATAGCCCTCTTCTTTGCTTCTTCCAGCATCTTGCTACTGATGACAATGCGCAAGGCTTGTCCATCTGCCTCACCTCACTGCCTTTACCATCACAGATCACTGGAGTAAGCCTGGTCTCATTTGTGCAGCACTTGTTGGTGCAGCATCATTAAAAAAAAAAAAGAAAAATACGTTTAAATTGATTTATGATCTTCGCACTCCGAGGATTCCACAGGATTAGCAGTGCTTCCTTGACTTTTTGCGCATTCACTGCCTTTGCCATTTCATTCTGGACAACTTGTAGCCCTGCCTTATTGTCCTTTGCCATTCCAACATGGACTCACTTTTCTCAACCGACCTTCTGACCTGGCCGGGCCCTGCTCCCCTTCCCATTGGTTGGACTTGGCTCTTAAGCCAATCGGAGCAACTGGGAGGTAGGTGCCGGCCACTTCCACTGAAGGCCCACAACAAAGGTCTCTGTCTGCTCCCTGTCTGCTACCGTAACGCTGCCTGCTGCATTTCGTCCCCCCTGTGTATGCATGTGATGCCTGTATGCCTACCTGTTGTATTTCTCCCCCCTGTGTATGCATGTGATGCCTGCCTGTTTTACCTCACCACCCGTGCATGCATGTGATGCCTGTATGCCTCCATGTTGTATTTCGCCCATGTGTATGCATGTGATGCCTGTATGCCTGCCTGTTTTATTTCAACCCCTCTGTTGTACACATGAGTTGCCTGTTTGCTTGAATCCTTCATCTTGCGTTCCCCTCCACCCCATGGTAGCCCTGTCCTTCTATCCCCTCCTACATCAATCAAGCCCCCCTACCCATTCTAGGAGTTTGTATTGACATATTATGGTGATACCATCACCACCTTATTGCTGATGTTTCGATTTGACTTTTATGGACCCATGTGACTCATGTTGGTTCACCCATCTTGAATCTCCTTGTTCTCATGCTGGACTTCCTTTTGCATCACGTAAACATGGTGGCCTTGAATCATGCTGTACCCATCTTCGATCTGAATCCTGGCTTGCACTTGCTGTTCTCCTTCAACATTATGTGTCCAGTACTTACCTCTATAACTTTTGGTGCTCTCTCCACTTGCCTTTCCGCTCTATAATACTGTATTTACACTCAGTCTTCTCCTCCTTTCCCTTTCTTCTTCTCTCTCCCTCCTCTCCTCCTCCCCTTATTTTATTCTCTGCACTTACTCTATCAGAATTGTCGTCAGACCTAGTATGATAGCAGCCTGTTTGTTTCCCCCCTCTCTCAATAGTTTGTTCCTCCCCCTGCACCTCCAGCCCTACCTGAAATGTCTTCTGGCCTAGTACGATAGTCACCTGTCTGTTCTCATCTCGTTCCACACCCTCCCTCCCTCCCTTTCTTATTTTTGTCTAAGCTGTTGCACAATCTGAAATGTCATCAGGCCTAGTACGATAGTTAATTTTCACATTCTTAATGTTTCAAGGCCATTGTAAGTATTTCATTGTATTTTCCCTGGCTCCCTCCCTTGCCCTGAAGGGCTTTGAAACACATGTGTGTATAGGTGCTATATAAATAAACTATCATATATCATATATAGTATACATATCATATATCATATACAGCCTTTCCCCTTTCATAATGACTTGGCAGGGGAAGAACGATGGTCTGGAGGGTTGACCAGAGCAATGCCAGAGGTTAAGATTTATTCTAAACCTTCCAGCCATACCTCTTTTGTTTTGCTATTATCACCCCGAGTCGCATGGGTATGCCCAGACATGGGTCCTGTGTCGGTTGGGCCTAGAGACTCAAGCTACTCCTGACTGATGAGGCCCAAAAAAGGCTGAAACATGTTTGGGGATGCTTGTTGTCTTGTGCAGAAGGGATGTGACATAGCAGTTCGGACTGGACTGCTCCTTTGGGGGTGGTACCATGCCTGATTTGCATATGGTCTTTCCCCTTTTGTAATGGCTTGACAGGAGAAGAACAATGGTCTGGAGGGTTGACCAGAGCAATGCCAGAGGTTAAGATGTATTCTAAACCTTCCAGCCATCACCTCTTATGTTTTGCTATTGTCACCCCGAGTGGGACGGGTATGCCCAGATGTGTCGGTTGGGCCTAGAGACCCAAGCTACTCCTCACTGATGAGGCCCAACAAGGCTGAAACATGTCTGGGGATGCTTGTGGTCTCGTGCAGAAGGGATGTGACCTAGCAGTTCAGGCTGGACTGCTCCTTTTGGAATGCAACCAAGCCCGATTTGCATATGGTTTTTCCCCTATTATAATGGCTTGGCAGGTGAAGAACAATGGTCTGGAGGGTTGCCCAGAGCGATGCCAGAGGTTAAGATTTATTCTAAACCTTCCAGCCATACCTCTTTTGTTTTGCTATTATCACCCCGAGTCGCATGGGTATGCCCAGACATGGGTCCTGTGTCGGTTGGGCCTAGAGACTCAAGCTACTCCTGACTGATGAGGCCCAAAAAAGGCTGAAACATGTTTGGGGATGCTTGTTGTCTTGTGCAGAAGGGATGTGACATAGCAGTTCGGACTGGACTGCTCCTTTGGGGGTGGTACCATGCCTGATTTGCATATGGTCTTTCCCCTTTTGTAATGGCTTGACAGGAGAAGAACAATGGTCTGGAGGGTTGACCAGAGCAATGCCAGAGGTTAAGATGTATTCTAAACCTTCCAGCCATCACCTCTTATGTTTTGCTATTGTCACCCCGAGTGGGACGGGTATGCCCAGATGTGTCGGTTGGGCCTAGAGACCCAAGCTACTCCTCACTGATGAGGCCCAACAAGGCTGAAACATGTCTGGGGATGCTTGTGGTCTCGTGCAGAAGGGATGTGACCTAGCAGTTCAGGCTGGACTGCTCCTTTTGGAATGCAACCAAGCCCGATTTGCATATGGTTTTTCCCCTATTATAATGGCTTGGCAGGTGAAGAACAATGGTCTGGAGGGTTGCCCAGAGCGATGCCAGAGGTTAAGATTTATTCTAAACCTTCCAGCATCACCTCTTTTGTTTTACAATTGACACAATTACCTGCCCATAACCTGTATTCTATGTGTAACGAAACATGTCCAAACGACAAAGTTTCTGTTTAATTTATATGTTGATATATATATATATATATATATATATATATATATATATATATATATATATATATATGATATATATATCACCATGAATATTTGAATAGCCACTGTCATGATATACCACACAATGTGCACGACAATTTTCAAATGTATTGAATGAGTCTTGATAACCACCCATATCAGCCTAATAAGGATCCCTAAACCCACGCGAAACCGCAATTGGAATAGTATTTCTTTGAGCACAAGGCATTCGGGCTAAATCCCCTGGGATATTAGTCGTGTGCGTGGGAACTTGAGGCTCAGCGTGGATTTATAAGCCGTTCCTTTCATATGATAGCAGGACTTGGTCATTTTTGGATGACCAAAACATTGAATACACAGAATAAAAACGCGAACTTTAGAAGACAGTGAAGGGAAATGGAAATGATGCATAAAATGCAGCTTCCAAATGTTATCAGGGAAGAAATCTTTGCTTTTCATTGAAATATGAAGAGGGTCATTTTGAAATAAATGCTTATTAGATGCAGGGGACCACCAACGTTTGCAGTTGTATGCTGGGTGATCGCCTGCATGGAATGTTACACGTTTGCAAAATCACATGTACTCTACTTTGCGCTTTTTCGAATAAGTAAACAGAAATGGCCTTGCAGGCAGCGTTTACTCGCGGATTTCTATGGAACCCAAATGCTCATTATCAGGTTTAAATGCAAGGCGGATTCCTTAAGCGTGGCCCACTCCTTACGAATCTATTTGTTTTACGCCTGCATCAAAATTCCACGCAGACGTAGAATGTTTCTCCGCTCCATGGCCCTCCTCCACTTTGCTGGAGCATACATCGAGGCGTAGAAGCATTACGCCTTGCTTGTTCGCTTTCATTTAATGCTGCAACCCATTCTAGAATGACTCCCCTAAGGGGTTTAACTATCCAGCCCAGCAGGCATCTGCTTTGTATTTAAGTGCCTGTGTCCAGTAATTTGATCGAAGTTGCACTTATTTAACTAATCACATGACCTTGCTTATAAACAGGAAGCTATCCGTTACAGATTTCCAGTAGTTTGGTGGTTAAAAAGTGACCCTACAGCACAGAGTCCTCGCTGAGTTGCTTGAAGACCCCTTGCTGCCAAATTCCCCCCCCTCACCCTCCCGTGTTGTTAGCTCCCTGCTTCTCTGCTTCGCTCATCGTGTTCTTCCCCCTATGATTGTAAAGCGCTCTGTTGCTTCCTGAAGCCAGGTGTGTGCTCAATAAACATGCTAGTGCTATGACTACTGATAATAACAATAAAGCACATGCTCACATGACATTACCTCCAGCCAGAAGTACAGATAATGTTACTCGAGCTGTTTTGTTTGCTTTAAATGGACTCATCTATGTGTCCCGAATGTTCAAAACGAAGGAATATTGAATGCCTCACCTGTTAGGTACAATGTAGTTGAGTATTTAAGAAGAATATCTTCAACATGCTATATACCATGCTCAGCTAGGATGTTTACATGGTCTCATGCAGAAATGATGTGCTCTAGCAGTTCAGGCTGGACTGCCCCTTTTGGGGTGGGGCCAAGCCTGATTTGCATATGACCTTTCCCCTTCTGTAATGGCTTGGCAGGTGAAGAACAATGGTCTGGAGGGTTGCCCAGAGCAATGGCAGAGGCTAGTATCATATCCAAACCTTCCAGCCTTCACCTCTTTGTCTATGCCATTCCATTGCTGTTTTTTTTCCCACTGAGTCTTTAACTGCCGATATCTGGGCCAAAAAACAAATTGAATACTTTTTATTTGAGGGTTCCTCAATCCCTTTGTCCCAGTTATTTACTACCTATTCCCCACAACCCTCTACCCCTTACACCGCTTTAATCACCCCCCCACCCCCATATTTTTCAATTCGTTTTTTCAGCCAAAAATCAGCGGCAAACAAATCTCCCAAAAAACCCCCTGTTGATGAATGAACGTCGTACCCTGGTGATTGCCTGATCTGTGTAATGGCCAGTCTGCCCCTGAAGCCAGTCACACCCGCCTGGCGGACATCCGCCTTAATGTGCCCAGCCCTTGTGGCCTTTCCCCATAAGAGCTGGTTGGCAACGCCCAGTGCCCCCTGGTGAGCAGATACTTTGCTTGGTTAGTTATGAAGGTCGCTTGGTTCCAAGGGGCAAGGTGAAGCAGCAGGCTGCTTCACGTGAATACACAAGGCAGAACATGGGCTTTATATCAGAATGTCATCTGTCCAAGGCGTACACACAGAAGCTCTGGTTCTGACATTATACAGTCTTTTATTTGTACAAACTTAGAAACAGACATTTTTGTGATTTGAAAGGGTCCATAAACCTGTCATTTAAGTAAACTAGGGAAGGAAAAGAGAAAACTGCCCAGGATCACATAACGTGGTCAATTGGGAGCCAGGAATAGAGTTAAAGACCCCAGAGATCATAATCAGCAACTTAGTTAGTTAGCAGACCGCATGTTCTCCCGAGCAGAGATTATTAGTAATTTAGGAATTTACATTGAAAGGACCGACGAGGCTCCCGGCAAAGGTGCATGATTGGGTAATACCTGAAGACCCTCCTTTTACGAATAATCCAAGCTCTGAGTTCTAATACCTGGGCTCGAGTCCCATCGGGTGCAGGGGGAGGCTATACGGTGATGGCAAGAATAAGAGCGATTGCAGCTTTAAAGCAGTTTTGTTTCTTTCGGCCTTGTAATATTTAATCTATACGTGCAGATTTGACGAAAGCATTTAAATTAACTATAAGATCTCCTCCAAAGTCAGGCCGGGTGTTAATTCGAACATGTCATAAGCTTATGACACGGCCCTCTTGGATCATGCCCCTATCAGTATGCTGCAATCACTGACATCATCTCGGGAGGATAGCTCAGGGGCAACGTGCTCGCATTGGAAGCAAGAGGACACAGAGCAGCACAGGTTTGATCCCCTGGTCCGTGCTTAGAAACCTCTGGGTATTAAGCGCGTTATGAACAACCTATCATATCTCTCCATGAATATATTGAACCCTTAACAATCTTACTATACATTCTGATGAGACCAAGGTCGTGTCTATAGTTTTTGCAAACCTTTGTATAACCATGCCTCCCTATATACATTGTGGGGTTCACGGAGGCCCATTGTGTTGGCTTCCCCAACCGATTGGTTCTTCTCTCGACCTCTGCCGCACATCCTAATGTTTGGCTAGACATACAAAGCTAGGAACGGCCTGTGGACTCTGTGGGTCCTGCCATATACCTCCTCTGGGGTCTGCATCATGGAGTGGGGTGCAGTCCCCATCTGCGATGCTCACCCCACTCACATCCTCTGTCTTCCAGCAAGAGACATTGTAAAAGCACTTACTCAAGTGCCGTTAGCCGTAGATTGCGGTTCACACCATGGACCAAGTCCAGGCGCTCGTCTCTCTTCTCTGGACACGAACAGCGGTCACGAGTGAGGAAGGTATACCAGCCCCTTATACCACCTTTAGGGCTGGCATTATGGAGCGGGTGGCACCTGTGGGATCCTCCCTATACCACCTCTAGAGGTGGCATTATGGAGCGGGTGGCCTCCCCCAACACGTGGGGTTCCTCTCATCTCAGTACAGATTACATATGGGCAAGAAGGGGTCACAGATGTAGATGGACCTATTCTCCAGCAATAGACTAGGGAATTCATTATTCAATTTATTCCACAGACACAATGACCATCTAAAGTCAGTTAGGCTCTAAATGGATATGACAATTTGATCGCACTCGGATGCCATTATCTTAATCACTTGGAAAATGGCTGTAGTTGAAAACAGGCCATCTGGGTTCAGCTTGGGCTGGCTGGTCTTGGCGATTGCACCTCAAGACCTTCCTCTATGCTTCTGCCTTCGCCCCTCCTCTCCCCTGTTGATCTTTTCTCTCTCAGCACCGTGCACCTGGCCACCCTCTGTCTTCCGGGCCCAGGTACCTGCTCACCCTGCCACCCACCGGTACTGCCTCCGGGCATTCCCTGTACTGGGAACCATACGGCCCCCCACCCCCTTTTTATTTCCTGCACTTATCAGACATACCCTGTCTGCTGCCTCACCCAGCACTTGCCACTTGCAGCTGCACTACCACTGTTTTGTTGCCTTTTTATTTATTTATTTTATTATTTATCTGTTTTCCTCTGCTGCACACTTTCCACTTCTACCCCCTTCCATGCACTTTTCCCCTTTCCTTCTCCCGTGCACTTGCATGTTCTCAATGTCACTGGGCCGAGTAAGATCGTTGTTTTTGTTCTCCCCTGTTGCCCTCCCTTGCCTTGTTGCTTGTGTTAGAGCGCGATATAAATAAAATATCATATCATATCATATTGCTCTGTTTGTACCAGCTTCCATCTAGAACGGGATCATGTTGGGCTCTTTTCCCTCTGCTTTTTAAGCCTGGTCCCTGCGGGCGCTGTGAGTAGCTAGGCTTAGGGAGAATTGGGTCTTTTACTCGCCCCCCCTGATGGGTGATGGGTCAGCCTCTTGATCCTCCTGTTCCCTATAATCTGTTTCTATGATCTACAGTCACCAACGTGTCCCCTCCTTGCCCTGCTGGGACAGCTGCCAGTCAGTGAGACCTTTGCCTTGAGCCTAACAAGCTTTGCTACTATGGGATGGAGACCACACTGCAAAGACAACTTACATGCTTTGATTAGGGTGTCAGGTGTTAAATTGGCCAAGTGGGATTGGTGCGCTAATTGTACGCACCTTTCTACAATTGGCAGTTTCCAGCCCTTTATTAATCTATTGTCCCACATGTTAATGGTCCCGCAAGGCTCGGTCAAATTGTGTCCCTCACCTGAACTGCGCAGGTTTGTCCTTTTGTTGAGAATCGGCAAATGACCTCTACTAACTACTGTCGCCCCTGTATTGGGAATCCCGAAAGAAAATATAATCTGCCGATCATGTGGTGTTTCGGATAAACCTGGGATGGCCCAACACATCCTGACTGAATGTAGAGAGCATGGGCCCCTTTGCATAAAGATGCTTGGCCCTTTTGTGTCAAATTATAACACCATCAAATGTGACTCCTTCTGGCTTTACTGTCTGAACTCAGGACACAAAACTATGCACACATCCTTATTTAATATCTGGAAGCCCAAAACCAGGTCGGCAAAGTAGGTTTGGGTCTATTTGACCTAAAACATTTGACCTAATCACATTTGATCGAATTTATTGGACCTTTCTTTCAGTCTAAAATGCAGGTGGAGACCCCCGCAACCCCCCTGCCCACTTGCCCTTAACCTAATCTATACCCTTACCCACCCCATATATATATATATATATATATTTAATTAAATTAGACCGAAAAAAGTCACAAAAATTCGATCAAATGTTTTAGGTCAAATGTTTTTAGGTCAATGATGCTAATACCAAGGTCCTGAGTTTAAAGGTAGCTTGTGATGATAGCTGCTATCCTTGATTACTGGTAAAGCTTGCTCTTGTGCTCTAACATTGCATATTTTGACAATATTCACTATGTCTATGTATCAGTTTTAAAAGTTAATGTTTCTATGGAAATGTTTTGAACACCGGATAAACTAGAAATGCTTGAACACGATAATTAAATGATACGAATAAGCAAGTACAGTGATATTTGAATAAATGATTGGAGGTATTTAGGTGTTGATCAATTATGTATAACTGAATATGTTTGAAATTGAATTTTGTGAGAGTTATGATGAAACTCTTTTGAGCTATAAAGATAACAATAAATAATTACAAAAGAATATCTGTTTATAGTTTGACTGTAGGTCCTGATTGGTGGTCTCCCCACCCATTTCCGGGTTTTCCTCAGCTCTTCCATGTTCCTTTATTTCTTCTTTCTTCTTTTTTTCCGATAGCTCAGGACTTCAGTCGTATGGCAACCCCTCGCAACTACTTTAAACTGAAACGACTCTGCTGGTCAGATGTAGCCTACAACCAATCCTCGTGTTAGTTTACACTGCTACTGGGCACTTGTACTGTGCCTCATAATCTTTAGATGCACCCGCAAAGGGCTCATTGGCCAGGAGAGTGGGAATCCAGTCAGTAGGCTTATTAATAGACATATTTTTGGGAAACGTCACATGCTCCTTATTCCCTTATTCTCGCCTTCCAGACAATACCTCTGTTGTTACATCACAGCTTAACTTATTACTAAACAGAAGTTCAGCTCTCTCCATACACGAGCTTATGCATATCTCACACTCATCTAAATAACAACATACTTATTGCTATTTTGATCTAGAAGTTTGTAAGATTTAGTGAAGCCAAGACACCCAACCTTTTCATGTAGGTAAACATCTGTAGCAAAGAGGCAAAATCTTATCGCTCAGACTTTGCATTCCATAAACCAATTCATATTTGTCTATGATTTATTTTGGCTCAGTTATGGAACTCTACGTGTACAGCATGAAATTGTTCAAAGTATAACTTTTTATATTTCTGCATATGGAACAGGGCTTTCTACGCCTCATGTTATTGGAAAGCCGTTCCAGGAGCTTAGGCCTGAATCCAGTTTTGAGATCATGGAGGTCACCTGGAGAAAATCGTGCTTCAATGGAACATTGGTAATGACTCTATTTAATGACAGTGTATGGTACCATAATACAGTGGCACATCAACTGTACACGTGTTTCTACGCATTGTACCTGTGTTTTGGTAATGCTCATTTCAGGAATCGCCGGTGATAGTGCATCAGGCTTATTTTGGTTCCAGTGCCGAATATCTCCAGGAAAAGTTCTGTCCCTATGCGCCCTCTCGCGAACTGTGATCTAAGGGCGCTTGTCTTCTTGTGACTCCTCGCTACCAGTTCGAGCGGGTGTGTGGCCGCTCTTTTTCTGTGGCGGCCGCCAAATTGCGGAACTCCCTATCTGTCTCATTAAGGGCTACAAAAAATCTTCACTCTTTTCGTCGGCTGTTAAAAACGTATCTGTTCTAAATATTCTTTTTTTCTGTCAGCTAAATTCTTAAAATCTCCCCGGTTCTTTTTAGCGCCAAGATGCTTGGGCTTGCGTGCGCTTTATACATTTTTTTAAACATAACATAACATAACAGGAAGTTCTGTTACACATGGTCTCTCTGGCTACGACAAGATGAGCTGCACACACCATCTTGCAATAGACATGTGCAAGGTGCTTGGACCACTTAAGTACAAAATTGCCTTGCATTGATTAGCAAAGACCATGCTAACTAGATGTATGCAGCATCTGTTCCTTGATCCTATCTATGTTAGTCTCTCATTGAATCTTTCTTAGGCTAAATCACTGGCAGTGCTGTGGTAAAATCCCATGTCCTAACCATGTACTTCAAGTTGTTTCTACAGTACACTTAGGCTCAAGGAGTGACCAAAGGGCCCAGCTTTTGTTCTCATACCAAGCCAGGGAATCCCTGCTGTGTCTTTTCACTGCTATCTATGATGTACTGGCACCCTAATCATTAAGAGGACCAAATGTGCTTCCTGTTTGATACGTACATTTACACGTATTTCTCATGATCTAATTTACATGACGTGTTGATGCAAAAATAACGGGTCTGCTTTGTTTATTAACAAACGGTCCTTTCATATTTTAAATTACAACGATGTAGTATAGGTCAGTGGCAATGCAGAGCAACACAGGTTCCAATCCCGGGTCCGCGCTTAGAAACCTATTCGGTATTAAGCGTGTGTTAAAAAAACAATTATAATTATAAAACCAATTATAACAATGCAAACTATTTCCATATGCCATCTCACAGTTCAGGATACACTAGTGTTGCCTGGCTATTTGCAAAGAGTGTCTGTAACATGCTGCTTAACACAAGACATTTTTGAAACCGTGCTATTTTGCCTGGCAGCTACATGAATTTTGACATTTTCAAGAATGTTTAGCATACAGGGACAATGGCTTTTATGGGCTGGTGCATTTGTATTGATATGTGTACACATGATGTGTATGACTTTTTTGAAAGGGTTAGGAAACTACAAGTAATTGCAATCGATAATAGTCATCCTGTTGTGTTTTCACTTGAGTGATCTTAAATATGCAGAGTAAACTCCAGGAAGAAGATATAGGGGACTTCACATTAAATGTAGCAGGAAATAAAATCACTTCAAACACTAAGAATACAACCAGAATAAACAAATGATTGTACCATGTTTACCAGCTGGACAATGTCAGCCTTGGTCTGTAAATCCAACATTATTTACTTATTGGATGGTGAACCATGTTAAAACCGTACAGACAACGGGTTCTGTATGTTCAGTAAAAGAAAATAACATGCTGCATGACCAGAACATCGCATTAAAGAAAGGAGCAGAGAGGTAAGAACTCTACGTAGAACTCTACGTAGAAAGTGTAGTGGTGTGACCCTTCAATTCACTTAAAAAAGAAGGGTTTAAGTCAAATATACAAAAATTGGCATAAACAATATAAATGAACTAGGACATCTAAAAAAAATGGCAAGATATGCTTCAAGTAATTGGCACAACTGATACAAAGTGTATTTGGAAGTTAATCAGAGATCATAACACGATGACCATCTCGAGGCAAACCAATCCAGTTGATGGAAATACTTGCGATGAATTTCTCAGACCAATACATACAGAATTAACTGTATCAAACTGTTGTTATATAGTAAGAGATCAAAAGAAATGGTTAGAGGCGCGCAGTACAGAAACGATAGAGGACATAACCAGAAAATGGAATCTGCCAGAGCGCCAGGTCCCGATTTCCTGGCCAGTGTGGTGATAAAGAAAGAACCCCAGTTTTGGGAAAAGATTGTGTCTGCCCCATTCCAGGGAATAATCAGATATGTATCAGTACTTTCCTCTTGGAGAGAAGCTACTCTAATTCTAATACATCAAAAAGGAGATCAGTGCGATCCATCAAATTATCGACTGATCACATGATTGGATATCGGCAGTAAGATCTTTGCAGCTATTTTGTTATCTGAACTAAAGCTTTGGATGACAATAAATGAAATGTTGTCATTTCAGCAGACAGGCGTTCACAAACGTTTATCCACACATTCTAATATCACAGCATTAAAATGTTTAAGGCACACCACTCTACAACATACTGGTCAATTCTTGTTTGTTGCATTTATTGATTACAAATTGGCTTTTCATCTAGTAAAATAGTGAAAGGTTGTGGATGAAGTTGTAACACAAAGGAATTGATACAAATCTACTACATCATATTCAAGCTCTTCACTATGACCCACAGACATTAGTCTGATTAAATGCATCAGGTAAATATTCAGCATTGATAGAGAACAGTCATCAGGAGGTTAAACAAAGCTGCACATTGGCATCAACCCTGTTTTTCCTATACATTGCAGACCTGGACAAGTGTCTAAGAGAAGCACATGCATTGGCTAACTATTCAATCACCAGGATATGATACAAAGATGTTTTGGCTTTCTTGGACCGTATGCCAATCAGTCTTATTAGGGTATTTTAGGGGTATTTTTAGTGAGCCCCAAATACACAGGGTTACTTGATGTTATTCTTATGTAAGGATCATGAACAGTAAGCCAAAACCGGACCTGGTGTGCACTAGATCACAATTTCATTATCAGGTGGTATTTTATCTTTGCTATCTCTTTGGCAGTATCTCAGAATATACGTACCAGAACACCTGGACACTGTCATCTATGTAATCAGCCCTTTATGATATGACCCAATTCACAGTGATCTGTTATGCCTTGTGTTTTACCACATGCAGTAAAAGGAAAATACCACATCACCTCTACATCAGTCTTTATGCTATCACAAGTATGTAGGACACATAACAAATAGACCAAGGCTGATTTACTTCTTTCGTATATACTTTATAAGCAATTATAATTTATGAGAAATTTCCTGTGATTCAAAAATGAAACTGAACATAGCTGCCAACACATTTCATTTGTAATGCTTGCCCCCACGGTAAGGAGCTTTTTCTCAGAATGAATTTCAAACACCCTTTTTGCGATAGATGGCCAGAACACTGCTATGATTAATCTTAAAATGTATCAGCTGTCTTTGGCAGCCAAAAGCGAACACATAAAACTATCTACGCTTATGAGTGCAAATAGAAGAGCTCATCAGCATGTAACGGAACAAAACAAATTCAACCAGCGATATTCAGTCGTCTTCTGGCTCCTGGAAAGGGCACCAAAACCACAGAGCCACAACCAGCCACTAAGAAACTCTTGCCTGGAGCCTTCTCGGTTTGACCCCGCCTTCAAAATCCCTTCCAAAGTCCTGTCTTCCGTCTTTATGACAAAGGAATCCATTGACTGGGGTTTTGACTGGGGTTTTGACTGCAGATCCTGAAGTCTTCCTGCTGCAACTCTTCTTCTGTGATGAGGTACTGTGTTGTCTGTGGCATTTACTTACCTTAAGCCTGTGTGATTTCTGTAAAGCTTTTAGGGTGTTTTCTGTGATTAGGAGTCCTCCCATCCAGTTCACCCAGGCGCACGGCTGGAATCCTCCTAGGGTGTCTTCTCTGAAGTCCCTGGACCCTAACTAACTTTAAAGTTTTACCTTTGCCTCTAGGACTGATTCCATTACCTCAGTAGCCTCTTTTCATATAGTGTGGACAGAATTACCATCATGGCCAGCTCCCTCCCTTTTACCGTAGCCCAGGCTACATGGAAAAAAGCAAGAGAGACCATTATAGCAAGGTACTTAAAAGAACTTTGACCAAATGACATAACACTAGTGCATAACACTAGCACCAGATATCACTGCCCACGAAGTTGACACAGAAATGAGAATACTGCAGTGTCAAGGGTGTACCCCTTCGCATGTAGGGATTGGAGATGGAGTAATTGTGCAGCAGAGTATCAACCCAACAGTCTCTACTGCTAACGATTCTACTCTGAGTAACTCGGATAGTCAAGAGAATATTAAAAATATATTTTAAGCTGCACTATTCAACACAAGGACCCTGATTCATGGATTATTTGCGCCATTTGTTAAACAGGAATTTGCGGGCAGAATGGCACACAAATCCCGTTTTTTTCAGCGCAAATAATCCATGAATCAGGGTGCAGATCTTTCAATGCTCATGCAATGGACATACATGATTTTGTTCTCGAACATGAGCTTGACCTGTTTTGTCTTACCTGGTTACAAGACCCTTGTAGCCAGCCCCATTATGAAGATTGCAGTACCAGAGAACTATATAGTCTTCTCCAATAGCCACACTAACTCTAAAGGCAGAGATGTAGCCATTATCATGAGGAAGAATTACCTTTCTACCAGTTCCCCATTACCTTCAGTGGATGTGATTTGTTGCATCTAAAAATAACATCAGATCTACCAAATTGTCTTAATCTTTTGTTGCTGTACAGACCACCTAATAATATGTCAAATTTTAACGAAGCGCTAACTCACATTCTGCAGCCTTTAAACAGCCTTTAAACAAAATGGGAAGTGCCACAATACTCCTGGGTGATTTTAACAGGTGGTATCAGGACCCCACAGACCAAGAAGCGATGCAACCTGAGCACTACTTGAAGAGTGCTGAATTTGATATTTTATATACAGAGCCTACTCATTCTGAAGTCAACATTTTGTACTGCATCACCTCCAGAAATATTCGAGTGGTGATTACAGAGAACAAGTCCTGTATATGGTCAGATCACTGCTGCATTTTGTTCCAAACCTTTAGTAAACATAAATTGGATATAGCCCATGCCCCACTAAAGAAAATCCATACCAGAAATGATAAAAAGGTTGTGATGAATGTTTTAGCCTCAGTGATGGAGCGTACATCGGATGGAGATAAACCAGAGCTCCTAATTAATGCCTTTGAGCAATCTATCATAAAAATGCTAGACCAGGTTGCCCCTATGAAGAACTCGATTGTGAGAAATAAAACCCACCATAACGACTGGTTCACTAAAGATTTAAAAGAAATTAAGAGAGCAAAAAGGCAGGCCGAACGTCTTACATGAAGACAAAATCTGATCTTCATAGAAAAGTCTGGAATAAATTAAAGAAACCATATACAAATGCTATATACAATGCGAAGAAAGCTTATTATGAGAACAAAATCATTAAGGCCAATAATGGAACAAAATAACTTTTTAGCATTTTAAAGAAAATTGAAAACCCCAGACAACAGACAACTTTATTTACACCTTCTAAAAATGTCTGCACTCGAGTCCAAAAAGCTTTTGCTGATAAAGTCTGATTAGCTAGAGATAACATTAAAATACCAGTACTGGCCATCCATGAAGATAACCTTATGTCTACATGTATTTGTGACATGATCAGTGATCCCATAGAATCACGTAGGTGGGAACACAGGACTTTACCTTCCAAGATATAAAAATAGCAGGACTCTTGGAAGTTATGAAAAGCATCCATCCCACATCCTGCCGGGGGGGCATTCTTCCATCTAAGATCATTTTTGCAAATGCAAACATTTTTGGCCCATTTCTCACTCGATTTATTAATTCCTCCTTTAGACATGAAGCGAGTTATGGTCACACTTCTTGTAAAAAAAGTGGGGAAAGACCCCAATGACATAACCAATCTTAGACCAATCTCAAACACCCTCTTTTTCCGGATAATTCTTGCTAAAGACGCCATGTGACAATTTCAAGAATTTCTGGAATACGACAATGTTCTTCATAGAAAACAGTCAGGCTTTAGGCCCCACTTCAGTACTGCAAGTGCACTTGTGGACCTACAGTCAGACATGTTGAACATTATGGACTCTGGAGGAGGCGGCCTGCTGGTTCTTTTGGACTTATTAGCGGCTTTTGATTTAAAAGCTCTACCTATTTATAGCGTAGCAGAACACGATTGCAGTATTCACGTGAATAAGACCTTGGGTGCTCAGGACACAGTAGATGTCCTAGAGGCTGATGTTAAGGTGCTATGGATTGGACAACATACTGTTGAAGATCTTAAACGTATGATTAAAGCCTTCACAACATCTCTGCAAGTCGGACCAGATGGCAACTGTAATGCCCTACTTAGACTTTCCCCTGAGCATTGGGCCCATTCCCAGTATCCTTTATTTCATTGGATAGTTAAATATGGCAATCTCCCTAACACCTGGAGAGAGAGTTCAATTCTTCCTATACACAGAAAAGGTTGCTCAAATGACCCAACTAATTATCACATGTTGGCCATGTTAGGCATCCCGGCCAAAGTATTTGCTAGGGTCCTATTACAAGAATTGAACCAATGGATTGCAGATAATCACATTCTTCACCCTAACCAATCAAGTTTTCGAAAAATGTCTTCCACAATTCCTAATATAGCGATCCTAACATCTTCCATTGAATATGCATGGTATAGGTGACAACTGCCAGTATATGGAGCTTTCCTAGACTTCAGTGGCACCTTCGACACTATCCTTAGAAATAAATTGTGGAATAAACTAAGCAGATGGAATATTCTACCTGGGTTGCTCACCATGATCAGACTGCTATACACTAGTACCTCAGTTAAACTTAGGCTGGATACTGAGGGCAAAATTACCAATTTTATCCCAACCATTAGAGGAGTTAAACAGGGATGCATATTGGCTGCCACCCTGTTTAACCTGTACTTGGCCGACTTAGTAGTAGCATTCAACACAATCCTTGCCAAGGACATTAAAATAGGTCCATTCAAAATTGGGTGGCTGGGTTATGCAGATGACCTCTTACTGCTAGATTACACCCCTAAAGCATTGCAAATCAAATTGAAGGTACTTCAAATGTTTGCAATTGGGAATGGCCTGAAAATAAATTTCAACAAGACGAAAGTCATTGCGTTTCTTAGGAAGTAAAATACCCAAAGCAAAAATCATGCAAAATGGACGTTGGCTGATCAGATTATTGAACATGTAGATTATTATAGATATCTGGGTGTTGTGGTAGATCACAAGATGAGTTGGAATCAATAATGGCTGGAGATTAAATCCAAGTGTCTGAAAATAACTATGGCACTAAGCCATTTTACCGTCAGACAAGGTGGATGCTCCATAAGTACAATTCTACTCCTATGTTCAGCCAAAGTGGTTCCTTGCCTCATTTATGGTGCTGAAATATGGGGAAATAAATAAAAATTGAAATTAAATAGATTTATGGGGAAGCTCTTAAAAACTGCTTAGAATGCCGAAATCACTGTCGTGCGAATTCATATTGCTAGAATGTAACCTGGTGTTCATTAGTGACACATTGGACTATAAAGCACCATGCTCTATCATAAATTATGTACATTGGATAATGATACCTCTATTGTTGATCTTATGAGAGCATTTAATAACATTGACTGCAGTGATAAATCAGTATCAGTTAATATTATCCCCACCGAAAATAACGCTGTATATATGGTCGTCGGGAACGGCCATAGGTGATATTTTTGGAGGGGATGATATTAGGATTGGGGGTTGCAAGGGTGTCCCCCGCTCCTTTTAAAATAATACAGGGATTGTGGGGTGTCCCCCACAGGTTCCATTTATTAATATCGCGGCAAAAATATGGCAATATTTTTGTATGGTGATATTTTTGCTGGGATATTAACACATGGAACCGATAAATCTTGTGTTGTGGGATATCTCAAAGCAACCTATATGAAATGGGCTCAAGAAAATACAAACTATACACATGCCACAATTAAATGCCTATTGAAACAGACTATACATGAAGTAGGCAAAGAAAGAGACATGGTACACCGGGCAACTAACATAAACAGTTGTATGTTCATACAACACTGGCGGAATCGTTTTGAAATGCCTAAATACCTGTTTTCATTTCCAGATAGCAAATCCATTAGGCAATATCTTATGTTTAAATTTAATATCTATGATACGCTAGAAATAGCTGGTCCAAAATGTGGAATTGCTAGAAATAATCGCTGGTGCAGACTACGTGGTGTTTTACAAATTGAAACTGCGGAACACATCCTGTGCGATTGTGAGAGCCTGGATAATGTAAGACTCAAACATTTGAAGGCTTATGATAATAGGTTCGACCTTGATTATGTCAATGTAAAAGGCGATGATGTTAATTTAATTTTTCATATGATGAAGTTCTTTAACCTATGTCTGCACGTTCTTAGTCAATTGTCTGATGGCATATTTTAATTAGTAACTTTTTTTATACTCTTGTATTTCAACTAGTGTGGAGATGTTTTAAACTTTATTGGAAGTTTTATTATTGTTGCAATCTATGTAAAGCCTTGATTGGATAAAAGCGTGTGTCCTAAATAAAATAAAATAAAAAAAGAAGTATGGTGGACAACATGAAAAAAGTAGCAGAACCCGAGAATAAAGATCAGTTACGGTCATTTCTTGGCATGGCCGAGTATTATTTAAAGTTCATTTAACATTTCGCTGACAGAACTGCAAACATGAGAGCATTACTGAAGAGTAAAGAATGTTTTGAGTGGTCGGAAAATGTGCATCAGAATTTAGTGATGTCAAGGTAGCCTTGGAAAATGCAAAACTTTAAAGTGGGAAGGAAAAGCATAATTACCACAGATGCAAGCAAAACAGGTTACGGGGTGGTGTTTACGAAGATGGAAGGGAAGGAGGAACATGTGATCGCTTTTGCCTCTCGGTTACCCCAAGGGGCGGACCTTAACTACTCTATGATTGAAAAGGAGCTTTTAGCAATAAAGTGGGCAGTTAGGAAGTTCAGAACATTTCTATGGTGTTCATACCTTATTATACGGATGGACCATAAACCGCTAAAGGAAACTTTGCAGAAAAAAGCGTTGGATGGGGTGTCATCCAGAATAAGACATTGGGTTGTGGGGCTTCAAGAATATTGTTTTGAAGTTGAATATGTTCCGTGAGAAAAGGAGCGTACCTGCGGGCTGTGTGTCATGACTAATGATGGATGATGAGAATGAGGAAGATGATGGTGAACATGCGAGTGTGTTGTATGTGAAACAGAAGATGATTGCAAAAAAGGAATGGGAGTAATGTATGGCTTAGGGCATGGTGTTGGGAAGGGTCAGAGATGTACTTGAGGATAAGGGTATCATCTTTATGAACTGTGTGTTAGGTTCAAAGTTAGAAGGATTGTGGATGGTGAGAGACGCGTTTCATGTGATGGGAGGTTATGTGATGAGGGGAGAAAGAGTTATACCACCTGAGGATGTGAGGAAGAGGATAGTGGCTATTGCCCATGAGGGACATCAAGGAATTACCAAAAATGAAGCAAGCTGTTCGTGCAGAGTTTTGGTGGCCAGGATGTGACATAGAGAATTAGCGCGCAGTAAGAGGGTGTGTTTCCTGTGTGTTGAGTGAACAGAATTTGGTGACAGGGGTCCCATGACTTTTGTCCCAGTTACCTATATGCCGTGGGAGAGAATAGGACTGAACATTGTAGGTCTCATCTGGATAAAGGGCGTACAGAAGTACTGTATTGTTCCGGTTGACGTATTATCTAAATTGGTAGAGGTAAAGATCAAGAAGGACCTTGCGACTAAAGATTTGATTGCATTCATGGAGCAGGTATTCAAAAGGGAAGGATACCCAGGTGTGATGATTACTGATAATGGAGTTCAGTTCAAGTCCAGAGAGATGTGCCAATATCTAGAGGAGAATGGTATTGAACACAAGTGCACAGCCATATACCACCCCAAAGCCAATAGGGTGGCCAAAAGATTTAATAAGGTGATCAAGGACTGTATAAGATGGGCGTGGACAAATGGGGAAGAATGGGAGAGTTTGGTGAGAAGTAGAATTGAAGCTCCCTGTCTCATTGTGGGCATTGGCTGTTGAAGTGGTCGAAACCTTGTAGGGTTAAAGAAGCGTTTCACAGTGCAATAAAGATGGAAGATGGTAGGACTTGGAATGTTGCTAGGGTGGTGAAAGTTAAGGCTCTAGGTATACCTTTGTAGTGGGGAAGAACGTGGTTGAGAGGAGGAGATGTTCAAGAAGGGCAGAGAAACTACCTGTGAAGCTGGAGGATTATGAGGTTGCCCTCTGTGAGTGGACTGACCAACAGTACGTGGGGCGAAGGGTGACGATTTGATCATCTATGTTTTTTTCTCCAGATATACAGATATAGTGTGTGTGGGTGTGTGTGTGTGTGTGGTTGTTGGGGAAGGGAGGTGTGCAGTATGCTTTAGCGCATGTATAGCTGCTTGTGTGAGGTCAGTTGGAATGCATGTGGGTCTGGGGTCTAGAATGTGGAGGGAGGATGGTTGAGAGAGGATCTGGGAGAGGAGGACGCTCTGTTGGTGGGTTCATACGAAGTTTCTCAAATAAAGAAGCTTGACTCACCTGATCCATTCTCGCCGTCATACTTCAGTTTCCAACATTATGTAAATCTGGTGTGATGTGAATGAACTAATCTAGATAAAATTTAAACACCAAAACGAGAGGGATTTTAATCTATAGCACAATCACACCCGCTGGGGATTTCTCTTGGGAGTTTTCCATCTATCATTTGTCTGGCAGAAGAGGGGGGGGGTTGCATTGGTGCCAATGGAGGAAGTAAGTGAACCAGAGCCGGCGTAGGAAGTGAAGGCAGAACTGGAGGCGGCTGTGAGGAGATGGGTCCAAGGGCCGGCGGAAAGGCTGGGAGTTGCTGGAGTCATGGTTGGCATAGGCGTGACTGAAGGCATGGGCATAACCAGAGATTAAGGTGTCTGAGAAATCAATTTGTTTATAATCCCTTTGAAATACTTCTTCATTGCTCTAGATTTCATCAAGTTTTGAAACCTGTCAAAGAAGCAGTTATCTGGGCAGTTATATGGGCAGTTATCGGGCAGTTATGCGGGCTGGGCTGAGGCTGGGTCGCTGTTGCCTGAGTCCATGTGGCCTTTGCCAGCTCAAGAGGAGGGATCCACGATGAAGTAGATGGAGCCCAGTATGGTTGCCTATGTCAAGGTGTCCAAGGTATAGGTGTCCATGAAACAGGTGTTAATGATGAGGTTGGAAAAGAAGTGCACCAGTCACTGGATTACCAGACCGACTGAGGCATAAAAGATCCTTGAGGCACTGTTGGAGGCAGCAGAGGGCCTCTGGGGGTGAATCTTGCAGCCAGCTCCCCCAGTGAGGAACTGGCCGGTGATCCGAGGTTGTTGCCGTGGGGGTCAGGACCAGTCATAGACATCACTTTGGAATTTTGTCAGTGTTCACCTTATGCCCCATTTGCATCTATTTTGTGAGCACTGCAACCTGTAGTTGGGAACAAACATGAGGGCCTTTACTTATCAACTTGGAGCCCCTGGAGTCAGGTCTCAATGAACACTGAGAGGAGATCCCGGTAGCATGGATAATGGGAGTGCCAAGAGTGGGTTTGGGAGACACCAAATTTCCCTCAGCAAAAACGTTGGCGTTAACTCCTGACCCCTCAGCATTAAATCCAGTGCTAGGCTCAGACAAGTACTACCTCAGAGGAACGTGAAGACCTCTGATGTTGGTTTCTGACAAATGTGTTCATGTGACGCGATGGAGAAGTGTCAAAAACATCCCTCCACCGAATAAGTCTTTGACAAAGCACATGGGAACACAGAGTCCCAGATGTGATCAGACCAGACACCTCATGCGGACTGTGTGTGTCTGAAGCCAGAAATGTCCACACGCAGGAGGCACAGGAGGTAAAACCTGTAATCACCAGAATATGACACAGTTATGGGGGTGAAGCTGGTGGTGAAACAGCGTAAAGAATTGTAAAAGAAAAATCTTTTGCGCTGGAGCCATGCGTAGACGTCCAGTCCCACCGAGCGGTAAAACAGACTGATTGAGAAGGCCCGCGGGTGGAGTCAGTATCGGTGGGCACATCCAGCTACGCTCTTGTTGCAACAAGTTGATTTTTTGCCAGGACGGGGATCCGTCCTCGCAGGAGTACCCTCCTTACAGGACGGGCTCCCATCAGTATGGATGAAAGCAGACAGGACATAGGGATGTGACTTTGCTCAGATTGATCAGTGAAGTGCTGCTTGGATCCTTGGGCAGAGCCAGAAATTGGCCCATGTCTTGGTGTACACCATTCTACTTACAGAGATTCAGTAAAAGAAAAGGGATGAATGGAAAGCTTTGAATTATTCATAGCCAATGGAAATTCCCCTGAACAGCCCTCAGCTCCATCGTTCTATAGTTTGTTTGTGTCATTGCAGGGAGACCAAACATATGCAAATCACATTGACAATTAGGGCCCAATTCTCAGAAGCATTTTACAATGTCAAAACCCCCATTGGAAAACGCTCTGTGAATAATGGACTTAAGCTCTAAACCAAAGATACTGTGCTTTCAAAGCCACTTAAAGGCGTTGCTGTGTTTAATGATAAGCCAGAGAGGGAATGAGTAAAAGCAGGGATATCACGCCCATTGCAAACAGATTGCAACATCTCATAACAAAGTGGAGCATTTAAACCATAACTGAGTTCAAACCTGTGTCATGCTCTTGTCAAGCCTCCAACAGGAGCCACAATCCAGGTTTCTGAATAGGGGTGGCAACTCTTACAGAAATTACAAATTTGAATAACATGCTTCTCTCCCACAGAAAAGATCTTATAATCTAATACGTATTTGGCGCGTCTCACAGCACAACGTGTATTTGTATTTTATTTGTATTATATAAAGCGCCTTAAACCAAGGTGCTGTACAAAGGATCAAAAACAGTACAATAAAAATGAGTAAGCAAAAGAATTCAGAAAACAACCAATCATGGATATTGCAGCAGACGAGACTTCAACAACCCACGGAATAATGAATTGACAGAAATAGAGTGGAGCGAGTAAGGCAGAGCATTCCAGTAACGAGGAGCAAAAAGCTCAAAAGGGCGCAAACAAGACTGGGCACAAGGAGGGCGAGGAGCTAACAGTTAAAACTGGGAAGAAGAGCGAAGAGAGTGGGGAAGGAATATAGAAGGATATCAAGGGCGTAAGATAGCTAGGAGCAAGACCATGAAGAGATTTGAAAACAAGACGAAGAAAATTAAACCTAATTTGAGTATGAAAGGGTAACCAGCCAAGGGATGCAAGTGATCTAGAAATAGAGTCCCGAAGCGGGAGAAGACATAGAAGGCGGATAGAAGAATTGAATACGAATTTAAGAGGAGCAAAGGGAGTACACGCAAGGTGGTCACAGAGCGCAAGATGGCAGAATGGGGCAGCGATACAGTGATGTCACAGAAGGAAGATCTAGTTGTTGACTGTCTTACGAAGGTCAAAGTGATCATTGATGTTTATAAAAGTCGGGGAGGCGGCTCCATCAGGCAGGCAGGAGGATGGAGAAGGTGTGATCAAAAGCCCAAGAGTTGTGATGCGACAGCTTCTGCAGAAGATTCGTGGAGGTTGAGTAGCGAGGTCTGGCTGGAGAAGAGGGTGCCTGTTGGTGGATGGCTTAGTGCACAGTGCAGGGACTTAGGATAGCCTGGGAGGTGGTACCGGTTTCCTACTTACCAACTGCCTACATGGAGAGGTATTCTTGACAAATAAAGTGGACTTACCTCCTACTTACGGGTGACTCTGTGTCTATCTGTCAACCCGCGACAGTTACTTGTGACCTCTGGCACCCATGTTCTTGTGAGTTATGCTGTGTGCGACCTCCACCAAGGCTGATATTAACAGACAATTGTAGGCATTCTTGCTGAAAACATTTTGTAAATTGCTTACTGTCACGCCCATTCAATATAATTGGATTCATAGGCCATGGTATAATGTACAAAACACACATACCCTAATACTGGTAGTGTGTTGAAAATTCACCTCTCTGTTTCAATAGCAGGCAGTCATGTGGCTACAGCGAGCTGCAGATACCGTGTCAGCTCATGCCTTCTGTGCACAGCCGCAGTCTGGGAGTAGCCGTTATATAATGAAATAGAGCATGGTGATGTCATAGTGATCTGTTCACAGCGCATTGTGATCTGATATATGAGACCTGCTATGATGTCAGATCTGTACTGATATCCTTTGGATGCAAAAATATCACACACTTTCATTTACTCTGGGATTTTGCCCATACGGTTTACAGGCAATTCTGTGTACATGCAATTTTGTGCTTTGTGCATGATTGTACTAATAACTATACAATGCCTCACTCCAGCACTACAGCTTTCTTTAGATTTTGTTTTTATTGGTATGCATTATAGATTGTGTGCTCAGTTCCTGAGCAATTTATTTTTTGTAGATGTTTGTATGTCGGCGCCCTTAAGCCTCAAGGTCAGTGGAGCGCGGTATAAATCAAATCAAATCAAATCAAACAGAAAACATACATCAAGAATTGAAAATAAAAAAAAGAATCACCCTTTGGACTTTTATACATTGAGATGTGAACAGAGTTTGACTGATTTGGGCTGCAAAAATGTGCATTTCCAATACTACTCCTAGCCTGTTGTTCTGGCAACTGCACACCTGCCCTCTCCCTATTAGGTGGGGTGAGTTATCACCAAGAGATTGTAGGGTGAGTTTATCTAACGTTGTGGCACAGTGCAGGCTGCTGTATGTATGGTATTTATGTAGCAACAGAGGGCTGAACGTAAGGGACGCACTCCGAGAGTTACAGAAAAGTTGCAGGGCAGGAGAGGAGGTAGAACGGTTAGGAGAGTTTGTGTGAGAGGGAACAAGTAGGGCCGAGTGGAGTGTTCAGCCATTGGTGAGATGTTCTTTGAGGAGTGGGGCCTTCTGGCCCTTCATGAAGCACAAGATGAAGGGAGCCAGCCTTATATGTCTTTGGGGTTCTACATTGTTTCCCCTTCGGGAGCTCTTTGCTTCCAGTCTGCCGATATTGTAGCTTCTGGTGGTGTGCTGGCCTCTGGGTGTTTCTTAGCGAGGTGGAGTGGTGTTTTGGTTGTGACTGCTTTGTAGGTGATTGAGCACGATGCGTGCATTAAGCGGTGGCCAGGGCAGCTCTTTGAGGATGGGGTTATGCGCTGGAGCTTTCTTAGTCCCGTAATGAGACATGCTGCAGCAGGCTGAGCATCTTTCGTAGGTTGCAGCGGGGATCCGGGAAGTAGCAAATTGCCACTGTCCAGGTGAAATATGACCAGGTCGGGACAACTTTGCAGTTTGGGGATAAAAGGCTGACTTTGTGGATGAGCTCAGGCTGGTTCCTGGCTCTTGGGGTTTTCTTGGCAACAGGTTTTTTGAGTGAGAAGTCACAGGTGAGCGCAAGGGGATTTACTTCTCCACCGAAACTCGGGATCCGGCGCAAATTGCACCAGACCAAGTTATGGTAACGCTAATAGCGTTGGGCGGTATCCCGGCACAATTAGTGCCAGGATACCGCCCAACACCTGATGAGGCCATTTGTAATGGAGCAGTATAAGCGTGCCACTGTTAGGGCAGTGGTAATGGGGCATTGTGCAGCGCACTATAAACCAATTTCTGTTACATATTATTGTGACTGTGATTTTGTTATTCAGAGGATATTTTTGCTATTCTAATTCTGTCCATGCAATCAGCACAAAAAAGCCTAACTCCGTATTTAAGTGCAGGACATTGGGCCTCATTCCGAGTACGGCGGTAAGGGATACCGGGCACCGGTAAGGAGACCGCCGGTGCCAGTAATCCCTTACCGCCCTACTACGAGGTCCCTTAGCGGGTCCCTCCTTTAATGCCTGGTCTGACTTGGCGTTGTGGACGGGACCCATTAAGGGACCAGTGCACAAATAACGGGCTTGGCATACGCCGGCCCGTTATTTGCGCCCTCCCCATTCCCATTGAGCCCTATGGGGGCTCAAATGGGAATGGGGAATGGTTTGATGAATGGGGACTTACCGATCCCGCCAAGGTCGGACTGGTCTGGTACGTCCCCATTGCACCAAACCGGACACGGTACCGTTATTGGTGGCAGTCATTGCGCAAATAGTGCCATGACTACCACCAAACTCGGAATGAGGGCCATTGTGAGAGTATTGCATCCAATCACATAGCTAGACGTAAGATGCTGTTCACACTCTTGTATCCCCTTCATTAATATTCTAAAAGGCTATTTGTGAACAAAAAATGTGGGCGGGCTATTTGAGAATAAAAAATGTGTGAGTAACATACGTTATTTGAGATTGAAAAAATCTGTGTCAGGCTATTTGTGATTAAAAAAAAAATGCGTGATCAACATATCGGGGAGGTGTAACTGAGAAAAAAAGGGACTTTTCCTCAGGACAAAGGAATCGAAGGAAGCTAAGCTCTACCTTGGATTAGATCAATTTCATGTGTTTATTGTGTAATTATTGTTATGACATATAAATTGAATGGTTTGGGTGTGTTTGACCACAATTTATCTGCTTGTGCCCAATTTAAACGCAGATGCCTTTTTTTGTGTGCCCGCATCCAATTTTAAGGAAGCAGGGGACACCCTGCACCCTCAAAATTGCAAACTATCAAACATGGTGAGCGGGGAACACCCCTGCAACCCCCGCTCTCCAGGGTTGTTATTTTGCAATATATGCAACCAAATTGCCCCAAAGACCAAATCACCCACTCAAATTAGTAATTAGGTCAATTATTTTAGATCAAATAGGCTACTACCGAATTGAATAATTATCGAGATGTGAATGACGTAATTGTTGCGCGACCTTTGAAGGTTTCCTTTATCTTGTTTATTTATTGGGTTTATGCACAAGTAAGTTGCAGCAATTCAGATTTAGAAGACAGATTGAGCCTCATTACGAGTCCGGTGGCAGCCATGCCGGAAAAACCGTCAGGCTGACGCCGGACCCGAAATACCATTCTGCCTCCGTGATTGCCAGAATCACCGGGGCATTACAACCCTGGTGACCCGGTAATTCCGGAGGCGGAATTGCGTAAATCCCCATTCCCATGGAGTCCCATAGGACTCCATGGGGATATGGACAATGGAAACACTGGTTCCGTCTACAACGGAACCAGTTTTTCCATTTCCACCTGCAGGAGAGTGGCGTTACTCCTGCCAGGTCAGACCTGGCGGGAATGACACCTCCCGCCTGCAGAACTCGGAATCAGCGGGTGCAGAAACAACGGTGGCGGCGGATTTACCGCCACCGTTATTTCCGGACCTGCAGACTCTAAATGAGGCCCATTGATTTATCCTTGATTTTTGAGTAAAAAATGAATAGCTCAGACCGGACCTAAGTGTATTTCCCACGCAGATACTGCGCACATTATCAGGTGCAGAAGGAGAACGACTGATTGATGGAGAAACGGAAGAAGGACTACGCAGGATTTTCTCCTGAGCAGAGAACGCTCCCTTTCCAGGACTTAAGACCATCCCAATCGACATGACGTCAACTATTTAGATCATCATTATTATTAATATCGGCCTGAGTGCGCACACACAAGAGAAGACAGTAGAAGGAACAGTGCGGAGATGCCTTGGCCCAGCAATATGGTCAACATGTGTATATTTACCTCGTCGTTTGAATAGAAAAGGTACGTTTTTATGGCTTTTTAAAATGTAGTAAGACTGGGAATGTTTCTTAAGTCGGTCTGGAGAGAATTCCAAAGGCTTGGTGCGCAAGTGTCAAAGCAGGTGCCAGCGATTCTTTTAAGATTGGAGCGAGGTACATTTAGTTCATCACGTGCATTAGACCGAAGGAGGCGTATATTGAGGGTCTTTTTCAGCTGCTGCTGTGGGTCGATAGGCGCTTTACCTTGGACACACGTGTGCGTAAGTGAGAGGACTTTATGGGTGGAGCGATGGTGTACTGGTAACCATGTAAAGGGGATATTCTTGCCTGCGTCACATGGTCTGTTTTGGCCAGCCCACACACAGCTCTAACAACTCTGTTCTGCGCTGTTTGTAGTAGTTTTATGCTGCCTTTGGGAGTGCTGACTAACAGACTATTGCAATAGTCGAGTTTTGAATGCCACTGAGGAAATAATTTTGAGGGACAGCTAAGGTTTGATTTGTCTAATTAGTTGTGTAGTATATGGACATACAGCTTTGGTTTGTAAGACATGCTTTGTCATGGTTATGCCTGAGTCCAGGCATGATCCCAGAGTCTTCACCCATGAGCCTACTTGTATGGTACAATTAGAGATTTCAAATTAGCTATACCTATCCTCCAATTTTTGAATTCTCTGGTTAGTACCCCGATCATTAGCCTGTCTTGTTCGGTTCAGGGCTAGAGAGTTAGTGGTCATCCGTTCCTGAATTATGCCATATACCTCGTCTGTTTTTGCTGTATCCTCCTCATAGTCTCCAGTCAGCTCCAGACCACCTGGGCATCGTTGGCATAATCGGTATAACCAATGCCAACGCTGTTCAGGAGGTCGAAGAGTGGGTTGAACAATGTTTCCTTTTGATCAGCACGGATGTTTCTACAAAAGAACATGTTTGGGAGCAGAGGTTATGTTGCTGCTGGAAGTTTAAAAGGGGACATGCTGCTGACTCTCTTTCTTGGTACTCTTTAACAATGTGTAAAGTGTGCTTTCTTTCATCATCATATCCAAAGTAGCATTTAACCTATCAATTTCATGGCTGTCCAAAAATGAAACATTTTTATCGTACAACTGATTCCTCTTCAATAATAACCGGTTTACACCAAAAGTGTTCCTATTGCATATAGGAATAAAGGTATGCAAAGGGAGAAACACAGTAGCTATTGCTCACAAAAGGAAGACAAGATTCCCCAGCATACTGGTCAGTTTTGGAAAAATTACTCCTATTTTCTTTTTTTAATTTATAGACAAACCAATCTCTTATAGCAATCAGCCCTGAGTCGGTGCAGTGTACACAGCAGGTGATGGGCCGCCGTCCTCGGCGAGGGCTGTGGGCCGTTACTGGCTGTGTGCGCACCCCCAATAAGGGGGTGATAGCTATTCACACCCTGGGGTTTGCCTGGGGTGCACATAGGTTAAACTTTTTATGCCGGTGATGGGTTCTGTGCGTATTACAAAAGCCCAATCTCCGGGAAAAAAAATATATATGTATGGCCGCAGCCATGGGAAAAGCGACTTAGTCCCTTTTCCATTTCCATGGTGGCCACGGGTTCGGAGGATCGCCGGGACTGAAGCATAAAGATCCAGTCCAGCAGGTAAGTGGGGAGGGAGGGAAGGAGGTGGGGAAAGGGTTTGGATGCCATTGGGGGAAGGATAATGTTGGATGTGGGAAGGAAACAGGAAGAGTCTTGCACAATGAAGGTGGTGCCACCCGGGGAAGAGCCTCAGGTGGCTGGAAAGAGCGGGCAGTAAACATTGTATTCTCGCCTGCTCTTCCAGCCACCTGATTGGCCTGAGCGCCCTTCCCCAGTTGCGGATCTAATTTATTTTTTCCTTAAATTCCATATTGGAATTTTAAATTGTGTTGAGAGTCCTCAGGAAGATTTTGAGGGTAAGATGAAGCTGCTGTCGATTGAAGCAGTTCAGAATGAAGCGCTCCCCTTGGATACCCGTGTGTGGCGTGCACTCACAGGTTCTTCTGCCCTTCATTCTCTTAGGTAGATACATTGAGTACAAACAGAACTGGGTAGTAACAACAGATATTCTCACAGCAGTTAGAGGATCCGCCAGGATGCTCTGTATAAAAAAAACTGACTTGATACCATTATTTATGGATCTAGATTATAAATTAAACTGAAAACACAAAATCAGAGGAAAAGACTAGGCGCTGAACTTATTCAGTTGTTACATGGGGACGAGAGGGAACTGAGGCGCCCATTAATGAGGGCATTACATTTGAACCAGCTCTTGAATACTGCTTCCTGCACTCGTCTGTGTTTTGTTACTCTGAACTTTCGTTGGCAAGCACAGCTTTCTTGACTTCTGCACCTGTGTGACCAGTGTTATTGTGTGAAATAAGGGCCATGCAACTAGGCTCCTTCTAGGAAATAAGCCCGTCACGTTCTTTTATCAGCAGTTCATGAGGACAGCTGTTACCTCTCACCTCTCACCCAATCTCTCCTCCCCACAACTCGTGTCATTACGAGTTCTAATGCCTTACATTTCAACTCTCACCCACTCTGCCACGCCAACTCGCATGGCTTTGCATTCCATCTCGTGTTCACAGAAAATGACGCACCCAGGATATTGCGCCTCGACGCTTACAACATCAAAGAAAGGCCGCTGTTCCCTTAAGATCTAAACCATCACCCTCCCATGTTTCTCCAATTTCTGGCCTGTGGTCCTTAACCCTGAAGGACAGCAAAAAACACAATGGTTAACAATATTGTGGGTGTGTTGCCTAAATATTGGCGTGGCCTAAATAGTGATGAGCATGGACTAAAGGGGGTGCGGCCTGACCCAAACAACATACGACAAGACCCTGCAAACATGTACTTGGAGTCACTCAGTGTGGTCTCAGATAGGTCTAATTGCATCCTGTCTGCATTTCGAAAATTCATTTATCTGGGGTTTGATGCTATGTCATGTTTTTTTTTCTCCTTTTGTGGGTACGTTGCTTCATTCCACAGTGGATGTTACAATCAACAGTGTTTATATACACACATAGCGACCTCAGACACAGGAATGGCTGAGTTGGCCATGACAGAACTGGCTACTGCCACAGCTTTAAGAGGGATGGGAAAAGGAGGTCGGACTGTAGCAAGGGGGCGTGGCCTAGCATGTGTATGCATGCCTAAGGGCAGCAGGTGCCAGGCTGCTTCGTGTTGCTATTTGTTGCTGCTACTTGTAGATACTCTGTATGCTCTCTTCTCTGCTGACCCAAAAGGTGCTCAGCAGTACCAGAGTTATGATCAATGTCAAACATCTTTCTGCTCAAGCTTTCTCTCTTGCTTCCCTTTTTCAAAATGGCTTCCTGTGCCACGCTTCACAAGGCAACCTCTCCTTTACAGTGATTCTCAGAATGACCGCTTGTTGTCAATTTCGAATTTCCCCCTGGATCAGAATAAGGCAAAGCTTTCTATGACCTCCTCCCTGTACCACTACTGGCCACATATACTACCTATTCTTACCATCCCTCTGCATTCGGTTTGTGGTTTTGCAAGTGGCATTTATTTGTGTGTGCCCTGCCTGTCCAGTGCATACATTGAATAATTGTTCACACACTACATCATGTGCTTATAGTGTCGCCTCCAACTTGTGATGGTTGTATCAGAGTGGTAGTTGTATAATCCCTAGAGGTATTTGACCCACTTATTCTGAGCCTTGAACACTTTTATATTTTCGGTCTCAGGTGTGCCAATTGTCCATAATGTAAGTACACATGCACACATCCACTTATATTCAGTGTTCATCACATAGAGATTCTCATGCAAGCCATGAACGGCGTGGATTCTGCCAGTAGTAATTATGTGGTAGAAGGGAGATCCTCTGTGGCCTCAGCCCCTGTCTAATGCTGAAATCCTTTTGGAGTGAGACCCTAATGTCTGCGGTGGTGCAGGCCAGGGAAGGTCTTGCTGAGACAGACACCCGGAAGTGTTGCCAGGGCGCTGATGCACGACCCAGTACTTAACCTTGAGCACTGATTTTATTTTATTTTATTTATAAAGCGCAAAAAAAACAGGCCCAGGGACAACCAGGCGCATACTCTTAAACATGTTACAAAAGCAGTAGTTACAGTAAGTTACAAAAATATACAGATATGTACATGTACATACCCTAAAACATGTTACAAAAAGCAGTAGTTACAGTGAGTTACAAAAATATACAGCATATATACATGTACATACCCTAAAACATGTTACAAAAAGCAGTAGTTACAGTGAGTTACAAAAATATTTAGCATATATACATGTACCGAAGGCACACCCATTGCCTCTCCAACAGTAAACAAGCCACCATCCAAGATAGTGCTTTAAGGAACTTGTTGGGAGTTATAGTTCCGGTGTGACAAAAAGAGATTTAAGGCCCTGAGAAAGCACATACGCGCTTCACGGCATCTGGGTGTGAGACGCTTTCCTAGGCCCCCAGATGGATGGTCTCTAGAAAGATGTACAGGACCCTGCTAAGGATATAGGGTCCCGGTGGGGAAGCTGCCTTTCTGATGCGCGCAATGTACTGGGAGCATATATTCATGCATTCATATGGGAAAGATGAGATAGTCGTCCTTCAGATCCACCGCAGAGACTAAAGCACCTTAGGATAAGGCCTGCCGTATTTCTGTTAGTCATCATCTTGAACATCTGCAAGGGTAAGGAAGTTTGAAGGTTTGGGATTGTGTGCAGGCCTGCAAGGTTTGGATTTGGCACTGTAAAAACCTGGAGAAGAACCAGGGGCCCGCCTCCACAGCATTCATGTACAGGAGCTCCTGGGTTTCCTTGCCAAGCATGGGTGTTCTCATATGGGTGAAGTGGGTCCACAAAGGGAGGAATGGGGGAAAGGGAGTTGACGCTCCATCATTTCACACAGATGACCTATGGATAAGAGGAGATGGCCTTCAAACTACCTGAATGGAGGGATAGTTTCCCCCTCATTGGTGTAAAAGGGAGTCAAACTATCCCTGCTGTGTCTGAGCTTAGAGTCTGATGCACCTTGTAATGAGATATACCTATGGAATGGATCTACTTTTCTAGTGGTTCTTTTTAGGGAGAATTACACTAATTTAATATGCCCCACCAATTATGAAACAATCCTACCCCACAATCTGGAACAAGAAACAGTATGTTGTAATCTGAATATTTTGTTTTACTTAAAATAATAAATCTCGATGGAGTGGGTAACTTACACAATCCAAGGGGAACAAAGCAAATTCACGACGGAATGGACAACATTCTAGACTTTCTCCATGGTGATTACTCTGGAACATCCTGAACACTCTATGCGATCTCTATCGACAACTGTGTCATCCGTGTACTGGGGGTTGGGGGGTATGTTTCTGTTTGTTCTGTTATATTAAAATCCAATAAACAAAAACACATATCCCCAAAAAAATAATTATGAATTGGAGAATTAAAGGTACGCCCCCAACTTAAAATGCTGGGGAAGTCACCCTCAATATATCAAATGGATACCAGCAGCTTGTTTACGGAAGGAAAAATGCCACATTTTGGCTGTTGTTTCGCTAATGTTTTCATTTCAACTTTCAAAAATATTCAGATACATAAAAACCAGTGTGCATGACCATTCTATAGGATAGTCTCCATTACTTCACAATGTCGACTCATAATCCTCTTCTGAACACTCCCTCTACTTTGTCCACTATTATCCTACCCACTCTGGTGGGAGCTCTATTGGCCTTCTCCTTCTAATTCACTCTCCTCCCCTGATCTCTTCAATGTCTCCTCTCTCTCGGATCACTCCATTGTTCACTTTAACATCTTGGTCCCTCCACTTTATTCTCCTCCTCTATGACTAATAGGACATACAGGCAGCACTCTCTTGCCCCCTGCCTTGATAATGTGGGGTCCACTCTTCTGTTTTTCTCCCCTATTCCTACCTCTTCCATTGGCCATGCTCGTTCTGACTTTCACTGCACACTTATGTCTCCATTTGACCAACACTATTCTGCTCGCATATTTACACGTTTCCGTCCCCGTCCTCAGCTTTGGAACACCTCTACCCTACTCCTAGCCTACAGAAAATTACCCTGCTGCTATCACCCAGCACTAACTCTTCTCACTTCATGAAACTAATCTTCCCCCTTCGCATTCAACCCTGCACACTTTCATCTACCCTCCAAGCTTTGCTCTCACCTCCCAAGCCAATATTGATTGCCTCCTCGCTTTTTTCTGATGACTTTGTTACTACTTTTCTTCTAAAATCTTTAAAATTTGTGACAGTCTCACAGCCCTCCAGTCTTACCTACCCCAACTCTCCTTTAGTCCACCACCTCTACCTCCCAGCTCTTCCACCCTCGACTACTACTCGCCTACCTCTCCTATTGCATTAACACCCATCCTTCACTGTGCCAGCCCATCTTATGCTCGCATTGACTCTTTTGCTTCTCAAATGTTAGACTTAGCCTCAATTACTTGCCCGTAGCTCTCTGAGCTCTTTACTCACTCTCTCCCTGCCGGACACTTCCCTGCCTCCTTCAAACTGCAACTGTTTTACCCCTTTGAAGAAACCATCTACTGACCCAAATATACCTGTAAACGATTAACCAGTTTCTCACCTTCCCCATTATTCCAAGGTTCTTAAGCGTGTGATCTTCAACCCGATCACTAAGCTCCTTCAGGATAATGGTCTTGGAGATTCACTTCAATCTGGCTTCTGTAGTAAACACTCCACCGAGACAGTAATCATGCATGACTACAACTTTCATTCTAACGCTCACCACTCCAAACTCTCTTCTGTGATCATTCCTTTGGACCTCTGTGCTGCTTTCGACCCTGTACACCGCTACCCTCTCCTCCTCACTTTCCAGGGCCTTCGGTTTCTGGGTAATTTGGGCGGAAAGTACAGCAGCAGCAATCCAGGTAAATCCAGGTAAATCCAACAGGGCCTTGGGTTTCGCAAATCTGCCTTCTACCTGGAAGGCCAATCCTTTAAAATCTCTTGGAACTCACAAACCTCTGACCCTACTCCTGTCCCTGTTGGCGTCCCCCAAGTGTCAATCCTTGGACCTCTGATCTTCACCCTCTAAACCTCTTCCCTATGGGGACTTATCTAGTCCTTTGGCTTTCACTATTATTTTTATGCTGATGATGTCCAAATATTTTTCTCCTTTGCCTCCTTCACCCAGCCATCTGTGAACGGATTACGAACTGTCTCACTGCAATTTGTCAGAGGGTGGCTCTTCACTGACTCATTGATAGTGACCTCTGACTGCACCAATTCATCACTACCAATGCCTCTGCTACTCATATTTGCTTCCTCAACATTCAGAAAATGCACCCTTTTCTTACTAACCACTCTAGAAAACTTTAATCTCCACCCTCGTGCACAGCAAACTTAACTACTGCTCAAGCCTACTCTTTGGCCTTCTGCTCTACTCTTTCCTCCCTTAGACAAAGTCCTCAACTTGCTACCCTCACTCTTTAAATGCTAGCTACATCACCCCCCACTTCTACCCACCAACAACATTATGGTTGGCTCTCCATGCACCACTGTACCCTTTTTACTTCCTCCCAGTCAACAAAGCTATCAGTGGTCTTGCTTCTCAGTGCCTGTCTGAACTCAGTTTACTCAAAATCTTGTTCCCTCCGATCCTCCTGTGCACTCATTCTCACTGTCCCCTAACCTCCCTGTTCCTACTCCGGCTTTAGCTCTTTCTCCCTACTCGCCCTTGCGCCACTAGAACTCACTGCACATAGCAATCAAATACAGCCCATCTGTGGAAATCTGCAAAGCTTGCCTTAAACTTCACATACTTGCTAAAAAGGACCTCCGTCCCCTTTTTCTTCCATAGTCCCTACATGGCCCCATCACTCCCGCCAGTGACGCGTAGTAATGTAATTTTGTGTATTTATATAGGACTCCTCTTTAGTTTGAAGTGCTTGCTCGCTAAGGCCGATGTTAGCTTTGTTAGTTTTATATATATTTTAGTTTGTTTTGATTTGTCCCAGGTATATGTCCCACTTCTGTGCACCTTCATAATCTGGCTCATCACTGGTTCTTATCTTTGGGCCATTGTATTGGCACCTTCGTACCTTCGTGGGAATGCCTCTGCCATCGGTAAATGAGTTATTGTAAGCCATTTCTGATTAAAAATGCAAATGAATTGACGTTCATTGTTCGATTTAACTTTCTTTTGAAACCCTCAAACTACTGTATAGAGAATTGGGTCTACCTGAAACCCACCTCCCCTTGAAAACAATAAGTAAAGCAGCTTTCAGAATAAAGTTTGAAACAAAACAATTTACTTCGTTTTTTTCTGAACCACTAACAAATATTGACAGAGAAATGTGTTGCTCTAATACAGCTCAACTATTCTTGGGCTGATTCAAATCTAAAATGTTGGACATTATTGGTGACAAACTATTGTTCCTTAGCTTGAGCATAGATGCAATAGGATATCTTCTGTAATGCCCAATTGGTTGAAAATAATTTTAAAGGCTTGAGTTCAGAAATTTGGCTTCTGGGAGAGCAGCACCCTCTCTCACTATTCTCAAGGAATCAGACCTCGGTTCCATGTGTTCATTAAAGAATTGATTTCAAATGCCTTATTGATTATTACAGACACCAAACAAAGAATTTGTCTTTCTATCTTTCAAGCAGGATGTCTAAGGTCAGAGAACACAGGCGAGTGTAAGACTACTCCTCCCTCTCTTGTGCAAGTGAGATAACCTATTTTTGGAAGAATGCAGTTTGTGACAAACACATACTGCACTTGACCTCTATTTTTACATGCAGTAAATGTATTCAAAACGAAAAAGCATATCAATCTAAAATCATTTGTGGCATTCAACACAATTGAGGTAATTCATATTTCCTATAACATTTCACAAATTGCCAAACAACATTAATAACTTTTTGTAGCAAATCACAATAATCAGACAACAAATTAACAGAATCAATACATAGCAGTTTCCCTGCTCGTTAAAAGTGCATTTGATAGCGCAGTGCATGGAGTACAGGGTTAGTATATTAGAGTGCTGTGTGTACAGTACACCAAGGAGTGTACATTTTCATTTGGGAACTTAATATATTCTTGCAGGTAGGAATGAGCACACAGAACGACCTAGCATATATAGACCTCCTTCTTGGTGGCTCTTGGTCTAGTTATTCTACAATGTAATCACAGTTGTTCTTGTCTTCCTGTCTGTTGTAGATCAAAGTGTCTCTCTGGTTAATTGAGCCCTCTGTGACTCTTGGTCAAAGCGCAGATCGGCCATGAAGTTTCTGATGAGAGCAGAAATCACATACTTCCCCCTGTGAAAGGGGTTTGCTCTGCAGGGGCTGCCTGGAGTAAATAGTGTACCCAGACATGCCATTCACTGTCCTTCATACAGAGGGGTGGGAACTAGCTTCAAGTTGACACATTGCATATCAAAGAGGTGTTAGTTTTCTGCCCATTGTTAAGTTCTGTGATCAGACCTATTTGCAGGCCTGCTTCAATTGGAGCCATTGATATTTAATTAGGCTGGGCATGGGAGGAGGAAGGTGTTGCCCTTCTTTTCTGGATGTTTTTGTGCACCCCTCGCTCTCACCTGTCAAATAAATGTGACACGGAGGACTGTGCCTGTAGGTTGTGCCCCCCAGAGTACACTGGACTATGTGTTTGTTGTACGGCGAACATTAGAAAATGTGTGCAGATTAGCCCCGCACATTTTCAGAGGTTGATCTCCCATCATTCCATTTCGTAAATAAATCATCAAAAAAGCCCAGGCGAGCGCACACACCCCGTGCAAATGGTCGAATACATCCCATTCCCCCAGCCTCAACATGTGAAAGTACCGGCTGAGGCCACCTGCATGTCCATACTGGGAGGCTGGCTTGTGCTGGATGTCCATAAAAGCTTAGGGTTCTCCCCTTGCATAGCCATTAACCATTGCAGAGGACTGTGGTTTATCTGGATCATAAAGTGAGACCCAAAGATGTAGGGTTTCATATTCTTTACAGCCCACATGACTGCATACTCCTCTTTTTCTACGACAGCCCAGTTCCTTTCCCTTTTTGTCAACCACTTGCTAATGTTGGCGACAGGTCGCTCTACCCCTTCAGAGTTCTGATGTGCTAAAACTGCTCTAATACCAAAATCACAGGCATCTGTCTGGATAATGAATTCCTGACCATAGTCTGACACTTTCAGAACTGGGGCCCTGCACAATCCATCCTTTAAATCCTGAAAAGAGGTGTGGCAGGCGTGGATCCAAGTGACCTTCTTCAGCATCTTCTTAGAAGTTACATGATTCAGGGGCGTGGCAATGGTCCCACACCCTCTGATGAACTGCTGGTAGTACCCGGTGACACCTAAAAAGGCTCCCACCTGCATCTGTGTGGTGAGGATGTCCCAATCTTTCACAGCCTGTACCTTTGCTTCGGGAGGTTGTTTTTTACCTCTACCGACCAGGTGGCCTAGGTAAGTCACTGTGCCCTGCACTATTTGGCACTTCGTGGCCTTGATAGTCAGACCTGCATTCTGCAGTGCCTGAAGCACATCCTCCCACGTGTGGCTGAAGACCGCAATGTCTTCTAAATAGGCGATGTTTTCCAGACCAGACAAAACCTGGTTAACCAACCGCTGAAAAGTGTCTGGGGTATTCTTCAATCCAAAGGGCATCACAGTGAACTGATAATGTCCTTCTGGGGTTGAGAATGCCAACCTCTCTCTCGCTCCATCTATCAAGCTGACCTGCGAATAACCTGCCATGAGGTGAAAGGTACTCATGTACTTGGCAGCGCCAAGCTTGTCAATGAACTCATCTGGCCAAGGAATGGGGTTCGTATCTGTCTTTGTGACACAATTGAGCCCCTATAGTCTACAGGAAAACGAACTTCAGTCTTCCCACCAATGGTCTTTTTAAGGAATGGTACCACTGGGCTAGCCCAGGGACTGTGCTATGGCTCTATCACTCCTAGGGACAGCATCTTGTACACTTCCTCCTTGATGATGTCCCTGACCTTATCGGACATCCAGTGAATCCTACTCATCAGCGGCTTACTGTCTCCAGTGTCCACAGCATGGGTGCACCAACCTGCGTGCCCGGGAACCAGAGAAAACAGACCAGCAAACTGTTCCAGTAAATGGCAAACATCTGTCAGTTGCTGTCCTTACCGGTCTCTTGCACGGTTGACACCTTCAACTGACCCATCTGTGGCTTCAGTATGCAAGAGGTCTGGGAGGGGATCGGTCTCCTCCTCAGTCTCTCCGTCTGTCACTAATGCCATGACCAAGTCATCCCGGCTATAATGTGGTTTTAGCCGGTTGACGTGAAAGACCCTGCACATATGTTTAGGTCCTTTCATGTCAATGAGCTAATTCCCCTCACTGACCTTTTCCAGCACACAGTAAGGCCCAGTCCACTTTTCCTGAAGGGCACTGGGATTGACAGGCTCCATAATCCACACCCACCGGCCTGGAGAATAGACTGTCACTGTGCCTTCTGGTTGTGCCAGTGCTTCATCAGCTCCTGACTGGCCTTTAGGTTCTTGGTTGACTGTTCCATGTGTATTGCCATTCTAGACCGAAGGCCGAGTATATAGTCCGCCACATCTCGTGTAGGGAATGAGGGTTTGCTTTCCCATCCCTCTTTCACTAGACTGAGGGAACCTCATACATGGTGTCCAAACAGAAGCTCAAAGGGGCTAAACCCTTCTCTGTTTTGTGGTACCTGCCTGTAGGCAAACAGAAGGCATGGCAGGAACATATCCCATTTTCCCCTCTGGTGCTCTTCCAAGCCACCAATCACCCCTTTCAGGGTCTTGTTGAAACACTCAGCAAGCCCATTGGTTTGTGGATGGAAGGATGTAGAGAACCAGCAGGTGACTCTGCACTTTTTCCACATATCCTACATATATGCTGATATGAAGTTTGATCCTCTGTCATAAAAAACTTCCTTAGGGAATCCAACACCGGAGAATATCCCAATCACAGCCTTTGCAACCAGAGGGACTTTGATGCTCCTCAGAGGGACAGCCTCAGGGTATCTTGTGGTGTGGTCCACCACCGCCAAGATATATCTGTTCCCTGAGCTGGTTTGAGGTTCCAAAGGACCCACAATATCTGTGCCTATTCCCTCGAAAGGCCACCCAACCACTGTTAGTTGAATTAAGGGGGCCTTTGTGGCACCACCTGACTTGCCAGAAGCTTGACAAGTCAGGCAGGACTGGATAAATTCCTTAACCTTTATGCTGAACTGTGGCCAGTAAAAGTGCGCAGACATCCGGTCTGATGTCTTAGTCACTCCTAAGTGACCCGCTGAAGGAATTTGGTGAACCAAATCCAAAAGGACCTTTCTGTGGCATTGGGGAATCACCAACCTCCTGGTGCCCTCGCCCTCAGAGTCTTTTGGCTCACTGTACAGGAGTCCATCCTCCCAGTACACTTTCAACAGGCCAGGGGTCTCGCTCTTAGCTTGCTCCTCCACCTGCTTTCGCAGACCCGCCAAAGTGGGACACTCTTTCTGGGCTTTAAAGAAGTCAGTCTGACCTGGGCCCCCAGCTGATGCAAACTCATCCAACTTGGGCAGGCCCTTCAGATCTGCGCCCACCTGGTCCTTCACCTCAGGTTCCTGCACTGCACCAGGCAACTCTGAAGTCAGTGAGTCCCCTCTCCCACAGGAGTAGGCGACTCAGTAGTTTGTGGAACTGGACTATGGGCTACCGGCCATGCCGGTTCTTCCAACAAGCCCTCTGGAAGCACTCGAGACCCTAAGGCTTTGCGAGTGTTCAATCTGGCGATCTCTGTGGCCACTGCAACTATCTCAGGATCAGGAAGATCATTACCCAACAAACATGGGACAGGGATGGAGTCTTACAAAGTGTTGAGTCATTTCACCTTGTCAGCTGAAATCTACTATTGCCAAGGGGCACTTACTCTTTCCACCAAACCCACTTACCCTACAATCAGGACCATCAATATACTGGCCTGGCTGTACCCACAGCCGGGTGACAGCAGTGATGCTAGCCACAGTGTCTTGGACCACAGGAGTTTTGTGTCCTTTAATATACACATGTGCTAGATAGAGTTGAGTATTATTGGGAACTGTGGTCTCTGCTGGAGACCTAGTACCGTTCCACTCAGTGTAACCAATCCATAATCAGCCACTCCCTGGACTAGTGGGAAGACCTCCTCTAGGAGGCTCACACTAATAATGGCCTCCTCCGTGAGTCCAACATTCACTAGGGCTTGCTTTGGTAAGCCCTTGCAAGCAGGATCCCCTTTCCTATGGCCCAGATTCTTACACACAAAACAACCTTTGGGTGGTGAGAACGCAGGTGTCCCAGTGTTAGGGGTGACTGTGCTCTTCTTTTCGGTGTGCACGTTGAACTAGAGTTTTGGGATTCCCCTTTGTTCTTTTGGGGACCTGACTTCGAATAGGATTGGGTTGAACATTTGTCCATCCCATCCTTGTTTACTTTTTTGTCCATTGATTTCCCTACCGGTTTAGGTGTGCTCACCTGAGCCTTTTTCTGGATTTGTGTACTCACAAACCTGTCGGCAGCCTTTGCAAGCTCCCTAGGGTCTGTAATAGACTTGTCCACAAGAAGTTGGTGTAGGTCAACCTCACAATTTTTCAATACATGCTCACACGCAATCAAAGTGTACATCCCTTTAAATATGTCAACTTTGTTACAGCCACCCACCCGCTCAGATATTTCAACAACAAGTGTTTGAACGCATCAAATGTCTGCCCATTTTATTTCCGAGCTCTCTGAAGCTCTTGAGATACTGTTCTGGGATTTAACAGAACTTCCTGAGGAAGGCTGCCTTCATGCTGTCATAAATGGGCCTTTCCTCAGGAGTTAACTGAAGAATTGCATCAGTCCCTGGTGTCGGTAAGCGAATCACCAGGGCTGCACCCCACAGTACCTCATCCACCTCCTGTAGCTGGAAAGCCAGCTCGAGCACTTCAAACCAGTCAAAAATATCCTTCCCCACTTCATAAACCTGTACTAAGACTTTGGAGATGTGCCATTGGGGCTTATCCTGGGAACTTTGGTTTAAGCCACTACTGCTGTTTTCACTAGAAGTGGACCTGTTGGCATCCTTCCACTCTTTAAGGACTAACTTGTACAGCTCTATGGTGACCTTGTCCCGCTGTTTCTGTTCCTCTAGCGCTAGTCTCCTCTCCTCAAGCAGGAGCTTTCTAGCCGTTACCTCATTAACAGTCGGAACAATTACTGGGCGACTTAGAGACTGTGCTGAGGCCTGGGACCTGTGGGATGCTGCACTAGCCCCTGTCCTTACTGACACTCTCGATTGTTGAAAAACCACACTTGCCCCCTGGCAGGATGATTGGGAGAAACACTGCTCATGCGGTCGTCCTCGTCATTTCCCCCCTCCGGAACATCTTGTCCATTCGGATACATGGGGCCTAGCCCGTCCCCTGGGGTCATCTCCCCAACCGCCCTTGCTTCTACCCAAGCTTGGAGGCTGGTCAGCAACTCAGGTGTATTAACCTTAGTGCTGTGGGGAAGTACCCTCTCTTGACATAAGACTCGCAGGACATCCTTGGTCATGCCTTTTACAGTCTCCATGTCAAGCTCAATGACTATTACTAATATCTAGCAGCGACTAAATGTTGCCTGCAACAATACTTTTATTGTTGGGTGACTAAGCTGTGCGCAAGGCTCCAACTGATCCAACCGCTTGCCACCAATGTGACAAATCAACTTCTGGGACACCAGTGGTCCAGGGATGCATATCGGTTTGTAAACCATCAATCAGCCCCACACCTCTAGTACACCAGAAGGGATCTGAACAGATTGGAAACACAAGTAAATTATAAACCTCCTTGTCCAATTTTTGATAACATGGACGGACCAGCAGGCTTATCTCTGCAAGGTTGTGGATCGTTGGTTAGTTGCAAAACAGCGAAAATACAGTTATTATCCAATGATAAAAGGGATTGTGTAACGCTTACCTCTGGGGCTCTCCAGGAGTGCCTGGTCCGGATCGCCGGACGTGTGGTCCTCGGCAGTGTGGTACTTAGCCCAAACCACTCTCTTCCCACTGTTCCACTGAAAGCCTGTTTGCCCAGCATACAGTATGGTGGGGAGTGAATTGGTAGGGTTCTCGGTATGGGGGACCAGTGGTCGAGGTACCCGGAGGTGGAACTCGTGGAATCCACCGCCAGCGATCACACCATCCTGGCCATGGACAAAACTTTCGCCACCCACGGCTTCCCGCTCGAGATCTGCTCGGACAATGGTGCCCCGTTCCAAGGGCAGCGTTTTGCCAGGTACTGCGCAGAACGAGGCATCAAGCACCATAAGGTGACCCCGCTGTGGCCGAGAGCCAATGGAGAGGTTGAGCGGTTCATGCGGACACTTAACAAAGTTTTTCGCATTTCTGTCAATGGAGGGGAGGACCTGCGCCATAACCTGATCGAATTCCTCCGTGAGTACCGGTCCACCCCACATCAATCCACCGGAGTCGCGCCCGCCGAGGCACTGTTCAAGCGAATACCCAGAGGGTTCATACCGGAAGCAGGAGAACGACACCCAGGGGTGATTGATGACGCACAGGTGGCGGCAGACAGGGCCGCGAGAAACGAGAAGGAGACAATGAGGCGGAAGCTGCCGGAAAAAGAGATAGCAGTAGGAGACACCGTCCTGGTCCGAAATAGGAAGCCGGAGGGGAAACTCTCAATGACTTATGAAACACAACCGATGGGAGTTACCCACATCAAGGGATCCATGATCACGGCGGCGAACGCGCGTGGGACAGTGACCAGAAATGTGTCCTTCTTCAAACGCATAGGACCAGCAGCCTCTGAGGAAGAACCGGATCCTGGCCAAAGGCAGGCGGCAGAAGCGCCACCGGAGAACGTTGAACCGCCCGGAGACCCTGAGGAGCCAGAGAACCTCGAGAGGGGCCCGCCCAGGTATCCCCGCAGGGAAGGGCGCCGCCCCCCACAAAGGTTCCAAGACTTCATTATGGACTCAGCGACCTGAGCAATAAAGTCTGTTAAGTATAAAATGTTTTGAGCCACGTTGGCCCCCATGTTTAATGTTTTGTTGTTTGAGGGGAAAAAGGAGGGATGTTGTGTACGTGGTACACGTAATGCGCATGCGCGGCCCAGAGGCCGGCGCATGCGCAGCGGTTAATAAAGGCGGCGCCCGGCGGCAGTTGGGTCCGGAGCGCCGGAACAAGCGGACGTCTCCGTTGTCCGTTCTTGCGCGACGCACCAGCACGCAGGGCCCAGATCTAGGGGGGGCCCGCACTCCACCACCGTGGGCCCTCGGATCACCACAGTGGGGTTGGTGCTGGACCCTCTGGGCAGACATATGGGTGGATAGATAAGGAAAGGTAAGCAACCGTGTTTCTGCTTTTCGCCCCACTACCTTTACCAGGGTGTGCTGACTGGCGGTGCAAGAACCCTGGTCACCTTGATACCAAAAGTGTGTCCAGGACGTCACGTCAGGCAGGCATCTGTTTCCAGTTTTCTTCACTGGGATTTGTGGCCAAGACCTGCTGCGGCGCACGTGATGCCTCAGATGAGTGTCCTTGCTTTGCGCCCTGTAATGTTTTTCTGTGCAGTGTCAGCTCACACTGTGAGTGTTCTCCTCTGCGCTATTAATGTCCTCTCATGTCCAGTATTAATGTGTGAGCTTGAGAATGGTGTCGCGCAAGCGCGTTGTTAACGTGTCTCTTTCCCCTCTGCAAAGCGCCTTGTAAACATGCCTCTTTCTCCTTTGCAAAGCTCTTTGTTAATGTGTCTCTTTGCCTTTACCTTTTAGGTTCTGCAATACTGCGCTTACTGATCACTGCTGTCCTGAAACCACCCCCCACCCCCGTTGCCTAGAGCACCTGGATTCGAGGGCGGAACGTGCCGGACAGCCAGAGGTAAGTCGATCTGAAGGGGATGAGGGAGCGTGAAGGCGTTGCACTCCAAACACCGCTGACTGTGTTTTCTCTACCCAGGAGCTGCGGAACACTGCAGAGGAACAGAGAACCAGGAAAGTCCAGATGCAGCTGCAGTGAGTAAACAAGGCATCGGAGGACTGCAGGATCCAGATCAGGTAAGCAGGAGCAGCTGATGGGCTGGAGCCGTAGCACGTGGGTACCAAGCAGGACAGCAAGCATTACGCTGCTTGCAACACAGCCAGAGAAAACACTTAGCAGCGGGTGTGGTGCAGGGTGGGCTTTATATAGCCCTGGGCTACACCCAGCACCACTAGACTATGAAGGATATTTGCGACATGGATTGCCAGGGGCCATCTTGCTTTCTGTGTGACATCCGGCTTTGGGGCCATATTGGTGGAGGCTGCTGCTAGTGGTTGCAAACTGCTGCCTACGCCAGCCAGCAACCATTGATGTCCAAGCCCTGCCCACATTATGTGACTGTGTGTGTGTTCTGCTAGGGATCGTGACAGCCTGTCCAGTAAAAGTTGTATAAAAATATCTACTTTATTATTATTGCAACAGACAGTTGTAGCACACTACAAAATACAACCCACCTTGTAGAGGAAAACAGAGAATAGACAGTTTCACGAAGGAAAGGGATGCACTCTGGATTCTGACAGGAGAGTAGTCGGTAAAGCAATCAGTCATAACTGTTCAAGGTTATTTGGTTTTAGCACCAAGGGAGCAAGGGTTCGTAAATGTCACCTGGGGCTTTCAGAGAGAGACCAGGGGGACAGAACCACAATGTACCTGGTGCTTGAGATGTTCTTGATGCTCGACAGTGTCGAGTCGGTTCCAGGAGGCTTTGTAACTCCTGCGACAGAGTTCAAGACGGGAGACAGCTGCGGGTATCAGGCGGCAGGCAGTTCAGCAAGATAGGCTGGATGGACGCCTGCAGGCTAGCCTACACGGCAGCTCAGGGTCAAGAATCGTTGTCTCTGTGCTGGTTGGTGGATCTGGAATGCTGATCGAGGCATCTTGGGCGGCTGGAGTGACAGCAGCGTGACAACAGTCAGTGGTGCAGCCGGTCATGGTTCAGCCTCGAAGATGTCCTTAAAAGATGGACGCTGGTTGATGCTTGGTAGCACTCCTCCTAGCTTCTTTCCAGGGCGTGTGGTGTCATTTCAAGGTGGACGGCCCAATGCTGAGGAGAGTGTTTGCCGGCAACAGCCTTGTCCTTTGTTCAGAGCCTCTCTGCCACTTCCCACCTAGGAACCTTGCTGGCAGAACCTAGCAGTGTATGCTGTGTGCTGGCTTGGTACTGGTTCTGGAGCTGCTGGGTGGGTCCTCTGAGAGTGGTATCTCCCTCTGTTCCCTGGGAGATGTTTAGGGTAGTGATATTGCTTCCCTCTTGGACATCCTGGCCTTACTTCACTAGCAGAATATCTAAGCGAGACTTACCTTCAGCCATGGTACAATGCTGAGTTCTTCTTTCCTGGTTCTGGTGAAGCCTTCAGATGATCTGTCAAGTGAGGGGCTGCACCCTCTTTTCAAGCCAAATGGGCCCGAGTGATTGGTGCAGGTTAAGCCTACCTTAAGGAACTAATCCTGGGTCCCCACCAACAATCTTCTGCTATGCATGAGGTCAGAACCAGAGACCTTTGCAACAGGAAAGGTAAGGGGTGACACCATGTACACCTAAGACCCACCTATCTTCCTGTCTGTTGGAGATCAAAGTGTCTCTCTGATCAATTGAGCCCTCTGTGACTCTTGATCAAAGCGCAGGTCTCCCATGATGTGTGTGATGAGAGCAGACTTTCTGTCTCCCTTAAATCACATACTACTCCCTCCTAAAGGGGTTTGGTTTGCAGGGGTTGCCTACAGTAAATAGTGGACCCAGACATGCCATTCACTGTCCTTCATACAGAGGGACTGGAACTAGCTTCAAGTTGACATATTGCATATCAAAGAGGTGTTAGTTTTCCTGGCCATTGTTAAGTTCTGTGACCAGTCCTATTCACAGGCCTGCTGCAATTAACTCTCATTAGTATTCACCATCACCACACAGAACTTTGACAAAAGAACAGAGCGGATCCATGGAGCCTTTGATATTTAATTAGGTTGGCATTGAAGGAGGAAGCTGTTGCCCTTCTCCTCTGGATGTTTTCGTGCACCCCTCACTATCACCTGTCAAATAAATGTGAAAGCGAGCACTGCGCCTGTAGGCTGTGTCCCCCAGAGTACACTGCACTATGTGTTTGTTGTGCGGCAAGTATTAGAACATGTGTGCAAATTAGCCCCACACATTTTCATAGGTTGATCTCCCATCATCAAAAAAGCACAGGAAACACACACTCCCCATGCGGATGGTCGAATCCCTCACAGCACCTCTTAAGAAGATTTCACCATAAGCTACTTACAGTTGAAGTCCAGATCTGCTTTTCTCTTGTCCATTGGGCTAGCTTGCTTTTCTATTTTCCACAAACTCTCACTTTTACCTATATGTTTGGGTTTAAATACCCAGCTAACTCAATTCATGCTGTAATATTTTATAAAGCATTTTTGGATTGACAGAGCCTTTGATATGTTCTAATAGGTTCCTTTCACTTTCTCATAGTCACTGGGGATCTGTCAGCTATGAGTTAACCCTTCCGTTAGGAAGGAGAATCAAAATTCGATTGGCATATTCATTTGTCGTATAGTTCTCTGTGTGGAGATGTGATATTATTCAAATGTACATATTCAGATTAAAAAAAACATTCAGAATCTGGCGATACCATTTGAGTTTTTCAGGCCGATTCATGGAATTAATGTGTGCCGAAAATCGCTGCGCAAGCGTGCGAAAGCGTGCGAATCGCAGCGCAAGCGTGAAAATTGCAGCGCAAGCGCGAAAATTGCAGCGCAAGCGTGCGAAAGCTGCGCACATCGATTCATGGAAGTCCGTGCGCTTGTTAATCCTGGGATGTGCACTAAAATCCTGTGTGGCGCACGCAGGCGCACATGTCATCAAACAGCGTGCGCTACGCGCACAGCGAAAGCGCACATAGCGCGGCGCACACAACAAAAGTGGGCTGAACACGGGGCGTAACATGCGGAATGGGGAACAACGCGTGAAAATGTGGGAGTTATGGGGGAATACAGGAGGTAAATGCGCGGAACACCCACACGCGTGCCTACAACACGTATTCATGGAATCGAACTAGAGAAGCGCGTGCACCAAAAAAGACGCGCTAATCCGGAAACATGTACGCCAGCAGGAAGCAGGCGTACGCGGCCCACGCAGCATAAAAGTGCACGCAAACAACAAACAAGCTCAGACGCTACAAAGAATATACCATTCCTCGCAGCAGTGGTCGTGGGACACTGCAGCAGGAGGAGGATAGCCAGGCCCAGAACTTTCACACCCAGGACCAGCATTTTTGGGATGCCTGATGACCAGGTGTATGGGAGGTACAGGTTCCCACCACACATAATACTCGACCTGGTGAGTGAGTGGGAGGATGACCTCACATCACCCACCCTGTGCTTCCAAGCACTGAGCCCCTTGGAAAAGGTGCTCAATGTACTGCACTTCTTGGCCACTGGTTCAATTCAGCGGATAAGTGCCATAGTGGCGGGGTGTCACAGGCCACGCAGTCACGCTGCCTACACCAGGTGTTGGCCATCATGACTGCATGCTCTTCAGTCCGCAAGCACATCTACATGCCCAGAACGCCTGCAGAAAGTCAGGCTACCGTACAGGACATTTATGGGGTGGCACACTTCTCCAAAGTGCTAGGTGCCATTGATTGCACCCATGTGGCTTTACGTCCTCCCAGGGCAACTGAGCACATCTATAGAAATTGCAAGCACTGGCATTCCATCAACGTGCAGGTAGTATGTGATGCCAAGGGAATCATCACCTCAGTATTTGCCAATTATCCAGGGTTCACCCATGACAGTTTCATTTTCAGAATGTCACCCCTAAACCAGGACCTAGAAGCTGGGCGGGATGGCGATACATGGCTGCTTGGTGAGTATAAATGCCTCTGAACATGCATGCATGTCAGATACTGAGTAATGTCACAACCCAACTAATGATACCCATCATCACCTCCCCAGGGGACAGTGCCTACCCTCTGAGCACCCACATGATGACGCCAATTCGGAACCCCACCACACCACCCGAGGTAAGATACAACACAGCCCATATTGCAACCAGGGGCATAGTGGAGCGCACATTTGGAGTGCTCAAGTCACGCTTTCGCTCCCTTGACCGCTCTGGTGGGCAGCTGCTATACGCGCACCCAGTAGTGTGCAGGATCATAGTGGCTGCATGTGTCCTGCACAACATTGCAACCTGCCGGGGCCTGCCGGTGGACATGGTGGTGCCCCCACATCCCCAACCACATGCACGGCTGCTGCACATGGGAGGGGAAAGAGCACGTGGTGAGGCAGCCCGTATGCAGCTGGTGGCTAATTACTTCACCTAAAATCACACCCGTGTGGAGTGCACACAGCCCTGGCACATACCAGCTGACAATCAATGATGATGACATAAGGGACAGTCAACTGTCACAACCATACCAGCCTGAGATTGGTCACCTGGAAGTGTTACATTGTGTGCATCCCTACCTACTGAAAGACAACCAATGCTGTGTCACAAAAAGACACACATTGATGCTGCATGAATGACTACCCCCTTGCAAAATACAACATGAAAATAGTGCCATGTCACCAAACCCCTCCCCATCTCAGCTACCCAACACACCATGGCATGGCATGCAATGTGAAAGCAACCAAATTAATGAACAACACATGACACAAGTGTCACAAAGTGCACTGTCCCAAATGGAAACAGGCCACAGACAATATGCTCCCAGTAATCAATAACAAACCGCACACATGAACAAATACTTACCAGCAACACAATACAGCAACACATGATGAAACAGTGGCAAAATATGACAGTACAAAATCAAAGTAGTGCAAGTCTTACAACCTGAATTAGCCAGCACATCCACCCCTTCCAACTGCAGAGTGTTGCTGTCAGGCAAATGTGTCAGTGTACTGCATACAACATGAACTGCATCTGCAAAGGAGATGGTCTTGTGAAGCGTGAAGAAGGTACTTGTGAATAAGGAGGAAGACATGGATGCACAAGCACATATCAATACACCATGCACTGTTCAATACAACAACAATCCCCACTAGGGATGTCCACACAGTTTTGACTACAGACTGCCCACACAGCTCATGGGAGCCCAATGTCACTGTGTAAATCACTGTCACTTGGTCACACCCTTTGCAAGCCCATGGAAAGGGGAAGCAGGAGGGGTGTGTGTGTCATGAAACCAAGCATCTAACCCAAAGACAGGACAAGCCTACATGTGCCCAGCTGGAATACACAGTGGGTGCCCACGGGAGCCACACAAGGCAACACACTGTAAAAAAAAAATATATAAAAAACAAAAATGGCCATGTGTGGACCAGGGGGGGTTCACCCAGGAGGTTCGAGGACAGGGTGCACACCAACACCCACATGCGTGGATGTTGCGAGAAAGAAAATACCTCCATGGGCTCATGGCCTGCACGGCTACACCAATGTGGGAGAACTTCTGTCGCTCTCTTCACCCGCTCTTCACCCTCTGCTGCTACATTAGGAGGTGGCGGTGCTATGGGAGGCAGCCCACGCAAGCCCTGGTATGGTCCTCCATGGCAGCAAGCAGGCGCGTTTGGAAGGTCTGGTTCTGGAGGAGGATAGTACGGAGATCCCCATGCAGCACCTCACGGGTTGCCTGCATTTCTGCACGCATGGCCTCGCGTGATGCCCGGATCTCCTCACGAGTTGCCTGCAGCACAGCTGAGAGCGAACGTGTGAGCTGATCCTGAGTGGCTTACGCCGCTCTGGTCAGTAGGGGCAGAAGTGCAGGTGGACTGGGTACTATAAGCCTGTAAAGGCACAATGACCATAGGTCTTGGTGCAGGCATTGGCTGCAGGGTGATGTCTGCAGGGCCAACGTCGGTGTGATGGACCTGAACCGACACTGTCCCGGCTGGGAGACTGGTAGCTGGGGTGGATTGAGCTGCAGCTGCACCTACAGCCTCCCCAACCTGGCTACTTGGGGCAACAGATGACATTGCTGCCCCAGATCCACATGGCCTGGTGACAGCAAATTTCACCGCCAGACGTGGATAAGACTTGCTGACCTGGAAGTCAGCCTGGGAGTCATCCTGTGCAGGTTCTGGTGACAAAATGGGCCGGTGGAATTTTTTTTGTTTGCAGCCTAATCGGCAGCTGTTGGCGAACTGGATATAAAGAAGTATATCTATTTTCTCATGAGCAATTTGTTGGGTGCCGCAAAGGGATGACTGGATCACTCAGACTGCAGAGTGTTTCAGGAACTGGAAAATAGTCAATGGTTCAAGTCATGCAACCTGCGCACCTAATAAGATACTTGGAATTTGAAGATTTCATGAAAAGATGTTTTTATTTTCTTTGTCAGAATAGATTGAAAAGTTCCTTCAACACGTGTTTCCCCAAGTTCATTGGTTCATCAGGAGGGTGCTCTTTTCATTTCATGAACAGAATATTTAGTTGTCAATGTATTATTTATCATACATTTTACAATTCTCTTGCTTAATAGACTGAGTATGTCATAAAGATTTATTTGGATATGCCCCTTCTTTAGTGTCACAGTTAGACAAACTTTATAAAAGGATACAGTCGTGTAAAGGATACAGTCATCATCCAATCTCGGGAAACCCTTCCGCTCTGGGGTAGCTTGAACGTGCAGCGGACCAGATTCTTCCGGGACACCTTGCGCGTGATGCTAAACAAGACTTCCCCCCCAAGAGCATAGCCTGTAGGAATTTAATAATAACTAACAGGCCAGGGGCTTGAGCGAAAAGGCAGGAGCAGCGACAACAGAGCTAAGGGAGCAAACAAAACAATGATTCAATAGGATAACTAAGGTTACCCAAAATGCAGCGGCCAGCCACCCACAATTACCCTCTCTTACCTGCTTAGCCAGAAAGATATCCCACAACCTTATGTGAGTCCAAACACACCACGGAAACCAGGTGATGCAGGAAGAAGGTCCCAGTTGGTAGAAGATAGTGCAGAGATTCACCTAACCCGAACAGCACGAGGGCACCGCTAATGTCCAAAATGAAATCCCTTTTCAATTCAGCAAAGCGTCCCTGAAGTGATGGTAAGCAATCCAGGTAGTGACCAGTAGAATCAGGAAAGCGTCCATATAGTCACGTTGATGCGTAGAGTGATGTGTCTTGTGACAAGATGAAAAGTACCATTAAACAATCCAGAATGCGTACAATATTAAAGGGGAATTAGGAAGTCCGTGGAGATAGCAGCCAGAGATAAACAAAGCTTAATTGGAAGTTCAGTGATGAGGAAGCAAATCTGAAAGCGTCACAACAAACAGGAGCAGGATAGAGCAATCCGTATACAAAGCCAGGGGTTCGATTACCAAGGGGAAAACAGTCAAGGATTTTAGCGCCAGAAATGGTAAGGGAGGAGACTGATGGAATAGTCCTTTAAGCGAGAGCCGGGTCCAGGAGATTTAGAAAACAGGAGAACGAGAATCGGGCACTTCAACTAACTGCTTAGTTTTAGGAGCACCCGTTGCATGGACAATCTGAGTTAAGTACGTGTTTCTTTCCCAGGACGTGAGACGCGTTGTCGGCGTGTCATGTGACCGCAAAAAGGGGAAATGCTGGGAAATGTAGTGCGGCGTGTCCCGCGGCTTGGAAATAGTCGCCAAGGCAACTTCCACATAGAAACGGATGACCCTAGTCGTCCGTGTGCAGGAACGCGGGGCATGACAGTACCTCTCCGCAAAGAGCGACAACCCCTGCGGGCACGTAATCTTTCCAAAAAGAAGGCACAGAAAAGCCGGGGTGCATGCACATTTGAGGCCGGTTCCCAAGTTCTATCTTCGGGGCCGTAGCCTTTCCAGTCAATCAGGTAAGATCGCACTCCGTGACGCAGACGAGTGTCCAGTATAGCATGCACTTCGTATTCGTCTTCCCCCTGCACATCGATGGGAGCGGGAGCAACAGAAAGACGGGTACCAGGTACAAAGGGGCAGAGGAGGGAAACATGGAAAACAGGGTGAATCTGCCAATGAGATGGAATGTCCAAACGGATTGCAACAGGATTGAGACAATGCAGTACCTTATAAGGACCTACATAGCGAGGCAAAAGCTTTCGTTTACCCCGAATGTTGAGATGCTTGGTCGAGAGCCAGGCACGATCACCCGGTGCATAAGAGGGGGCAGGTGAACGATGCCTATCCGCTTGTTTTTTTGTCCGAGACTGCGCAGCCAGTAGATGAGACATAATCGAATCGCGGATAGCAACCAATGTGTCTCTTGTAGATTTTGCAGCAGGGATATGGTCCAATGAAGGTAGGACATGCGGAAGAATCCTTGGGTGTAGACCATACAAACCGTAAAATGGGGAACAACCTGTTGAAGAGTGCCGAGAGTTATTATAAGCAAATTCTGCGGTTCCCAGAACAGACAACCAGTCGGTCTGATGTTGCAAGCACAGACAGCGAAGGTACTGATCCATGGTGCCATTGGTGCGTTCGGTTTGTCCGTCCGTTTGTGGGTGGTAGGATGATGAAAGCCGTGCATCTATGCCCAAGGAATGGGTAAGGGCTCTCCAGAACCGTGAGGTAAACTGGGTGCCCCGATCGGAAATCCTGATTGTAGGAAGACCGAAGAAACGTACCACATGATCGAAGAAAAGTTTAGCCAACAATGGAGCAGTAGGTAGACCAGAACATGGTATAAACCGTGCCATCTTTGTGAAAACATCCACTACTACAAGCACAGTTGACATCCCCCTGACCAAGGGGAGTTCCACCACGAAATCTAGAGTAACCGTATGCCACGGATGTGGTGGGAGAGGCATCTTCATCAATAGACCGAAAGGTTTCCCAGGTTGTCTCTTGCATTGAATACACACCGCACACTTGGATACGTATGAATCAGAATCTTTCCTCATGCCCGGCCACCAGCACCATCGATGTAACAGGTCATAGGTTTTAAGCTGACCCGGGTGCGCAGCCAACGGGGTATCATGTGCCCATTCCAAAGCCTTTCGTCTGGTTTGGTCATCAGGTAAATACAAAAGCCCATGAACATAAGGAAGACCTGTAACGATTCGGGCATCCAGAGTATTGAGAAAAGAAGCATGATCTTTGGTCCACTGTCGTACTCGGTCAAGGAGTGAGGCGGAGACCGAACAGACACATACTACAGAACCCAAGGGCAATATAGGCGACACCGAGTCCTGGGTAATTAAATCGGTACCGACACGGGATAGGGCATCCGCCTTCCAATGTAGAAGGCCAGGGCGATATGTAACCGTAAAATCGAATAGTGTGAAGAACAAATGCCAACGTATCTGGCGGGCATTAGTACATTTTGTATGTGAAAGAGCTTGGAGATTCCGATGGTCAGAGTACACCGTTATGGTGTGTCGAGCACCCAGGAGATGGTGCCTCCACTCCTTGAAAGCCGCTCGAATTGCCAGAAACTCTCTCTCCATAACGGTATAGTTGCGTTCAGCCGGGGACAGTTTTTGGGAGAAATAGGCCACCGGGTGCAACCGCTGCGTAGCAGGGCAGGTCTGAGACAGGATGGCCCCCACCGCTATTGCGGAGGCATCAGCCTCCACTATAAAAGGGAGAGAGGAGTTTGGGTGTTGTAGAACAGGAGCGGTGGTGAAGGCCTTTTTTAATGCCTCAAAGGCCGACTGGGCTTCATTCTCCCAAACAAAGGGGACTTTGGGACTAGTAAGACGAGTAAGAGGTGCCACTATTTCAGAGAAGGAGGCAATAAAGCGTCTGTAAAAATTAGAAAAACCCAGAAAAGACTGGAGCGCTTTTACAGAGTCCGGAAGCGGCCAGTCCATCACAGCTTTGACTTTGGAAGTGCACATGAGCACCCCTTTTGCTGATATTTGGAACCCTAGGAACTCGACTGAGGCGGCGTGGAACACACATTTCTCTAGCTTAGCATAGAGGGAGTGAGTACGTAAACGCTGCAGCACGGAGCGGACATGCTGGATGTGTTGAGTGAGTGAATCCGAGAATATCAGGATGTCGTCTAAGTAGATCACTACATAACAATCCAGCATGTCTCCAAAGATGTCGTTAACGAAGTGCTGAAAAGTGGCGGGGGCGTTACAAAGCCCAAAGGGCATGACACAGTATTCGTAGAGCCCAAACTTCGTCTTAAAAGCGGTTTTCCATTCATCACCACTTCGCATTCTAACCAAATTATATGCCCCTCTGAGATCTAATTTGGTATAAATGGTGGAAGATGTCATCTTGTCAAGTAGTTCCTTTATGAGGGGTAGTGGGTACTGGTTTTTTATTGTTATCTTGTTCAAGGCCCTATAATCTATGTAAGGGCGTAGGTTCCCCTCCTTTTTTGGCACAAAAAATATGGGAGAGGCAGCAGGGGTCCGGGAAGGTCGAATATGTCCCAGACGCAATGCTTTATCCACATACTCCTTTAGATGTTCCTCTTCTTGGATGGTTAAGGAGTAGACACGCCCGTGAGGCACCACTGCCCCAGGCACTAAGTCGATGGGGCAGTCATAACAACGGTGTGGAGGGAGTTTCTCTGATAGTCCCTTGTCAAAGACATCAGAAAAGTCCTTGTATACCGTCGGCAGTTCGGACGTTGGATCACTCCGCGTGGCATTAATGGAGGGGACATTAGCCACCAAAGCCAAACAAGGAGAAACAGACGTCGTATCTGGGTCTTGAAGACAATGTTGGGTACAAAACACAGAAGAAAAACGCACCGTCTGTTGGATCCAGTCGATTTCAGGGTTGTGAGTCCGAAGCCAGGGGAGACCAAGAATGATCCCAAACTGAGGGGCCGAAATAAGGTCAAACACTATATATTCAGTGTGGCCTTCTGTGGTGGACATGCAAAGCGGGGTTGTCTGTTACGTTACCCATCCGGATACCAGACGAGAACCGTCTACAGCATGCACCTCCTCAGGTCTAACCTTAGGAACTACCATTAACCCATGGCACCGAGCCAACTGTATATCCATAGAGTTACCGTTAGCCCCCGAATCAATCATGACTGGATTGGTGAAAGGCTCCACACCAGGGATCACAAAATACATAGCCAGGTGGATGTGTGAGGAGGGGGAACGTTGTTCCGAGCCATCCGTTTGGTGACTCATCCTTAGGGCTCGGCTTAAGGACGAGTCTTGGCGTTTCCCGCCGTCTTGACAGGTCGCCTAGGGCATACACGGATGTAGTGGCCTGACTGGCCGCAATAGAAGCATAGATTGTTAACCATACGCCGTTCCCGTTCGGCTTTGGTTAATGGACCTCTGACAGCTCCTATTTGCATCGGTTCGACCTCACCTGGAGAGGCAGAAGAGGAGGTTTCTGACTTGGCTGGAAGACGAAGATCAGGGATACGTCGTTCGACACGTCTCTGTCGTAGCCTAGCATCGACCTGTAAAACCAAGTCTACCAGTTCCGGAAAAATGGACGGTAGAGCCGGTACCACTGATAGAGCGTCCTTTAACTCTTCCGAAAGTCCCTTATAGAAGACGGCTGCTTTCTTCTGTTCGGGCCATGTAGTTTCTGCTGCTAACTGATTAAAGCGGGCAAGGTATGATAGAAGGTCTGATATGTTTTTGGATCTCCAAAAAAGCGTTCCGGAGGGGCCAAGGGAAAAGGTCCAGGAAGCACAATGGGGGCTGAAGCAGGAGGTTGAACTTGGGGTGTAGGAGGAGCTGCTGCTGCAACAGCATCATCAAACTCCTCATCGGGTGGTAGTGGCTGCACGAAACTCTGTAGTACATCCATGCGCTGATGGAGGGTCGCATGTGCTGATGCCATGTCGGTACGCAAAGCCGCAAAGGCTTGCATCAAAGTAGCCATTTGATCAGCTCCAGTATCCATGACCGACAGGCAAAGATAGAATAGGCTCCTAAATCTGTCACAGTTAGACAAACTTTATAAAAGGATACAGTCGTGTAAAGGATACAGTCAGCATCCAATCTCGGGAAGCCCTTCCGCTCTGGGGTAGCTTGAATGTGCAGCGGACCAGATTCTTCCGGGACACCTTGCGCGTGATGCTAAACAAGACTTCCCCCCCAAGAGCATAGCCTGTAGGAATTTAATAATAACTAACAGGCCAGGGGCTTGAGCGAAAAGGCAGGAGCAGCGACAACAGAGCTAAGGGAGCAAACAAAACAATGATTCAATAGGGTAACTAAGGTTACCCAAAATGCAGCGGCCAGCCACCCACAATTACCCTCTCTTACCTGCTTAGCCAGAAAGATATCCCACAACCTTATGTGAGTCCAAACACACCACGGAAACCAGGTGATGCAGGAAGAAGGTCCCAGTTGGTAGAAGATAGTGCAGAGATTCACCTAACCCGAACGGCACGAGGGCACCGCTAATGTCCAAAATGAAATCCCTTGTTCAATTCAGCAAAGCGTCCCTGAAGTGATGGTAAGCAATCCAGGTAGTGACCAGTAGAATCAGGAAAGCGTCCATATAGTCACGTTGATGCGTAGAGTGATGTGTCTTGTGACAAGATGAAAAGTACCATTAAACAATCCAGAATGCGTACAATATTGAAGGGGAATTAGGAAGTCCGTGGAGATAGCAGCCAGAGATAAACAAAGCTTAATTGGAAGTTCAGTGATGAGGAAGCAAATCCGAAAGCGTCACAACAAACAGGAGCAGGAGAGAGCAATCCGTATACAAAGCCAGGGGTTAGATTACCAAGGGGAAAACAGTCGAGGGTTTTAGCGCCAGAAATGGTAAGGGAGGAGACTGATGGAATAGTCCTTTAAGCGAGAGCCGGGTCCAGGAGATTTAGAAAACAGGATAACGAGAATCGGGCACTTCAACTAACTGCTTAGTTTTAGGAGCACCCGTTGCATGGACAATCTGAGTTAAGTACGTGTTTCTTTCCCAGGACGTGAGACGCGTTGTCGGCGTGTCATGTGACCGCAAAAAGGGGAAATGCTGGGAAATGTAGTGCGGCGTGTCCCGCGGCTTGGAAATAGTCGCCAAGGCAACTTCCACATAGAAACGGATGACCCTAGTCGTCCGTGTGCAGGAACGCGGGGCATGACATTTAGTTCAAACACGTTTTAGAAATTTGCAAGATGCTGATAGTGGTCTGAATTTTTAAGTTTTTGAATGCGTCTGGTTGAGCAGTAATCTTTTCGCTGATCTATTGCGAGCTTCCTTTTGGTGAACAACAATTTCTCTTTTGAGAATATTTTCGGGGTCATGGGCTGGTCCAACAAGGGCTGAGCTGGGATGCTGTCAGCTACGTTTCCCACAGCCGTTGGGGGGGGGCATAGGTGTCCCCGTTTGGTCCTCCACACACAGGGCTCTAGGGGCACCCTGCAAATCCTGGCCACGTCCCCTACCGTGCCCACCACGCCCACCTTTTGGAGGTCGGCCACCTTTGCCTCCCTTACTGCTTGGTCACCTCCCAACCATGGCACTGATGTTGTTGTGCGTATGGGAGTTGCAGTAAACAATTGTCCTGGGCAATTGGGGTGAAAGGGGTAGGGTACTAGATGGAATTCGTACCCTAGTGCTCTAGCAAGGCTGTATGTGATCCCTGGGGGAAGATGACTGGTCACACAACGCATAGGCACCCCAAAAACAAAAGTACACGTGCACGCAACCCCTGTGTGGAAAAATGAACCCGCACTATGCAGTGGCACCCAGAAACACAAAAATACAGTTGGAAAATACATGCGCGACTCACCGTCTGCCTTGAAAAAGAAAGTGAAAAAGACGCGCTCGCAACACCCCCGCCAAAAGAAGAAAAGAACGCAGTCTGAGGAAACAGGGAGTACGAACTGGAAACGTTGTGAAGTAATCGCGTGTGAGCCGACAAGAAGTACAAGAAACACCTGCTCGCTCTCCACAAAAAGCACGTACAAGTAAATAGCGTGATACTCGTACCTTTTAAGCCAGCCCTCATGTGCAACGTCACTTATGCGCTTACACGCTAAGGCTCTTTCCTCCAATAGCATGGTGACGTGCAGTTTTCTCACGTGCTGATTCACAATGCACCCGTGTAGTGGGGAACGCCTGCGCACGTAACGTCACTTACCCGCTTACGCGCTAAGGGCCTTTCCTCGGATTTCACGCTGACGTGCACTTTTTTCACGTGCCAACTCACTCCGTATCAAAACACACGGAAGACCACGCTCCTTCCCAAAAGGCCATTTTCCTGCCCCCAAGAGCCCCGAGCACGCTCCCACCAGCCATCTGCTGCTGCCTGCCTGCTGCCCACGTGCCCTGCTATTTGGTGCCTGCACGTCAGCCATCTCCAGGGGTCCAGTTGCTGTGTCCACCCCTGCTGGAACAGAAGACTCCCGAGTGGGATACCATCGCTCCACAGCCCAGCCCCAGGACCAAGTTGCCCACCCACGCTTGCCTCGGGGGTCGCCATGTCGGGGCAAACACCATCTGAGACCACTGGCGACCCCCAGCCAAAGAGGCAGAGGGCCACCAGCTTCAGTGAGAAGGAGGTTGGTGTCCTGGTGGAGCATGTCCTGGGGCATTGTGATGCCCTCTTCGGAACATCACTCACCAACAAGGAAGGACGGGAGAGGATCTAGGAGGACGCAGTGGTTGCCATCAACGCGGAGGGGGTGGCAACCCACGACATCAAGCATGTCCGGAAGCGCTGGGAGGACTTCAGGTCCAGGACCCTCTACAAGGCCCGGCGCCTCGAGAAGGCAGAGGATGCAGAGGTGTGTTGGGTCACCATGAGCAATATCCAGATGAGTGTCCTGGAACGCGCTCCACGCCCAGATCCTTCGGAGGCAGACCCGTCTGGAGTTGAGCGGTAAGTGGCCAAGCATTGCTGTGTGAGACAGGGCATGTTGCAGTGTGCTGGTAGTCTGATACTTGCCTGTATGTGTGACATAGGCCATGTATGGATGTGTGTGCAGGGACATCATGGTCATGCATGTGAGACCAGTAATGTGTGAACCACATGGATGGTGCATGTGTTCCAATGCAACATGGGGAGCTGTATGCGGAATGCAAACATGAATGCATGCCAGTCTCTGTTCTTGGATATGGAGGGGGGGTGAGGGATGGGTGCTGCTCTCATGTACACGTATGGTGCACATATGTGTGTCTGAGAAGTGTGTGTGTGACTTTGAAACGCCATGGATGCATGACACATGTCTGTGATGATGTGTAGATTCACTCATGCAGTGCGGTCACCATTGTATCCACTGTGTCTATGCACTGTGTCTGTGGTGTACAGGCCATGATGCATGAACCGCCGGTGATGTGTGTGCATGGGATCAGTGTGAGCCATGATGCATGTGAGTTTGAAGGCAATTTTTTGGTTAAAAGAGGCCCTTGTACATGGATGCTAATGTTGATTGCAGGCGCCGTGCCTGTTTGTGCATGTGTGTTGCGTGCATTCACCCATGTATTGTGGAGGGACAGGATGGAAGTGACATTTGACAGTGCCACTCATGTATTATTGCTTCCTCATTAGGGGAATATTGTACTGTACCCTGATGCTTGTGTTCTATGTCTCCCTCTACACATCGTCAAGTGAAGAAGAGGGCGGAGACGGCGCTGTGGAGCCAAGCGGTGGGGAGACCTCCACCGCGCGCCGACGCAAGGCACAGCCACCCTCCCAGGAATTGCCATCATCCAGGAGCGAGGGGACTGGTGCCGCGTCTGCCACTACGGCTGTAGCGGTAGGGACAGGTGAGCCCCCACAGGGGCTTGCAATGGTGGAAGACAGTGCAGAGACATCCAGGTTGGTGGTCTCCACAGAGGAGGAGGAGCCTGCTACTGAGCCGCACATGGGGCTTGGTGGGGGTAGTACCACTGGTGCAAGTGGTGCAGTCCAGGGCCAGGGTCAGGAGGCAGCACAGGTCACCGCGGAAGGGCCTGTGCATGTTGCTGTCCTTGACCCTGTGACTGCACCACCATGCACCAGCAGGGATGCCCCGTCCCAGGCTCGTCCGCAGGTAGGGAGGAGTGCCACGTCATCTGCCTCTCCACTACCTGTGGACGAGGGGTTCAATCACCGTATGGGCTCCGTCCTGGTTGGTGTCACGTTGTGCACGCGTGACATTCGTTATGACGTGCGTGCTTCCTGGGCGGAGCACGCACGCCATCACAAACAGCAGTGTTGCAACGTGGCACTGTTGGGAGGGGCCCTGATTGGTGGGTTCCTACATGTGTTGCACACTCTGGCGGACCTCTCCTCCTCTGTGGAGACTATGCGCCAGTCGTTCTCCCTGCCGTCTTCCGGCCCAGATTCCACCAGGGCCCCCTGTGGACCTGGCCTGACCAACACAGCCAGCTTGGTTGAGATCCCATCCCTGCCACAGTCAGGAGTCGGCGGTCCAGCAGGGGTGAACAACACAACAACCGGAGACCAGCTGATGGAGGATGTGCAGGCATCATCGGACAGGGCACCTGGACAGCAGCAGCAGCAGCAGGCTCTAGGTGGGAGCAATGATGGCTCGGGGCCATCGACATCAGAGGGGCAGGCATCGGCCATAGGGCAGGAATGGGTGTGTCTTCCGTGTGGATGCGGTTGGGCCGGCGTATAGATGCGGAGCGGCGGCGGGCAGAAGAGACACGGCTCACAATGGTCAGGGCGGAGAACTCCATTCGGAGGGCACTGAGGCGGGCTGAGTGCCTCGAAGCCATTCGCAGGGAGTTGGAGTCCAACATGGCATCATCCCTACGAACCCTCGGGCCATGGAACAGGACCACCTCCAGGACATCGAGCAGGAGTTTGATGATGCCCTGGCCCGGGAAATCGGAAAGTGAGCTGTCAGACTAGCCCGCCACCATTGTACATAGTTTGTAGTTTTAGGTTTACTTTATCTTTTTCATTCATTTGGGGCGCTTGGACTATGCCCCACCTTTTTGTATATAGTTCTTTATTAGGTTGTTTTTTTGCTAGGTTTCATTTCATTCGCTGGGCTCGTGGACCCTGGATTACTTCTTTGTACATAAGTTGAACAGTGGATTTATCTATTGTTATTTTTCTCACCATGGAGCAATAGCTTTTGCTGTTTCCGTTTCCTTTGGATTTGCTCTGGTGGCCGGAGACTTTGGACACATTTTCATTTCGATTTATTTGGATTCAGACTTCATGCTTTTCTTTTTGTGCTTTGGACATGCTGCATTTCATCTTTTTTTAAACATTATTTTTTTATGTTTTCATTTGATTACATTCTTTTTGTGTTCAATACATTTTGGTTTATTACTTTGAGGTGTGGTATTCTCTCATTGGTTTCATGCATGTCACGGTGTAGGTTTTGCTGGGGGACATGAGTCGGGGCCTGCTGGCATGTGCCCGTCAATGCTGGGTGGGTGGGGTGCTGGGGGACATGAGTCAGGGCCTGAGCCTCACTGCTGGGTGGGTGGAGGTGCTGGGGGGGACCTGAGTCGGGGCCTGAGCCTCACTGCTGGGTGGATGGGGTGCTGGGGGACATGAGTAGTGGCCTGCTGGAAGGTACCCGTCAATGCTGGGTGGGTGGGGGTGCTGGTGGACATGAGTCGGGGCCTGAGCCTCACTGCTGGGTGGGGGCGCTGGGGGACATGAGTCGGGGCCTGCTGGCAGGTGCCCCTCACTGCTGGGTGGGTGGGGGAGGTGGGGGACATGAGTCAGGGCCTGAGCCTTACTGCTGGGTGGGTGGTGGTGCTGGGGGACATGAGTCGGGGCCTGCTGGCAGGTGCCCGTCAATGCTGGGTGGGTGGGAGTGCTGGGGGACATGAGTCAGGGCCTGCTGGCAGGTGCCCGTCAATGCTGGGTGGGTGGGGGTGCTGGGGAACCTGAGTCGGGCCTGTGTCTCACTGCTGGGTGGGTGGGGGTGCTGGGGGACATGAGCCGGGGCCTGCTGGCAGGTGCCCCTCACTACTGGGTGGGTAGGGGTGCTGGGGGACATGAGTCAGGGCCTGAGCCTCACTGCTGGGTGGGTGGGGGTGCTGGGGTACATGAGTCGGGGCCTGCTGGCAGGTGCCCGTCAATGTGGGGTGGGTGGGGGTCCTGGGGGACATGAGTCGGGGCCTGCTGGCAGGTGTCCCTCACTGCTGGTGGGTGGGGTGCTGGGGGACATGAGTCAGGGCCTGAGCCTCACTGCTGGGTGGGTGGGGGTGCTGGGGGACATGAGTCGGGGCCTGCTGGCAGGTGCCCATCAATGCTGGGGCAATGCTGGGGGGCGGGGGTTCTGGGGGACATGAGTTGGTGATCACTAATGCAAGGCAACATGAGGGCTGGCTGGGGGGCATGGCCATGGTGGATGGGCTGCCTGCGGGACATGACCAGGGGTGCAGGGTAGTCCCCTGTGGTGTGGGCTGCCTGCAGGGGCTATGGAGGGGGTAGAGGGCACACCTGGGAGGACCCACACTGCCAATTCACGCGTGGGACTCCTCGCGCACCCCACTGGATACACGTACCCCGCTCTGACAGCGAAATCGCGTGTGAAATTCCCCGCAAACCCCAGTAATACACGTACCCCACTCGCACAGGGCCAATCGCGTGTGAAACTCCCCGCGAACCTCAGTAATACACGTACCCCGCTCGCACAGGGCCAATCGCGTGTGATTCTCCCTGCAAACCCCAGTAATACACATACCCAGCTTGCCAGACCCAATCCCGTGTGAAATTCCCCGCGAACCCCAGTAATGCACGTACCCCGCTAGCACAGGGCCAATCACGTGTGATTCTCCCTGTGAACCCCATTAATACACGTACCCCACTCGTGCAGGGCCAATCGCATGTGATTCTCCCCGCGCAGGGGTGTACGTGTATTCAGAGGAGTGCGCGGGGAGTTTTACAGGCGTTTTTGTGGTTGGGGGCCTGTATGCTGGTCCACTGGCCTGTGCACCATGGACGGGATTTGTGCGCTGTGCATGGCGCACAGGGAGGGGTTGGGGGCGTAACTGGCGCTGCTGCAGGGTCGCTGTGCCACTCTGCGCCACGGCTGCTAATAGATGTTAAAATCCATGAATATACTGTGCGGGGAAATGGATTTTGGCGCACGCGGCTGGTGCAGACTGTCCTGTGTGCCAGCCGCGTGAGCCACTTGTGCCCTGAATTCTATGACTTACCCCCTTTGTCACTTCATGCATAACAGAGTTATTAAAATATACAAATCATTAATAAATCATACATTTTAATATATCATTTTATATGCACGATAACCATGTTTTTCTACTGAATCTAAATTGATATTCCATTTTTTGAATCGGATCAATGGATCCAAGGTTATAGGAGAAAATCTAGTTCTTATGGTAATTTTGTCTTGCACATTTAGAATTAACATTGTGTCATACATTCTAGCTGAATTGCATTTATGTGAGCACTACATTAATACCAAAAGACCATCTGCTGAAAAATGCATTTTGTTGAATTAAGGGATAATTTTACTAGGCAACTTAATGGAGTAGACACATTCTTCATGAGGCCTAATGGTCTGCGAAAGTTAAAGGTCAATGACCTGTCCTAGGCATCTGCTTTTTTGTTGCAAGTAATGATCTGCAAGACACACCATTTGTTGATTTAAAAATATAAAGACATGGTTTGGGGGGATTTGGGTTGTAGAGGCAAAATAGTGTCATTTGTATTTGTTGGAGTTTGGAAACAGGACCTTTGTTTTTGGTAAACACAGTTGGACACATTAACTGTTTATCTTATGTACTGCACTTCCCCCTCACACTTTTCCCTTTCCCCTGTCCCCTGCACTTGCGCTTTCCCATTATCACCTGGCCTAGTAAGATCGTTGTCTCTGTCTTCCACCTGTTCCCTTCCTTTGCCTCATCTCACCTTGAAACACTTGTTTATAAATGCCATACTTTGCTGCATTAAGGAGATTCGCTCTAACATAAGAAACGTTTGTTTGTTTGCTGCATTTTCCTCGGCACTGCAAGTCTCTTAGGATTCTTGCCGAGCCACGCTCGCCTCCTGGAGGTCACATGTGCAATCACGTGACTTTCTTCAACTTCAAAGAGCAGCCCCAACCAGCCTTGCGGCGTTAAACCCGGCCGAGGAGTAAAGGGCGGTGCATTCTGTTTATGCCAGAACTGTTTTGCTGCTGTTTGGCTCTGAGTGGCGTTAGTTGAATATACTCAATGCTGCTTGCCACATTAACTGTGTGACAACGTGTATGCACACAACTGGCTGTAAGATACAAACATTTGGCTCAGTCAACAGAAGGTAATTACTATCAATTCAATCAAAAAACTGTTATCTCTTACATCTCTACTTTTCAAACTGCCCGTAAAACCAAAATTGGCTTGTGTATCAATGTTGAACTTTGCATTGTTTTTAGTCATTATAACCCATTAACATTGGTGACTGAACATTATCGTTGATATTGCATGCAGTGACCGCAGGCTCTTGCCTTGGAGCTACATGCTACTTGGTCTTAACTCCTACCTTTGTATAAAGCAGGTGTAATAAAAACTCACTCCCTGCAGCTGAAGACTGCGGGAACTAGGTTCCTTTGATTCGGCTGGACAGGTGAAAGTGAGTAACCTTGCTTCTATAACTGATTGACTCACTTTGTGCCCTGAGAAAGGCAAACAACCAAAAGGTTATATCAAAAACACGTGCATACACACGCAATTATTGAAATTGAGAAGTAATTCAAATGAGGATGACCATAGAGCACCTGAATGGGAGGAGCCCATAGAACCGAACAGTTGTCCTAACAACGATTTGGTAGACCCTCCAGTAACGGCTGTGAAATCTTTCTCGATTTTTTCCTCTCTCCGTTTATTATTTTTCTTAATTTGATGTGTGATACTATAACATATCCTTCTAAAAATGTCCTAAACATCCACCTTTTCCCTCCTCATTTCTCTGTCTTCGGGCCAATTATGTTTATGTTTGTGATTTTGTTTTATTATGCATAATGGGATGCCATAATCAAATCAACACCTCTTGCTCTCAATCTGTTGTGGCCTCCAATACAACTACTGTTTTCATTCATGTTGAACCACTTATGTAAATGAAACTTTTTTATAATTGGCCAGAAATTTGTATATGATTTGAACAAAACTAGAACCATTGAATATAAGCCCAGATTTTAAATAGGTGCCAAGACGCCAAAACACGTGTCATCAAAAGGGCAATAATAACAATAATAAAAAATCGCAAGAGAGAAAGAAAAAGACTTAAGCAGTCATTTACCAATATAAATTTTGTTTGGTACTAACTTTCTTTTGTTGGTGCATGTGCACATATGGAAAACACAAACTTGAACTTTTGCTTAACTGAGAGTGAGTGGGATGCAATTCATATGGTCACCAGATTTCCCACCTTTATTTAAGCTGACAATAAAGTATTACTTTGCCATATACTTTGAGTCTGTCGGTTATTTGGGTCCAAGGTAGTTTATTATAGTAATTTCATCCTGCACATGAGATACGCCCAAAGGTGCTAGTGCACAATTATAATATATAATAACACATTTTTTAATAATAACATCAAGTAAAAAGTAGAATTCTTTAAATTGAGAGTTCCATAGCTCAACGCGTTTCGGGACTAGTCCCTTCTTCAGGAGCATACGTTTGATAATGTGTTGGGTATTAAGCATAAATATATTACATACATTTAGTCTGTGTGTAGTTCTCAAAACTTAAGGTACTTCTAAAGGTAACCTCTAAGTGAAACATTAAATGGATTTTCATTAGAATTTAGGGAAAATCATGCAATCTTCAATTTATTTGTTGCATCAAATAAGTTCTACACAGAAAAATGGGACTTAGAAAAGGAATACAATACTAACTCATACGAGGAAAGGACTAATGGTATAGTAAATATGGTTAACTGTACCTTGTATAGAGGCGCACATTATAGTCAAAAGAATTTGCTTGAAGCTAATTAGATTAAAAAAGGGCTGTGTCAACAACCTAAAAGAATATGTAGTACTGAATAAGGTTGTGGTTATATAATTTGTGTATAATTAAAAAAATATACCAAAAAAGAATAAAATTGTGCATTGCCTACATTATGAAGAGGATGGTATACACAGTGTTACCTTCAAAAGATAGTCAGGAATAGTGTCTGTAAAAAAAGACAAACTGTGTGTTATCATTTAAAGAGTAGCTTGAAGTATGACCTTGAGTAAAATATGTTATCAGCAATGAAAATAAGTCTATAATGTTACCTGAAGTCGATATATCTAGCTGTTTAAATCTACTTAATGATGTAAACACTTATATCATCTTAGATCAAGATCCAACAACTAAAATTCAACTCCTTATTAAAGGTGCTGTAGATAAAGCCAGTGAACAGGAATGGGTTACTCTAAAAGCAAAGGAATTTCTCACAAAAACATTCCCAATCATGCCAGTCTTCTATTCCTTACCGAAGATCCATAGGTATCCCATTAAGCCACCCTTCAGACCAATAATGGCAGGAACAGGCAGCATTTGTGACCCTATAGCTATATATTTGGACACATCACAATTCTTGAGTTTATTGAACAATATCAAGTTTTTATCTATAGATAGCCTTCTATGTTCTTCGGATGTACAGAATCTATATACCTCAATCCAAGTTATCGAGGCACTGCAATGGTTTCTCCTTCGGGAAGACACATTTCAAGCACACAAACTCTTTGCTATTGAATTAACCAAAATCATTCTCTACAATACTTATTTTTCATTTCAACATCACATATTACCTATAGGTCTCTGGGTCCTCCATGGGATCTGCTATGGCACCGGTTTATGCTAACATATTTATGTTTTATTTTGAAACTGTCCCCATTCTACATCACACACACTGGTCCCCAAAATTGCTCCTTTGGAAAAGATATATTGACAATGTATTTGTCATCTGGTGTGGTACATTCATTATTATTATTATTAACATTATTATTATTGTATTTATTGAGCATGGGCCTAGCTTCGAGAAACAGTGCAGCACTATACCGATGTATTCTACAATACAGATACACAACAGAGTGCTTTAGAGAGGTATGCAATAGTACAGATGCATAACAGAGTGCTTTTCAGAGGTAACAACAGAACAGATGTACAGTGGGGGTAGGATACAGAGGGGCACAGAGGACCAGTACAGCTGTATAGGGTGGCGGAGCAGAGAGGGGTGGATGGTGTCTAGCGAGTCAGGAGGCGAGTGGGTGTCTTGATGGCCTAGGTGTTGAGGAGGAGACACTCCTTGAAGAGGTGGGCCTCAAGTTTTTTTCTGAATTGTAGAAGCGTGGGGCGAGTCTGATGCTGACAGGGAGGAGGTTCCATAGTCTTGGGGCATAGGCAGAGAAGGCTTGCTTTCTGGTCCTTTCTTTTTTGCAGCAGTGGATTTCAAGTCTGAATGTGTCCTTGCTTCTGGTGGTGCCTTGTCCGCCGGAGATGCTGAGTTTCTCTGCGAGGTAGCTGGGTGACTTGAGGGTGACTGCCTTATAGATGATGCAGTAAGACTTGAAGGTGATTTGTGCATGCATTAGAAGCCGTGAAGGTCGATGAGGGCCAGGGTGATGTGGCCGGATCTGTGTAGACCCTTGATGAGGATTGCAGCCGCATGTAGGGCACAAGGGAGGATGACGGGAGACCTTCGAGTAAGGCATTGCCCCCATTCAGGTGGGATAGGACCAGTGCTTGAATGATGGATCTAAAGCTGTCTTGAGCGAGGAAGGGCTTGACATTCTGCAGGAGGGAGAGGTGATACCAAGCTGTCTCCGTTTTCTTAGCTATGTATGTCTTGAAGGAGAGGTGTTTGTCGATGTGGAACCCGAGCGACTTGGCGCAGGAGATGGGCTTGGGTGTGAGGCCCCCATGGTTAATGGTTGATAGCCAGATCTGTATGTCTTGGTGTTCGGTGTTGTTGGTGAGGAGTGGGTAATTATGCCTTGGAGGGGTTGTGCTTCAAATATGTACAGGACATCCAAGACTGGATCAGCAAAAGGCATGTTTTGAGTCTGTGGATGTCCTTGATGGAGTCAATCTTGAGGTATAGCTGTGTGTCATTGGCGTATTTGTGGGTGTGGATGTTGTGTGTGGCTAGAAGGGCTCCCAAGGGCTGCATGTATAGCTTGAAGATCACTGGGGAGAGGATGTAACCCTGTGGGATGGCACAAGTGACGGGTAGCATTGGTGATCTAGAGGAGTTCAACTGAACAAATTCAAAATACCACAAGACTTAACTGAATATATGAATGTGATACACCCTCACATTAAATTTACCCTGGAAATAGGGGAACCAAAGCTACACATTGAGGTCTGCTTAACTAATAACAAGATTACCACTACAATCTATAGAAAACCTACCAATATCAATAATAACTTGCACTATTTGAGTTTTCATCCTCATCATCTGAAAAATATTCTCCCTTATAGTCAATTCCTCAGATTAGGAAAAATATTGTCTGATGACGATACTTTCAATAAAGAATGTGAAACCATGTCTGATTCCACTCGAGAGGATATCCACACCCATCATAAAGGAGTAGACATGACTTACTAGTACCGACCTCTTAGACGGAATCTACCCCATTCTCTTTTTATTACATCTTTTTATTAGGAAGATATTCAAATTAACAAACAGAGCAGTGAATCTGTAGTCAACAATTGACATATAACCAACAAAATCAAAGTCAACATCAAAATCAGAATCGAAATCAAAAGCAACATCATAATCAAAATCAGGGGGGAAACTATATTTCATCAGCATAGTCCACCGGAAAAGTAAAATCCTGGAGCAAATATAGAGGAAAAAGGTGCTGACTGAGCTGACCGAGCGCAACGGGCGCTTGGCGACGTCCTTATGCCCATTTTTTGGGCCATCTTTACCCCACTAAGGCTCCATCCTAGACTGTGTAATGCCATCATCTACCGCCCGTGTACCAGATGTCCATTCCATACATCTGTTGGTCCTGATCCACAGAAAATCCTCTCAACTCTCGCCATGACATACTGACTGTCTGTTACGAATGCTGCCGTAGAACACTACTGTAACGATAATCGGCTCCTCTCTGTACTTTTTAGTTTACCCACCTGCCTTAAAGCACTGCCCTAATCTGCTTGTTGATTTACCTGCATTGCCCAGATTTGCCGTCCTATTTGTACATCCTGACCCAATCTGCTGCCTCGTACGGTATTACCCTGACTTGCTTAACTACCTGCATTGCACTGCCTTATTCAACCGCAATTTGCCTGCTGCCTCATACTGTATATCCCTGATTTGCTTAAATACCTGTATTACAGTGCATTAATCACCCGCATTGACGGCTTGCCGTTCCATTGGTACGGCCCCACCTAATTTGCTAATTTGCCTGCTGCCTCGTACTGTATTCCCCTAATTTCCTTAACTACCTGTACTACAGTGCCTTAATCACCCGCATTGCTCCACTTGTACTGCCTGCCCTAATCTGCCCGTTAAATCACATTGCACTGTCTGACTTGCCTACCTTCCTTATCATATTGCTTTGCCCGATCTGACCAGCTGCTCAGCCCTGCTCGCTCGCTCATTCGTTAATCACTTGAGACCCGCTAAATCCCTCTCACTACCATAGCCATCGGCTGACCCGCATCTCGTGCTCAAGCCCTGTCTGGTGCCGGATCCGCACTCCATCTGTGACCCCTGAGCCTTGATACTGCACAGGCCCTTATAAATACACCATCCATATGCACATCCGTGATCATAACCACCCGTCCCACTTAATCACCAAACCTGAACTACCGTAGACTCCCATGCACACAATAGCCCAGCACTTATACATAATGGCCCTCATTACAACTCAGGCGTTAAGGGTTAACGCCACCGTTAACCCTTAACGCCTGATTCCCACCTTAACGCCTGCTTTTTGCAGGCGTTAAGTTCCATGGTGCTAAGGCACCTTGGTGCTAATTACGGCACCGTAATTTACGGTGCCGTAATTAGCGCCTTCCCCACTCCCATTATGCCCTATGGGGCAAAAATGGGAATGAGGAAGGGAAAATGGGAAATGGGGATTTACCGCCCCACTCACCTTGTAATGGGGCGGTAAATCCACCATCCACCATGGTGTAAACGTAGTTTACACCATGGTGGTAAAGTTGGTGCACTTAGCACCTCAGTTGTAATGAGGGCCAATGTATCTACCAGGTATCTACACAATACTACTAAGGACAATCCTTCAGCTGCTTCACCTGACAAGCTTCCCCAGCCCACACACCACACTTACCCTTACAGCACTTACACCACACAACATTGTGAGGCTTACCCCCATGAACATGTTAAAACAGTCCAAAATGGTTAACATGTTCAACCCCACCACTAGAAACCTTAAACTACGCGCCAGGCTCCCGAAGATATACGAACCTCCTACCTGTTCCTCGATCCAATTCAAAATAAGAACCAGTAGGTTACCTAGGCTCAGCGCCACATCTACTAACCCTCCCAACAACACTCTCATGCACAATCCAGCCATAGCTCCTCTTATCCACAACTCTTACTATCCAGCTCCCCCTGCAATATCCCCCAAGTCCATCACGCCACACAACAGAAGCGCCCTTATAAATACCCGGTCAATAGTAGCCTATGCCACCGAGATAGCAGACCTCATTCACTCAGAAAAACTGGACTTTCTAGCCATAACCGAATCTTGGCTGCCTACATACCGCTGCAGGCCCCGCCCTCATGCTAGCTGTATGTGGGATGTATTGACCCACTCTGCTATACTATGCGGCATCACTCTGCTATCTATGGTGCAAGAAACAGCAAAAATGGCGGCAAAACTCTTGTGCGTGCCAAAACTTCCAAAACCGCGCTTTTCAACACACAAAAAGACAGCTGCACAACCTGCCATCCATGGTGCATGTGTGGTGGAATAGAGCACACACTGCTGAAAATGTGCCAGTGGGCTCCATAACAAGAAACATGGAGTACAGAGGGGAAACAGCGCTTTGCAAGTGAAACTTCAAAATTCGCCTATAAATGACATTTACTTTACGGCTGAAACTTCCAAAAATGCTTGTACCTAACACTTTCCAACACTCAAAATCTTGCCTGGCGCTAAAATTCATTTAACCTAATGGAGCACTCGCTACAAATGTACAAAGTCCTGAAATGTAAAGAGCAAAACAAATCTGGATGCAGTACCCTCGGCTACTTGTGAATGACAGTTCCTGTCAAAATCTGTGTGCAGCACACTGGGCTCTCCTGATTAGACTTTGAAGTTATCTAAACTAAAATCCTGCCGGATTAGCAAATATAAAAGGATTGTTGCTGAATTGTTTTTAATCCCACAGGTTTAAATCTAAGAATGTAATTTACCTATGTCATCTGATGCAACAAGTTTGTTTTCTGCTGGATTTTAAGTGAAGAAATCAAGAATAAATTAGGCTGGCTGGCCCTGCCAGAAGTTGAAAAACAGGTTTTCATCCTAGGGGAGGGCATTCCACTCAGCAGAAACTCACTGACATATGATAATTGTGGGTTAGGACAGACTTTTGTCTACAGCCAAGGAATGAACAAAGGCAGAGCCTCCAGGCCAGGAAATGGATGTGTGAAAACATCGTAAACTGCTCCTTGAGCTCAAGGGACAGACAAAAGGCAGACCATTTGCTGTTAAGGAAGGGAGTAGTTTCTTACCTGTAACTCAATTTCTCCAGCGTTGGTATCTTTCATGTATTCACATGCTGTGAATATTCCCCGTCGTCAGACTGGGAACCTCAGTCATTTTAAGATATCATTTTCCTATGGAAAACTTTGACACCTCAGTTTCCCATCAACGTCCTTTATGGGCGATTTAGCCACCACCAATAGGACGTAGGGTATAAATAGCCCTCCCGCGGCTTCCCTTCAAATTTTAACCTCCAAGTAGAGGAAAATCGAACCAGGTTTCCATGCAGGGGCAGCCGGCGGGTGCATGTGAATCCATCAAAGATACCTACGCTGGAGAAATGGAGTTGCAGGTAAGAAACTACTTCCTTCTCCAGCATTGGATCTTTCATGGATTCACATGCTGTGAATAGATTACATAGCAGTACCCATCATGCATGGAGGTGTGCAATGCAAACCAATACATCACAGAAGCACATACATGAGACCAGCAAACATCAGCAGTGATAACGTTCCAATAGATACCCCAAAGCTGCGGGGCTTACCTTATTGAAACATGCGTTGTAAGACTGCATGTCCCACTTGTACATCCACACTCTGCTGCTGTTCCAGGTAGTAATGCTGAGTAAAGGGTTGGGGCACCGACCAGGAGGCCGCCTGGCAAATGTCCACCAGCGGAATCCCTGACCACAATGCTGTCGACAAAGCCGTAGACCTCGTCGAATGTGCCTTGGGACTTCTCTGCAGCGGCTTTCCCCCCTTAATGTGGCAGAGTGAGATAGCCGATGACACCCAGCGAGCCAGTCCCTGCTTGGATATTGCCCGTCCTTTGGCGGAGGGTCCATACGCCACAAACAGCTGCTTGGAAAGTCTGAATTCTTGCGTACGATTCAGATAAAATTTCAATGCTTTCTTCACATCCAGCGTATGTAAGGCTGGAAGCGGAGGCAAAGAACGATGGTAACACAATCGGAGAAAATTTATGAAAAGTGGTTGGCACTTTTGGAATGAAGTGTGGGTTAGTGGCCAACACCACCTTGTCCTTGAAGAACAGTAAGTAGGGAGGATCCACAACCAGAGCTTGCAACTCAGATATTCTTCTTGCCGAAGTGATGGCCACCAAAAACGCCACTTTCCAATATAAAAATTGAAAGGGCGTTGATGACAGAGGTTCAAACGGAGGCCTCATCAGACCTGTTAGCACTACATTGAGACTCCACCCCGGAGGGAACTTCCTGACTGGAGGAAAAATATCAGAATAACCCCCTCAGAAAATGCTTCATGAGACAATCACTAAACAGCGGCGTAGCATGCCGCTTCCGGGTGAATCTTGAAATTGCTGCCAAGTGTACTTTTATGAAGGAGAATGCCAGACCTTTATTTGCCAAGTGCAATAAATATGGTAGAACTTGTTCCGGTGAAATGTTCAAAGGGTCCACCCCAGGCTGGCCCTTACCCGCTCTAGCCACCTCCAAAATGCGTCGACACTCACCAGAAATGTTCAGAAGGCCAAACTCGGTGAAGTCAAGAGCCAAGCCGTCAGGTTGAGAGACCCTGGATCGTGGTGCCAGACAGCGCCCTTGTCCTGAGACAGAAGGTCCGGCGTCACTTGCAACCAAACCGGCACCGCCACGGATAGATGAAGCAGGTCCGAGAACCATGGCTGCCTGGCCCAGTACGGGGCTACCAGAATCGCACGGCATGGGTATCTCCGAATCCACTGGAGGGTTCGCCGAATGAGTGGAAAGGGAGGAAATGCGTAAACGAACCGGTCTGTCCACGGGAACGAGAACGCATCCCCCAGCGACCCGGTCTGAGCCCCCCTGCTGGCAAACTCCTTGCACTTCTTGTTCTCCCGTGTTGCGAAGAGATCCAATGACGGATGACCCCATTTTTGGAAGATCATAGACACCTGTTGCTCCTTCAGCTCCCATTCGTGTAGTTGGCTCACCTCTCTGCTAAGCGAGTCCACCTGTACATTCATCACTCCCAGCAGGTGAAACGCCATAATGTTGATGTTGTGTAACAGGGCCTAATGCCAAAGTTCTTGAGCCTCTTTCGAAAGTACTCTGGAATTAGTGCCCCCTGTTTCCTGAGGTAAAACCTCATGGTGGTATTGTCCGTCAACACCCTCACCACGGAGCCCCGTATGCGCGGTAGAAATGATTTCAGTGCCCAATGTACGGCTCTCAATTCGAGCACATTGATGTGAAAACTCGACTCCACCCGAGACCACAGACCCTGGACCTGGGAGTCTTCGAGATGCGCTCCCCACTCTGCTTGGGAGGCATCCGTCACAATTGTCACCTGAAACTCCGGCTCCAACAATGGCACACCCCAATCCAGATTGTCCGAGCACTGCCAGCATCGAAGAGCTTCCATTAAGTCGCCGTTGACCACGATCCGCGACTCTGAGCACACCGGTCTGCAAGGAACTCCTGCACGGGCCTCATGAAGAGACAACAGTTCTTCACCAACGGAATGCAGGACGCCATGGCTACCAGCAGTGACATGTATGTTCTGATCGACACCCTTGTACCGACCTTCCATTCTGTCGCTTTCTGCTTGAGCTTTTGAACTCTCTAGATGGAGGGCCTCACCAGGCCTAGTTGAGTCTGAAACTCTGCCACCAGAAACAACAAGTTCTTAGAGGGAGCTAGAAATGACTTCTCGAAGTTGACAGCGAAGCCCAGCCGTTGCAACAGCTGCATGGTAGCGCTGAGACTTGCCCATGTCGCATCCGGAGACGAGCCCCGTACCAGCCAGTCGTCCAGGTAAGGATTGACGTGATGACCTTCTCGTCGGAGCCACGCCGCCACAGTCACCAAGCATTTTGTAAACGTTCTGGGGGACGATTTTAAACTGAATGGAAGCACTCGAAATTGGTAAAGATCTTGACCTACTACAAACCTCAGGAACTTGCGGTGTTGTCGACGCATGGGGATGTGGAAATACGCGTCCTGTAGATCCAACAACGCTAGAAATTCGCTCGGCTGTACCGAACGAATGACTTTTTGAAGTGTGAGCATCTTGATCTTCAGGCGTTGCAGAGTCTTGTTCAACGCCCAAAGGTCCAGAATGGGTCACCACTTGCCCTTGGGTTTCTTCACCACGAAATAACGGAGTAAACCTTGTGGCCTTTTTTGGCCACCGGAACCAATTCTATAGCCCCTTTCTGTAGCATGAGTGCAACCTCCTGTTGTAAGATGTGAAGATGAGGTTGCACGATATACACGGGAGGAATGGGAACCGGTGAGCCCTTGTATTCCAAAGAGTGGCCCAACCGCACTGTGTCTAATACCCAGCAGTCTGATGTAATCTTGGCCCATTCATCCACGTGTAGTGCTACTCTGCCCCTCAGCACATTTTTCAGAAGACAGTCATTGATGTGACTTAGTTTGTCTTCTTTTAGAGGAAGAGGCCTGTCCCCCACTCCTTCTGGATGCCTGAAAGTCTCATCTTTTTCTCGTCGATTGCACCACCCGTCTATACCCCTGTGAGGTGTATCCAGCTCGACCGCAATTCCGGTCTCGGGAGGATTTAAATTGGGTATTTACTGAAACTCCACGGAAGGGACGAAAGGGGCGAAACGAGCGTCCACTCTGCAGGGCCTGAACGATTTTGCCGTGTCGCAGTCCTCCTTCACACCTTTGAGGGCCTCATCGATTTTCTCCCCAAATAGCTGCTCCCCCACACAGGGCATGTCCAAAACTTTATAATGTACCTCTGGGCGAAAGTCTGTGCACGTTAGCCAGGCTTGTCGACGTAGAACCACACCATTGTTGATCTGGTTGAAACAAGATTCTGCTAAATCCACAGCAATGTTTATACTGTGATTCAACGCCTCCTCACCTTCCCGCACCAACAGCATGGCCGCTTTTCAGTGTTCCTCAGGTAGGTGTTCTAACAGAGGGGCCAGTCGGTGCCACATCTTGCGATCATAGCGAGCCATGATCACCAATGACTTGGCCGCCTTCACCTTCGTCGCTCCTACAGTCAGAACCTTCTTTCCGAAGGGATCCTGTCTTCTGGTGTCACTATCAGGAGGTGTAGTGCACTTGTGTTGGGTTCTGGCTTTTCAGCTAGCCGCCGCCGACACCACCAATTCAGGGGTGGGCTGAGAACTTAAGCACTTCGGCATAGATTCCGGGACCTTACATTTCTTCTCCAGCCTCCCTTTGACTGCTGGTTCTGAGAAGGGATGGCGCATTGTGCGTAGGCCCTCCTGCCATACATGGGCCAGGATTGGAACGGCGAACACCGCCTTTCGTCTCTTGCCCATATGGTCAAACATAAAATATTATTTTCGTTCCTCCTCTGGAGTCAGACCAAATTCAATACAAGCCTTTGCCATCATGGCATGGAATGCGCCCACATCATCAGGAGGAGACGGTTGTGCTGGACTACGAGGTATTCCCATTTCCACATCGGAATCCCTTGCTGTATCTCTCGACGGCGACAACGAGACATTAGACACAGTGTCCTTAGGCACACAGTCTGAATCAGAGTCCGGCAGCTCACACTCTTCAGGATGGGAACAAGGGTGTTCTCCGCTCGTCGGCCGAGGCGTCGGCAACTCAGTTGCAGCCGTCAAACGCGGAGGGACACTCTGTAACGCTCACCTGGTTCCCACGGGGGTGCTGGTCTAGTCTGGATTGCTGTGGCCTCTTCTAGCGTGATGCGCAGGACCCGGAAGACCGATTGGACAGGACCTCCAAATCGTGCTGGCCTGGCCTGTAGGAATATCCTTCTGCAGATGAGAAAGGGGATTAACAGTCTGCAGAATAGTGTGCTAGCTCCCCCCTTTCCCCTTCCTTCGTTCCTCTCTAACTTCCTCCAAACCCCGGTTTAAGCTCACCTTATGGTTTGGAAGGATGAACTCTCCATCCTGCTTCTGGTGCAGGGGCGCGTGTTCGTCCAGTTACTTCACTGGTTTTCACAATGGCGCTGGCAAAATCCACTTGACTTTCCTGAGCGATGCGCTGTAAGTATGAAAGTTCAAAGTTCAAGTGAGGTCCCCTTTATGTTGTCTTTCTAACCTGTGATCTGTCCTTTATTTCAGGTGCAGAATGAAGGGGATGCGTCGAGGGGTTAAACTGACGAGGTGAGTAGTGATGAGGGCGATCCCTCTAAATGTCCTTATCATTCCCCAGAAATGTCTCTTGTCCTTTCCCCATAGGGGCCGGGGTACGGTACCTGCCAACGGGGCGGCGCCGACCCGAAATGTGGAAGAAAAGCCGGTAAGTATTATGGCTGTTAATCAGGCTTTCCTTCTGTGTTCCTTCTGCTCACCTTTTGTTTCTTCCTCTCTCCCCTAGGTGCAGAGATGTGGCGTCCGATGCTGACAGCCGCGATGGAGCCGGGAGATGTCTCGAGGACAGGTGAGTGAAGCGTGGCGCTGCAGAGAGCAACGCGATGCTTTTAAATGGAAGTCTTTCTTCAGGGATGCTGGCGAGAAGATTCCGGATGCAGGTAAGAAGTTTGAAAAAGTCCTTGGTTTTCACCTTTCTCTTCTCTTCCTTCCTTGCAGGTCTTCCAGGTTCGAGGCGGGCGTGGCTGGAGTCCAGGAGCAGGAGCAGACACGGTGAGCGTTAAGCTGCAGGAAGCAGAACAACGCGAAGCATGAGCTGCTGTCTGGGCGTGGCCTAAGGTATGTATCCTTCTCCAACTAGGTATGTATCCTTCCCTGGCCACGCCCAAGTGAAAAAATAGTCCTTATGAAAAAATAGTCCCTTTCAGGTCTCAGGGAGGTCTGAAGCGTGCAGCATGGTCTGCATCAGGTAAGTGCACAAAACACCTCCCTTTATGAGCCTGGCGCCTATGGCGCCAGGACTGATGTCCAACATGAGCCTGGCGCCAAAGGCGCCAGGACTGAGTCCAAAGAGCCCCTTTAAGGGGCCGCTGGGCTTTTACCCGAGGGCATGATGCCTGCTTCCGGGGGTGCTGGGCCTGGCACTCCGGGGGTAGGCATCATGACAGCACTCCCCCCCAAGGCCCCTCCCAAGGTCGTTCCTTCTGGAGGTTTCGGTTTGTTTGGGAAATTCCGATGGAACCTTTTTACCAGCCGAGGTGCATGTACGTGATCACTGGGTTCCCAAGACCTTTCCTGAGGCCCGTACCCTTTCCAATCAATTAGATAGAAAAGTTTTGATTTTGAGATCTTAGAATCCAAAATGTTCTTTACCTCGAATTCAGGCTCCCCATCTATCTGAATCGGTTCTGGTGGCTTTGTTAATCTGGTTCCTGGGTGCACTGGTTTCAAAAGTGACACATGAAAAACGGGGTGAATCCGCATGTTAGCTGGTAGATCGGGCTTGACTGCCACTGGGTTGATTATAGCTTTGATCGAGTAAGGGCCTAAATACCTTGGATTAAAAGTTCGAGGCCCCTTGAGTGATAGGTGTTTGGTAGCCAACCATACTTGATCCCCTATTTGGTATGGAGGCGCCTCTCTTCGATGCAGATCCGCATTCTTTTTGTATTTCCCTTTCGCATGTTGCAAATGTGCAGTTGAATCCTTGAAGGCTTGAGTACTCGTAGAATGCAAATGGTCCACTGCGGGCATTTCAAGGCGCAGAGGTGAGTCCAAGTCTGAAGTACGAGGGTGATGTCCATATAGGATATAAAAGGGGCTCTGACCAGTTCCAGAGTGTATCGAGTTATTGTATGCATATTCTGCCACCCATAAAATGTCCTTCCAATTACCCTCCGATTGGTGCAACATACATCGTAGATATTGTTCAAGGGTCTGGTTCGTTCTCTCCGTCTGACCATCGGTCTGTGGGTGGTGGCTGGTCGAGAGTCTTACGTCGATTTGTGCCAGTTGACAACACTTTTTCCAAAAATGAGAAATAAACTGGCATCCCCGATCGGAGACTAGTATGGACGGGAATCCATGCAAATGGATAATATTTTCGAGGAATTCTTTGGCAAGAACAAAGGCTGAAGGTAATCCTTTCAACGGAATAAAGTGGGCCATTTTGGAAAATAAATCCACCACGACCAGAATAGTATTGTAACCATTACAAGAGGGCAGGTCCGTGATAAAATCTAGTGACAGGGTGTGCCAAGGTGCTGGTGGAATGTCTAAGGGCTGAAGAAGACCGGCGGGTCTTGTCTTTTGACCTTTGTTTTGGGCACAAACTCCACAGGACATCACGAAAGATTTAATATCCTTTCGCCAGGAAGGCCACCAGAATTGTCGTTCAACCTTTTCCTCTATTTTGGCAATGCCAGGATGTCCTTCCATCAGGGTATCATGATGACGGGAAATAACCAGTTCTTGCAATTCTTTTTCTGGCAAAAATAAGCGTCCTTGGAAGTAAGGTAAGCCATCCTTGACTGAAAAGTTAGACCCCCTTTTGATCCAATCCTGCAAGGCTGAAGAGTCCAGGAATTGTTTCACTCGTGCTTGAATGTCTTCAAGGGTTTGTAAAGTGGTTATCCCCAAAATTCTTTGTTCGGGAACTATCGGCACAGGTTATGAGTTTGTGTCTATTTCTTCCATTCCAATTCGGGATAGAGCGTCCGCCTTACCATTCTTATAGCCGGGGCGGTAGGTGATTAAAAAATCGGACTCAGCAAAGAACAAAGCCCATCGGAGCTGTCGAGACGATTGAGCCTTGGCAGTTTTTAAATATTGTAAATTTCGGTGATCAGTGATCACGGTGATGGTATGCCGGGTGCCGAGGAGATAAAGCCGCCAAACCTTGAAGGCGGACTTAATGGCTAATAGTTCCTTATCGGTGATCGCATAATTTATGTCCGGCGGCGAGAACTTTCTGGACCAAAATGCTACGGGGTGCGTGTTGGTTGGTTTCAGGGTCTCGCTGAGACAGGACAGCTCCCATGGCTAAGCTGGACGCGTCGGTTTCGACTATATATGGGAGATCGGGACGCGGGTGCTTCAAAATAGGTGCGGACGTGAACTTAGCTTTCAACTCCTGAAAGGCCTGTTCGGCTTCCTCGGTCCATTCAAAACATTTATTTTTTCGCAAGAGTGCAGTGATGGGTTGCACCACACGTGAAAACTCCAGGATAAACCTGCGATAAAAGTTGGCAAAACCAAGCATGCTTTGGACACCTTTCACCGAACTAGGTGATGGCCATGTGAGGATGGCATCCACTTTCCGTGAATCCATTCGGACCCCTTTAGGTGTCAGGATGAATCCGAGAAACACAACCTCAGTGGTATGGAAAACACATTTTTCCAGCTTGGCAAACAGTTTGTGCTGGCGCAGTTTCTGTAGGACGGCCCTGACATGCTTTCTGTGATCAGATTCCGAAGAGGAGTACACAAGAATGTCATCGATATACACGACAACACAGACATCGATGAGTTCCCGAAGGACATTGTTCATGAAGAATTGGAAGGCTGCAGGCACCTTGCACAACCCGAAAGGCATCACCTGGTATTCGAATAGTCCATATTTTGTACGGAAGGCCGTTTTCCATTCGTCGCCTTCTTTTACTCGTACCAGATGATAAGCCCCCCGGAGATCTAACTTGGTGTATACGCAAGCGTCCTTCACCTGGTCAAGGAGTTCAGGGATCAGAGGCAGAGGGTAACGATTTTTAACAGTTATCTGGTTCAATGCGCGGTAATCGATACAAGTTCTAAGGTCGTCTTCTTTTTTAGGCACGAAGAACAAAGCTGAGGATGCCGGGGACTTTGACGGGCGAATGAAACCATTGGCGAGGTATTGATCTAAATATTGTCTCAAATGCAGATTGTCTGGTTCAGTAAGGGTGTAAATCCTGCTACAAGGGGGTTGTGCACCGGGCACCAGATCGATTTGGCAATCGTACGATCTGTGGGGAGGTAACGTGTTGGCCTGTTCCTTTTGGAAGACGTCCTGAAAGTCTTGGTACTCTGGAGGTAGTTGCACGGGGACAGAGGTTACTGATGCTAGATTAATCATTGGATTTTCTGGGTAGCAGGTTTGTGCACAATCCGGGAAGGTTATTCTCTTCGCTCGCCAATCAATTCGAGGATTATGTGTCTCTAACCAAGGGATTCCGAGAATAAGCTGAAACTGTGGAGCCTTGATAACATCAAACACAACTGCCTCCCGATGGCCATCCGGACCTACTAGTGTCACCTCAGCTGTGGAATGTGTTACCGGTCCAGAGGCAATTTCGGTTCCATCTACTGTGGTGATGACATCTTTGTTGGTTTTAGGACGCAGAGGGAGGTTTATCCTAGAGACAAATTCTTGATCCACATAGTTTCCTATAGCCCCGCTATCGATGTATGCCTTTATAGCATGCAACCGTTTAGGCTGTTCCAGATCTACGAGGACCATTGGCACAATGAAATGCGAGGTCTGAGAGTTAGTTTTCAAGCTCGGCAAGCGGACCCCTACGCTTGCCGGGCGTGGTCGTTTCCCGATACAGAGTTTCCATGGATTTTATCAGCGGCTCCTACCACCTTCTTGGGCGGCTTAACCGGGCAATCTCGTAGAAAGTGTCCAGAGGACCCACAATAAAGACATAATTGCATCTGTCGTCTTCTTTCCCGTTCTTTTTGAGTTAGGGGTCCTTTAACACCTCCGATTTGCATAGGCTCCGAGGCATCAGCCCCCTTGGGTTTAGCGTGGGTCTTGGCCAACAGCCGGGTTTCAAACTTGGACCGATCTGCTTTTCTGTTTTGCAGCCTGTGATCCAATTGGACCACTAAGTCTATATATTCAGTGCATTCTTGGGGCGGATTTACAACTTGTGCCAGGACATCTTTAAGTTCTCCGCGTAGACCTCGATAGAATAATGTGATTCTTTTATCCTCTGGCCAACCAGTTTCCACAATTAGTCTATTGAAGGTTGCAATGTAGGATAGAAGGTCTTGATTGCCCTGTCGCAAATAACCTTTCCATGCTTGTTTGAAATCCTTGAAAATCACGAAGAATCGGGTCATCTTGAGTTACCAGTGGGACTGACCAATCGGCAGCACAGCCGCTGAGATATGACAACACAAAGGCTACCTTGGTCTGATCATTAGGGAAGGCCCCAGGTCTGCATAGGAAGTGCAAACAACACTGATTCATGAATACGGCGAATCGTTTGGGGTCCCCAGCAAAGCGTTCAGGTGGGGCCAGCGGCATGTTTCCAGGTAGATTAATCTGCACCTGGTTACTGGAAACCACAGGAGCGGGGTTCCCCCCGGAACCGGGTAAAGGAGTTTGTCCAGCTTGACCTTGCAAAAGCTGTCTAGCCAGGTCATCAGTTCTATCCTTTATTACAATCACTTCCCTCCTGAGGGCACTAGTCTCTTGATGAGCGGCGTGTACTTCGGCCCGTAATTCCCCCAGTAATTGGGCCAACTGGTCAGTTTCGGAAGTTTCCTGGGTGGGAATTTGTAGGAAGGCTTCGCCTTCTGTAACGCTCACCTGGTTCCCACGGGGGCGCTGGTCTAGTCTGGATTGCTGTGGCCTCTTCCAGCGTGATGCGCAGGACCCGGAAGACCGATTGGACAGGACCTCCAAATCGTGCTTGCCTGGCCCGTAGGAATATCCTTCTGCAGATGAGAAAGGGGATTAACAGTCTGCAGAATAGTGTGCTAGCTCCCCCTTTTCCCCCTTCCCCCTTCGTTCCTCTCTAACTTCCTCCAAACCCCGGTTTAAGCTCACCTTATGGTTTGGAAGGATGAACTCTCCATCCTGCTTCTGGTGCAGGGGCGCGTGTTCGTCCAGTTACTTCACTGGTTTTCACAATGGCGCTGGCAAAATCCACTTGACTTTCCTGAGCGATGCGCCGTAAGTATGAAAGTTCAAAGTTCAAGTGAGGCCCCCTTTATGTTGTCTTTCTAACCTGTGATCTGTCCTTTATTTCAGGTGCAGAATGAAGGGGATGCGTCGAGGGGTTAAACTGACGAGGTGAGTAGTGATGAGGGCGATCCCTCTAAATGTCCTTATCATTCCCCAGAAATGTCTCTTGTCCTTTCCCCATAGGGGCCGGGGTACAGTACCTGCCAACGGGGCGGCGCCGACCCGAAATGTGGAAGAAAAGCCAGTAAGTATTATGGCTGTTAATCAGGCTTTCCTTCTGTGTTCCTTCTGCTCACCTTTTGTTTCTTCCTCTCTCCCCTAGGTGCAGAGATGTGGCGTCCGATGCTGACAGCCGCGATGGAGCCGGGAGATGTCTCGAGGACAGGTGAGTGAAGCGTGGCGCTGCAGAGAGCAACGCGATGCTTTTAAATGGAAGTCTTTCTTCAGGGATGCTGGCGAGAAGATTCCGTATGCAGGTAAGAAGTTTGAAATAGTCCTTGGTTTTCACCTTTCTCTTCTCTTCCTTCCTTGCAGGTCTTCCAGGTTCGAGGCGGGCGTGGCTGGAGTCCAGGAGCAGGAGCAGACACGGTGAGCGTTAAGCTGCAGGAAGCAGAACAATGCGAAGCATGAGCTGCTGTCTGGGCGTGGCTTAAATAGCCTCCAAAGAAGTCCCAGGTATGTATCCTTCCCCAACTAGGTATGTATCCTTCCCTGGCCACGCCCGAGTGAAAAAATAGTCCCTATGAAAAAATAGTCCCTTTCAGGTCTCAGGGAGGCCTGAAGCGTGCAGCATGGTCTGCATCAGGTAAGTGCACAAAACACCTCCCTTTATGAGCCTGGCGCCTGTGGCGCCAGGACTGATGTCCAACATGAGCCTGGCGCCAAAGGCGCCAGGACTGAGTCCAAAGAGCTCCTATAAGGGGTCGCTGGGCTTTTACCCGAGGGCATGATGCCTGCTTCCGGGGGTGCTGGGCCTGGCCTGGTGCTCCGGGGGTAGGCATCATGACACACCTGCCGCGTCGATGATAGGGGCCACCAGAGCCACACCCAGCAGAGGCAAACTTGAATCTAGTTGACCCAACAAGGTCTGTAGTGTTGACAGGACTTGGAGCGACAGCATCACCTGCGGGTTCGACGAAGGGTAACTGGATGGACCAGACTCTACTCCCATCGACGTCGAAGGGCCAACGCACTGCAAGCCGAGACCCATTGGATTCACCACCGGCTCTCGTTCATCCTCCACTGATGACACTGAAAGAGCCGCTTCATGCTGTAGAAGAGTATCCGGTAGAAGGGCATCCAACGTAGAAGGCTGCCACGCCCCACCTGTCTGTAGCAAGCTGTCCGTCGACAATGAAAAACTCTGGCCTTTTCCAATCGCAGCCGTCGGAGCCGATGACACAATCGTGGAGGCAGGTACCATAGCTGGCAGTGAAACCGTCGACGACGGGACTCCCGTCGACAATGACGTAGCTGGGATTACCCATAGTGGCATAGTTTTCTCAGGCGACACTGCTTGTTTGGTTTCACTGGATCGATGCTTCGATGACTCTCTACTGGAGGAGGATCTAGGATAGTCTCCTGAAGAGGAGTGCTTGGAAGAGTCCTTTTTGCCCTTCACTAGTCTTCTCGGACCTTCCTTCCGACCCACGGGGCTGGTCTGAATGACCATGCTTGGAAGACGGTGGCGCCCCCTTCGACGGGTGTTTTCCCGAAGAGGCGCAACCACTCTTCTCCCCACCAGAAGGGCGAGATTTCTTAGCCAGTGGTTCAGCTGACACCGACCGGTGAGGAACTGTTTGAACAGGTCTCTCAGACGCCAGGCTACGAACCGACCCCACCTCAGATGAAAGGTAGGTACCTTCATTCAGCCAACACACCAACCACCGATTGCGGTCCTTAAGCATTTTCTGAGAGAATCCTTTACAGATGACGCAGGAATCGGCAGAGTGATGAGGGTAGAGGCAGTATAAGAAGTCCTTGGGTCCATCCCCCTCATACACCTTCTTCAGTCCGCAAGTCACGCAGGGCCTAAACAAAGCTTTTCCTGAAGACATTGAGCAAAAAACAACCACAATACACCAACGTGTAGAATTAGAACGAACATGCGGTAATCCCAACACTTTGAAGATGGTTGAAATCTGAAGGGAAGCCACGGGGCGGGGCTATTCATACCCTACGTCCTATTGGTGGCGGCTAAAGCGCCCAAAAAGGACGTTGATGGGACACTGAAGTGTCAAAGTTTTCCAAAACGCCATCTTAAAATGACCGAGGTTCCCAGCCTGATGATGGGGAATATTCACAGCATGTAAATCCATGAAAGATCTAATGCTGGAGAATATATAATGAACATTTTTAGAGACTCATAACTTGCTATCCAAAGTGCTGAAAAATATAACAAGGGCAGATTTGTTAGTAAAATGTTTGCCCTACAATTGAAAAGTTGGTGGAACTGTGTCACATATTCGGAACAGGAATGGCAATATATGTGGTTTTATGGGAACTTTATGCTAGCATTGTTAAACTTTACACACACATCCCTATGATACACACACATTTTTTGGGAAATTTGGAGAAAGTTTGGAAAAAGTTTTCATGGCAAAATGGACAAAATGCTGCAAAAAGGCGAAACAAGATCTCACAGCTGCGGGATTTTGAGGAACAGATGCTCCATAAAATATGTAATCCTTGCATGTTATTTTCATAGAGGTTACAAATGTATAAATATGTATTTAGGACAAAATTCGATTTTGATACTAGTGGCTAGGGGAGGTTTCTAAAGATTCTAAAAACCGAACCATAAATTTGACATCTTCGGTCTTTGATCCAAGCACTCAGATGCAAGGCAGAGATGAGGCTTTGATCCAATCCCAGTTCACAGGGGCAAGTTTAGTTAAGCCGGCCCATACACCCATTTTTGTGATGTCATTTGATAGGATAAATAGAGACAACTGACAACATATAGGAACTTGCTCTTCTGATTCCAGCGAAGCACTCTGATCCCGCATTCAACATCCAGCATTCAACATCCTTCCAGAGCCAGATGCCAAGGACCAGGCCAAGCAATAGCTGAACCATTTTCAGCAAGGCCTCAATCCTCAAACTCAAACTTAACCTCACAACCCAGTGTAGCGTTGTGGTGTGGAAAAGCATCCTGAAACTAGCATCCTGAACTATCTGGCTTGCTGCCATAAAGGTTTGCCTGATGAACTCGCCATCCCGCTGATTTGAAATACCCAGAAACAAGAAGGACAGATCCTGTGCAGTTCCGGTGACCGGCCTAGCTGATCCAGTCCCGCGCCTGATGTGCTGTCTTTCCTTGATAGACCCAATCCATTGACCAGAACCTTGACTGTCCAAAAATCTTAAATCCCAATGGATTGTGAGTATTAACAGGATGCTAGGTAACTATTGTATTCCTTGCATTATCTTGTTCCATTCTGATCTCTGAAGTATCCCTACTTTCATAACCAGTAACAGTGTCAAAATCTTTAGTGCAATCTTATTCTGTCTAGTTGCTAAAGCGCCATTTTCATAGTCATCTTCATTTGTGTAACTCTGATCCATAAATCCCACTTTGAGTGTTTGGACTGGTTACGCCGGGAAAGGTGATGGGGATCTGTTACTGAAGTCATGGATCAGTATCAGAGCTTACTTCGGCACAACTTGGTTGTCTAGCCTACATGCTCTAGCCTTGAGTAAAAGCATAAACCATATTTTCTGATTCTAAACTGTCCAGTCCTTGTCCAAATTCTTGTCTTTATTTTCGAAAAACACCTCTCACTTAAACCTCTATAACTCCCTCAGTTCTTAAGATAGATACGAAATTTCAACTCCCACTTGTACCTAACATCATCAGCTACAGTCACAACTCCAGTGCGGTTGACCCGTTATATCGAAAATCGCATAAAGAAACATTTGCTGCAAATCTAAATTTGGGAAAGGTCTTACACGTGTTAATTGCCTTTAACTTATTCCCCCATTGCCTTTGAGATTCCAATTGTTTTCTTTTGATGAAATCATTGCTCTTGCTTTCTTACATCTGTTCAAAGCGGCTCCCGTAGAAAGTTATAATAATTTAAGCATTTTTGAACATATTTAGTGTTTTTGCTCAGCCCATTTCAAAACCATCCTTGCAGTTGAAAAGTCAAATCTGTTTTTCTCTTGTGTTTAAGGGGGGAAGGTGGGAGTGATATTCTGTTTGGTCTGCATTATTCCTGAATACCTGCTCTCTCCTCATATCTATTTTAATTGCCTATTGGTGGGTAGAGGGGCGAAGCAGGGGGAACCTCTAACCATAGTGCTATCTGTTCCAAACCAACCCAAAAGTATTCTTTTCTGTGCTGCATTCTTTTTGTGTTCATTACTTGATTCCTAGTGCATTAAAGATATTATTCATTGTTCCTGTCACCCCATTGGAGATTGTTGTTACCTATTAAAATATATTGTGATTTAAATTCTAAATAATTAAATAAATATTACCTTTGTAAACTGGCCTGATTCCTGGTTCAGTGTGACTGGGGGGTCCGAGGAGAAGGGTGTGACATATCATTCAGGATATTGAATTATAGATAAAAATAAATAAGGGTTTCACTTGCGCACTACATGCTGGGCGAAACTTGGGTGTGTGCCTGATTGAAATCACTTACATGTCCCAGAGGACTTCACTATCCTCAGAGCCGATAGAACTGAATCCTGAGGGGGAGGCCTTTCATCACTAAAACTAATCTCCACATGAGACTCGCCCCAATTGACAAACCTGACTCCTGCGAATCACTCACAGCCAAACTGCCCATCGCCAACTCCCAAACCCTCACCATCCATCTTATCTACAGACCCCCCGGTCACCTGGGATTATTCGAAGAAGACCTCACAACTATCCTCGCCGATAACTTAAAAAAACACAACCCAGAGCATCCTCTTAGGTGACTTCAACCTGGGGTTCAAAGACCCTAAAGACCAACAGGCCACACTAATTGCTGATACCCTGGCAGAACTAGGGCTCAACCAAAAAGTAACCCTTCCCACACACAATAAAGGAAGGACCCTCTACTGGGTGGCAGACTACAACTGCTCTGCCTCCATCACTGCCATCTCCCCCCAACCATGGTCAGACCACCTCCTCCTTACCTTCACCCATGAGGCCTTAACTCTGACCCCCCCAACAACATGCTAGCCTCATCCATTCCCACCAGAAATAAAAAGAACATTACAGCAGAAAAGCTTGTCCCCTTCATTCTTCCTACCTTGAACTCATTCACTGACTCTACCGAGCCCCTCACCCTCATAGACGAATATAATAAAATAATGACCTCAGCACTAGACTCCATTGCCCCACTGAAACTAAGAAAAAACAAACCTAAAAGGCACCAGAACACATTGTTCTCCCCACATCTGAGCAACCACCCGCTACAAGAAAGAAATAATCTTGGCCAAACAAGATCCATACAACCAGAGAATCGCCCCATCTATCTACAATATAAAAGAACTGCTTACCATCCTTAAAGAACTGGAAACCCCATCCCAATCTTAGATACATGCTTAAAAGACCAACATTGGTGCACTAGCATCCAAAACGCCCTATCAAACAAAGTTGCAACTCTACAGGTTAAGATAACGAACAAAAAAGAAAATCTTCCCCCACAACCAACACCGCCCCATCTACACAAAAGCCCACTCCCAAACCCCCCACCGCTTCAGCTTCACCAAAGTAACCAAACTAGAGGTCGAAAAAGTCATACCCCCTGAAACCATCAAATTGCCAAGGTGATCCCTGCCCCTCGCAAATCATAAAAGACGCAGCAAGAGACCTTTCACCTTTCATTTCTAAACTCATCAACTCCTCCTTCTCCACAGGAACTATCCCTACCAACCTCAAAGAGTCTTGGGTTCTCCCACTACTCAAAAAACGATCTCTGGACCCTTCCATACCCACCAATTACAGACCCATCACTATCATCCCCCTCCTACTTAAAATCTTAGACAGGGTAGCGTACCTTCAAATACAACAATACTTAGAACAGAACCACCTCCTGGGAGTCCGGCAGTCCGGTTTCAGACCTCAACTCGTGACTGAAACATCACTGATCGACCTCAAGGCACAAACTGACACTCTCAGAGATAAAGGCAAAGCCGCCTTACTATTACTCCTCGACCTATCAGCAGCGTTTGATCTAGTAGATCACAATATACTCTGCAATCACCTAGACTCAGCAGCCCACTTCTCACAGGAAGTGATAGGCTGGATACAATCGTTCCTCAACAATAGGACAATGCGTCTCTTCTTCACCTCCGCATCGGCCGACCCCATCTACATCACCTGTGGGGTGCCTCAGGGGTCCTGTGTCTCTCCCACACTGTACAACATTTTCGCAAAACCCCTTTTCGATGATCTCGATGGTCTTGGTATCACCTACACCAACTATGCTGATGATACTCAGATCCTCATACCGCTGACGGGAGATTATGACAAGGATTTGGCATTGGTGAATAGGGTGTACCTCATCATCCAGGCATGGATGGCCTCTCATAATCTATGCCTGAATGATGGCAAGACTGAGCTCATCATCCTTGGCACCGCCCTCAACATTAACAAACTCGCTCACAACTACTCGAGCTTCAGTAATGACGGAAACATCATTAAGGTAGCCAAGAAAGTAAAAACGCTAGGTTTCTACATAGACTCCACCCTCTCCTTTAGCAAACAGGTAAACTCCATGGCCTCCTCTACAGCCTACACATGCAAATTAATTAGAGCCACCAAACCCTTCCTCTCCACCAACAGCTGCACTACCCTGGCCAGAGCCCTAATTTTGTCAAAGATGGATTATTGTAATGCCCTTTACCTAGAAGCCAACAAATACATTACAAACAAAATCCTGATTTTACAAAATAACGCTCTTAGAGCAGCATTGAGCATTCCCAAAAAAGAACACATCTCCGACATAAGGAGAGCCAGCAACCGGCTCACCACTAAAGACAACATTTTGTTAAAAGTAGACTCACTTACACATAAATGCCTTAATAACGCCGCCCCTCGATACCTCATGGATAGATTTAAGAGGTACTCCCCCAACTGTCCCACCAGAACCGCCAACTCCAACGTCATTACAGTGCCCAGATACAAACGTTCCAAAACTGGAGGCAACAGCTTTTCAGGTGAAAGCCACCCAACACTGGAATTCCCTTTCCCCCACCTTAAGAGTAACCCAAACATACTCACGCATTTTTTGTAACTGTACTTCGTACTCTCTGTATATATGTACTTCTGCTTTTATATGTATATGATTATTGTATATTATTACTGTACAGCAATGTAACCAAGCTGAAAATATCCTTACTGCTTTCTACGCCCTGATACCCCCGGGTTACGCGCATTACAAATATTAAAACAAAGAAACAAATTCATATCGCAAGAGGTTATAAATTATTGCGCCACTACTATGAAACTCAAAATCCCACACAACGTGATCCGCCACCCGTCAGCCCACCTGTCTTTCAAAAGTCCGCCCATAAGAATCTGTGATCGCTCCATCAAAAAGGATTCTAAATTTGGTTCATATTTAGGCAGTATATAATGTGCTTGTGTTGAGAATCCCATTCGAGAGAGCTGAGCCCCACGGTAAGTGATCATGTCTAGAGTACCGCCGAGTCGATCAGTTCCCAGAACCTGTGCGCTTCTGTCAGACTAGCAACACGTCAGTAACTAGCTCTTTCAGCGGTACACGTTTTTGTTAAAAGGCCAAGCTATTTCTTCTTGGTCGGAGGGGTCATATTTTTCCAGTCTATGAGGATGGCCTTCCGTGCTGTAAATAATATTATATGTATATGTTTAGGTGTCAAGACCTCATCGTGCCAGTCATCCACGTCCGCACCGCACATCATTAATGGGGGGCTGAGGTAAGCATACTGCCCTGTATGTGAGCCGGCTTGTGGGAAACCATAGCCTAGAAAGGCTTGATCTTTGGACAAGACCAGAAAATGTGACCCATGGTTCTTATCCCTCCACATTGTCTCTCAACAGTCGGCAGTAGGAACACGTCTCATGGCATAGAGTTTCATCAGGGTAAAATATGCTCTTTGACTAATTTTAAAATGCATTTCTCTATTTCTCAAGATAAAAGAAGTGTGTTTTATAATAGCAAAATATTCATATACATCCGCTGTGTTAATTGAAATGCTGCGCTCTTCTGCCCACATGTCGGCCAGAGTCGCTTTCCGTTGGAGATTATTAGGAATGCTGAAGTTATAAAATGTTCTAATCCTCTGATATTTTGAAAGATCCCTGACAAATTCAGTTTCACATTCCGACAATTCTACTGTACCTGATTCAATAGTCGCATGTGAATCAATGGCAGATTGTATAGTTTTTTATTGGAGCCATTCCCTGTCGGCCAATCCCATGAGAGCTTTAGCTTCAGAGAATTGTTCCAGGTGAGAGCGTCCAGTAGATCCAGAACCTTTACAGCTTGCCACTCTGTACGTTGGCGCGGGTGGTCTACAGTGTGTGTACTATATGTTAAGAGGGCCCTAATAGATATCCATGAGGGGGGTCACATCTACATACGTTCCTGTGAGCGTTCGCATTCTATGCCATTGGCCCAATGTAGACCCAAGTAGTGCAGCCTTCGGAAGTTTACGTGGCAGGATGGCTAAACTTTACTGCTTGCAATTCTATAGCGTGCCAGCTTGATGTATCATCTGTATTCAGCCACCGTGTAGCCCAAAAGTCCTGAGTTGCAAGATAATACACTCTCCAAGAGGGGATGGCGAGACCCCCATCTGCCTTAGAGGCCTGCAAGATATGTCTATTCAGCCGCCCTTTTTGGGTACGCCGGATAAACGTCATAATGTTCCTGTCTAGAGCATTAAACATAGATTTTCAATGGCAGCATCAGTATCATGGTGGACATATAGATCAGTTTAGGGAGCGCGTTCATTTTAAGTGTATTAACCCTACCAGTGAGCGAGTGTGGCAATATGCTCCACTTCACCATATCCTGTTTAATCTTATCTAGCATAGGGCTGTAGTTTAGATCCATCAGTTTCCCCACGTCGGAGCCATTCCATACACCCAGATATTTTATATACTGACATTGTAGTAGGAACGGGACTACCCCTCCCAGGTCCCAGGACATTTATTGGCTGTAAAGGCATCACCTCGGGTTTGTCCCAATTGATGCTATATCCCACTATGGGGCCATATTGCTGTAATATCTCACGAGGAGAGGTCACAGGAGGGAAGCGACAGAAAACTAGAAATCATATGGCCCGGTTTATGCTGGTATTGGCAAGGAGAAGAATGCCCATTGCCTGGAAGCAACCCCATGGCCCATCAGTTGTGCAATGGAAGGAAGATGTCCGCAAGTCGGGAATGGCGGAACTCGATATATTGCCAAAAACGAATGACCCGGGGATGACGGTGGAATGGGGCCAGTTGTTGGAGGAGTTGCGGTTCTCAGCAGATTTGAAACCCCAGTGAGAAAGAGGAATGAGCAGACAAAGTATTAGGGGTGGGGACTATGAAGAGGAATATGAGGGGGGAAACACTGGTAGGATGGAGGGATTTCTAAATGTGAGGTGGGTGGGAAGCCAGGCAGTCCATGGGATTATAGTCTTCTTTGAACAATATCACTGCTAGTAGTAATGTATATCCTGTGCAATTCTTAATGTAAACTAAAAGTTTGAATAAACACATTTTAATTAAAAAAACATAGAGAGTGGCAAGTTCACTAGCTCTATCGCTCCACAAAACAATGTCCCAACCTGGGGGCCATTGAGTCAATCATTCATTTGTATATGTCGATAGGGAAATCATCCGGACCCACTGCCTTACCAGAAGAGAGACCCATAATGGCACACCTGACCTCCTCAACTGTGATCGGAGCATTCAGAGGCTCCAGATCGGCCACAGTTGCCACTGGGAGGGGCAGTGTCATTTATCAGCCCAATGTCTCTGTCGGGCGTGCCTCATAAAGCTTGCAATAGTATTCCATGAATCTAAGATTGATAGCCTGATCTCCCACTAGTGGGTTACCATGTGCATCGCAAACCGACACAATAAGCTGCGCGCATTGCCTCACTTTAAGGGCCAGTGCCATAATGCACAGCGGCATATATCTATCTGCATACAGGGTATGAGCCCATTTGGAGAATGATTTCTGGGCACATAGGGTGGAGATGCGAGTTATTCCGCATCTCAATCAGAGTATTTGGGAATACACAATTGGATCTCTAGTGGGTGTCATGATCCAATTAACGAGATTGAAGTGTTGATTTGTAAGACGGTCGAAAAAGCATTTGAATATGATTGGATTCAATTGAAAACGAAGAATTATTTGATTAACCGGGTTCCAATCAAACCAGTATTTTATGGATTACCCAAAATACACAATAATCAAACTCAACCACCATTTAGACCTATCGTGGCAGGTACCAACAGTGTGTTTGACTCTTTAGCTATCTATGTTGATACATTATTGCAACCTACCTTTGGTCCAGGGAATTCCCACATACCTGAGGGACACTACAGACTTTCTTAACTGTCTGAAAGCAATCTCTGCACTATCTCCAGACTGTTTACTGTTTTCACTGGATGTATGTAGTTTATACACATCGATCCCACATAATGAGGGCATTGAAGCCATGGAGTAACACAGAAACAGGGAGAGGTGATTCACAATTTGTTTTGGAAATATTAAACATTATTCGGTTTAACAACTATTTTAGATATCGGAGCTCTTACTACATACACGCGCCAGGAACATATATGGGGTCAGCAATGGCCCCAGTTTATGCAAATATCTTCATGTACAAATTTGAGAGAACTTATATCTTAGACCATCCCAGTTGGGCCAATAAAAGCCTACTGTGGTAGAGGTACATAGATGATATTTTTGGGATTTGGTGTGGCACACATTAAGAACTTCTATCCTTCATTCAGTACCTGAATTTGGTGCATACATGTATTAAGTTCACCTTGGAGCATGGGTTACCTATACTGCATTTCCTCGATGTAAACCTTACCCTTAAGGAGGGTAAAATATCCACTACAGTATACCACAAACTGACAGATGTAAATAATTTACTACACTGCGCATGTTTTTACCCTAAAGCCATGATGCAAAGCCTTTCATATAGCCAAATATTGAGATTAAAAAGAATTATATCGTATCCAGAAGGGTTGGACACAGAATCTACTGAGTTGGTAGAGAAGGTTAAGAAGAGGGGCTATCCAAATGAAGTTTTGGAGAATGCCAGATTAAGATCGGAAGAAGTCTCAAAAGATACATTACTTTGTCCTAATAAACCGACAAGGGAATTTCCACTTTTGTTTGTATCAAAATTTTCCAGGCAAAGTTTGCTACGGCAGGACCCCTTACTGCATAAACTTTTCCCAAGACCCCCAATAATGGCGTACAAAAGGGGTATGAACTTTAAGTACAAACTAGTGAGAGTGGAAAGGACTCAAAGGGACAAACAAAAGGTTTTAAGTACTTATAAGAAGGGCACGTTTCCCTGTCTTGCATGCAGTCACTGCAACAACATTTTGAAAGGTAAAACCATTTCACACCCACATACAGGTCAGAAAATTGGTCTTAAAGATTATGCCACTTGCCTCTCAACGGGAGTAATTTATGCGATCAAATGTCCCTGCGGACATCTCTACATAGGCCAGACATTTAGACCTGTCAAAGAGAGATGGTCAGAACACAAACCAAACATAAGGTGCAACAATCTAAAGTCACCAGTGGCTAGGCACTTTAAGGAACATCAGCATACGATTGCACAGATTAAATTAATTGTGTTGGAAGTGGTCAAATGTCCCGGGAAGGGGGGTGATTCTAACTCCCATTTTAACTCCTGCTTACTACAGAAAGAGATGTTTTGGATAAACCGCTTGGACACGGTTCATCCGTGAGGTTTCAATGGAGAGTTTTGCTTAAACTGTTTCCTTTGAATTGACTGCACCTTTGATGCTTAAAGTTTTGATTATCGACCTACCATTGGCACATCACACCAATGGATGTTTTGTGACTAACTAGAATTGAACTTTGGCACAGATTCCTCCATTTCAGTACACAAAAGGGGAATGTATATATTAGCATATTGCTTTACATAAATTGTTTGATATACTGTGACCTAACTGCCATATATGTATATCATGATCAACTAAGGCGGTTTTAAGATGTATAGTGCTAAGGGTATGTATCTAGGCTCATCGGATAAGGAATATAACTAAACAAACTGCCTGTGTTTACTGACTAACTGGCACGCCTTATTGATATTTAGGTTGAATATAGAGTCTGTAACTGCATGTTTCAGAGTTTTTCATGCTCATTTAAATTAGCAGCAAAAGGTCTTTAGTTTAAACATAGACCCACATACCATTGTGGGTCCATTAATGATTGTTCAATGTGTATTGCTAAATTTAACAGTTGGGACCACTACAACATTATATCGTTGTACATTTTTGCTGCTGTACACTCCTTTGAAGGTGAACCACATTCTTTTTAATAATGTAATTGGGAGGAATGTCAATAGTAAGTCAGTGCACAGTCAAATGTTGTATAGAGATTGGTGACACATTGTGTAATATCTTATGAGCCAACAAGGATGGGACCGTAGAAGGAGAGTTTACATTTTAACATCAACGATTATTATGTCACTTTGTGATATACCCAATGAGCCAGCAAGAATGGGACCGTAGAAGGACAGTTTACATCTTAATATTTAGGACGATTTTTATCATTGAATTGGGAGGCTAGTCACTAAACCTACAGAGTGAGAGTGAGTTTTGTTCATATCGACAGATTCTACCCTCCCACTATTGCGACGGGTTAGCGCTTTGCGGATTTTCCATTTTCTAGCTTTCCTAAACTCTATTTATATAGAGTCTGTCACGTGACTCACCCATAGTTGCTGCACGGCTTCCCGGTTACTTAGACATAAGTCGGTGACCACGCGTTCCTGCGGCAGAAACAATGAGAAGACTTGTCTTTAGCAGGTCAGGTTTATGCTTGGTGCATAATAGATGGGAAAACATTGAATGCAGTATACTCCGGTCTTAACGTTGGGACTGAAATTCATTTATATATATTTCAGAGAGAAGTACAGAAGCGCGTATGCTCTGTTGTTATCTACTTAAGGTTAACATCCTGAGAATCCATAAGGGAGCAATTTGGCAAACAACTCCGGTTAAGAACAAATGCTTTCATTTATATGTTTGGGGAACCTACAGTGGATTGTCTTTCATGGTTAAGCTGATAGGGTAAGTGGTGCATCTCTATTTTTGGATGATACACTGCTTTGAACTACATGCTATTAGGTTCCAACTTTTTTATTGTTGGATTTGTTTATTTCCCTAAGTATTGCCATTGGATTTCTATAGATTTTTGGGTAACTCTGTTTTTTTCGATGGGCTGTACTTTGACAATAAGGCCAGGTAGGTCCCTGCTAGTCAGGCTTCCTTATTATGGCTACTCACAAAATGTATGACTGCAGCATGGTACACGAAGCAGGTGTCGAATGCACAGAATCAGTCTTTTTAACAAAAACACATGGTCACTGCCTGTTGGTTCTTGGGTATATCATTTGATTTCTTGTACTCTCTGTACTAACTAGAATGGTTTGTTGGTTGATTAGGATTCTATGTACAATATTCGGTTTGAGAGCTCTGTAGTAGACTTGGCTAGAAATTGGGGAAACACAACAAATGCTTGCATCAATTTGTATTCAGACTTTGAAAGTTTGTTTTGGATCTTTTTTGCAGTATGATTTTCTCTTGAAGAAGGGGACTTTACCCGAAACGCATCAAGCACAACTCAGATTGTCTGGCCTCTGCAAGAATATAGAAGCCATTAAATTCATCTTTATCATTTGTACTATTTGCTGTGTATCATTTGATTGAACTTCGTATATGTTTTATTGATTTTTGTGTACTAATTTGGCTGTTTATCAGCATTCAAATGTGAAGGGGGCGGGAGAGTCCATAGATTCAATTTTGTGATCTTGTGTCAGGGTAATTTTTCCTCCCCCGCACCTAAACCTATTCGATAATTGTAAGCCTTCTTTAGCTACATTAGATTCATAATATATAGGTGTGCACTAACCACTATTCTTATTTTTAGTGGCCTCCCTCTCAGTGCTTTCCGACCATAAAATGCTGTTATGAATTATTGTGCATTTACATAGTAGATCCCTGGGGTAGAACATATTATCCCCTTTTTCAGTAAATGAGATCATCATGTTTAGTTTACTCATCAGGTCACTCCCCAATATATTACTGGTGTCTTGCAAGAATATAACAATGGCATAGAATCGTTTTGTTCTCCTATGGTGATAGACAATTTTCCTGTAAAAGGAACCGTAGTCGTCACCCCAGAAAACCCTTGTGCATCCATGCCTGACATTGAGAATTTTCCCTCTCTAATACAAGATTGAGTCGCCCCGTAACTACTAGGAAGGAAAATCTTTTGTTGCCACGACCCTCGGTTCCTCCTGTGGGTCTAGTGTAATTGAAAGGATGGAACACATTAGGTTTTTTTGTGGGGTGTCCTATTGTGGATACATTTTCAGTGCTGTACCAGTGAAAAGATTCCTTCTCACTACTGTCGCACACCCTAATCTAGCTGAAGGTGTTTGCAATAATATGTTTGCTTCCCACGGTACCACTGTGTTCTGTTGTGCTGGTGCCTGTGCTTGCATTGGTACTTGCTGTGTCTGAGGTTGTTTTGCTTGTTGAATCTGCTGTATTTGTGGCGCTAGTGTCTGATACTGTGTGTGATCTTGGGCGTAATATTCTGGTGGTTTCGTGCTATATGGTGGGGGTATGGTGGCTCCCCTCTTGGTTCTATTAGTTGCCAATTCTGTTGCATTCCTCTCCTACTTCTGCATACACTTGAAATGTTCCCCATTTCCCCACATGCCCAACACTGTTGTGGGAGTCCTCCAAATAGTAGTTGCCCTCCAGTAAACCCTGCTCTTGGCAGAATTTGAAATCCAAACTATCTGCCTCTGGGTGCAAACCCTCGCCGTCAGGGATAATAATTATACTCTCCTCTTTCTGCAAAATTGCAGTTCATTCCTGGTTGTGCTTGTTGCGCTCCTTTTGCTGTATAACTTTCTCCCCCACTTGTCAATACTGCTCCTTCCACTGTCAATTTTGACAGTTTTCTCTGAACCAACTTTGCTTCCTCAATCTTTCTGCCTTCAACTTTCTTTCTATCCTTCTCTTGCTTTAGCCCACAATGGTGAACAATTATCAATTGTATTTCTGCCAATGGTTTTGCTTCCAGTACCACAATTTTCCTCAGCTGCCTTAAAAATGTGACATAAAATGTGATTAAAAAACAGTTATGTTTTTGTCCGACGGTCGATAGTCTCTAGTCTCCCTTTCTCTTGAATCTCCTGTATATATGCCACTGGATCTTCATCTGCTTCCATTACGGGCCATAATTACGCTCATATATGATGACTCTGGGTACTGTCCCATAAGTGCTCTCCGTAAGTCAGCTCGCCAATTATTAAAAGGTGCTCCATCATGTTTGGTATTTTGTGCAGTCAGCCCAGGATACACTACTCTCCTTCAAATATCATCTGATTGCTCTCCTAATATGGCAGAAAACCGGTTTTTATGTCACCTAAGGATAATGTAATCCCAGCCGTCATTCTTTACAACTCATAAATCCATTTGCCTGATCCTGATGTGAGTGATGGTAGCTTACAAAATAAATCATTTTTTTCCGTTTGCGGCCGTGGGATATATTGTGGCAGTCCTCCCCTTTCTGTAATAAGGGGAATTGTGTTAGCCCAGTGCCACGTTTAAGCGCGGCCGCACCCTTTGTCCTTGTCACCACGTTTTTCATACTAATTTTCTTGTGTCCTGGTATATTCTGCGCACATAGGGAGTTTGTTGTTCTAAACTACTTGAGGGTACGTTCGGGTGTCTTGGGTATTCAAAGGGTTCTGGCCTCATTGCCGGTTCCTCTATCTCTGCCCATGCTACCTCATTCCCTATCTGTGTATGTGTGGATGGGGCTTGTGCCGCCTTCCCCTCACTCTCCTTGCCCTCTTTGTCTTCAAACTTTGTATACTCTCTGTCGTCGTCCTCTTCATCCTGTCTATCCTCAAAATCTAATCTTATGAAGGGGATTTAGCCTATATGTTCCACTTGTTACTTCTTCCAATACATCCCTTCCTTCACCTTGCGGGGATCCTCCCCTACTCTCCCTTATATTGGTGCCATCTCTCCTACTCCTGTACAACTTGCCAATCCTCCTTTTTATAGTTCCTTTTTTGTTTGGCAGCGTATGTTTGTTAATAATGTCATCAATTTCCTTTCAGCACCTCTCCCTACTTCTTTCCTCATCTCGCTGTCTTTCTCTCTCCCTCTCTTCTTCTACTTTTATTTTTCTTTCCCTCTCTGCATCTCTTCATTTATTTATTTTTCTTTCTTCTTCTTACCTCTTCTCCCTCTCTCGTTCAGCCTGTAGTCTATTTTCCTTCTCCCTTTCCTCTTTGTTCCTTTTCTCTTTCTCTCTCTTCTCTTCTTCACTGTCTTTCTCTTTCCTCCGCCACCCTGTTCTCTTCTTCTTTCTACTTTCTTTCTCTGACTTGCCTTACTTTCTCTCTAGAATCAGCAATGCCCTTTTCATCCAGTTTGAGCATTATGTTACCTCCTATCCATTCATTCAACACAATTGCTGTCTCATCCCTATCATCTTGCCTGCCTCTCTCTCTCTGAACTTGTTCCTCAGCTTCTGTTAACTTCGCTTGCAAGACGCAACACTCTTCATATTCTAAGTGTGTGGATATTGGTAGCTGCTTATTTTCTCTCCACTTACAATGTCTTCACTGCTGTATGTGGGATTTGTGTACCCAGCCGCTGCATTTAATGCTTGCTATGGATATAATCCTTGTGCAGTTGAGGATGGATCATTGCTTTGGGAAGGAGGAAGAGGAGTCGTGGGTGTCATAGACCCTTCGTCATGCTGGTTAAGCATCCATTCTTTCATATCTGGCTCCACCACATCTTCCCCGAACATTTTCCATAAATTGAGTATACCTAATCTGTTTTTGAACTGTTTGCCCTTATAAGCTGCATGTAAATAGGTGCACATGTGTTGCAGTACTGTCTTCGAATGAGTGCATTCCTGCGGCCAGGGCATGAACATTTTGTCTGCAGTGTCCTTAATTAATTCTGTATGGTACTTATCTATATTATCCTTATATTGGGGCAATGGCTTACATAGGTGAATGAATGGGATGTCTCCCATGATGATAACTCAAAAACACAATTTACCAATGATCACCATATTCTACTTCAATTCTTGCACACCTTTTATTTTCTCCTTTACGCACCCCTCCCAACAATATTTCCCCACAAATTGACACAACCTTTGTCTCTCTCCAAGACCACAGGGGTCATTACGATCCAGGCGTTAACCATGGAGCCATTAGCGCCATGTTTGATGCTGGTATTTTAACGATTGCGCCATGGTGGATGGCGGAATTACCGCCCCATTCCAAGGTTGGCGGGGTGGTAATTCCCCATTCACCATTGGCCCTTCCCCATTCCCATTTTTGCCCCCATAGGGCTCAATGGGAATGGGGAAGGTGGTAATTATGGTACCGCAAATTGTGGTACCGTAATTATCTCCAAGGTCCCTTTGCGAGTCCAATCCTTAACGGCTGGTCAAGACCAGCCGTTAAGGTAGGGACCCGCAAAGAGACCTCGTAATTAGGCGGTAAGGTGTTAACAGCGCCGCAACCTTTTACGGTGCCGTTAACCCCTTACCGCCTGGGTCGTAATGAGGCCCCACGTCTCGTGCATCTCTCAACCCTTCTAAGTGGAACCACAAACACCATTCACGCTCCAAGGAGCCCCACCTCACTGCTCGCACAATGGACCACACTCCTGTGTCCACACCACCACTTCACATCTTCCACAGTTTCAAAGAAAATCACTTATAAAATCCTAAGCTATCTCACAACGTAACACTGGCACCAGCAATAATTACACCAGTAAAATACAGCAGTCTTCTCAACTCTCAGTGAGTTATCCAACTCTAAGTACTACCATGTTACAAGTCTTATGTTAAGATGTGCTCTAGGTGATGAAGAAGTATTCCATAGACACAGGTAGGGAAGTAAACTTCTTTACTGGGTTCCACATTGCAAGAAGACACAATAGGTAAATTCAAAGGTACGTAAGTAGGAAGTACAAGAAGACATACACCAGCCTCCACTCTCACAGGTTGCTTCACTCCAACTGACAACAATGGATTTTACAGGGGCACGCACAGCACAACAATCCACAGGCATTCATTCCACCAGGCATTCCATCAAGCAAGCATTCATGCCGGGCCAAAGCAAGTGAAGCACAAGACATAACATATCTCCATCCTCAGCAAAAACCAAGGTACAGGGTACAGAAAGGAGTACAAAGGATAACCACATCGTGATATGACCAAAGCATAATGCCAACAACACTCTGGCCACAACCATCCTCCAAACTCCAAATCCAAAATCCACTTACTCCCTTCCGAGGAACCAAGAACCATGCTCCCACCTACCTCGTCCCCTCAACGACATACAATGAAGCCAAGCAGCCATACAAGTACACTCAAAGTCTGTTGCAGGCCCACAACAGCCACTCTAACAAGGGAACCAGCTTCAACACAACAAAACCCCACAATGCCAAACAACCTCAAACCAACACCCTTACTGCCAACTACTAAGGTGCACTGAGTCACAGCGCCCCTTTCAGCTACTACTACGCCAATTTAAAATTGAACAAAGTCCTAGGGCACAGAAACCCACTCCATTGCACTAGCAGGTGGAGAGGACCACCCCCTCAGGGTACTGATATCCAACTCCCCAGAAGCATGGGCAGGAACCCCCACACAAGTGCAGGTGGCAAACAGCCCAAGAATAAAAGGATGGGTCAGTGACCCCCCAAGTGCTGGGTGTCCAACACCCTGGATGGCCCATGGCCAGGATGGGCTCAAACAGTGGACACTGCACCACACTAATGCACAGATAGGTTAAGCCCCATAAGCGAACACTGTACTGCAAAACACATAAACACAGGTGTTGGGCCGCCACAAACCCAGGCCAGTGGTTCGCCAGCAGGTCGGGTTTACAACACAAGAAATACAACACTCAGGCCTAACCCCACAAAAGTATAGGCAAAAGGAGCATGAAAGGCATGGCAAACGAGAGACATTCTACTCTGATCGGGTCCAATGTCATAGGGCTACAAAGTTCTTTAACATTGTTGGTGCTGTTGAGGCAAAGATTCCATTACACACGAAACACACACATTACACATTAATTTTTGCCAGGATAGATGAATTCCTGAATTTGTCAATCACACTGTTGTTGATAACACTTTAGCAATCTAAAATAACAGAGGCAGCAACATGCATTCAGGGTGCACGCATCCATCAACAGTTTTTCCCAAAAATGTACAACCAAAATGAACTAAAGGACATGGCATAAGCACTTTATAACTACTTGACAGGCCTCACATGACATCTAAAACTAAGCACAGTGCAACATCAAAACTGTATCACTGCAATTGATGATATCACACCCTTCAAGTGAGAACCAATGGTCAGCAAAGCGTCCATCTCGAGGGAAATGGAACAGCAGTTACCAGTCCAGCACAGCGTCTCTTAAGCGAACACGCAAACTTAAACAAATAGTTACCAGTGCAGCAGAGCGTTTTTTAAATGACAACCCGTCTTTAAATGAAACCAACAGGACAGTTATCTATGCCGCATGTTATTCAGTACCCACAGCCTCACAGTGAGAAGTCAATATGCCCATGTACTTAATAGTCCCAGCGGAGCATTTGACATTGGCGGCACCAATACGATTACTGAATTCAACCGCCGATCACCACAGGTGGCCATGCACCACCTCTGGCTGCCAGCTTGGCTCCGCAAAGCCGTGTCATTTTAAACAATTGGGAAAGGCCGCCCTGCCAACTTCCAGACAACAGCAGGAAGAAGGATCCCTGACCTCACCACGGAAACAAGATGCTCATGGGTTTCTTCCTCTAAACTCATGACGGACAGCTCGCTAAAGAAACGGACAGTCGTGGTCCATAGAGCTGCACCCACATCACACACCATTCGGAACGCAAGCCAGCCATTGCCAATCCCACATGGACTCTCACTGACGTCATTATTTCCCTGGAGCTGCAGCGGAGTACGGAGCTCCATAAACACTCGAGCAAACCTTGAGCCAAGTCTGCAACAGCAGTGAGACCACACGCTTTGCCCGCTCCCTGCGTAGTGATGATCCATTGCACTACCTGGGGTGCCACACTCTGCACTGACCCCCCTCCAGTAAGTCGCATACTTGTCGCACATCACCTTAAACCATGCAGGTGATCTTCTGCTCACTGCTGATCCTGCCACAAAGTCTTACCAAGTGACAGTGTCCTGGCCCAGAATTCAGAGCTTCATTGTAGCATCCACTGTAGTTTCCCCACTGTCCTCACAGCGTACATCCTCTCATATAATTAGGCTCTATCACTGGGTCTCCCCCAAGTTGTCCTGCCTCTGCAGGACGTCCCCACTCTCACGGGGCCCTCTGACTGCCCCTTGCAGCCCCGCTGGATGTCTTGCCACTGCAGGACGGCCCAAAGTTGCTTTCAGGGTGCTCCGACTGCCCCTTGCAGCCTCGCTTTCGCCCACAGCTGCCCCCTGCCTGCCTTATTATTGCTGTTTCACTCTGCGCAGTGGTCAGCTCACCTTTGGGGGAGGGAGGCCCGTGGATGTCTCTGACTGGTCGCTCACTCTTTCTTCCTTCCTTACTTCCATGTGCTCCTACATCTGGACAGCTGTAGGTTCTTGGCTCTTCCCTGAAAGCCAGATCCTCGTCGCCATTGTTAAGATGTGCTCTAGGTGATTCACAAGTATTCCAGAGACACAGGTTGGGATGTAAACTTCTTTAAAGAGTTCCAGGTTGCATGACATAATAGATAAATCCAAAGATAGATAAATAGTAAGTACAAGAAGACATCCACTGGCCTCCACTTTCACAGGCTGCTGCACTCCAACTGACACTCACAGCACAGCATTCCACAGGCATTCATTCCACCAGGAATTCCATCAAGCAAGCATTCATGCAGGGCCAATGCAAGGAAATCACAAGACATAACAGCTTACCACGTGATCTTTCCCAACACTTGTCAGAAGATATCTCTTGTTCACTTTCTTATTTCTTCACAAAACCCAAAATATACATCAAACACCCCTCCCTTGTTTTGCCATGCCTATGTCATACTTACATCCACTGATCTGCTGAAGGTCTCCTGCGTCGAGTCTCCCCTATCAGCCTTCCATCCTCCACATCCTTCGGGGCGGTTTGCGGGGGCCGGACAGGACTTTTCTTCAAAGGGTGCTCCTGTCGACCTCTCTGTTGTGCATATCCATCTCTCCACAGGTCGCCTCTGCAGTACTCGGGTCACGGCAGGGACTCCTAGACCACCCAACGACAGTTAGCAACCCTCTTCCGCTACCATGTGTTAAGGTGGCCCAAAAGTCCCAGGTACGCCCAGAGAAAACAAAGACAATCCAAATAACACCCAATGACGGAGTAGACAAAGTGCATGGCAAAACCCAACTTTATTCACATTAAAACAAAGCAATGACAGCATACAAACATTGAAATGTCATTGCTCTCGGCATACTTATCAAAAAACAGTTGCTCTAATACTACAAATGTGTCATGAACGACGTCAAACAATAATATCAGTTTACAAAACCTACAGGGAATGGGGATAGGTTAGTGGGTTTGAGCTACATATAGATTCCATAAGTGTTAAACATTTTTATTGGGTTACACATATCTGGTTCCACCTGTGTTACACATTAATGCTCCATGTGTAGTTTTTGAAAGATAAGAAATACTTGCAGGGACGAGATCCGCAGATTGGTGCCTAGAAGAGCCTCCTTGAAATCTCTACTGTTCCTTGGGCATCAATTGAGCCGGGACGTATAGACTCCAGGGTAACCGTCGAAATGGAAAAAACCCTGTGTTGGTAGGAATCCTAGTAGAAGCTTTGGTCAGGTCTTGGTATTCGCTCTCTCACTAGGATCAGTCTATTAAAGGTCCGGAATACGAGAAGACTGCAAGAAGAGAAAACACTATTAGTGCCAGTCTTATAAGGTACGGCAAGCTCTGGAGGAAATGTGAGTAGAATTACCGCTTGGCGGGAGCTAGGCTCTTTGAGGCAGGAGATGGACGAGCTTCAGTAAGAAGTATCAGGAAGGAAATACTCTGGAAGAGGGCAGAAAGGGAGTTAAAGAGAGACTGGGGTTAAGAAGCAGAGGACAGTATAAAGAAAATGTAACTCACGAGCACATAGCGAGAGCAGAGCAACGCGCCATGTCTCCTGCTTCCATGGTTCATATCCCAGCTGCTCCAAGACGATGCGACGGCAACTGCCTTCACTTGGCCGCCCCCTTCAAGGCGACTAGAACTGCACACGCCACTGTGGCGGTCATGTTGGAAGACTCCGACTTCAGGTACACCGAGTACACCCTCCTCCTCCACTTGGACCACAAGGTCAAGGGATGGTATCCGGATGTAACAACCTGGAACCACCCCGAAATTGATAAAGGGTAAACTACATCATCTTCACAGGAAGGGGTTGGTTGGCATACTATGTTAAGGGTGGCATGTCTCTTAGGATTTTGATAGGTTGGCACATTGCTTTTCAATCTTGGACACTTGGCATGTCGTTAGGATATGAGCCAGACAGAGTAGGGGGAGAGAGGCCCATGGAACATTCTTGCTTCAATTCAAAGTTACCATCGCTCATTCTCAGGCCATGAGACTGGGGAATCCCTTTGTACTTGGTCTTGTGTGGCGCCTCACATCAACGTGTGCATTTAGGGAGTATAGCAGGTGTGTTTACTTCTAATGAATGGCCAGTGTTCTCCAATTATGGGTCATGTGCGATGGGACCATATTTGGAATGGATTTTCCGCCTATTTATGGAGTTTTTAGCGGATATTAATATATGTGTTGCGTTTTCTGTTGCCACTAGGGACACTCTTGAGCTATTCTTCAAGGAGTCTTTTGGCTTACTGTTTTACTACAACTGACCATCAAGGGTTGTCTGCTCTTCTAAAACTTTAACGAATCTTGAAGTATACTGCTTGCGTCTTGGAAACTGCTATCTCGTGCCTTCGTTTTGCCATTCCAAGCCTCTCTTATTTCACTTTAACCTTGGCACTAATTGCCAGCTACTGTCTGAGCTCTGCACGGATATGTATTTATGTGGTTCAGCCTTTTGAGTTCTCCCGAGGTCATGAGGCCTTTGCTCATTCAAAAGCATGCCGTGGCTTCTATTTTTAAGAATATGGCTGCTTTGCTACACTCTTGTTTCTATTTTAGCGAGCTATCTTTGCATATCGTTCATGTTGCATTCACCTTATACATTAGTCATGGTAGTGTTCTTCATGTCTGTAGATGCTATGTTAATTTTCTTCATGTCTAAATGCATATATTACCTATTCATGTTCTTCATCTTCAGCTCACATTGTTCCCATCCCCTGCTTTACCTGCGGGGGATAAGGACGGATCGGTTGTCTCAGTGAGTAACGTCTCTCGCCTTTGCAGTATTGATCTAGGGGAGTGGCAGAAGCTATGGATGATGTATTCATCTGCGTCCCGACATTTGGTTTAAATATACATAAATCAATAGATTGGTCAGCCTCCCTTAATCTATTTAGGCAATGTAAATTCCAACGAGATAGAACGTTGGACGGCAAATTATTAAGTGCCCCATTTTATGTTGTCGTATAACGAGGCCTTTGGGGGCTCAAAAACCTTTAAATAAGTCATCATGATCTTCCAATTTACAATTGCTGTTAATGGAGATAGACCAAGTTTGTATCGGGCTAAACATATTGGTAGAGATGAGGGTAGGCCCAAGACTCGCTTCCATAGCAAACCTTCAAGCTTCTTTCACCACATTTTGTTGCTGATGTTTACAACCTCAGCTCCATACAGCAATGTTGGAATCACCTTAGATGTGTAAAAGTTCATCATTGGAACCAAAGATGAATTCCTGTATTTTCTATGTATGTGAATAATTTGGGAAGAGATATCGTTGGTCCTCGATTTCAATGTATGCTGAATAGAAGAAGAAATTGGTATTTCCAAAATCAGGAAACCCAAATACTTAAATTCATCAACACTTTGCATATTATGTTGTTTCACTTTGCACACATACTGATGGGTATCCATCATTTGGGATTTGTCCTCATTGATTTCTAGACCATTTAACATCATATAATCCTTTGCAGCATTGAGTGGTCAACTTAGTCCTATTGGATCAAACAGGACTAAGTCATCAGCATGTCATAGCCAGTGAAACCGGGTGTCACCCAAGTTGGGAGGAAACACTCTTATAGTTTTTAAACTGTCCCCTCTATCAGAAATATACAGGCTAAATAATAAAGGGGCCAAGACACAGCCTTGTCTCAGGCCATTGGAAGTTGGCAGTCTACCCGAGAGTGATCTAGGCTGCCCTACACTCTGTAGCCACCCTCCTACATTATCACTGTATCATCACTCTTTTGTACCCCTCCCTCCCTACCATTTAAATCATCTTTTTTACTCCTCTTTGTTCACATTATTACACGACTCTTCTTAATCTTTGTGCTGTGTTCTTATACACTTTTGAGCGTTGCTAAGACTAGATGGGCAGTCTTTGGACAAGTGGAGCGATAACCCATACAACTGACAGCAGTTATCGGCTGGGTATTGTTTGCAGTTCAGACAAGGTGATCTTTCTGCCACTAAAGCTGCCATATGGCCATGATTACTCCAAGGTTGACACCCGTGTGGCTGGACATTGTAAAGCAGCAACAGCAGGACGTGCAGGATGGATTTGTATGGTGCTCTTTTATTGAGTGCTAAGCTCAGGCCTTGAATTATTCCATACTGAGTACATGGGTCCTGCACTGTTCGTCCCCTGGTGCCTCTTTCCACCTGTGGTGAGTTCCTAGTGTGGATGTGCTTGTGCCCCAAATACAGAGATTGAATAGTTTTAATATTACACTAGGATTTAGTAATATGACATCGCACTGTTTCGGGGTACCTTGTTATCAACTGTTTACAATTTTATTAGAAACTGTTATGTATTTTAATCCCTAAATACAAATTTTGCCAAAAAATAAAGCTCCGGTTAACAGGCCAACACAAAGGAGGTGGCCTAATTCTCCATGCCCTTGTTTTCCCCACGCCAACGTCATGTCCGCTCCCCATGTACAGTCGCATCCGGCATTTTCATCTTCCGTCTGGTGAATGGTTTTTCCAGGTGCCTTCCCAATCCTGCTGCCAAATCATGCTCATTCAGCATTTAACTAAAAACCTCAACATCAGTCATCCACCCAACAGTGTACCATTGCACACCAGCATTCATTCCCTTTTTTCTTATTGTACATTTTCCAGAATAGACTGATATTAGAAGACTTAATACAACTCCCATTCCCTCTCAAGCAGGGCAGCCTAACAAAAAAACTTTTACATCTAAATTAAGGATTTTCTTCAACCTGTTTTTACTGAATTCCATCCTAGATATTATCAACCTGTCATCATCTGTACTACACTTTGGCTTTAAAGGTAAACAAACACAAAAATGGCATCTTACAACCATTCTGCAAGACGCCATCTCTTACTGACAATTTAACACAAAATAGATCCGGACAAATAGGAGCACAAGAGGTTCCAGCCCATTCGCACCCGGGAAAGACAGATTATCCAATCAGAATCTGTCTTTCCCGGGCACGGTTCAGTAATCACCACCCACACCGCGGCATAAAATAGAAAAGGGACTCGATCCTTTTTTAAATGACAATTGTGAGGTTTGTACACAATATTGGTAAATAAACACAGTTAAACGGAGAATGTATATTCTTATTCCCAAGGTAACTTTTATTATCAACATATAACTCTTCTAATATTTTTTTTTATGTTTTCTTTCAGATAACCAAATAAAAGGATACAGGTGGTCTCCCGATATCTTCTGGAGAGGACAGCGTTCTTTTTGGCCAAGCGGGACAGAATATTTCAGGTAAGTCTTTGTTAGACTTCGGGTCTTCCTTTCTTTGACGTCTACAATATTGTTTGGGTCTTTTCTCCTTTCCGTTACTCAGATTCACTTCTTTTCTTTTAGTCTTCCTCTTGCCCTTGTCAAGAGTATCCTATATTAACTAGTCTTTTCTCCTTTGCTTTATGACTTGTCTCCCTCTTTATTCTCTTCACTCTTCTAATAGTCTGAATTCCGTATTTCTCAACATGCGTCTCGGCGCTTTGCACCCAGTTAATATCGTAATAGCATTTCCTAAATAACTCGTAACATGTCAGCGTTGAATAATACGTAGCGTAACGGTGCCCACTTTCAACATCAGAAATCGTCTACATGTGTTTTGTCCGGCAGCCGTTCAATTCGTATCAGAGCGGTGCTCTTTCTTTCATAGTAATAGCTTACCGCTAATCAGCTGGGTAACGTTCATGGGTCTTCCGATCGATCCTGCGGAGTCACTCCCCTGCTTGCTCCCTTGCATTCATCCACTTTGGTTTACACCACTTCCGAGGGTCGCCTTCTGTCCACTCTGTCAGCCTGTAACGACTTTCTCTCTCTCACCTCCAGGCAACTTCGGGAAATCAATCACGGTCGCGTCCTCTTCTTAGCCGTGACACACGATCAGCTGTTCGTCTTGGCGTTCCCCGCTGACCAAGAACTTCTCTCCTCGGGAGGCTCAGCGAGTCATCAGCTGCTCGGCTCGGCGCGGTCTCCGTTGTTACGAGCTCCGCCGCAGCTACTCCCTTCGGCAGATCAGCTGTTCTGTCGTACGCTGACTCTCCCCTTTTCCGCTTTCTCTCTGCCTCACATGGGACAAACTCAATAGCGATTTCTAACTATCGCATATATTATTAGTTTCTTTAACTTCTGATTAACTCGGTGCAACGGCACAACTTCCCTCTTCTGTTCAGCTGTCTCAATACCCCCAGTTCAAACCGTCCTCCTTCAAAAAACTCCTCCTCGGTCTCCTGGCAACCAAAACAAAAACAAAGAAGGGACAATTGTTGTCATCAAACTTCATCTCCCTCAAATCTTCTCTGTGATTGGCCCAGTGACCTGTCAATTACTCCCTTCCATTAGATATCATCAATTAACCCTTCATATGGTCTTTCTGCCTAGTATTAACAGAGCCTGAGCCAGCCGGTGTCTTTGTTACCAAATCTGCTCCATTTTTATCACATACCCTCCCCTCTAGTCCCTTACGTTTGGTAAGGGAATTGTTCCGGGATAAGAAATCTGCCTGGGCCATTAATTTTCCTGGACGATGAACTGTTTTGAACGTAAAAGGTTGTAGTGATAAAAAACCATCTCAGTACTCGGGGATTAGTATCTTTGTTACGTGCCAACCATATAAGAGGTGCATGATCAGTCACCAGAGTAAACTCTCTTCCTAATAAGTAATAGCGTAATGCCTCTATGGCCCATTTCACTGCAAGACATTCCTTTTCAATTGTAGCATAATGTTGTTCATGTGGTAAGAGCTTCCTGCTTATGAAAAGTATGGGTTTTTCTGATTCACTTTGCCCCTGAAACAATACCGCTCCAAGCCCTGTTCCAGAGGCATCTGTGTGTAGGAAGAACGGAGCTGAGAAATCTGGACATTTTAGAATGGCTTTTTCAGATAAAGCATTCTTTAGGTTATTAAATGCATTCATTGTCTCTGTTGTATACCAGTTCTTCTTCTTGCTAGATGAGTTTTTCAACAAATCTGTCAGAGGTGTTGCTATTGTTGAAAAATGGGGGATGAACCTTCTATAGTATCCAATAAAACCAAGAAAGGCTCGCACTTGTCGGAGGTTTGTAGGAAATTGTAAGCTTTTTATGGCTTTCAGCTTGTCTTCTTGTGGTTTAATCATTCCCTGTCCTACAAAGTATCCCAAATATTTAGTATAAAAATTAGCCATGAACGTTTTCTTTGGATTTATGTGTAGACCAGATTCTTGTAATAGTCTAAGTACATTTTCCAAATGGGTTAAATGATCGTCCCAAGTTTGACTGAAGACAATAATATCGTCAAGGTATGCTCCTACATATTCTTCCTGTCCTCTAAGGATTGAATTCATGAGCCTTTGAAATGTTGCTGGTGCCCCATGCAACCCAAACGGTAAGACTGTAAATTGGAAAAGTCCCGATGGTGTGGCAAAAGCAGTTTTTTCTTTATCCTCGGGGAGCAGCGGTATTTGCCAATATCCTTTTGTTAAGTCTATAGTAGTTAGAAATTTAGCTTTTCCCAGCTTGTCTAGTAAATCTTCGATTCGTGGCATAGGGTAGGCGTCGAACTTGGAAATCTCATTCAATTTCCTAAAGTCCATGCAAAAACGAACCGTTCCGTCAGGCTTCGGCACCATTACTACAGGGGATGACCACTCACTATGAGAGGGTTCTATTACGCCCATCTCCAACATTTCTTTGATCTCCTTATTGATAGATTGGAGTTTTGTCTCTGGAATTCTATAGGGTCTAATTCTTACTACTTCTCCTGGCTGAGTTACAATACGATGACATACCATGTTCGTTCTCCCCGGTAAGGACGAAAAAGTATTTGCAAATCTCCTTACCAACCCGAGGAGTTCTTTCTTCTGTAACTCAGATATATTTTGATTTATGTTTAACGCTTCCAGTCCCAGATCTTCTTTTAACCTTGGAAAAGGTTCGAAAGATGTCTCCTTAGTATTAATCACTGCTACCGTCGTTATAGGTTCTACCCACTTCTTTAGTAGATTCACATGATATGTCTGTGTTGGGAATCTTCGGTCATTTTGTCTCACCTTGTATGTTAGTGGACCTAGGACCTCTTCAATTTCATAGGGTCCTCTCCATGCTGCCAGCATCTTGTTCTCAGACGTCGGGAGTAAGACCAACACTTTATCTCCCTTGTTAAATGATCTTAATTGAGTGTTTCGATTATAGTAGTATTCTTGATTGGTTTGTGCTTGTAACAGATTTTCTTTGGCAATGTTCTGTAACTTTTCTACCCTCTCTTTAAGTTGGTATGCATACTCAGTAAGTGAGATCTCTTGACTCGGCTCCTCTTCCCAGTTTTCCTTCAAAATATCGAGTAGCGTTCTCACTGATCTTCCAAACAGAAGTTCAAAGGGTGAAAACCCTGTCGATGACTGTGGGGTATTCCTTAAGGTAAGGAGTATCCATGGGAGCAACCTGTCCCAATTCTTTCCTCCTGGCTCTCCTGTTTTACGCAACATTTGTTTTATGGTTTGATTGTACCTCTCTACAAGGCCATCAGTTTGAGGATGATAGGCAGCGGTTTTTAAATGCTTCATTTGTAGAATCGTACACACTTGTTCCATCACTGATGACATAAAGTTGGATCCTCTGTCGGTAACAAACTCCTTCGGTATTCCCACTCGGCTAATAAAGGGTATCAAGGCATCACATATACTTTGTGCACTAGTAGACCTAAGAGGAAAGGCCTCCGGATACCTGGTAGCATAGTCGACAATCACTAAGATATATTTATGACCTCTGGATGAAGGTTCTAAGGGGCCAACAATATCTAACCCAATCCGATGGAAAGGTTCTAACACGACTGGCATCGGCTGTAAAGGTGCTTTCCTCACATTGGCTTTATTTTTCTTCTGGCATTCTGGACATGCTTGGCAGAAACGAGCCACCTGAGCATAAAGCCCCGGCCAATAAAACCTGGCAAGGATTTTCTGTGTGGTCTTCTCTGTTCCTAAATGACCTTCACCAATTTGTAGATGTGCCACTTCCAACACCGTTTGATAATATTTCTTGGGTACTAGCAACTGTTTCCGAATAGTTCCAGTGGCATCCTTGCTAGTTCGATAGTATAATCCTTTTTCTTCAACAAAAGAGGGACCATTTCCCGATACCCCTGAGTTAACTGCAGCCCTAGCATTTCCTAATAATGGATCTATTTCTTGTGCCATTCTGAAAGTATCTCCTGCTTCATCAATTTTCCAGTCAACTGCAATGGGACAAACATTTTTTTCGGCCCAAACTTTCTTTAACTTTCTTAACTCCGACTTCACTTTCCTTTCTTTATTTAACGGCTCTGCAATGGTCTCATGGGCGAACGGGGCACTTCTTAACCAATTTTCTTCTATCGACTTTATGATCCGTGAAAAATTGGGAACATCGGAACCAATAAGTAGAGGCTCTGGTAATACTGGCATTAGGGCTGCCCTCACCTCCATCTGTTCCCCGGCTACTTTTAACCTAATCTCTTTGGTCGGGTAAGTTTTGACATCTCCATGGACACAACGTATGGGAATTAATGCATTCGGGTCCCCAGTATTCCCCACAAGTTCTGTACTTACAACCGTTTGCAAACTGCCGGTATCCACCATAGCTCTTGTAGGTTTCCCATCAACTTCTGCTTCGCAAATATACGAATACGAGGTTTTAGGGATTGCCGTTCCTTCTTGATATTCTCCTTCTCTGGGAACCTCCATGTTTCCCACGTCCATAGGTTCAGCCTTAACTCTTTTGGGACACATTCTTGCTAGGTGTCCCCACTCACCACATTCAAAACATTGTATGCCTTTTGGTACCATACTAGTGGGCCTGATGCCTACAGGGCTCTCACTCGTTGGTCTCCCTTTTGGAGCCTCCCACTCCGGTTTACGTAACATCGAGTTCGGCCATCTTGTCACAGTAGTTGTTCTGAGAGAATGGTTATTCCAACTGGGTGTGGGGGTTGGTTTGTTGTTTACCGCATATGTCATGGATCTGCCTTGTCCAGCCTTTTGATAGGCTGAAGCGATGTTAACAGCTTCAACCAGGCTGGGTCGGTGATGTTGGCGCACCCAGCGTTGCATTGGTAAAGGTAAGGCTTCCACAAACTGCTCCATAACAATTTTCTCTGAAATCTCATGAGTGGTACTAGTGTTAGACTGCAACCATTTCTCTCCTAACTCTTTGACTCTATAAAAGAGCTGCCTCAGTGTTTCTTCAGCTTGTAGCTTGACTTCTCTAAATTTTATCCTATATGCCTCTTCATCATGTCCCAAGCGTTCCAGTACTACTCGTTTCATATCTGCATATGGGGTTTCCCCGGTTGGATTGGCTTCTTGGTAAGCACTCTGCATCTCACCTGTCATGAGGGGTGCTATGTAGTGACACCAGCTATCGTTTGGCCATTGAGCGTTCCTAGCCACTCTCTCGAAGTTCACAAAGAAGTGAGCTGGGTCCTCTCCTACTGCGTACTTTTGTAAGACTGATGCTGGAACCTGGGAATGTCGTCGTACGGTGGTCGCCTCCATTAATTGAGCTTGTTGTAGTTGTATGGCCTGTTGAAATGCTTGCCTATCTGCTTGGGCTTGTTGGTTCTGTAACTGTAACGCCTGTTGAAGTAATTGTTGCCCCTCACTTAGCGTTTTAATGAGTTCTTCCATGGTGTTCGGCTTTATATCCCACTTCTGACACCAAATTGTGAGGTTTGTACACAATATTGGTAAATAAACACAGTTAAACGGAGAATGTATATTCTTATTCCCAAGGTAACTTTTATTATCAACATATAACTCTTCTAATATTTTTTTTTATGTTTTCTTTCAGATAACCAAATAAAAGGATACAGGTGGTCTCCCGATATCTTCTGGAGAGGACAGCGTTCTTTTTGGCCAAGCGGGACAGAATATTTCAGGTAAGTCTTTGTTAGACTTCGGGTCTTCCTTTCTTTAACGTCTACAATATTGTTTGGGTCTTTTCTCCTTTCCGTTACTCAGATTCACTTCTTTTCTTTTAGTCTTCCTCTTGCCCTTGTCAAGAGTATCCTATTTTAACTAGTCTTTTCTCCTTTGCTTTATGACTTGTCTCCCTCTTTATTCTCTTCACTCTTCTAATAGTCTGAATTCCGTATTTTTTTTTTTTTTATTGAAACATCAGTCAAAATATGTCACAGTATAATACCGTGACATCAGACTTTTATTACAACCAAGTTTCATCACAAATTCATTTAATGTGATTTCCATTAAGGTTCATCCTTCTATATTCTCTAAATCAAGTGCGTCTATAAAGTTGACTATCGCACAACAAAGATTTACACCGTTCCCGGCCATTGCCTGCGACCACCAATCCCTTGCTTCTGGGTCCGCTGGGCGATAGTTGCCTAAGTGTAAGGATCGTTTTGTTATGAGCGACGTGCATTTGGTTATCAGATGTTCGATAGTTTCAGCATCGTTCATACAGAAACGACATCTGTCGTTGTTTACTTTATTTGAGTGACGAAGCCACAATGCTGCTTTTGTATTGATTGCATTTAGCCGAATTCGTAAAAACTGAGCCCGATGATGACGGGAGGGACAATTTACCAAGTATTTACATTGAACACCCAGTTTATGTTGACCAATTCCTGTGTCCAACGTTGTAACCATTTTACAACGCTGGTCGCAATTCTGGATCCAATGCATGGTATCGACCTTTTGCTTAGCCAATTGAGGTTGCATTATCAATTCATCAATGTTTGAATTGGCATGAGCAAGGATGTTTGTCAGGCGTTGTTTCCACTCTTCAAGTAATACTGAACTCCCAGGTCCAGGTCTAGTACAAAAGGGCTGATAGGCAGGTGGTTTAGATGGCATGATCATTTTTCTAAATGCCATCAGAGATTTCCAAATTACGCAAGCATGAAGCGAATTTATGGAAAGTTCATATCTTAGTTGGATCATTGAAGTGTAGGTTGGTAATTTCAAAACACGCCGCCAGAAAACAGCTTCAAGCTTCTGCCAGAAAGCTGCGTCAATGGACCATCCTGCTTCGGATCCATAAGTAATCGCTGGAACGACTTTCTGCAAATAGAATTTTAGGGTAGGAGTAAGTGCGAATTTGCCATAAGATTTGTCCAGAAGCTGGGCTTGGATTCCAAACTGTACCATTCGGGTTTTCAAATCTGCTTTCCAAGGAGTTTCACAGAGTGAATTGTTAAAGGATATCCCCAAATATCTAATTGAATCGACAACATCTAGTGGTTTTTTGTTAATATTCCAGATGAAAGGGCGTTGATTATTAGATTTTGGTTTGCCGATAATAATGATTTTGGTCTTGACGGTGTTAATTGACAAGTCATTGCAGTCGAGGTATTCGTTTATATTGGCCAATTGCCGTTGAAGGCCTATCTGGGTTTTGTCCAGTAGGACTATATCATCTGCGTAGATTAAGTGACCGATTTCGATGTTATTTAAGGTTGGTGGAAAGCATCTCACGTTTATTCGGTGGTCAGGTATATCGGCAATGAACAGTTTGAATAACTCAGCTGCCAATGGACATCCTTGTTTCACCCCTGTGTTTGTTGGAATTGGGTTGGAAAGAGCACCTTGGTTATTTAGTCGGATGCTGATTGAAGTGTTTGAGTGTAGCGCTCTTATTGGATCTATCAAGTTACTTGGGCAGTTCCATTTTTTTAGTTTAGCCCAGAGTTTTGAGCGATTGATGGTATCAAAAGCACTACGTAGATCGATGAAGGCTGCGTACAGTTTGGTTTTGGTCCTTTTGCTTTCCAATTTTAGAATTGTCATTAGAAGCAGGTTTACTTCCACCCCAACCCCTTTTGTAAAACCGGTCTGCCGGATGTCGGGGATTGAATTCGATATTGACCAGTGCGTGAGCTGTAAACGTAGAAAAGAGGCAAAGATTTTCCCAATAGTGTCCAACAAGGCAATCGGGCGATAGTTAGATGGGTCTGCCCGATTGCCCCTTTTATAAATTGGGACTATTATTGCTTCTCGCCAAGATCCAGGAATTGTTGTTGTTGTGGATATTCTAGCAAACAAGAGCTCTATTAATTTTGCCCATTCCTCCACGTTATCTTTTAACATGATGTTTGTTATTAAATCAGGGCCCGCAGCATTAGAGTTTTTCAATGCTTGTATTGCAGTTTTTATGTCGTCGGCGGTAACTCGTAGCCCCCATGAAGTTAAGTTGGAGTCTGGAACACTTTGTACTTCATGTTGTATGTTACTGAAGATTTTTGCATAATATAGTGTCCATTGATCGGGGGAAATGACGTTTGTCGTCGTCGGCTGATGTTTGGAATTCCCAGTGTTTAGTATAGCCCAGGTTTCACGGGAGTTATTCTGAATTAGCTGTTTTAATAGCGACTCCGCTTTATCTTGTTCAATTATGGTTTTTTGTGATTTAAGTCAATTACGATACAGTTGTCGCCGCTTTTGGATGTCATCGGAGATGGAACTTCCATTATCGGTGGACTTAATCAACTTCTTTAGCTTCCTCACGTCCCGACGCATTTCTCTCTTTGCCGATGTTATTGTCATGGATGAAACATGTTTATGTAAATGACCCATGGTTGAGTTGGAAGTACGTACGGTGACAAAGTCGGAGAATAATGGAGTATACTCAATCAGTGAATCGTCTTTGATGTCAAAATTCTGTCTTATTTCCTGAAGGTTCTTTCTGTTTATTCTGAGGCGATTGCCACCTGCAGTCACTGAAATCGGAATTTTATAAAAGCGAGAATCCGATGACCATTCCAGCAAACAGGTAAGTCGCAAGAGGTTATGATCGCTCGTTGACATAGGCAAGATTGTTAAAGCCAGGTTTTTCTCAAATAAATTATGTGAGACCCAGAAATAATCAATTATTGAATGGGTCTTGTTATTTGACCACGTTTGGCTTGGCGGTTGGTCCCCTGAGACATTCCCATTAACCATTAGACAATTCCTTGTGCGAAGAGCGCGGCTCCATAGCATGCCACGGATGGGGATGTCTTTGTCTAGAGCTGGCTTGTAACTCTGCGTTTCATGCTCGTATTTAAACCAGGCACAATTAAGGTCTCCTGCACAAATGATTGAGAGATTCCTGTATTTCAGTATGGCCTCATCAATAATGTAGAGCAGAGAACTCAGAAAAAGCTTGGTACTGATTTTGTGTGGATTCCAATAAACATTTAGAATGAGCAGGTGTGTCCGGGCGTCATCAGGTTGATGATTTGATTGTAGTAAAACGCCTTGTATAAAAGGATTTGGGGTAAATGAGGCCTTAAGCTGCCACCATATATTGATTTTGATCATCATTAATAGACCAGAAGAGGGGCGGCCCTTTGGACCTTTGACAGCAGGATTTAGTAGGATCGTAAAGCCATCTCTCATAGGGGGTGCACTTAGCCAAGTTTCTTGGAGGCAGATGATAAATGCCTTATCCAGATTGACATCAAATTGATTAAATAAATGGGAGGACCCCCTGGTATTCCAAGAGAGAATTTCACGTGTGCATTCATTTGCACGGACTGATGGCTAAATCCGATCTGTAGTGCTGTTCGTCGGGTTGTTCTTCGGGACCCAATTCGTCCCAGATCTTTGAGGTTCAACTCGTGGTGCTTTCTGTCTGAACTCCACGTATTTATGTTCACGATCTCTGAAGGCGGAGTGCACTGGGCTAGTTTTTCGATTATTTGTGACCAGATTTTGCGGTTCAATTGAAATATCAAAGCCATAGCTCAGTAATTCATTTGCGGCTTGCAGAATTGTGTTCCGTACTAGGGCAGATGGTATGTGCAAGAGCACTTGATCGCAGCATCGTTCCGTTGCATATTCCACAATTCTTATGTCTGCTGACACTATCGTTCGTAATGACGGAATGCAAGTAAATAATTTCATCACGTTCTTCCTGTTCATGTTCAAATCATGGTCGTCGTGATGAAGATTTTGCAATCTAAGTTTATACGGTGTTAGACCGACACTAGAACCCGATGAGGTAGATACCTGAGAGTGATAGTGAACTGACCTATTCCCATGTGAAGATATGTGTTTTGGATTCAATTGGGAAAACTTTTGTTCCTTATTTGGCTTCGTCCTCGTTGGATTTTTGTCAGTGTTCATAGGTCGATTAAGATCGTGTGTTGTCAGCGGTAAACGGGCCGATTGTAAAGCTTCTTGAGCTGTGTCCGGGCCAGAATTTTGATGGTCGATTGACAAATCCTCAGAATATGTAGATAGGTCGCAGATATCAATTGTGGGACTGGAAAGATTGTTTGGAGCAATTACTGAGTCAGAGTCAACTCTTTGACGTTTGTTCGGATGGGCTTTTGGGGCATCGAGCTCCCTTGCCTGTTTTGTTTGGTTTTTTCCAATATCTGGATCGTTTTGATTAGCTGCTTTTGCCTGATTAAATAATCCGGGGGTGGGGACCTTTGGTAAGTTTCTAATCAGGTTTCGAGAGTTCAGGGATAATGTACATTTCTTGACTCCCTGTCTTGAAGTTGTCGAGCGTGAGTTCAGAACAGAACGTTTGATGTGGTTTACAACGTTAAAGACATTTGCTTCTGTTTGTTTTAAGGGGTCGTGAAAGATGCCGAAGGAGGCTACGGACTTCGTCGCCGGGAGCTGAGATGAAAGGCCATTTATTGAAGGGGTTTTTAAATGGTCACAATCAGAAACTTCTTGAATTAAAGGAGATTTATTTGGACTACTCGCAGGAGCTTGCTGTGAAACAGAGATCAGGGAGTTGGATGTCTTTTCGATTAAAGTTAAGGTTTGACCTGCTGTTGAGTGGATTGTTCTAATAGTCTGAATTCCGTATTTCTCAACATGCGTCTCGGCGCTTTGCACCCAGTTAATATCGTAATAGCATTTCCTAAATAACTCGTAACCTGTCAGCGTTGAATAATACGTAGCGTAACGGTGCCCACTTTCAACATCAGAAATCGTCTACATGTGTTTTGTCCGGCAGCCATTCAATTCGTATCAGAGCGGTGCTCTTTCTTTCATAGTAATAGCTTACCGCTAATCAGCTGGGTCACGTTCATGGGTCTTCCGATCGATCCTGCGGGGTCACTCCCCTGCTTGCTCCCTCGCATTCATCCACTTTGGTTTACACCACTTCCGAGGGTCGCCTTCTGTCCACTCTGTCAGCCTGTAACGACTTTCTCTCTCTCACCTCCAGGCAACTTCGGGAAATCAATCACGGCCGCGTCCTCTTCTTAGCCGTGACACACGATCAGCTGTTCGTCTTGGCGTTCCCCGCTGACCAAGAACTTCTATCCTCGGGAGGCTCAGCGAGTCATCAGCTGCTCGGCTCGGCGCGGTCTCCGTTGTTACGAGCTCCGCCGCAGCTACTCCCTTCGGCAGATCAGCTGTTCTGTCGTACGCTGACTCTCCCCTTTTCCGCTTTCTCTCTGCCTCACATGGGACAAACTCAATAGCGATTTCTAACTATCGCATATATTATTAGTTTCTTTAACTTCTGATTAACTCGGTGCAACGGCACAACTTCCCTCTTCTGTTCAGCTGTCTCAATACCCCCAGTTCAAACCGTCCTCCTTCAAAAAACTCCTCCTCGGTCTCCTGGCAACCAAAACAAAAACAAAGAAGGGACAATTGTTGTCATCAAACTTCATCTCCCTCAAATCTTCTCTGTGATTGGCCCAGTGACCTGTCAATTACTCCCTTCCATTAGATATCATCAATTAACCCTTCATATGGTCTTTCTGCCTAGTATTAACAGAGCCTGAGCCAGCCGGTGTCTTTGTTACCAAATCTGCTCCATTTTTATCACACAGCTGCCATTTTTTTTTTGTTTCATCAAGAGCTGGGCTCGTGCACCTCAGGCTGAGCTCATCTTGCGACGGGAAACAAAACACAGTTGAACAACACAGAGCAAGGCTGCTCAGCTTATGCTGGATCGAATTGAGTGCCGAGCCTAAACACCCTTCCCTTGCTGGCTCAAATATCATACTGCAGTGAATGCAGTCACGGGTCGGGCCAGCTGCAGTGTCAGTGCGCCTACAATTTATGTTGGAACATCCCAAGTTTCACGGTTGGAGTCAATCGGACTCGGAGACGGAGAGTAGAATTTCTGTTGCAGGTAGGTGTTGGAGGAGGCAGAGGCCAGTCTGCCATAGCCCCGGGGTGGCATACTTGCCAACCCTACAGATTTAGGCTGTAAGCAGTGGGCTACTGCTTTATGAGCAGTCCTACCACCTACAGATAATCTTTTCTGCTTTCCTGCTTTAAAAAACTTTAAAAAGCAGTAGGATCTGTCACTGAAATCAACCCTACAGATTTAGGCTGCAGGCAGTAGGCTACTGTTTTTTAAGCAGTCCAGTACCGCCTACAGATAATCTGAACCTGCAGCCTGCTCGCCACTTTAAAAGCAGTAGCTACTGCCAACAGCCTAAATCTGTAGGGTTGATTTCAGTGACAGATCCTACTGCTTTTTAAAGTGGCGATTAGTCATTTATGTGACTCTACGACAGGCTGCAGGACCAAGCATGCAACACATAATTATACATTTTTAACATTTCAACATCTTTCATGTTGTGCTGTTTGATGGGTTGTTTATTTTAGAATGCTTCAATGGTGCCAACAATGTATGCTTTGGATTTTCCTGTGATGTCATTGTTATGGGAATTATTATTTCTGAAACTTGAAAAATCCTACATCTTTTTGGTCACAGAATGTTGGCAAGTATGTGATACCGAGATTCTAACCAGAACTGACAGTCAGGGCACTGGCAGAGGACTCAGGACTGACAGTCTGTCAGGTACATCAGAGAATAAATGACTGCCTGTCCTTCTCACTGAAGCCGGTAGACTCTACTGCAGCCTGTGCTTTCCGAGATGCATGCTGATCGCAATAAATACAGCTGTGTGCAACATTTCCAAGTTTAGTCCAAGAAAAAACTGTTTAATTTCGCCTTTAGTTGACACCTGGCTGGGAATTGAATAGGAAATATTGCACAAATATATTTTAAAGGCATGCACTTTTAGTTTTAAAAAAAGATTATTTTGAATTAAAGGCAGCAGGACACACTTTTCACGTATTGGAACTTTTTAAGAGAGTGCAAAATCTGATGAAAAGCAAACAGTACTTGGAAATTCCAATATACTGTAATTGTGACTATGGAAGAGTTTTCACCACAGTGAGGGAACAAGCCCACACAGACTAAATCACACTCTGGTGTTGTGATACCAGCTTCAGTGAGAACGAAGATAGGAAAGCCTGATGCTCTCAGTGCCAGGCACTGTAGCTCTGCTGCCCTTCTGGGCTTTTGTGTTTGCAGCAGGAGGTACAGGAGGTAGGCAGAGAGACACGGTAGTGGGCTAGTGGCTGGTAGTTTGTTGTTGCTTTCTTTGCTGTGCAGGTTTAGAAAGTGAAAGGTGCAGAGGGAGAGGTACCGTGCTTTTTGGGGAGAGATACACCACATGTCAGAATGAGGTGCAGGGAGAGATATATTGCATGAGGGAGACAGCAATGTGTGGTGGGGTTGGGAGTGAAGAAGAAAAATGGGAGGATGCGCCGCGGTAGAGTGTGGTGCATTTGACAGTAGCGTGGATGGGACGGTTGTAGTCATAGAGGGAGAAGTACACTGAGAATGAGCAGTTTAAGTAATAGTGAGGTAGGTTCAGAGAGCGTGGTCTATGAGAAATATAGCTAGCAGGGACTGGAGACAGGGTTTGCATGAGAGAGCTCAGCTGTTTGGGAGAGAGCCGTGCACTGTAGAAGTGAGAGTGCAGTGGTATACAGGGAGAACCCAGTGTTGGTTGCTTAGGGGAAGAGAGGAATATGCAGTCGGTGAAAGTGCTAGTGTGAGAGGGGTACAGAGAGGGATACAGAGACAGGGACTGTAGAGGGGTGAGGGATGTAAGGGGAGGCTGCAAGGAGAAGAATGAAGGGAGAGAGAAGCAGTGTGTGGGAAATGTGCGGGGAGGCTGAGAGGCACCTTATTGGGGTGAGAAGCATGTGGGTGACGATCGAAGCAACAAAGAGGTGTACCGTACGTATAAAGAGGGGTGCAGTGGGAAAGATTGGTGCACGAGCGAGGAGCAGTGGCAGACGGAGAACATGGGGATGTGCACACGTAATACCATATTGCAATTGGCATAATCCATGCAAAGCATGTGTCACCATACTGACATGTTTTCTAGTATATATGACGTTTTCTAGTATATATGAGTAACTTTACAAACTAGAGGCATGTTGTAACATGAGAAGATATGAGCCTGTGCCATGCATAACATGATGGCAGGACCTGAGATCTCAGGCTGCACTTGTCTGATTATAGAAGCGCCTAAGCATGTGAAGCTGTACTTTGCATAACATGGTTACACCTCACTCATGTGGCCTTATCTGACATTAGAAGGCAGTGTCTATGTACAGGAGGGCGTACTTGGTGACAATGATAAATCCCTCGCTCACTGAGTGAGCCATGGGGGCCTCCATCTTGTTGCATGAGGTTTGAAGAAATTCCCTACTGCATCCGACTGTATGTATGGTAGTGACTCCTGCCCCAGGCTGATTATGTCAGCGGAGGTTGATTTGCCCATTACTAGTTGGGGGCACAGTCACTGCCCAGTGCCTGAGCGGAGGAGCTGGCACTGTCTGCAACACTGGGAGCAGGGTGTAGGCACTGTCTGCAACACTGGGGGGATATGGCACCTCCTGCAACTCTGGGAGGGAAGGTGCAAGAACCCCCTGCAACACTGCAATGGTTTGGCCTCAGACTTTCTCCCTTACTCACGCTCCCTCCGATAATCACATGATCACCCTGTTCAGTCTCCTAAACTCTCCCAATCCCCCCTATTTTACTTCCAGCATTATTCACTTTTTCTTCCCTGCCTCTCCTTTAGTTTCTTTTTTGGCTGGAAGATATTTCCCCAAACTCTTCATACACCTAGCAACTGCAGCTTGTCTCTACCTGCCCCGCCCTACTATCCCCACACATACCCATGTTTGTGACCTCTTCCTGTCACCTTACCAGCCCCTCTACACTGCTCTTACTTCTTCCTACCCCTACTCTCCCTGTGTTGTCTGGACTCTTGTTCACCCTGTCATGCCATCCCTCCTGCCCCTTGCCTGTGTCATTTTCTCCCATTATTCATGTAGGTGGAGAGGGGTACATGCATATCCAGGGCTGGGGCCGGGGTTCCGGGGTCACACTAGCAGCAGATGCCATGCACAATCAATGTCGGAGAAGAGGCATAAGGCCTTAAGATACGACGGGCGCACAGGGGCATCCCTTCTATTATAGGAACACACTCCAGTGTGCCCCGAGCCAACTCCCGCCCTCAGCACTCCTGCATTGTGGGGCATCAGGGTTGTCACAGCCTATCTTCAAAGAGGCCGCCAAGAGAATGGGCAGGAAGGAGGCATGAGGGGGAGAGATGTGCATGTCTCATGTACTCACAAGTCCTATGTATTCACAGTTCTGATGTGCAGCCATATTTGGTTCCACATCCCCATACTTCCTACCCAGGATGCCAGGTGCTACAGCTATGTGATACAATTCCCCATGCACTCAGAGATCCATATACCAAGGCGTTGATCTACTTGCAGCTGGCCTGGTCCCTTGAGGTTGCAGGTGCTGTACCTTCAGAGAGGCATGGTTCAGTGGACTTCAATACTGTCAGTTGGATGTGGGTCCTTTCATCAGTGGCACAATAGGCGCTTTTCTTCATCTGGAAAATTGCATCTATCTCAAAAAGAAATTTATTATTTGTGTCCCCGAAGGTGGGAGAGGTGCTTATTTGCAGAAAACAGATTGTCCAACTATTATTACCTTGCTCTGCGTGTGTTATCTCATCTGTGTGAGTTTGGTAACAAGATTGAGATGCTTGATAGGAAAGCATAGGCCACACTCTTAAATATCACAAAGGTATGAATGGTGGTGTTTAGGGAACATGTTCTCTTCCAACTGAATAGTAATGCAAAGCAGGGATGCACATAAACACGCTGTCACTGCCCATCTTCCTTTCCCTGGGCATGTGCCTCTGCGCTTGTGAGACTTGCAATTTAAACAGTGCAACTGCATCTGCGTGCAGGCAGGCCGGATTAAAGAGAACTCCTCTGCCATTGTGCATGCGCAGCTCTGGTCGATACATAAAGCAGCCTCAGACAAACAAATATGAGTACTGTTTCAAAACACAATAAAACGACGAACAGTGCATGGTACTGCACTGTAGACGGTTGCTTCTTTAAATTACATTTAAAGTCTGTGTTTTTTTATGGATAGTTCTGCTTGATTCCACGTTAAGACTTGCCATACGTTGTTATGCCATATAGGTACCAGTTGTCAATGGTCGACGTGGGGGCTAGCCTTTGGGAGCGGTGCTCATCTACTTTTTTTTCGATGTTTTACTGTTCCTATACTTTTATTTTTTAAATAAACAGTTCCGGAATGGTTGTTTTAAAATAAAAGTGTGGGGAGAAGTTGAAATTGTACTTCAGTGCACTGCACTGAATGTTCCATTAAAACAGCAGGTATGCTTGAATGGGGGTTTGGACTGCACGTGGGAGGGGGTATGGCAAGTCAGCAGGGATTAGTTCCACTATTTCTTTTGGGACACTTTGACTACTGGGCGCAGATTGCCAGTTAACATATTGGCATACACTGTGGCCACAGTTTCCTTGCATCTGTTCCTTTCATTGGATTCCAGTTAAAACAATCATTTGCAAAGCCAACAACCTTTGCCCCTAGCATAGGCTTTAGCTAAGCATTTTCCAGGCTGTGTCATACTACGCTCATGTAGTAAGACGATTTACCTCCTAGCTGTTGCCGTATTATGAACAGTCAGTACCATCATGGCATTGTCTGCAAAATGCCTATGTCATGCCTGCACAAATGCTAAAACTGTTTGCTGCTTTGCCAATGCGTGTTGACACCCGAATGTTTTTTTGTATTGTTTCAATAAGTCCCAGGTGTTAAAGGTACATCCTTGCCACAGCAAAGACAGCAGCATCTCCAATGAGCCAGAGAGGAGGTTGGAAATCTTCTAGCGTTTGTGAATGGGCGATAGGGTATGGCCCAATATCAATGCACAATTTAAAAACTGCCACTGGGGGCACAGTCCATTTAAGGCCCTGTATTCAGAGAGTCTATTCATGGGAGTTGTATTCCCAAACATCTGGAGAGCTGCAGGTTGCAGACCCCATTGTCTAATCATTAAGTGCAAAGCTTCATTCATGCAACAAGGGTATCAATTTTAATAACAAAACACATGCCTCTTCGTTGGGTAAGCAGGAGGAAGGTGTTTATATAACGCATGGCTGTATTTTAGTTGCACCTTTTCTTTCGAATAACGTTTTCAATGATCTTTCCAGGATCTCAAGAGAGCAAAGAATTTTTTACTTTTGAGGAACAAAACAAGTGCTTACCATAAAAGGGCAGGTGCTGTGGCCTGCAGAAATTTCTAATCAGGTCACTCTGAAGTCCCTTTTATCATTCTTATTTCATAACTAATCATCTTTTTTGTTTTGTTTTGCATTGCAGTTTTTTACTCTAGCTCAAGCCGAGCATCACGGACAAATTCGTCATTAGAAGAGGTTCTGTAGAAGCCACCCACAGTGCATCACAGTTTCCATCAAGTTTTCTGTCCGTACCACCCTCTTTTTGTGCAAAAGAGATGAAAAGGCCTGATCAGCTAAGCACCATTGATCAAGCACAGCATCAATCGTGTGCTAACAGAGACAATATTATTGATTTGAATAGTGAAAAACCATCCCAGCCTTTACTGAAGTCCTATCCAAAAAGTAAATTTGGTACCCGTGAAAGAGCGTTCAGCTCAGAATGGTACAAAACCCGAAAATGGCTGGAGTATTCTGTAAGCAAGGATGCTTGCTTTTGTTTTCCTTGTCGTGTTTTTACCACTGGGTAGAATGACAAGGACATTGGGCCTCATTACAAGTATGGCGGTAAGGCAACAACGGCGCCGGTATCGCTACCGTCACCGTTGCTACCATACTGCCATACCAGGAGTTCTGCTCGTGGGTGCCTTGCAGCCACCAGGTCTGACCTGGCGGCCGTATCGACACCCGCGAGCAGAACATGATGGTAGCACCGGTACTGTTATAAACGGTACCGGTGCTACCACCCTCCCCGTTCCCATTGAGCCCAATGGGGCTCAAATGGGAATGGAGATGTACCGGGCCCGGCACCCGCGGAGGGGTAATTACCGAATAGCCCTGTAATTGCCCATTCGCGGGTGCTGGACCCGGATGCGAGTTTGGAGGTAGCCTTGATGGTAAAACCGACAAGGCAACCTCAACCTCATAATGAGGCCCATTGTCTTTACTGTAACTGGTTTTCGCAATTGGAAACATGCCTTGGAATCTGGCAAAGGTTTTGCGAAACATGTTTTAAGCCAAACACACACCTATGCTGCTCTTGCTTAGGCAGAAAGTGCAAAAAGAATGCAAAAAGGAGACACCATTTCCTTTTTATTAGATACAAAAGTAATTGAAAACAATAGGTATTACTTAAAGAGCATTGGAGAAGTGATTCATTTTCTTGTTGTTAATGATCTTCCTCTTTGTGATGACGCAGAAGATGTGCTGGCTTTCTCGGGTGGCTTGTTTCTAAAGCTGTTTCAATACACTTTGAAAAAAGATAAAAAGCTGGCTGATATTGCTCAAAAAATGCCAGAAATACCTCAAAAGATATTCAAAATGAAGTAATAGATACTTTAAAAAGCATGAGCATGGTTCTCTCTAAAATTGAGCAGCGATATGACAATTGTGATTCAAAGAGTTTTTGAATCAAAAGTGATGGTACTCGTGACAAATGCAACATTGAAAATGTGTCACTTACAGTACGTTTTGTAAGTAAAGCCAAACCAGAAGAGCATTTAATCACCCTTTTACAGTTAGAACAGTTGGATGCAGAACACATTGCCGAACAGATATTAAGCCACCTGACAAAATGTAATTTTGGACCATAGCACATTATAGCTCAGTGCTATATTCACTGCTATAATCATCAGCTCCATCTTGTTCTTATACATGCAATTCAGAGTGAACCAAGTGCAAAACGTTTCTTTGATTTATGTAATCTTTTGCATACTTTCTTTCATCACCATTACGTAAGCCAACGATATAAAGGGCCAGCTCTTAGGAGATTGCTTGAAATCAGATGGACTAGCCATTATGAGGTTACCAAATGTGTAGTTGAAAACTTAGAGAAGATTTCTGATCTTTTATCTGAAATATATAATGATGACAGTGCTTCATCTGAATTGCGTGCTGAGTCACGTGGCATATTGTCTCACATACAAAGAGAAAATGTATATATTGTTGGTACATTTTTATTACACTTGCTGTTAATCCTGAAACCAGCCAACTCTGCATTCCAAACAGCGCAAACAATTTTTTTCATTTGCTGTAGAGATTGTGCAATCTACACTTGAGGCTCTAAAAAGTATGTGCGCTGATCCAATGTTTTATGTTAAATATTGGTCTCCTTCTACCGCTGAAAATATTTCAGGTGATGTCACTCATTTAGACAATGGACCAAAAAGATGACGAACCCTAAATAGCTGATTTGCAGATTCTGTTGTATGTACCACAGTTGGACAATCTGAAAATGACAATGATTCTTCAGTCACAGAACAGCAAATACTAAAGAAATCACTGCTGCACATTCTTGACAGAGCAATTGCTGAAATGGAAACCAGATTCTCCCAGAAAAACACTATGCTAGTAGAAGCCATTGCTGCTCTGGTTCCCTCATCACAGCATTTTCTGGATGTCAATGCATGTTCACCTCTTTTAGACCTAAAACAGGTCAGCAAATCCACTTTGGAGGCAGAACTGGTAGTGGCAAAACCATTGCTGCAAGAAAACAAAAAAAAACACAGCAGGTTCAAATATTGCCACAATTTGTGAAGTGCTAAACAATTGTGCAGATGCTTTTCCAGGACTGCATGAAATATATGTCTCTGCACTGGTCCTAGGCATTTCAAATGCGTCCTGTGAGAACTCATTTTCTACTATGTCCCATGTAGTCACAGCCTTTCAGCACTCACTGCTTCATGATCGCAAAGAAAATCTGACTATATTAGCACAAGAGAAAGAACTGACAGAAAATCTTTGCATGGATGACTTTGTAAGGGAGTTATCAAAGATAAAAAGAAAACTACCCCTTTAAATCAGTTGCCAAAGGACTGTTCTCATTTGTCAAGAATACACCTTTTTTTGTAAGGATGTCTTTGTAAGGGAGTTTTTAAAGTTATAGAGAAAATTACCCTTTTAGTTTAAACCAGTTGTCAAAGGACTATTCTCATTTGTCGAGAATACAGCTTTTTGGAGAAAAAAAAATCACGTCTTGCTCATTTCTTCCTCTATTGTTTTTTTTCAAAGTATTTTTGTTTTTGGGGAGTACACCTTAAGTCTAACCTAATTAATCATAAATATTTATGCAGTTTGAATTCTACAAATGAAAAAAAATTGAAAGAACACAGATGGGCGGCTTGGTTAAAAAGGCAAGGACAAAACCGACGGTTTGAGCTTTTAGCTAGGTATGTGGTAGGCATTTGCTAGGCACTGCTACTATGGTGGTACTACCTGGCCATAGGTTTGCAACAGTCCCGGGACAATTATGTGATTACCTAGACTAGTGCTTGGCAAATTCCTATGTAATACCTATGCATAAGCCACCTGGCTTTGTCAATGCTTGTTTTTAACAGGACGTCAGTGCAAGGAACAGATAATAATCATGTGGCTAATAGCGCACTTGGTCAAGACATGTTTATTACACCATTAGCCATTTACTTCTGCAATACACTCTCAGCAGACTAAAGTGTGAAATTTCAGATTGATAGAGTGAGCTCCAAGAGATCTCAGGGGGATGTGTTTTGGGTGGCTAGGGGCAGGTAGTGAGTGTGGCCCTGGGCAGTGCATGGGTGGGTAAGTAACCAAACAGCTACAAGCTATGAGTCCTTTCTCACTTGCCAACTCCCACTTTGCTGTATTCGAATACAATAGTTTTGGATTAAAGGTGTCACCTCATAGCCCAAACTAAAAATAAAATGGATAAGATGTGCAGGTATGGACTTTGTAGAGCTCTTCATTTTTACACAAATTGCATGCAGAGTGCCAACCTAATAACAATGCTTGATGCCTGCCCTAATTGAAGATGCCAAGAATGGGACTTTCAGAATGTCTCTTCTACACTTGGGTGTCAGGCAGCCTGCCATGCCTGAAAATGTGTCACGGCAAGAATGATGACTTTGTTCCTCTTCACTCTAAGGGTACCTCTCATAATGATTCCTACCTAATCAGAATTATCCTTTGTACTTGGGCAGGTTTAGCAGCTTACCCTGCCTGCCAGAGACTCGGGCAAGATGGTGAGTATGGGCCGTGTTTCAGTGCTTTCTGTTGTACGTAAACAAGAGTGGAAGACTGCCCGGCCAGAGGATGTCATGGCTGCATGAAGTACTGATCCTCATTAGCTCATGCAGTTTGGATAACTGTCCATAGTGCCTGTATGGAAACAGAATCTAACCCGTGTATTGTTTGTGCTAGAGGCCTGGAAGGCTATATAATGTAGCTCCGGGGTGGGTTAGGCTACTCTCACACCAACTGGAAATTGGGCCCCCCCAATTACACCTCTTGCTCACCTATATGATACATTCTGGAGCCGGGCCTGAGTTGCACCCTGGTAAATTCCGCTCCTCTCTGGCCTACCATGGCTCGGGCTGGCATGCCATTACCGGAGCCTTACTTGATGGAAGATCCACCGACATATCCAATCGACAGCTGCTACCAACACCCTGTGGGAAAACAACAGCACTTAGTAGGAAGGTAGATATGTACAAAATACACCCTTGTGCAAGAGTCCCCATGATGTGGCTTAATGTTACTCTAGTATATGATATGATATGAATAGTATAATTTAACACAAATATGAACACTGTAGAGATGAGACAATTAGCAGCTGGCGTAGAAATGAAAATGTCCTTCATTCCAGAATTCCTCTATTGCTGGTTACAATCAGGTGTCACCATCAGGGTTCACCATCTACACTGTTAATTGTATTATATGCTCTTACTCTGCCTGGGCCGACTAGTATCGTTCAGAAGCTCAAGGGCTCTGCATGACTGTAGTTTTTCTTTCTTTATTTTATTTGAATTTTTAAAGTGCTCACACAGCCCGGGGGCATCGAGGCGCTGTTACAAGAGTATGTCTTAGTTTCGTATTTATAATGGCTTAATACCCAAAGGTTTCTAAGCGCAGACCCGGAGGTCAAACCTGTGTTGCTTGTGTCCTCTTGCTGCCAAGGCGAACACGTTGCTGCTGAGCTATCCTCCCGGGACTATTTCTCCACTTGTTCCCTCACTCCTTGAGCGCTTTGAAATACTTGCCTTCTTGTAGAGGCGCTTTACAAATAAACATTACCATACCTTACCATTTATATCACCAGCAGCACTCAACAAACATCCATTCGCTAAGGTTCTCAGGTCTGAAGCTCATGGAACACACACACACACATCTGACATGCCAAGGGTTCCAAACATCATGCCATTCGTGACATCATTCAGTCCCTATCACTCAAGCAATGCATTAATTCAGGAAAAAAGCACATACCGCCTTGGCTTAACATGTCCTGCCAATTGGACACTGTACAACATATGCATGGGAACAAGAAAGGCAAACACTGAGAAGGCACCCGCAGTAAATGAACCCCAAAAGTAGTGACAGAATCCGACCATGTCCAGTCACTGAATAAAGAGCATCAACACATCCTTCTCCTTCCTGCCAAGGACAGAACACATTCGAGGGCGCTTACTGTACCCGAAGTCTAAAGGCCATCATTTGATTGCCTTCTGGGCCAGGACACACACAGATCCAAGCCAAGCGGCCTGGCATTGCCAGGCGTCACAGTCCGTAAAGTGTGCAATTACCCCATACTCCAAGTGAATAGATCTAGCCAGTCTTGCCCAAGAGGGAATCGCTTTACTTGGCCAAATGTCCAAGGAGCCATCCGACATGCTAACTCTCACACGATTGTCCCTCACTGAGCCTCACCAGTGAGGTGTTACTTGGGACTCTAGGATCCGCAGGCGCATTCGTGTGCTACTTCTGGTGACTTTGCAGCACTGAAGAGTGATGGACGCAGAAGCTTTGAATTAATCATAACTGGTGGCCATTGCTCTGGACAGCCTCGCAAGCCACTGTTTTCCGCCTGCTATGTTATTGCAGAAGGGGGGAAACACACCCAAATCAACCTTGATTCCACTCCTAAGGGGGCAGTCGAACCCAAACTGTAAGGTCGCCTTCGTTCTGCACAAGACCACAAGCAACCGAAACGGTCCTTTACTTGGAGTCATCTGTGAGTTGTAGCATGCTACTATAGGCAAACATGTTGCAGTGCTAAGAAGGCTGTCTCTTACATTTGGAAAGTACCGCTCCCCCCCACACGGCCCCCCCCTGTGGACAATAGCCCTCTCAAGGCTACAAACCTCTCCCATCACTTCCGGACAACACAGCAAGAATATTGCAAGATAATCACCCATTTCTGAACTTGCACCTAGAGGATATTGATATAATTGACCTGTTCTGATATTACAACTAGGGAATCAAAATATTACAACATGTGTTCCAATTTAGTGCTTCATTCTGGATGCCTCCTGGATGAAAAGCTGAGTCGGCCCTGTCCCGATATTCGAAATTGCTATGTTGCCACTAGGTAATCAAAATATTACAATAGTATGTGTATAATATAGTGCTTCATGCTAGATGCCTACTAGATGAAAGGCTGAGCCGGCCTTGTCGCAAGATTCGAAATTGCTATGTTGCAAGTAGGGAATCAAAATAGTACAGTGATATGTGTATTAATGATTCATGGAATTATTTGCGTTGAAAACGCAGATTTGCGCGCCTTTCTGCCAAAAATCCCCATATTTCAAACAGGGATTTTCGGGCAGAAAGGCGCGCAAATCTGCGTTTTCGGCACAACTAATTCCATGAATCAGGCAGAATACTGGATGTCTACTGGATGAAAGGCTGAGTCCACGCTGTCATGAGATTCGGAATTGCCAAGTGCAGGCTGCTCTCCTGAGCAATCTGCCGGCAATGAATAAATGGCCAGATACTGCGTCACAACAGTAACTCTATAAAGGCCCAGTTACGGGATAAGGTAATCTATTTGAAAGTTATCATGAACATTGCAATTCTGCGGTCACTAAGAGGCATGAGGCCACATGCCTTCTTCCTTAAGAAGGCAATGGAACTGCAGGTTGGCTTGCAGTCTATTTAAACCAGGCAGGGGGCTGGGGGCCATTGTGTTTCGTGCAATATATGGTCACACCATCACCCCTTTAATTATTGGTCTCTTAGCCCTGAGAATCAGGACATGTTCCCGTTATGGATAGGTGGATTAAATACCGAATCTGTACCCTAGGAATGAACACACCGCTAATCAGCTTGTAATGTTGCAAACAATTCCCTTTAGTAGTTTAACAGCTCGTGAGCTCGTTGCGTCCTGTACTAAGCTCCAGCTGTGCACCCTATAAAGAAGCAGAACCATACTAATGATAGAGGGTGGTTAGAGGAAGTGAGTTTGAAATAAAGGATGTTAAAAATCTAGGCCTCTGCCTTATTGAGTATTAAACTGATTGCTGCAGGGGGAGCTTCCTTACATAGGCTGTCCTGGCTTTGGGAGTGGACATTGTAAAGTAGGAAACTGCTGTAATAAGCTATTACAACTGGGGATACTGCTATAATAAGATATTACAACTGTGGGATACTGCTATTACAACGGTAGGAAACTGCTGTAATAAGCTATTACAACTGGGGATACTGCTCTAATAAGATATTACAACTGTGGGATACTGCTATTACAACGGTAGGAAACTGCTGTAATAAGCTATTACAACTGGGGATACTGCTGTAATAAGATATTACAACTGTGGGATACTGCTATTACAACGGTAGGAAACTGCTGTAATAAGCTATTACAACTGGGGATACTGCTGTAATAAGATATTACAACTGTGGGATACTGCTATTACAACTGTAGGATACTGCTGTAATAAGCTATTACAACTGTAAGATACTGCTGTAATAAGCTATTACAACTGTAAGATACTGCTGTAATAAGCTATTAAAACGGTAGGAAACTACTGTAATAAGCTATTACAACTGTAAGATACTGCTGTAATAAGCTATTAAAACGGTAGGAAACTCCTGTAATAAGCTATTACAACTGTAAGATACTGCTGTAATAAGCTATTAAAACTGTAGGAAACTCCTGTAATAAGCTATTACAACTGGGGATACTGCTGTAATAAGATATTACAACTGTGGGATACTGCTATTACAACTGTAGGATACTGCTGTAATAAGCTATTACAACTGTAAGATACTGCTGTAATAAGCTATTACAACTGTAAGATACTGCTGTAATAAGCTATTAAAACGGTAGGAAACTACTGTAATAAGCTATTACAACTGTAAGATACTGCTGTAATAAGCTATTAAAACGGTAGGAAACTCCTGTAATAAGCTATTACAACTGTAAGATACTGCTGTAATAAGCTATTAAAACGGTAGGAAACTCCTGTAATAAGCTATTACAACTGTAAGATACTGCTGTAATAAGCTATTAAAACGGTAGGAAACTCCTGTAATAAGCTATTACATCGTTTTAGTGGGGCCATTTCTTTATGGCATGCTAGTAGTGATCACACAACTAACGTGTGGTAGGAAATTAAGAGGCGTGTTTGTAGATGGCTCAGCGTGTTGAACACTCGTTGGTGTAGATTCAAATCCTGCCAGGGCCTACTCAGCCTTTCATCCTTCCAGGTCGATAAATGAGTACCAATTTCGATTGGGTAATGCTAGTAATTTATGTAAATATGCCCATGTAAAGTTCTCTACATCAAAGCGCTGTATACAAAACATATTATTGTAGTGATATCAAATGCGACCATGTATTAGAAGGTTACGAAGCTTTATTATTTTCATCTATATTAGTTGCAGTTCAGTATTAAAAATGTTGACTTTTGGGGCGATGGTAGTGCTATATGGTAACATTTAAGAAATAGATGTATTTGTGGGACCGTCATTTGAAATTTCTGAAATTTCCCACGCCCTGAACTTGTAATGGCAAAGATGAATAAAGCGGCTTGTGAAGAACAGGGAGAGAGTGGTTGAGGGTACGTTTCTGCTGGCTAGGAAGGTGCGGGTTTCCCTGTGCCTTTTGTCCATCTAGGCTAGTTTGGGGGAACCCTTTTCCACCCCAGCCATCCATGAAGGACCATGGAGGTAATTAAGTAGAAAATAATGAATGGGCTCGCAGAAGAGGAAGTGAAGGCAGAAAATGACTGGAAACCATGGCGACTGCTTGTCCGCATCAAAGCCCCACTTTCCCCCTTGGTCCCACGCCACCCGTGCGGCCCTGATCCAGGCACGCACAGAAGAGCGCGTCTGGGCCTTTCTAATAACAAGACACTTGTCTCAATGCAGCTGCCCCTGAGCAGGTTCTGACAAAGCGTAGGGGGAAGAGCAAACAAGGATGGTGTTGCGTCGCCTCACGTGCTAATCCCGTCTCGCTCTTCCACTCCATCCCTAGTCTTCCCGGCCACTCCGGGTCCATCCTTCAAAACTCAATTCCTGTGCCGCGTCCACATGTGCACAGAGCAACCCTTCTCCTCTGCCCGCTCATATCACGGTCGTGTTTTTGTGGCAGCCATTTGTGTTCCTCCTTGTAAACACTGTCCTGTATTAGGCCTGGCAGAGGAGTGCTCTGGCTGTCAATACACAAACAGCCGATGCCGGGGTTTTAAGGATAGCAACAATGAATACTGAATGTTTGGGCAACTCTAACATGTAATGAATTCCTTTGGGGATTATTTGTACATATTGGGTAATTCAGAAAAAAAACAGACCAGCGTTTACTGTTCACTGACTCAGCAGACTTAACTCCTCCTAAACGCACATTTCAGGCCCAGCAAGAACAAGATGGACCAAGCATAAAAAGAGTCCCTTAGGACCACGAGTTTAAAACAGATACAACAGAAACAACTCGAAAGCTATGTTCTGGTACAGCCAAAGAACTGCCTGTTCGCTTTTATTTACATCTAAATTTGGACAAAGCAAAATGTTCTAAAATCAATGAAGAAACCGAGAGCTGAGTACCGTGGGCCGCTTTGATGAAAGACAATGGAACCTGGCAGTCCTACTTAGTATTAGCACATGGACATCATTATTGACCTCCTCGCCCAATCCCAATGTTTAGAGTGCATTCAATAACTACCAGTATGGACTGCATTCTGCACATTCTATTTTCAGAAGCACAAAGGGAAACAACAATGCAATTTCCAGGCAAGATTTTCTTTCAACAATACACTTCCTTTCAGGGAAGATTTTGTTTGCTAATTAGCACAAAATAGAAAAATGCATTCAATTTCTTATAGAGAAACCCTTTACTTTACATGACACCTCATGCATTTATTTATTTGATCGATTTAGCATTTGTATGGCACCTATACAGAAAGAATTTGTTTCCAGGTGCCACAAGACAAAACGAGGGGGAATGGGGGAGCAGAGGAGAAAAATAACAGTAACGGGCCTACTAGGCCTTGTGATATTCGTTTTGTGCAAGTGCAGGATCAAGAAGTGCAAGGGGGCAGATCAGGGCGAAGGGATGGGATAAGGAGTTGGTGTGGGGAGAAGTGCAGGAGGGATGTGTCCGAGGGGCTGGGAAAGTACTAAGGGCATCCCATGAGGGCAAGTGCCAGAGGCACCAGTGGTGGGGGTCAATTAGTGCGCGGACGAGGGTGAGCAGCCTCAGAAGGCTAGACAGAGAAGGGTGCCTGAGAGCAAGCGCTGGTAAGAGGAGGTGCTGGGGAGGACTGGTCGAGGGAGGGCCTGACCCCAATACAACTCCTAAGGGATACAGGCAACCAGTCGCAGCGTCAGGAGGAGGCTAGCAGGGGTGGGGGAGAGTGAAGGAGGAGGAAAAAAGGAAAGTCTTGAGAAGCTTCCGGAACTTAAGGGGATCCGGCTCAAGTTAAAGAGGGGAGGGGAAGCTGTTGCAGCGGAAGGCTCCTGCCGAAGAACGAGATCTACCCCCCACTCTCTGCTTGGAGAAATGCCTGATCTGCAGAGAGTTTGAGCTAGAGGACCAAAGGACTCTAGCAGGGAGGTATTTCGGGAGAGAGAGTTGGATGTAGCGGGGTTCCAGGCCACAGAAAGCCTCGTGGATGAGGCAGAGAGTCTTGAATTTTACTCTTGCAACCATGGGGAACGAATGGAGATATTTTAGGGCTTGGGAGATCTGGTCCCTGGGATCGAGGCCAAGTATAAGTCTCACAGTCCGATTCTGGTTTAGTGAAAGAGGGCAGAGGGAGGAAAGAGGATTAAGGAAGAGACTGATTCCGTAATCCAGCCTGGAGAGAACCCGAGTTTGGGAGACATTGATTTTCTGGGAGAAGGTGAGGAAAGAGAGAATGCTTCTGAGGAGGTGAAGTTGAAAGTGGTCCTTCTTGGCAAGGTCAGCGATATGAGGTGAGAAGGAGAGAGAGGAGTCGAAGATGACACCCACGTTTCTAGCCTCACACGATGGGGGGCCAAGGGGAACAGCCAGAGTGTAGAAGGGAAGGAAGGGGTAGGAGTTCCAATGAGAAGGATCTCAGTCTTACTGGCATTAAGGCAGAGATGGTTAAAAGCACACCATGCCTGAATAGCAGTCAGACAGTTGGGAATGAGAGAGGAAGGAGAAGAGGAAGAGGAGGGAAGCTTAAAGGAGTGATGCGCGTCGCCAGCATAGCACTGGAAATGAGGAGAGAAAAAGGAAATCATGTGGGCAAGAGGGGCAAGATAAATGTTGAAAAGCCACATTGAGAGGATAGAGCCCTGAGGGACACCGCCAGTCGAGAGTGAGGTAGAGGAGAGAAAAGGACACAGTTGCACTTGGGAGGGGCGATTTGAGTGGAAAGAGATCAATCAATCCAGTGCTTGGTCCGTGATGCCCAGGGAATCCCAAAGCTGATTTATGAGAATGGAATGATTGACTGTGTCAAAGGCAGAGAAGAGATCGAGTAGGATGCGGGCAGAGGGAGAGTTGGAGTCAAGGTTTGAGAGCAAGTCATCATGGGTGTTCAGGAGAGCAGTTTCCATGCTGCTCTTTGCTCTGAAGCCAGATTGGTGGTTGTGGAGGCAGCCAACAGATTCAGTGTGTTGGATTAGTTGAGCGATGAACAATTTCTCCAAGAGTTTGCCCAAGAAGGGGGTAGTGGAGCTAGGATGGTAGTGAGCCGGGCAGGAAGGGTCCACAGATGGCTTTTTTAAACCTGTTCTAGTTCAACCAAGTTGCAAGTAAAATGCTTAGCACCATGTTATTTAAATGCTAAAAAATAAAACCACATTTAATTTACTCAGTTTGTTTATTTACTTTACTTATTCTTAAAGCACAATTTGTTTACTTCAGCATGAAATCCCCAAAACAGAAATGGCTATTACTATTGTGTGCTTATAGCCTTATAGACCTCCGAAGGTGTAATTATCGCCTGTGATAATGACTCTTCCCCAATTTATGGCCTTCGGCTTCACTCCCTCAATCTATAAGGCTCTATTAGCAAATGGAGATTGTTACAGACCTTATTTAAGCCAATCAGAATGTTTAGAGTGCAGTCAATAACTACTGATAGTGAGTGCATTCTGAACATTCTGTCTTCAAAAGCAGAAAGCGATACACCATTGCAATTGCCAGGCTAGGTTTCTTTTAACAACACTAGGCCTCATTACGACCCAGGCGGTAGGGGGTTAACGGCGCTGGTAGAGCTGCCAGTGCTGATAACCCCCTACCGCCTCATTACGGGGTCCCGCGAGCAGGCCAGGATGCTAACAACGGGCCCGTCATTAACTGACCCGTTCTTAGCATCCTCCCCATTCCCATTGAGCCCTATGGGGGCTCAAATGGGAATGGGGAGGTACCGGGTCTGGGTTCCTGTAATGGGGAAATACCGGGCCCTCCAAGGTCGGAATGGCCCAGTATTTCCCATTCAAGGAACCCGGACCCGGTACCCGGTATGGGGGTAGCCATGTCGCTAAAAGCGGTATGGCTACCTCCATACTTGTAATGAGGCCCACTCTCTCATTGGGGGGACCTCTTATTTTTCTTTGGCTTCAACATGGTATTGAACACACAAAAGAGGAAGCTAAAACATGGGAAAATGCTTTGACTTTCTTACAGAGAAATGATTTACTTTTACATGACATCTGCTAAACGTTCGTATTGGGAACTCTTTGAGCTTGCTTTCAACAAACCTTACCATCAAACATTGCACTGAAAGTGCCTGCCAGTCTTTTTTCAAAGGAGTCTTCTAAGAGTTAATTACTTAATTGGAGGTGTAAACCTTCTACTGGTGAAATAAAATGCCTTAATCAGGTCTGCCTTCAGCCACTCGATGATTAAGCACTCTCTGTGTCCTTCACTGAAGTCCTGTTAAAAAGAAGCATTGGCAAAGCAGTATTGGCTTGTGTATAAGTATTATGCTTTTTCCAGACCCCGCTATTAGATGCCCAGGTACTTGAACCACTTTGCACCTGCTACCATTGATGGTCAGTTAATACCAGTACAGCTGTGCCTTTCCCATGCCTACACAAAAGCCCAAACTGTTGGCATTGCCAATGCTTGTTACAAGTGTGAGCGAGCGCTTTCAGCCTCCTATTTGTCTGCACAAATAGTTGGTTATCAGAGTTTTTTGGCCAACGATTAAATGTGAGATTCACTAATGAGATGACAACTGCTGTAAATCTGCTAAAACACGCGGGCCTGATTTACAAAGAGTTTTTTCAGTGAGGTTTTCTTATTGAAAAATGCTTTTATAAATCAGGCACGCTGTCTCTTATGCTGGGCTCCCTTCTGGAATCCGAGTGTATCTGAATATTCTACAAAGTCTTCCTTTCCTCCAGTATTTACACTTTTAATTGTCATGCCTCTTACAAAAAAAGAAAAAATATATATTCTTTAAATAGCTTCCATTTTGAAACCCCTATCTGAGCTGCTTCCAATCTCTGTTTTTATCACTCTAGACATTTTGACACTCCCAAATGCCGCCATAAACTCATGATCTGGTTTGCCCGCCAGTCAGGCTCATGCCTGGATCCCCCACCCACATTAAAGTCTGTTTTTTATGTCTAACGTGGGTAGGGACCTTAACAAAGAAACATGTCCCACTGCCCAGAGCCTTTCAGTCTCATAAAAGACAGAAGAGCATGATTCATTTTTAGCGCACAGCTAGGGAGAAATAGCGTATGAGGAGGGATAAAAAGCTTGTAGCTGTTGTTCTGTTTGGTTATTTACCAACCCATTGACTGCCCACGGCAATGCTGATCCCTATGCCCAATCCCATCTACTTCCTGCCCATCCCCGTCCAAAGCACATCCTCCTGGGACCTCTTTGAGTTTGCTTAAATCAAGCCTTAGTGTCAAAGTTTGTGCTCAAAGTGCCTGCCAAGGTTTTTTCAAAGTAGTCTTCTGAGAGTTAATGACTTAATCGGAACTGTAAATAGCTCCTGGTGTAATAAAAATGTCTTAACCAGGTCTGCCATCATTCACTTGATTTATAAGCACTATATGTGTCCTTCGCTGAAATCCTCTTCAAAACAAGCACTGACAAAGCCAACAGTTTTGGCTTGTGTATAAATATTAGGCATTTGTCAGGCACTGCTATTATATGCCCAGGTACTCACACCATTTTGCAGCTGCTATCCTCAATGGCCAATTAATACTAATACGGCAGTGCCAGCCAAATGCCTTTGCCATGCCTACACCAAATGGTTGCAATTGCCAATGGCTGTTTTTAAATGCCTCACTCACCTACGACGGACTGGATTTAAGCGAGGTAAAAGGGTTTTTTATAAACAGAAAAAGATGCTCCACTCTCCTGCATGGACATCCAGTGCCTCTGGGGCTGTGCCTATCACATTCCAGAAGGCATCCCTTATTCACAGCACCCTTCACTTTCATGGGATCAGACCAATCCCAGATGGGCAACAGGGAAGAAGAGCACAAGGAAAGGCCAATAGGGGCTTTTCAGACCCCCGCATGCTCAGCAGTGTTCAAAATATAGTCAGTTGAGCTTTCTTCTTATCTTTACTTGTTCACTGATGAAATAGGAGTAGAAAAGCCATATAGTATGCAAAAGATCAAAATAAACCTACAAGAACCCTTGAAAAGATCAAGGGGAGCTGGAAAATACCATCAGTGGAGTAATTACTGGCCACAGTTATATACTTAAGAATTTTGATTCTTAACCTAAACCAGTGGAATCATATCACTGCATTAAGAATACATCCTATTCAAACACTTGTTAAAAATTAAAATGCAAGAGGGATCATGAAATCAATATCCAATTCATTAAGGATCTGTCTATTATTAAGCATTACAAGTAACAGGCTTTTCTAGCAGATCTTGAAATTTCTTAAATAACAAGTGACATAAAACCCTATATATATATTATTGAGAATAACCCTTTGTGATTAAGCGCGTATAGAGGTTTTCAAGTTTATCAATTGCTGAAAAAGGATCAAATGAGATCCAAAACGCATTAAACCTACTTATGAGACAATCATTTCAAAGTATAAGAAACAAGTCTTTTCTGCGAAGCATCTCTGCACGATTATCTTGATAACATTTGTAAAAAAAGGTTTTGTGATTCATGATATGATATGTATATTTGAGGAAAGTATCATCATGAGTTTTGACTTATGCTTCTTATTAAAAAAGCTCTATGGCTAAAACCTTGCGTACAGGGGCCGGCACGCTCCAACTATTTATAAAGGCAAAGTAGGGCAGGAATTAAAGTAACATTGAAATGATATGGCATTTATAACGTGCCTATGCACAAGTGTTTCAAGGCGCGACGCGGCAGGGAGGGAGGACAAAGGGAAGACAGACAACGATCTTACTAGGCCAGGTGTCATTCAGATCGCGCAAGTGCATGGGAAGAGGTGAAGGGAAAGTGCAAGGGGCAAGGGAGAGGGGAAAGTGCAGTACAGGGATAGTAGAATAATAAGATAAATAATAAAGGGCCAGCTGGTGGCAAGTGCAAGGTAAGTGCAGACAAGTGCTGGGAGGGGGGCTGTAGGGATACAGAGATAGTCCCGCAGTGCAGGGTTGCCAGGGAGGCAGTGCAGGGGGCAAGTGGCTGGGCCAGGGACCGAGATCAGTGAGAGTGGCCCAGTGCAGATTCAGTGCAGTTTCAATCAGGAATTTAGCAGGGGAGAGGGGGAGAGAAAGCAGAAGCAAAGAGGAAGGTTTCGAGGTGCTTCCGGAACCGGAGATGGTTCTCCAAAAGTTTCAGGGAGACAGGAAGGCTGTTCCAGAGGGAGGCCCCTGCCGCGGAGAGAGATCTATCCCCAATTAGTTGTTTGGAGAAGCGGCTGACCCTGAGGGAGTTGGAGGCGGATGAGCGTAGAGCTCGAGAAGGAAGATATTTAGGAAGAGAGAGTTAAAGGTATTTCGGCCCCAGGCCCCAGACAGCCTTGTGGACAATGCAGAGGGTTTTGAACTTAATCCTCGCAGCCACTGGGAGCCAGTGCAGAGATTTCAGTCCTGGAGAGATACGGTCCCTGGGCTTGAGGCCAAGGACAAGTCTTGCAGTCCTGTTCTGGATGAGTTGCAGAGGGCGGAGAGTAGAGGCAGGCAGATTTAGATAGAGGCTGTTACAGTAGTCCAGCTTAGAGAGAACCAGGGCTCTAGAGACAGTGAGCTTCTGGGGGAAGGAGAGGAAAGGAAGAATACCTCTGAGGAGGTGCAGCTGGTAGTGTGACTTCTTTGAAATGTCACAAATGTGAGGAGAGAAGGAGAGTGTGGAGTCGAAGATGACCCCGAGGTTTTTTGCCTTGCAGGTAGGAGCAGGAAGAGGGCCAAGGGAGGCCGGCCAGAGAGCTGCAGGGAAGGAGGGAGTGGGTGTGCCGATGAGTAGAATCTCAGTCTTACTGGCATTAAGGCAGAGGCCATTGGTGGCACACCACTCCTGGATAGCAGAGATACAGTCAGAGATGAGGGAAGGAGCGGAGGAGGCCGAGGGTAGGCTGAAAATGAGCTGGGTATCATCCTCATAGCACTGAAAGTTGGGGCAGAGGGCGAAGCGGTGGGCAAGGAGTGCCAGATATTGGTTGAACAGCCAGGGAGAGAGGTTAGATCCCTGGGGGACACCACAGGTAGAGAAAATGATGTCAGAGAGGAAGGAACCATTAAGCTTCGAAGCTGTGACTAATTTAGATTTGTGAAATACTGTTTGCAACATTAACGAGAAATGTGATAGTACATGGAAAAAACAAAACACCCTTTCCCTCTGAGCTGGTCACCTCAAGCAAGGCACAAAATAGACCTACTTGACAAGAATCTCGATTGTATTTGCAGTGAAATTCCCTCACTCGCATATGCGGGGCCTGAGTCCCAAGAAACGCTCAAGACAGAAAAGGATGCATTTTCTCACTTGCATGTTTCAGTGAAATGCGCAAAGGTGACCTGTTGGTTTCTCTAGGCTGTGCACCAGGACAGATGATGCGTTTACCAGTGACCCTGGCACTACTGTATCATAGGCTCTCAGCATACATCCGAACACTGTAGAGAAAGGAATTTTCAGCAGGTAAAGTTGATGAATCTGCAGACATTGAGATGTGTCTGAGAAACCATTTAATGTTGACCCTTTGGGTTCTCCTCTCTTCATGAGGTACCTTCCCCTCTCTTCAACCCACTTATGATCTTCTGATGCTCCCTAGCAACCCTTAGTTCCAATGTTCCGCTCTTGGAAAGTCATTTTTTTATTTAAAAAATCCAACATTATGTATCAAATTGACTAACCAGCTGCTTTCCAAAGCCGGTAATTTACTGTTGGATTATTTTTAAATGCATATATTTTAACTTAAACAATCAATCCCAGAAATCATTAAAAGCGCCATGGCATTCTGCCTTATACTATGACTTAATCGCCTGGCGTACAACCCTCGGAATCCATGTGCCCTTAATTATGAGCTTCTGGGATTCTCCTTGAGCACTGGGATACCGTAAGACATTTTGAACTAATTTCCTATGTTGTTTGCAATTCACATTTTTCAAAACAGAGCACTTTTGACTAAATAGAGCATTTTCTCATGGTGATGTGTAGAGGCTCTTCTGCAGTGATCCCAGTGTACCATGTAGGGTAACAGCGGACACCCAAGTCCTCAGTTCAGCTGAGCATATGGATGCAGTGACTATGTTGCTCTGTGAATTTACATCCTGCAATGGAGTGTCTAAGCCAAAAAACTGCCAGGTGCCACCACAATCATCAATGACCACCGGGCCTAAGTCCAAAGAGGAGTGATGATCTGAATCCGAGGGTAATCCCGCAGGGATCAGAGGTTCCCGCAGAATGAATACGCAATCCAACCTGGAGGACGACCTTGCTGCAACTTGGGAAGGTTTCTGTTATGAGTACCCATACTGAAACACTTGTGTATAGGCGGGTTATAAATGCCATATCATATCATATCCTACTGTACAAGAGAAGACATTGCAATCCATCTACAGAAAATATCAATTGAGCTCTCATGGAGCTTTGCAGAAAGGAGAAAGACCTTCTCTGAATGGGATCTAGCCAAATATCTCGTAACCAAGCTTTTTCAGACCTGCAAGAACCACCCGTTTCCTGCGACAAGGCCTCCCCACTTACTGAGCAGTGTGGGTATCGTTTTAGCAATCCTTCACCCCGTTATTGCTCTGCTAAAATGCCTCGTTCTATGATCAAGGAACTGTGTGGTACGACCAGTGTATGCCACCTCCGGGGGGCCTGGTGATAGTTGAGTGCAGCCTCTATGGAAGATGCCTTACACCAAACCAACTTTTAGTCGCTGCTTATTGGCTCAAGGCAATACAAGTCTTGAATAACTGGTGGTGCTCCTTCATCCTGGAACACATGCTCTTGTCAGAAAACCGAGATGCTCGGATGTGAAGTTTAAATGCAGTTCAGTGGTTAGATGAAACCTGCTCGAAAAGCATAGTGGCTAATTAAGCATAATCAGCAACAGAGGTGTAATGACTTGTTCTTCGCGTGTGTGGCCACGTTCCAGTTTCACGAACCACGCGACTCGTTCTGCGCGGCTCGTGAAGCTGGAATGCAGGTTTCAATTGGAGGCGGTTAGCAGAGCCGTGATGAGGTGTGCCCGCTTCATTGAAGCTTATTAACTTACTTTACCCAGCTCTGCACCTCTTTCCACAGGAAACAAGGTTGCAGCGGGCCCGCCTTACGCCTCCTGCCTCTGAGGGTCCTGGGCGGACGGTGTTTGTGAGAAGCGGAGAGGCGCTTCTGTTGATTTCGTCCAAGGCTCGCCCGGTGGTGCAGACGGGGAACAGCTGTTACTGCTGTTCTCAAGTAAACTGCTCTGCCCTTCCTTAGGGCGTTGAAGCGGCCAACGGGGGACTCGCCACAGTTCCAGACCGGGAACAGCTGGTTGCTGTTCCCAACAAGCTGCTCCGTTCTTCCCCTGAGAGTTGACGCGGCCAACGTAAAACAGCAACGTACCTCTGCCTTGCCCCGCCCATTTGTTTATGTCTCAAATACTGCAGGCCTGGTAGAGAGGAACAGGAGGTTGCTTCCCAGCTACCATAATAGCTGTAATAGAGTGGCAAGCAGTGACCATAATAACTATAATAGAGCGGCAAGCACACTTATTGAAGCAGCTCAAGTACTACAAAGCCTGGTAGTAAAGAGCAGGAAGTTAAATTCCCAAGTGCCACAATAACTGTAATAGAGTGGCAAGCACATCTGTTGAATCAGCTTCACAGCTGACCAAGGGGCAGTGAGCTTTTCCAGGCCACATTTGGCATACCTTAAGTTGTTGGAATTACCCCTTCACGCGTGAGGCACCTACCTGCACTGTGCATACCATCAAGGCAAGCAGTGTGCATGTGCATGTGCACAGTTCATCCTAAATTGCAACAATTAGATAAAAACCTGAAGATTACACGGGTGTCCTAAAAGCAAACATGGCGGCGGCCAGCCTGTCTACTCCCCCACCTTTCCTATCAGAACCAGGCACTCCACCCATCAGATGGGACAGATGGTAGAAATTGTTCGACACTTACTTGATTGCCATTGGGGGGGTGGGAGGGGAATTTGCTCCAGCTAGGACGGAGGCCGTATTATTACACAATTTGGGAACTGAAGGACGCAGTGTCTTCGATGGTCTATCAGAACCTACGGAGAGAGGTCAGGGAGAGGAAGATCAGTTCTCAATGGCGATCAGAAAACTGCAACTACATTTTGAGCCACGGAAGAATGTTACATTAGAGAGACACAAGTTATTTTCAAGGAGCCAAGAACTACATGAACCCGTGGAAACCTTTATTGCTGCACTTCAGACCCTCAGCCATTCGTGTGAGTTTGGATCTTTGGCAGAATCACTCATTCGTGACCAGTTGGTGCGCTGCACTAACAATAGCAGGGTGCAAGAAAAGCTGCTGTCAAAAGACCTACCCCTCGACAAGCAGTGTAAGTGGCAAGGGGCATGGAGGAGATGTCCAAATACATGGCGAGTATGAAGACAGACAAACAAATTAATGAGGTGGCAGCTGTAAGAAATAGCAAGAAGCCCAGCAATGCAAGGAATTTAAAGTCTTTTAAGTGTGGCAGTAATAGACATGTCTCGTCAATTCCATTCTGTCCGGCACGGAATGCAAATTGTCTCAAGTGTAAAAAGAAAGGGCATTTTGCCAGGGTCTGCAGGGAGGACTCTTCAGTGGAAAACAGAGACCAATACCAATGCTAGATGCCCAGAACAGGAGGAAAATGTTGGTGAGTATCAACAAGTTAAGCATGTTTTGGAAATTGGAGATGTGTCCAATGGTGATAAAGGACCAATTGATGTCTTTATGGTCAATGGCAGGGTAGTCACCATAAAAGTGGACAGTTGTTCCCCATGGACAATAATATCAAGGCAAACCTTCAGAATTGCGTAAATGGGAACACAGAACAATTAAAGCATCCGGAAATAGAAACATACTCGTATGGCAATGTCAAAATAGAATTGCTAAGAAAGATTTCAACTACCATCAAATTTAAGAGAAGGAGTTGTGAAGCTGATATTCTTGTCACTAAAGAGAGATCCTTGTTGTTGGGCTGGAGCGAGCAGAAGAAGCTCGGGATAAGGATTAAAGCCAATGCCGAGAGTCCACTCACAATTGCACAAGTGAGGGATCAGTGGGAAAAGTAGCTCCTGAATGTGTTCACTGAGGACCTAGGAACACTAGAAGGTTATGAACACCAAATTAAGCTAAAGAAGGGAGCTGTTCCAAAAATACACAAAGTTAGACTGGTTCCACAGAATCTCAAACACAAAGTGAAGGAGGAGATTGAAGCATTCCTTCAAAGGAACATTATAAAGAGAGTAGAAGGATCAGAATGGTTGTTGCCAGTTGTAGTAGCTACAAAGGCCAGTGGGGACATAAGACTTTGTGTTGACCTGAGGGACCTTATTAAGAATATTTTGGTGGATCGTCACCCTCTACCCATCATCAGCGAGAAGTTGGCCACATTGAGCAAAATGAACAACTTTTCAGTAATTTACTTATCACAAGCATATCATCATATTCCACTCTCAGAGGACTGTCAATACCTAACTACTTTCATCACCACTGTGGGAACATTCAAATATTGCAGGATGCCATTCGGTTTGGCTTCAGCAGCTGCTGTTTTTCAGAGGGTGATGGAGATGGTGATGGAGGGTGTTCAGAATGTGATAATTTTCCAGGATGACATTTTAGTGTATGCAGAGTCTAGTGAAGAGCATGGCACGCTGTTGAGAGTTGCCTTGACAAAGTTAGGTGAAGCTGGTCTCACTTTGAAAAGGAGTAAATGCTGACTATCTGTAGATAGTGTGGAATACTAAGGTCACATAGTGTCAAGGCAGGACATCAAACCCAAATTAAGTCTTGTGGATGCCATTGAGAAAGCTCCATGTCCCAGTGATAAAGACCAAGTCAGGTCTTTCCTAGGGTTAGCGGAATATTACCATAAGTTTGTGAGCGACTTTAACTGTATCTCCACACCATTAAGGGCTTTATTAAAAAAAGGGGCACGGTTTCAATGGTCCACACAATGTGAGGAAGCTTTCAGATTGATCAAACAAGGTATTGCACAGGCTCCCTCCATAGGGAAATTTGATGCAAATGGTATAAAATGCTATAAAAGGGTTATAGCATTTGCATCCAGACCGCTCAGACGGGCTGAGGAGAATTATTCGGTAATAGAGTGTGAGGCATTGGCCATGTTCTGGGCGGTCAACCATTTCAAATATTTTCTTTGGGGAAGGAGGTTTACAGTACGGTCAAATCATAAACCCTTAGTGCAGTTATTTAATAGTGGCAGATGGGCTGTAGGATCACCGAGAATAAGCAGATGGGGCCTCAGCCTTCAGTTATACAATTTTGAAGTTTGTTATTTGCCAGGGGGAAATAATCTGGTAGCATATTGTCTATCGAAATTGCCAGTGGATCAACCTCAACCAGTTCATGTTCAGGATAGTGAAGAGTATGTTGTGGCTGAATTAGTGAGTGTAGACTGAGAGGAGTGAGAACAAGCAGAGCTTGCAGATCAAAATGTCATACTTTTAAAACAGTAGACGGTTGAAGGGTGGCCTGATAAGGAGTTGCTTGAAAAAAGGTTTGAGATATGGTGGGAAATACGAGATGAGTAGAGTCTAATGGATGACAGGTTGAGGAGGGGGTGTTGTATGGTGCCTCCTGAAGGAGTGAGAAGAAGCTTGTTGGAGTTAGCACGCCAAAGTCATCTGGGTGAGGGAGCTACCAAGAGGAGGGTGAGACATAGCTACTGGTGGCCCAGGATAGACAGAATGGCTGAGGATCTGGTGAAACAGTGTAATGCTTGTCAACTCGGTGACAAAAACAAGGTGGTGCGGGAAGTGCCTTTGATACCCAATTCGGTACCAAGTCAACCATGGCAGAAGCTAGCAGTGGATATTTTGGGACCTGTAGCAGATTTAGGAGATGATTTTAAATACATTTTTGTGCTGGTGGACTTCCATTCTAAATGGGTGGAGTGGGAAGCGGTCAGAGAAGTGACGGCTGTAGAATTGGTTTCTTTCTTGGAAAGAGTTTTGCTCAGGGAAGGTTGTCCCGCTGAGTTAGTTTCGGACAATGTTGTATAATTTGTCTCTCATTTCATCAAGAAGTTCTTGGGGGACTACTGCATCAAACATATCAGAAAAGCACTTTATCACCATAGAGTGAATGGTCTTGCCGAGAGGGTAAATAGATATATCAAAGGGGGATTCAGCTTGCAATGTGTAATGGCCAGCCTTGGAGGGAGGTAATGAATCACATGATGTGGAGTTATCTAACTACTCCTCACTCCACTACTAATATATCTCCTTTCATTTCACTTAAGGGAAGGGAGCCTGGAACCAAGTTGTGCCCTGGGTGGTTAGGTTTGGCAGGGACAGTTGCAGTGGATAGAGACGCCATTATGAGGTTGATTGCTAAGAGTCAAATAAGGAACAAAGAGTCATTTGACAGGAGGGAGTGTGTCAAGAGTAGAGAGTGGAAGGTTGGAGATTGGGTATGGGTAAAAAATTCCAGGTCTACAAAAAAGTGTTTGGAAAGTAAATTCATGGGGTCTAAAAGAATTGCTGCAGTACGTGGCAGTGTTGTCATCATGGATGGAGGAGAAGTGTGGTAGCAGGGCAGGATGGCAAGAGCCGAAAACAATGCAGATGCATAGTCTGAGAATATGCTGGATGAGAGTAAGGAGCGATTGCCAGGAGAGCAAAGGGAAAGTGATGACCCTGCATTCATGCGTGTCAAAGTAAGCAACAATAGTGATGGTAATAAGAGACTCTCACACAAACCCAGTTGGATGAAGGACTTTATTCAGTGAATTATTTTGCTTTCTGTACATTGCACGCAAACCCAGTTTTAAGAAGGACTTTGTTCAGTGAATCATTTTGCTTTCTGTATGTTGTAGTTTTTTTTTTTTTTTTTGATCCGAGTTTTATGTCTAGGTTACCACAGTATAAGTATTTTGTTAGTTTCCTTTCTTTACTCTTTTACTGCTTGGTTAATATTAGGTTCATTTTGCATTGTTGTGTTTTACATGGTGTGGTTTACTTTCTGTTTTAAGGAGGAAGATATGTAATGACTTGTTCTTCGCGTGTGTGGCCGCGTTCCAGTTTCACAAGCTACGCGACTCGTTCTGCGCGGCTCGTGAATCTGGAATGTGGGTTTCAATAGGGGACGGTTGGCGGAGCCGTGATTAGGTGGGCCCGCTTCATTAAAGCTTATTAACTTACTTTACCCGGCTCTGCACCTCTTTTCAAGTGGCTTTCCTTTGCATCCAAATCAAATCCAACTCGAAATTCCATCCAAATGACTGTAGCTAACAGACAAAGACCCAGAAAACAAATGAGCTCTGAGACAATCACCAGGTGCGAGCTAGGTTCACTGATGTAATTCACAATAAGGTATCTTATTATCATTATTAATTTATGTGTATTTAGTTCAAAGAACTTTTATAAAACAAAACAATAAACATATATAAAATACCACAATACCCAATAGATGCAATTTAAATGCAAGTTAAAATACAGATACATTAATACAAATGGGTGCCAGATTTCGAGAGGTATTTTGTAGCAAGGCAATTGCAGTTCACCACGTATTCGCTGTCAGATGAACATACGCAAGATGCTGAGTTGCTGCAGTCGGCATGTACCCCATTCTATTTAAAGGAGATGGCGTGGACTGCAGCGCCACAATATCCTGGATTGCCACTGTTGCTGAGGCTAGGCAAGTCAATGGGCCTCATTACGGGGAGGGCGGTAAGGAGTTAACGGTGCCGGTAAAGGTGGCGGAGTCGTTAACCCCTTACCACCCCATTACGAAGTCTGCTCGTGGGACCAGGCGTCCTTAGCGGGTCCCGCGAGCAGCCCAGCATGATAACAATGGGCCCGTTGTTAGCATGCTCCCCATTCCCATTGAGCCCTATGGGGTCTCAAATGGGAATGGACCGGACCCGGTACCCGTAATGGAGGTAGCCATGCTGCAAACTGCAGCATTGTTACCTCCATTCTCATAATGAGGCCCAATGTGGCAAAAAGCATGCCGTCGGTTAGGCATAGAAAAGCACTACTCACCACAGATCCCATTGGTCACGATAAAGTGTGAAGATGTGTAATTGAGGTAAAATATAAGGAAATACTGGGAGCCCAAAGGGGTGGCTACATTAGGTGATATATTACAGGATTGACGCCCGATGACCTTTAATGTGGTAGTTTCGGAGACAGGAGTCCAGGAAGGGCAGCACATAATCCATGCTTTGCTTATGCATAACTAAAACGAAATTGTCGGGACAGGAGAGAGTACTGACTGAAGATACAACAATAGAAAGATTCTTTTATATTTCTGAAGGGGGACACGCAGTATCACGTTTATATGAGCTCGTAATGTCGAGGGCTGAGTACATTCTTACATATATGAGACAAAGTTGGGAAATAAATTTGCAAGAGCAGCTGTCAGATGCCGCCTGGACCAGAGCCATGGGGAATCACAAGAAAGTGTCCAGGAACGCGAAATTACAATTGATCCAATTATATGTCATGCACAGAGCATATTTAACACGGAATAATATAGAAAAAGTTAGAACTGCAAAGGAACAAACCTGCCTGAAATGTGGCCTATTCAATGCAGACCTGATACACATGTTTCGGGCGTGCATGGACATATGCCAAAATTGGGAGGGAGTGGCACAGGTCGTAACTAAGGTGGGAGTGCGGGCATTTACGATCACCTCCAAAGCCTGCTTGCTAGGGATTTTTCTGAGACCAAAACACGGGAGACATGTAAGTAAATTGAAAGACATAGCATACATTTTGGTGAAGCGTAGAATAGCAATTGGGTGTTGCAGGGTGGTTGAGGGACCTTCAGAAATGGTCACTGGCAGAAACTGCAGAGTGGCAGGAAGCAGCCTGTCAAGGCCAAGAAGAGCAGAATATGGATCTAATGGCCTGGAGACAAATGTTACAAGAACTAGTATCCCCTGCGCACGAAGAGACCCCAATGCAGGCAGGTGCAATAGCACAATTGGTGGAATAATGATGTGTGACAGTGCAAGCAGTTTTCCATATCTATGCATAACGAGTGAAATAGGCTGAGGCAAGGGACGGCCAGGATGGTTAGCACAGTTGAGACTGGATAAATCACATGTGGTATTGAAGACAGTTATGAACGAGGTATGTATGCTAATGTTGTTTTGTGTGGAAAAAATAAATAAAAAAAGAGCAACTGCAAACGCCTCATCTTCAGGCGTGCTAGAGAAACATATAGTACACCTACAGCCATCCATCCTAGCAGTCTCTGAAACTACTATGTGCAGGTCGCCTGCCTCCAATGAAAAGGGTTCACAGCGGCTGCGATATCCAAGATCCTCTGCTGGGATGGAAAGATTATCACTGATTGAGAGTCCCATACAAACCTCAAAAAGGCCACTCTCCTAGTAGGGACGTTTGTTGATTTCTGGTTGCTCACAGAGAAACCCAAATTGAAGAGTGTATCCGTCAACGCCTGAGCTGAAGTGGTTGCATGGTGGTGAGAGGGGGCTCAGATCACCCAATCGCCTAAATGTGAGACGATTAAGCCCCTTGGGAGAAGAAAGCTGGCAAATGAGTTAATCAGTTATGTAAATACTCTCGGAGCCGAGTTCAATTACAACAGGAGGGCCCTGCATTGAAAGTTCCTCCTGCAGATGAAGAACAGCAGGACTCTCTGGTGAGGCTCCTATGTGGGCCCGTGGAAGTAAGGGCCCTTGAGGTCCATGGCGAAAACCAGTCATCCACTTGGACTGAGTCCAGTATCGATGGAGCCGTTATGATCTTCATCTTTTCTTTGATAGGAAAAGAAAAGGTTGAAGGTAGAGAGGTCTAGGATTGCCCACAGGCCAGACTGGTTCTACGTTGGCACAGACAATAGATGGGAGTAGAGGAGTGGAATGGAAAAGACGTATCCTTTGGAGACTACTGACAGCATCCAAGGGTCCTGAAAGATGGTCTGCTAGTGTGGAAGATAATGAGGGACCCTGCAGCTGCTGGTGTTGTGTGAACCTGGCTCGTCATGTCATTGCTTCTTCTGATCTGCTGACGCTTTCAGATGATGAACCAGTAAAGAAGCCTTTTGAGGATGAGCAAGGCTGCATCCTTTTATGGCCGCTGGGTGACCTCTTTAAAGGCAAGTCCAGTACTCTTCTTGCACTTCTTGAGAGAATCTGGTAGCATGCCCCCAAGCCACTCTGCTCATGTCAGCGCCTAGTGCCAAGCCTCTACTGCAGTGTCAATGTGGTGTACTGATGTGTAAAGGAGGTCCTAAGCTATAAGCTTGGCCTCATTCATGCCAGATTTAAATGCTTGCTGCTGCTCGGTTGTAAGGAAAGCCAGGAAGTTGCTGATCTCCCCCCAAAGCTTCTGGTTGGCTGCCAACAGAAGCGGGACTGCATTAGCCTGTCCGAAGTGTCCGAAGTGTAGGGAGGCATTGGTGTGTACCTTGCAACCGTAGGCCTCCAAAGGTTTGGCCTCTTTATTTAAAAAGGCTGGTGATGATGCAGAGGCGCCAGACATGGAAGGTTTAATGTAGAGTGATGTAGAAGCAACCACTGCAGAGTGTAACTGTGGATGAGTGATGAGGCTCAACTACTCAGAAGTGAGGGGCCTACAGCATGCCTTCAGCCCCATATTGGTGGCTTGCACTTTGTGTGGCTTTTGCCAGATTTTGTTAACCCTTGGCTAAGACATCTTTTTAGATCTGTTGCTAGGATCTGCCTGAAGATCTGAGAGCCAGCACCTCAGAGAGCACCCTGATTCCTATTGAGGAACTTCTGGGTTGGGTATCCCTAGTAATTCCAACAGCCCCAACATCCTGTAATGGAAGGCTTTAGCCGAATGAGGTCCTGTGCCTCGCTCAACGTACAGTGTATCGGTAGGGTCAAGATCAGAGCTGTTGGCTACTGAGGGGATTGCGAAGCTACTGATAGGGGAGATGACAGAGCTGTTGGCTGCTCAGGTGGCACCAGTATGATCAGAGGCTGTATGGGGGTACATACAACCTGAGCAACACCTGGCTTAGCTGTAGGATTAGTTGCTGTGGTCGTGACTGGAGTCAAGGGAATGATTGTAGGCTGCTGAGGTATCATCTCACTGATAATGCCCTTAAAATACTCTGTCATGGCTTTCGACTTCATTAGACTTTGAAACCTCTCGAAGAATCTGTCCTCAGATGTCTGATACTGGGTGGCTATATTCGAGGTCCACGTGAGAGTTGGAAGTGCCGGAGTCGGAGGAGTCCAAGGTTATATAGATGAGACCCGGGAAGTTTGTTTGTGTCAGGCTGTCCATGCTTTAGAGGCCCTCGAAGGTGGTACAGACATTGAAGACGGATAAGAAGTGTATCAGTCGATGGGCTACTAGGCTGCACAGGGCACAAATGACCCTTGTGGTACTGTCAGCGACAGAGGGGTGGAGATTCACAGTCTTTGTCTCTCGGTGTCACCCTCATAGCCAGCTACCCTGGTGAAGAACTGGCCGCTGGTGATCCCGGGTCAACAACCTGGTGGTCCGGACCAGCTACAGCAGTGAATTTGTGAATATATGCTCCTTGGCTTACTGGCTCGGTCCATAGATGCTATTTTGTTTTGTTCTGCCATTTTGTGCATACTACGGCCTGTAGTTTTAGGGACACAAGGGCCTTTACCTACCAATGTGGAGCCCATAGATTTTGGTGAGGGGACATGAGGGCTTTCACCTACCCACTACAGCCCCTGGATATATGTCCTGAGAGACCCTCGGGATGTATTCCAGTAATAGGGGCAATGGGGGTCTCAAGTATAGGCTCAGGGGTTACTGGAATATCCTTAACGAGGAGATCGCTGGTAACGCCTGCCCCCTCGTAACTCAATCCATTACTATGCTCTGAAGAACCCTCAGACTTAGAGCCAGTGTCAGCCATTAAGGCCTTGGGGCCACGCCCAGTTTGTCTTGGAGGATGCAATGGATCCCTCTGTGTGTTGCAGACTCTGGAAAGTAGTTGCTGGGTTGCCTGAGAAAATAAGGTTCTTTTCCCAGTAGCACGCAAAGCTTTGCAACATTTATTTGTGACAAACTGCTTGACTGATCGTGGAGGGGAAGTGCCAAAGGAGTACCTGCACTGGCCAAAATGTCGACGAGGCGCATGGGAACCGAAGGCCAAGCACGACAGGCAAGTGTTCCAGATGTGATTGGGGAACAGACACTTCAAGCAGCGGCTGTGTATGTCTGAGACCGGGATGCCCCTGACGCAGGAAGCACAGGAGATAAATCCTTGTATCACTGCCATACGGCAAAGATATGGCGACAGCATAAGTAAATTAAGAGAAAAAAGGTTTTATGTGGGGAAAACTGAAGTGACCGAAAAAGAATAATCCTTTGGTTGCAGCAGCGTATAGAGAGTTGAGTCCCACTAACTGGTAAAAAAGACTGATGGGCGAGGCCGGTGAGAGGAGTCAGCGAATGTGGGCTCACACAGACATGCCAGTGTGTGCGACAAATTTCAAAAAGCTTCAGTGCCATGCCCGTGGGACTGGCTGCCATCAGTATGGAGGAAAAGGGAGGGGACATAGGAGTATGTCATGAATACTACCTATCACAAAGTTTGTAACAGTCTAGAGTATCAGCCAGAAGGTAACATACCTTATTTTCATTGTTACATATTATGATTTGAAATCCCAAAAATGTAGGGGAGTAACAATATGTGGTGCGCTCAACTTCCTTAAATCAAATGGCTGTCAAAATACAGCAGAAACTACACATGAGGTTCCCCTTGGTCCCTCATAGAGAAATTAGCAATACAGATGTGGACGTGTAGTTGTACTGCGCAAACAGACTTATTGTTCCAGTATTCAATACTCTAAAATTAGTTTAAATCCCCAAACGTAATCAAAAATAAATGTAGCCATCCAAATATGTGTATGTTGGTTTAATCGTTTCACAGCCGACACGTTTTTCGACCAATCGGTCGTCCTCAAGGCTGTTCTGAAAATTTGGGGTTGCAACAATTGAATTGTCATCAACAAGAAAATATACAATTGTTGGTTGGTAAACATCAAAATCATAAGTAGTGCATAATGAACCAAAGTGCAATTGTGCAGGTAACAAGAGTATTCGATTTAGATGTGTATTGTAAGTAACAACAAAAGGGTACAAATACCCATGATCATGCAAGGACAATCATGGAGGGTGGGAGCAGTTACAGGGGAACAAGATGTAAGTCTCTTAGCATCAGGACCTAACCATTTACATCTCTCAGGGGAAAATTGAGACCATGACATATCGCAAACCCACTGAGGTCAACAGCACACTACTACTAAGTTGCCATCTTAAAACTACTGTTATGAATATCCTGGCTGGGGAATTCTACCGAGCACGATGCAACTGTAGTACTGACATCTCATGCAAGAAAGCATGCATCATAATAGATAACAAGTCAAGAGTTGACAGGCTGAAACTTGACAATACCAACAAATCAGTACGAACACTAAGGAAATATGTAGATATTATCACACAATTTTCCACTGATGCACACAAGTTATACAATATTGTACAAAGACATTGGGAACTTTTGAAATTGCATAACAATATCCTGCCCTTTCTCAATGATAAACCATCTTTTGTATACACGAGAGCACAAACTTTGAAAAACAGACTTTGTCCTTCACACATTATAAATTCTAAGTCCAAGGGATCGGACTGGTTGAAAACAGCAAAGGGTTTACATAAATGTGGAACCTGCACTGTTTGCAAGCATGCATATTCGGACTGCAGAGAATTTACTACACAGCTAGGTATTAAAACAATGATCACTGACTTGTTCAACAAGTTTGTGGTCTATGCAATTGTGTTTGTCTGCCTGAAGATATATGTAGGCAGTACCATCAGGCAGCCCCGGACCCAAATTCGAGAACACAGTAGTAGTCTCAATAAACAAGATCACTTGCTACCATTGGCCACTCACTGGGCCTCATTACGACCCTGGCGGAAATCGAAAAACGATGGCGGAAATGCAATACCGCCATCGAATAGCGCTCGGTGCGATCATGACCCGTCACCGCAAAGTACGATGCCATTAGCGACACCGAAGTGAACGCCAACGCTAACTGCACCAAGTACGCGCGCGCGCCATGCCAAACCGTAATTACCACCATGGCGCAACGGTACGCGAATTCCGACCCTAGCGGACATGCAGCTAACGCCATCAAGCACGGCGGAAAGTACCATTCCGCCATGGTGAGAAGTACGGCATCGCGAACCAACCGTAAACGGCCCTACTGAGTGCTTGTACACCGCTCCCTGGCCACATTGTACAACCCCCCGTAGGTGCAATGAAGTCACACAATGCAACCAGTGAAATGTACTAGTCATCCATGCCTGCCAACGAACAAATGAATCTCAAGAGGGGCCAATGGGAGCTGCAGGGCACAGATGGCACGAATACAGAAGCTATACAAATGGACATGACCTCAGTCTCCCACCAAGAAACGCACGCAAACACAGGCACCTGTGACCAGCAATATTCCGATAATCACATCATTCCACCAATCCAACTGGCTGACCGGCATCTGTTACACAAAAGCTAATCCCCCGCCCCTGAGCATGACATCATCAAAACAGTCATAATGGCAGCCCTTATCCCTGACCTCACTGGGCTTCGTAGGCAAACGCGCCCAGCACAGTACCACGCAACTATACCCCGAAGCTGGAACCCAATGCAGATCTCCTCACAATACATCGCTCCCCAAATAGTAATATGCCACATCACTTGCAAAGAAGAACGCTACACGGTTCATATCAGAATAGAAATTTAATGCACAACAAATTCTCCAAGTCCATACAGCCATTAGGCCATGAACTCCAAAATATATTTCATTATTGTGGGCTGCATCCGCAATAAATGACCAGCTACTTCTTGTGTGACGCCCTGTTCCTTCATGGTACACAGGGGCTACATTCCCGTACGAAAAGGCAACATGGAAGCGCCTAGAACCGCAGGGCCGTCCCAATAGGGAGGCACTAGTCCAGCTGAAAGGCCGAAATGTTGCTCCTAGCCACTAGTACTGCGTAAGGGCATGTGGCCCATTGGCGATCGTCCCATAAGATCGTAATGCTGCTCCACTGATTAACACGAAGCAGCAGGTGTCTGGAGTAAAATCCATCTGCAGGAGTGGCATACAGATGGCAGTGGCAAAAGGGGAGGAGATACCTGTCAACCAAATGAAATGAAAAAGAATAGTATGGCCATCAGAACTACATTTGAATTACTCACTTCAATGATCACACCAAATCCACAGCCATATGCATGCTAGCCCACTCCAAAGGATCATCACCACCCAAAAACCACTTGCGAATCATAACTATCTATATCGAGGTGAAAACACTATCACAAACGAGTGTACCTGTGCATGCGTCTGTCAAAACAGAATCCATCTGATGGGATTGGTAACGTGCATAGACACAAGTGTCTGAAGGCGCGTCGAGACAGGGAGGGCTCAACAAGGCCAGATAGACGATGGTCCCACTATGGCAGCCCTGCATCACATAGCGCAGGGGAGGCGGATAGATTCCAAGAAGCCCTGTACATGGCAAACTCTGTATCAAATCATCTGTCCATGCATCCATACATCATTCCCTCATCCCGTAATGAAAACGCCTGTTTCCATACTCACATAACATGTGAAATTTCCATTGAGTCTGTGCGTTATGCAGCCTGCAAAATCCACTGTGCCCCAGCCCGTAATTCCAGTGTTGTGAAGTAACATGTATTTGGGAACGTCCGGCCTCATCGCCCACGTCGCTATTGCGCATCCCAAACTATTCATATCAATCATTGCATCCTCGCCATGGCCCCTGTCCCAAGGACATTGAACAATAGAACGTTATATTTGCAGTCAGACCTGTGGGCATCTCCTCGCCGCTAGCTGAAAACCGAAAGCGCCGCCCTTCGAATTCCTCATTTGCAACATCACGTCGAAAAGGCATCTGTGGCCGCTTGAAATCACAAATTAATCCATCTAGCGCGGCTGTGTGTGAAAATGGCAACTGCCTTCACTCACAAATGGGACGCCCCACCCGTCGGTGAAGCTCGGTACAGTGTTGCATGAGGGTCCACCGTTACTCAAGTACTACGTTCCACTGACCCTTCACAAGTCTGTTCGCGACTGCAAAGATAGTATGTGAAACAATGGGACCATAGCCGAATGAACATATCAACCAATGTTACACTGCCATCGGGTACAAATACATGATTGCAATAGCAAGATGCCATTCGTCGAATTGCAGCGTTGTGTGCGGGACGTGCTCGCCCAAAGGGGAGTGCAGCTTGCACAGGTGGAATGAATCACCACAGGTGGAGGCCATACAGCCTGAAAACACATAAATTGCACACCCAGTCTCCTCCCACAACCACACCCACTCCGAAATGCTACCGGCAGGACTAGCCATGTTGGCCCTGGGGGACCTGATAGCACTGCAAGTACTCCAACTTCAAGAAGAAGACGAACACCAACTACAACCGGCCGCACGGCGGAGACGCAGGAGGAGGAGGAGGCCAAGGCAGGGCCAGCAAGGGCCGCCAGCACAGCCACTACCACCACGCAGGCAGCCCGCAATCCCACGCCTCCGAGCACATCCGTTCAACCTCACTGATGAGCAGATCCACACCCTCTACCGTTTGGACCGAGACACCATAACCGCCATTGTGGACATGACACAGGCTGACCTTGTCAGCATGATAGATAGCCCAACCGCCATCCCACCCCTACTGAAGGTGGTGTCTGTACTCCACTTCCTGGCCACAGGCACCTACCAGCACACAGTCGGACAGTTGCATGGCATATCACAGCCACTGTTCTCACGGACACTATTGCAAGTGCTCGATGCCCTCCTGAAGCACGCAGACGACTACATCTCTCTACCACGCTCGGAGCAGGAAATTACCAACACAAAAGTGGGATTCCATGCACTTGCCGGCATACCGGGTTGCATTGGTGCCATCGACTGCACCCATGTGGAATTGGTCGTCCCACATGCCATGGAGGCCCAGTACCGCAACCGAAAACAATTTCATTCTCTGAATGTACAAATGGTGTGTGACTCCAACAGGATCATTACACATTGTTGTGCCAGATTCCCTGGATCAACCCATGATTCTATGGTCTTGAGGAACTCTACTATACCACGCTACATGGAGCGACACGCAGGGAACAGATCCTGGCTACTCGGTGAGTCTCATTTCATGCATGATGATGTGGGGTATGTGATGCGGCATTGACCTGGCAGGAAGGGGAGGGGGTGCGTACGTAGCAATGGCATTCCTCAAAATTCCTTTCTTGTCCACATACAGGTGATGCCGGGTATCCACTGAAGAGATGGCTCCTCACACCAGTCCGGAACCCACGGGACCAGCATGAGGAGGACTACAACCATGCCCACTCACGTACCCGTGTAGTCATAGAACAGGCATTCGGCCTACTGAAGACTCGTTTCCGCTGCCTCAGCAGGTCTGGCGGGGCACTCCTGTACCGCCATGTGAAGGTTGCAATGATGGTCATGGCATGTGTCATGCTACACAACATGTGCGTACGTAGAAATGTGCCCATGCCCCCTGACGCAGAACTGCAAGCACCTGATGATGGTCATGATGAGGGTGGGGATGTGGCAGCACCTCAAGGAGTCTGCGAGGCACAGGAGGGCCGTGACATTCGTCAGCATCTCATAGATGCATGCTTCTAGCACTCACGCCTGGTGGCTGATACATGGACACGGGACTCGTGGCACTGTGTGTGTCTGGAACATGCACAATATGGACTGTACGCCTATAATGGCCTCGTACACAAAGATCAATGTCCACACATCTCATTGCATGATCGTGCATTGTTTATGGCATATGTGATATCATGTTAAACACCCTATCGACCCGCCACCCAAGTGAGCCCAACACACCCCCTCCACCCTCCTACCTCCCCCCCGAACACCAGTGTCCAAAGATGCTCATTGTCAGTGGGCTGTCGCTATTGCAAGCCCCCTCTGCGGGTATCAGGGGCACCCCTGCCTGTGGAGCGCAGGTTCCTCCCAGATCTACGTTGGGGGCTGCCCTGGACGGAACTTGCAACGGATGATGTCTCTGCCTGCTCACGTCCATGCATGTCCCTAAGGGTTTGTGAGAGCTCAGTGAGCACACGGCGCACTGCGGCAAGTTCGGCACATACGTCTTTGGACGTCGCATGCAGTTCCCCCCTCAGGCTCTCGGTGCTTCTCTCCATTTGTACTCTCAGGCTCTCGGTGCTTCTCTCCATTTCTACTCTCAGGCTCTCGGTGCTACTCTCCATTTGTGCCCTTAGTGTCTCTGTACTTCTCTCCATTTCTGCCCTAAGTGTCTCAGTTGATGTTTCTATGGCTGCCTTAGTGCCCCCACATTCATCGGCATGGTCCTTGAGGAGCGTGGCCAGTTGCTGCTGTTGCACGATTACCTGGTCGAGGGACTGTTGCCTCTGCTGGGCCATGGCCATTTGCGGTGGTGTCACAGAGGGGCTGATCACCTCATGTTGCCTTGCCACAGGGCTTGTGGGGGATGGCCAGTCGTCGTCTTGTGGGTGCCCCTGCGTGGTATCCTCATGGTGTACGGGATGGAACAGACAGGGGGATTGAGACAGGTCATGGATGGATCTAACTTCGACATCCCCGTTTTCTGTGTCGGAGCATGCTGCCATTAATGCAGTATCACCTATGGTGCTGCTGCCACCAGAAGCAGTGCCTACTGTGGCATCCATTGGGGGGACCTGTGGTGGTGTTGTTGTGGGCATGCTGGCTGCTGGGGTGCCTGTTGGAGTTCCCTCCTGTGTGCTGTCACTTGATTTGTGCTGCTGCCGTGTCTTGATGTGTGCAGCTGAGGTGGAGGGTCTTCGGCCGTTGGTCTTGGCCCTCTTTGCAGGTGTGCTGGTAGGGGTGTCCTGGAGCTCGTCGTTTGGATCGGACCCTGTGGTGGAGTAAAGGAGGGCGAGCGTTATTAATGGGTCTGTGGGAATTGGAATGGCAATGTATCACATGCATTGGGGTGGTACCTGAGGGTGATTTGGGTCGGGGCCTTGGAGGTGGTTTCATTTGTGTGTGGAGTGAGGGTGCAGTTGTTTGGCAGCCTGCAGTTAGGGTGTGCCTGCTGCACGTGTAGAGGGTGTTTTTAGGATTTTTAATTATTTATGTATTTGATGTGAGTTTTAAAGTGTGCTATCAGGCCTATGTATGTGGACGTTCTCCTGGACATGTGTTCCTGTTGCATTATGTGGGCACGTGGTACTTCACATGATTGGACATTGTGGTTTTGGCATTGTTTTATTTGGGACACCTACCTGAATCTTCGGATGTCTGCACTCCTTTCTCCATCCCTCCGACTCCCTCTATGCTCTCCATTCCAATGGTGGAGGCACAGATTTCTTCCCAGGGGGTCAACTTGATGGGTGATTCCGATCCTCCCCCGGTAGCTGTGGCAATGTTGCGGTTGGCAGAAAGTATGCTACGGACGCGTATCCGCAGGTCGTCCCATCGCTTTCTGCATTGCTGTGGGTTGCGGGGTGCGGTCCCCACCGCACTTACCCGCTGTGCCACCAGGGCCCATATGGCCTTCTTGTTCGCAAGTGCCGTCCTGGTCATTTGCGTGGAAAAGACGACGGCAGCATTCTCCTGGAGGGTCTCTGTGAGCACCGTGAGTTCCTCACGGGAGAAGTGGACCTGCCGCTTGCGGTCGCACGCTTTCTTCGCTACTTTTCCCCTTTTTCTTGGTTTCACTAGGGTGGATGACGGGTTGGGATGTGTCTCAGGGTAGTATTTTTAATGGTTGTGTGGAATTTGTGGTTTTATAGGTGTACGGCGGGATGTTTCCCGTTCCGGGACCATGCTTTTACTTCCGTTTCCGTATATTTACGGTCACCGTACTTTCCGGTTGGCGCTCACTGCGGTGTCCGCTGAGATGGGTGGCGGTATTGCACCTAGGGCGCCGTACGGCGGCGGTGTGGGCCGTTTTGGGGTCATTTCCGCCATCGCGGACTTTGCACTTCCGCCATGGCGTGGTGCTCGTGCCCGATGGGTCGGAATGAGCCGCACTTTGCTCCATCGTGCAATGGCGGAAACGCTATTTACGCTATGGCGGTCCGGTCGGTTGATTTCCGCAAGGGTCGTAATGAGGGCCACTGACAGGTATGCTATCAGATGGACAATGTTGATGACATAAGATTCATCGGCCTTAAGAAAGCCTCTATTGGGAAGAGAGGAGGAGACTTGAAACTTAAACTGAGACAACTGGAAGCAAAGACCATTTGTAATTTATGATATGTCCAACATGGTTTGAACACGGACCATTAAATGTATGTTTTCATATGATTTTGATATGTATTTCCTTTTTGCAATGTGTTATTTTAGAATTGCCTTGATGAGATCCATCCAAGTATCACTCAATACCTTTATTCGTAAATTTGATACCTCCAAGTGAATTATCAAAACCAATAAGTCATCAAGATCATTTAATTATGACTGTCATAAGGGACACCTACTCCATTTCACATAGTTCAACGACATGAGTATGACTTAACTTACACTATCTGTATAATAAGAGCATGATGGCTTGAGATTAACATTTTGCTCCACATACAGTTTGCAGGAGACCATTAATATTATTCGACCTTTCCCATTAGGATCCCATACTAATTTTCAATCCTGGATTACCAGAATTTCACAATCTACTTTTAAACAATTTTATCTCATTGGTACTTTTCAGTTACCAGTCTTCATCCTGTCATATCCACTTTACACCAGTCAAGATCTGATACATCATTAATTGCACACAGTTCGAATTATTCATCTTTTTCCATATTTAATGATGTAACGCACCATTCCAAGCATTTTTTTTACTTTGGCATCAGCACTGGCGCGTGACGTCATTTTTCGGCCATGCGCATGATGTCACACGTTTAAACGAGATGTCAGACGCGCCCGTGAGACCTAAACAATACGCGCCAGAACAGCGCAGTCATTTTTCCAGAGGAAATCCATTTTGGATACATCCCAGATATACATATCAGAAGGTAGAGTGTACTTAACATTTAATAATATTTAAGACTAGTGGATACACTATAAAGGTTATGTGACCTTCCATTCTCTTTCCATTGTAGGTTTTGGGACCTCACTAACTTGGAATTCTTGACTCAGGCAGGCTGACGTGCAACCTTATAACATACCCAAAGGTGAGAGAAAGGGAAATTAAAATGCGAATGTAATGTACCACATAGATTATGAATCTCTCTCTATCACTCCTAGTGCATGGAGCTCACACAGCCAATGGGTTTTTATATATATTTTCAGGCTCTAAAGCCAAGAACCATGGTGGTCTCGAATAATAGAAATGAATATGGCATCATAATTAAAAACTTGACCAAGTGAATCATCAGAAGAATTTTGCGAACAAGTTGCTAGGGTATGGTTCCCATTTTTCAATGAGACATCTAATCTTGAGCTGTGCATCTCTCGCATTTAAATTAATTTCGAGTCCACATGAGTACCTAGAATCTTTTCTATTTTATTTCCAACTATTGTAGGTTTCATCCCGTAAATTATTTAGTGGGTGAGTTATCAGTCTTCCCAAACTTTATGACCTTAACATGCACAATTGGAACACTTAATCCTTGGTAATGAGTCTCACCAATGCAAAGTATACACGTATTTTCTAACTTACTATCACCCCAAACACCAATAGTCCTATTGGGTGTAATTGCAACATAGAACATGAATATTGAAAACTAATTTTCCTAACAATGCAACATTTTTGTCATGAAGTCAAATGAATTATGATCTGATGCTAACAGACTTACATCTTGTTCCCCTGTAACTGCTCCCTCCCTCCATGATTTGCTGTGCCTGATCATGGGTATGTAAACCCTTTTGTTGTTACTTACAATGCACATCTGAATCGAATACTGTTGTTACCTGCACAATTGCACTTTGGTTCATTATGCACTACTTATAATGTTGATGTTTATAATTTATTACCAACCAACAACTATATTTTCTTATTGATGACTATTCAATTGTTGCAACCACAAATATTCATAACAGCATTGAGGAATACCGATTGGTCGAAAAACTTGTCGGCTGTGAAAAGAATAAACCACCATACAAATATTTGGATGGCTACATTTATTTTTGATTATGTTTTGGGGCTCAAACTAATTTTAGAGTATTGAATACTGGAACAATAAGTCTGTTTGCACAGTACAACTACACACCCAAATCTATATTATGATTTCAGTTGTAAGACGAAGAGGCAAAAACAAAGGATAGGCAGAGACGGGAGCAGTCATATCAAGAAGAACAATTGAGAAAACAGGAGAGAGCGGAGGAGCAAAGAAAACGCAATAATAAGCAAAGAGTGATCGATGAGCAGGAAAGGCTAGAACGAAGAATAATAGAAGCAGAAGAACAGAAATTAAGGAATAAAAGAATGCCAAGGCGAAAAGATGAAGAAATACGTAGGGCATATGAGAGAAGGGATATGAAGAGAAGAGAGTAAGACATAGTAAAAAAGGAAGCAAGGAAACAAAGAGAATTTGATGATGATTTGGAATAAAAAAGAAGGGAGAGAGCACAGGATCTCGAGTGCCTAGAGAAGGAGATAAGAGATCCTGAGCCAGAAGTAGCATGGGACGAAATAGAGGATTTCTTTCCAGAGTACGAGTCATTACCAGGCCCGTCTAGAGTAAATCTAGAAGACGAGTTTGGCTCAAGGAGCATTGGGGAAGCGATCGATAAAGTATATCATGAAATGAAGACCTAAAAGGAGTTAAAGAGGAAAGGAAAAAACGATTGTCTCGAGAGCACTCAGTTATATTATACAGAGGCCAAAGGAGCTGTCTCTAGATAGACTCTGAGCAGAGATGACGATGAGAAAAGTCACACAAGTTGAGCACAGGAAATGTCAGATGAAGACAGAGACACCTCCCAAGGGGAAGGAAGAAGGGACATTTGTGGTCCTGAGGATGTTTTTCAATGGAGAAAGAGGTCAGATGGTCTGATTTAAAAGCACCTGTAACCAGGGCGCCAGAATCACTGATGCAGTCAGATCGACCGAAGGGGAAATTCCACAATGAAAGAGGAGAATCGCCGCCTTATGTGAGTAGATTGAGATCGCTACCTGGTAGAAGGCGATGTGGTAATATCGTTCCTGCATTGGACAGACAAAAGATGAGAGATGAGAATGTATTTGGGGCGTCACAGTTTTCCTTATTGGAAAAAGGAGGGGCGCGACCGCAATATATACCGTGGCCCCAGATGGACAAAGATAACTTAAGATGTAAACTCCCCATGTTAACTTCTGGCGCTGAGAAATGGATACATGAGTTAGAGAAAATGACAGGAGGAAACACGTTAGCCATAGGGGACATTAAAGGTCTCCTTATCGCCATACTTGGTGAGAGAGCTGATGACGTATGAACAAGGGCGGGGTACCTTGGTGTAAGTATAGTTAATACCACTCATGATGGAGCACCATTCAATAACTGTAGGGCGGCAGTTTGGAAAGCACTACAAGTACTATATCCAGACACGTCCGATATGGGAGCTATAATGACGAAAAAGATGAAAGACGGAGATGATCCGTTGCTTTACATTCAACATTTTCATGAATCATGGGCTTTGGAAACACACAAATCTTGGGCAAAATCCATACCAGTATTCTATCATATACTATGTCATGGGTTACCAGAATCTGTACAGAAGCAGCTCAGGAAATGAGTGGGTATTGAAGCCAAACGTGGTACGAGATTCAACTGACCATTGCGCACTATTGTAGGCTCCTGCAGGAAAAGAATCACAAAAAAGATGATGCCCGAGAAAGGCGAGGAGGCAAAGTTAGTGCAGAAAAACTTTCTAAATATGCCATTGAAGAGGCAATGTTGATGGGTGTAGATGGAGGAAATCCACAGCAGAATGCAAGCACGCCACAGGTGAATAACCATAGGCAGTTCGATCGAAGTAATAATGGGTTTACACCGCGTGGAAGAGGTGGATTTCGAGGAAGAGGTTTTCAGAATAATCAAGGAAATTGGCAGAATAATCAGGGAGGTTTTCAGAACAATGAAGGAGGGTTTCAATATATGCAGAATGACGGTCAGAGTATACAGGATGGGCAGATTAGGAGGCCACCCCTATGCTGGACATGCGGGATGACAGGGCATTTTGCTTGCATGTGTAGAAGTCAAGGGTTTGTGCAAAACAACCAATTTTCAAGAGGAGGGATTTCAAACCCACCTGCATATTCGCAGCAGTATAATGATGAGTTTGCTCAGAATCAAACGGTGCAACAGCAGCAAGCGCCGAGAGTGCAGCAAGGCTTGCAGACACAGCAGATAGCAGTGGCTCCATCACAAGGGCAGTCGCAGCATGCGTTCATGCAAATTCAGCAGAGGAAAAGTCTAGAACAGCTAACGACACCTAGGATAGGGAGTGTCACAATTGGTGGAGGGAATTCATTTTCAGGCAACAGAATGAATCTGTACCCGCAATAGGACAGATCATTGGGAGACTTGATGTGTTCAGTCCTATCCGTGATGCCAAATCCTCATGAAGAGCCAAGGGTTCACGTCACGATAGGGGGCAAACATTTTTCATTTCTAGTAGATATGGGTGCAACACGCTCATGTATAAGTGAGGGAAAGTTTTTAATGTCTGGCACCGCCATGAATACATAGGGCTTTTCAGGAGTTACAAGTTGAGTTCCTTTTACTGAAGAGTTAGAAGTCTCTATAGGAGAATGTGATATGAAGGGGCCTCTGCTATATTCCAGACAGACACCTGTCAATATATCGTGGCCAGATTTGATGACAAAACTCAATATGACGATCTTGTTTACCGATGAAGGCATAGTGTGTTCAACTCCAGGGATGCATTATTTAAACGTGTGTGAAAATATTAGAGCATTTGCAGGACAGGTAGCCGTGAGAGCAATACCCTTGGAGCCAGAAGTATTTTATTATGGAGTGTTTGTTCTTTTTAAAAAAAACTTTATATATTGATTTTGGGTCACAGTTACAGTACACATTTAGTAGTAATCAATATATAATACAAATGTGTATTTCTTATGCATATCACAGTTCTTCAGTTTAACCCGTTCAAGTTACGTTCCCATGGGGCTGTCTTCATCTGACAGCATATCACATAGATATACTCTAAACAGAGTCCAGATGTCTTTCGGCCTTTTGGTTCTGGGTAGCGTCATCACATACTGTGTGACACACTCGTTTACATAAGTGAGTTCTCGAAGAAAGTGGTCTATATGTGGTGCATGTGGGCTTGTCCAGTTTTGAAGAATACACTTCTTAGCTACGGCTGAATAACCTTCTAGTCTTCACTGCATTTTTTCCTATATCGCCGAACAGGTATTATGAGATCTGCTGGAATCTGTGTCATTTCCTCGAGTATCTCTACTACTTCTCTCCAGAACTCGGTAATCAATGGGCAGGCCCAGTACATGTGATACAAATCAGCTATGAGGTTTACACATTTCTGACATCTTCCGGTTGTCGTATTTGTGAATTTGGCCATTCTAGCCTGAGTATAGTGTAGTTTGTTCAATACTTTGAACTGTATTCAACGAAGACCTGCATTCAACAACACTTTTTTCGACATCAAACGATATCTTTTCCATTTTTCCTCAGCGATGACCACACCCATTTCTGTTTCCCAGGAGGCTTTAATCGTATTTGATGATTGTGTATGTGTTTGTATTATGTTGTATAGCTTAGATATCCTTGTACCCGTTTGTGTATATAAGAACACTCGTGGGTTCGTCCAGAAACTATGGCAATTTTGCTTTGAATACAAACTTCAAACGATGGTATTGCAACATTGTGAGCTGATCTCCCCCCACTGTGGTTACGAAGTCTTCTGGTGTGACAATTTTCCCACTTGGGAACATATTTCTCATCTTGATCTCATACTCAGGGACCCATGTCTTCTGTATACCTTCATCATATGTAGGCTTCATCCCAGGGTAGTTCCATAGTGGGGCCTCTGAGTGGTAGGGTGTGTCTATTTTTAGCCGCCTGCAGATCATGGCCCGAGCATTAATCGTGGTACTTAGAGGGTCAAACCTGCATGCATCTTTGTGTCGTGTTGGAAATACTATTGAGCGTAGGTCTGTTGGACGTACTGAGTGACGCTCTATGGGGATATGTGGTGCAGTGTCTGCTGGGTCCTGCCAGTACTTGGAGTACTGTGCCTGGGCTGCTAAGTAATATAACTTAAAATCCAGTGCCGCTATGCCACCCATCTCGTATGGCTCAACAAGTTTCTCCCACTTTATTCTAGTGGCACCTTCACCCCACACAAACGTCGTCACCATCGAACGCAGATTATCGAAGAACGGCCTGCCCGGCCAGATCGGAACATTACTAAATACATATAAGAGTTTAGGGAGAATTACCATTTTAAGAACCGCAACCCGGCCGCTCAATGAGATGGAGAGTTTGGCCTATAGTTGGAGCTTGACCATGATCATGTGTAGAAGTTGCTCATAATTATCGATATATAGGGACATCCTATCCTTGGACACCAGGATCCCCAGGTATCTTATACTCGCAGGTGACCACCGGAGGCCATGAGTATTGGTTGGGCAATTGGTGGCGGGTGTTAATGGGGAAATTTCGGATTTAGAAGTATTTATCTTTTATCCCGAGTATCCTGCGAATCTGTGCATGGCTTCCAGTATGGGGCTGAAGTTTTTGTCCGGTTCACGAATGTATAGTAGTCTATCATCTGCATATAAAGATATGGACTGGGTGATTCCAGCCATTCTGATTCCGCTCTGTTTATGTTTTTGTCTAATATCTGCAACTACTGGCTCAATCATCAGGGCAAACAAAATGGGGGAGAACGGGCAGCCCTGCCTCGTGCCTCTTCCCAGTTCAAAGGTGTTGGAGATCATATGATTGGTGAGGACCCTTGCCTCTGGAGAGGGATACAGTAGTTAGACACATCGAACAAAATATGGTCCCATCCCAAATTTCTGAAGTATCGCAAACAGGTATGACCAGGATACCGAGTCAAAAGCATTTTCGGCGTCTAGTGATATTACTGCGGACTGTGCCTTTGGTTTGATCTGGGCCATGACTCCAATCAATCTACGTAAATTCAGCACGGTGGATCTGGTCGAAATAAAGCTGCACTGGTCCTGATGGACCAGCATGGTCATATTGGGTAGCAGTCTAGTGGCGAGTACTTTCGCATATATTTTCGCATCTGAATTTATCAGGGAGAGAGGCCGGTAGGAGGACATTTTATGGGAGGGGCATATAGGCTTCAGTAACACTGTGATGATTGCCTCCCTCATTGTTTCGGGCAGCGATCCACACGTCATCGCTTCTTTCCACACAAGAGTCAATATTGGGGCCAATTTAGAACATTATTCTTTAAATAATTCCGCACCCAGTCCATCCGACCCCGGGGTTCTGCCAGATGTTAGTGATTTAATCGCTTCAGCGATTTCCTCGCATGTTATTGGTTGCTCAAGGACTAAGGCGCTTTCGATTGAAAGCGACGGGAGCGCAATCCCATCTAGATAATTCCTCGTTTCCGTCTCTGGGCATGTGTCATGATTTGCATAGAGCTTGGTATAAAATTTAGTAAATTCTGTGTTAATTCCCTCTTCATTGTTTATGACCTCCCCGTTTCCTGCTATAATGCTGGTGATCGGTGAATGGTACTGTTCAATCTTCAGGAGATTTGCTACGGAGCGTCCTGCCTTATTGCCCTCTCCGTATCTATGTGCCCTAATGGGTGATGACATGTATTGTAGTTCTCTGGCTGCTAACTCATTGAATTTCTGTAGGAGGACATTCATCTCGGCAAGGGTCCCCTTTTCATGCGTTTCGCTGTATTTATTCTCTAGTTCTTTAAGGTGTTTTTCTGTGTCCGCTAATTCTAATCTGACAGCTTTCAGGAGTGCCATTGTTTTCGACATTATGGTCCCCCTTACCCATACTTTAAAGGTTTCCCAGAGTATTGCGTATTTGTCTACAGACCCTTTATTTATCTTAAAGAATTCTTCTATTTCAGTGTGTAGTGATTCTGCCACATTCGGATCTTTGAGGATGTCGGGGGCATTCTCCATCTTCTGGTGGGAGGTTTGATGTTACGCAGTGTTACCTCTAAAGTGATTGGGGAGTGATCCGACAGGGTACGGGGGGTCAATATCGCAATGATCTACCATATTTGCCAAGTGGGCTGAAATAAACCAATAGTCGATTTGTGACTGTGTCGTGCACTGAGGAGTAAAATGAATATAGCCTCCCCAGTGGGTGCAGCTCTCTCCAGGCATCAGTGAGGGTAAGTTGCATCAAAGCTTGATGTAGTATACTGGCAGCCCTGTTGAGACTCCTTTGTTTAACAGAGGATCGATCTAGAGATACATTGAGTATAGTGTTAAAATCCCCTCCCCACAATATACATGTATTGTCCACTAGGCTGATCTTGTCGATTACATTTACATAGAAATCTGTGTTATCTATATTAGGCCCGTAGGTGTTAACAAGAACCATCTCCTCTCCCACCACTTTTCCCCATACAATTAAATTTCTGCCTTGAGGATCAATTTTACTTTTCTCAAACTTAAAACCCAACGAGGGGTGTACCAATGTAAGTACTCCTCTGTTTTGTGACGAGTATTCAGTGTAGTATCTATTGTTTCCCCGTTGCCTTAGGATGGCTTTATTCACGTTTTGCAGTGCACATGTCTCCTGCAACATAACAATATGAGGATGGTGTCTGGTGATGTATGCTTCCATTTTCCTAGAATTCGATCGGTTATTGAGTCCACGGACATTCCACGTAAGGAGTTTGAGCTTCAGCCACGTGACCGGGTACAGTGTGATGCGTCATTCATGTGTAGTGAAACCAACAGAGGTTAATGCCATTTTTTCCAGTCTTGTGTAGTGTGTAGTGACGTGAGCACACATTTTATGTATCTTCAGCACCCAATGCAAAAATTAGCATCTCTAAGGTGCTTATTCCCTCTCCAAAAACATTAACATCAACTTGCAAACATTCCCCTCCTCTCCACAAACCCAATTCCCGCTGACCGACCCCCACCCCGACCCTCAACCCCAACCTGATGATGAGACCCTTTCATTAACCTTTTGAACTTCTCGGGGGTGCCCTCGTATCCAAACGCAACTCATTCGGCAGATAACCAAAACATAGGTCGGTGCCACTCAGACACCTCTATTTTCCGTAATAAACTTGTTAAAGGTTGTTACAGTGCTGCCATTCAGTTGTTGGGGTCTATTATGTCTGCAATCGGGTGCTGGAGGACATTTTGGTCGGGTTCACCCCACTGCGGCGGAAGTGGAATGGAGGCTTCTATGCAGTTCATAGCCGCGGATGGGTGTTCGAAAAAATGTGCGCTGCCACCGTGCTGTATCCGTACTTTTGTCGGAATAATAAAGCATATGGGACCTTCCTCAATCTAAGTTGTCTCTTGACCGGGTCATACAACCTTCTTTGCATCTGAACTCCTGCGGAAAAGTCGGGGTATATGTGGATACTGTTATTGCTGTGTCAAAGTGCTCCCATTTCCTTTGCCAAGTGGAGAGCTGCATCTCTGTCCCTGTAATTTAACAGTTTAGCAATGATGGTACGGGAAGGTGCCCCTGGCTTAGGCACTGGGGCCAGTGTGTGGTGTTTCTACCAAGAAATGTTCAGAAAAGGAGGTCTCGCCAAACATGGCTTTCAGCAGAGATTCAATATGGGGTTCCATGGGGCCCTTACAGAAAGATTCGGAAAGTCCCACTATGCGGATGTTGTTGCGGTGGGATCTAGATTCCAGTTCATCACACTTGCCACGCAGCTTGGACATCTCACATTTCAGGAGTGTTACATCGCAAGTTTTCTGGCTGATAGAATCTTCGTTGGTCCCGATTCTATTCTCCGCCTCTGTGATTCTTGCGCTTTCTTTGTCTACTTGCGCCTTGAATGATCCAATGGTGGCGACGATATCGTCCAGTTTGACATTAACTGCAAGAAAACCGTTTTGTACTGTAGTGAGAAGCTGATCGAATTTGGTGTTTTCAGATGAGGTCGTGGAGGCCTCGATTACTGGAGGTAGCACACTAGCAGGGGCCTGGGAGCTTGTGTAGGAATCTATCGGGCCTGTTTTCTTCTTCTTGGCGTTAGTCCCCCTTGGCATCACCCAGAGATACGTTATAGGCAACCGACGGCTACTTGTGTGGTCAATTCAGTCCGACCGATAGCTCAGGTGTCTTCACAGGTTCCGAGTCTATGCAGGCGCACACAATGTGGGTTAAGGGGGGTAGATGGAGTCAGTCCCCGGTATATTGCATACACTTATCAGTATACATGGTCTCTGTTTTTCTGATTTCTGGACGTGTACGTGATGAGGTTAGGTTTGCTTCATTCTGACAATATATCAGGGTCTCCCATTCAGGGGTGAGCAGAATATGCAGTACAATTATAGTTTGTCGAGTGATGTAATTTCCAGGTTGTATGTGGCATATGGAGCGTTTTTATCTCGCAGAGTGGACCATGTTTACCAATGTAGTGTTGCACATCTATCTCTACACCATGCAGCACCTCCACCCGACCCGGGCGTAGGTTCCAGGCACCGGGCTGATGAGCATCAGGCTCCCCGAGCTGGCCCAATTTATGAAACTATGTAGAGCCTTGCAGCAGTGTCTCGCGTACCTGCGTAGCGTAGGTAGGGTCAGTATTATGCAGAGTTGTTCCCAATGGGCTGCGGGGAATCTGTATGGCAGTGCGGCACGGCTGGCTTGTGTTTCCCCAAGTCTTATGTAGCAAATTTAGCGATAGCTTCGTTTTCAGGCCTAGCTTCAAGATCTCATGTTTAGCGTTTAATAGAATGATTGGAGCAATGTAGGTTCATTTGCAAGTTTAATGTGTGAGCCCATTTATAACTCTGAGTGGACTGCAGCCTCCCACGTAGTTCCGTGCACTTATTTCCACAGTTAAAGGTGGTGGCTGCTATCACCTGCGCGGCTGTCTAGCACATGCACAAGTAAAATACAGTTCCAAGTGTTTGTAGCAGTTTGGGTCAGGAGGACTATATTGCTGTAGAATTTGAGTAGCCCGTTTGACACCACCGTGTGATCAGCCATTGGCCAGATGCATGGGGGCGGGGGACCACAGGGCCTAAGTGTTCGGATGGTATATAATGCTTTGGGCCACCCAGCACACCAGCTGTCCCCCGGGGTAGTAGGCAGCCGATCCAAGCTGGAGGGACATGTGCCGTCCAGTTGCAGTAGCGTGATCCCTCCTGATTTGGACGGGTCGAGGGTGGAAACCCAGTGCTGCAGATCAAACGAGGGGTGAGCGAGGCAGCGGGGGAGCGCACTTATCTGTTTCAGATGTCGTAGGCTGCAAATGGCGTCTAGTGCTCCCCCTCTGTATGGCAAGTCCTCCGTCCGCAGCTCCCGAACTGTAGTGGATTGTGGTCTGGGGATTGGTGTGTTCTCCCTCAATGGCCCGCCAGGTGGTGAGGGCATCCCCCCATCCAGGACATGGGTGATGGTGCCAGTGGGTGTCCGTGAGACTGTCTGCTTGTTAGGGAGTACGCCGAAGCTGCAGTGCAGATCTGGCGGGAGGTTAGCTCTGCCCACACTGCGGTCCTGATGAGATGCCAGGGCCGTGGTCTCCAGTAGGATTCACCTGGGTCTCGCCCTCGGATCGCCACCGTGCCTCGTCACGCCACACCTTGCTGGTTAGTTTCCACGGTCAGACCGGTCCGTTTTCACCAGCAGGTCCACAAGGGTTTAGTCAACATATTCACTTAGCGCAGGCAGCTTTGGTGGCTCCGAAAGAGGATTTTGTCAAGAAAAGATGTTTGCCAGAGAGGAGCTCAGCATTCAGGCGGCCATCTTACATGCGCGCAAAAGCGCCCCCCATGGAGTGCGTGTTCTATTGGCAAATGTGCCAGGCCTAGCTGGCAGGGCAATGAGGAAACGTGATGAATTTCTGTTTAGACCAAAGATACTTATGCGCAAAGAGGAAGGGCAAGTGTTTCCCTTGAAATTACGATCAGCCATAGTACGAGGTGAAATGGCTTTGCTTGATGGGAATGGTGATAAAGACAGACAATGGTATACAGTGATCGCCATCAGAGAAGGTTAGAGATTAACTGACGTCATCGATGAGGATATATTTGGCGATCATCTATCTGATGACGAAATAGTATTTGAGATGAGTATTACTTATTGGTTAAAGGCAATCAAACGAGAGGTGCATCAGAAAATTATGATAGCACAACAACGTCCCAAATATTTTGAAGAAGATATGGCAAAAGTGCCACTTTCATTATGAACCACAGGCCCCTATGACGTAGGCCTGTTGAAGGAGGTTGGGGAAATAAGGATTCAATTGAAACCAGGAGCAATTTTCCCTTGAGTACGACAATATCCCATGTCTAGAGAGGCAGATGAAGGTATTTTCAAAACAATTTCAGCCATGATGAAGCAGGGCATCTTGGTGACGTCAGAGTTACTGTGTAATACTGCTGTGTACCCTATCAAGAAATCTAAGGGGGGGGTCTTGGAGACTAATACAAGATATGAGGCAAATAAACCAAATTGTGGAGTTCCCTCTAGTCCCGAACCTGTCTACAATTCTATTTAACATACCTGTTGAATCGCGATATTTCACTGTGAATGATTTCAAAAATGCATTTTTCTCAATCCCTTTGCACAAAGACTCACAGGATCTGCCGTTGTTTACTTTTACACAAACGAGATTAAAAAACACTCGCCTGCCTCAGGGGTATCCATCAATGTTCAATAGAGTCCTACAGATGGACTTAAACAATATTAATTTGGAAAGTGTTGTTCTGCATTACGTAGATGACTATTAGTTTGCAGTACTACATAAGAAGAGAGAAGACGCGATTCTGTCCAGCTGATAATACTCGCGGACAAAGGATATAAGGTTGAAAAAGAAAAGTTACAGTATTGTCAACAAGAAGTGTTGGATATTGGCCAATGAATTTCACATGAAGGAAAGAAGGTTACTCCAGAGAGGGCTGAGACTATTTTGAAAACCGCAAAACCACATACGATAAAGCACATGCAGAGGTTTTTGGGGTTATGCAATTATGTCAGAGCAAGGGTCTTTGATTACAGTTCATAGATAAGGCCTTTATTACTGGCTTTAAAGAAAGCACAGGCGACACACAAACAAATCTTGTGGACAGAGAAAAGGAGGAAGCATTTGAAGAGCTGAAAAAAGCAATATGTACAGCTCCAGTTTTAGGGATTCCCAATTATGCTGAGGAATTGTTTCTATTGTCACACACAGATGGTACTGTTATGACAGCAGTCCTCACGCAGAGAACCACGTTGGGGTACAAGCCCCTTGCATATTACAGTGGGATTTTAGACCCAGTGATGAGAGGTCAGTTCCTGTGCGAACAGTTCTTGGCTGCTGCCGGTTCACCATAACGAAAGCTGCGAGCATAGTGGTGGGATGTTCCATGACACTATTTGTAGACCATGCACTATTTGCCACCGTAGAGAAACCTAAGGGCCCATTGACTTCTCAAAGGGCTTCTGCTTATGAGGTAGTTATATCAAATCCAGCGATCAAAATAGTTTGATGCAGAGTAGTGAATCCTGCCATGTTTGTAGCCGAAACATTGGCAGAAGATGAGCATGTGCGTGACTGTGCAAACTATGAAGAGTTCTATGATGGCTCAAGAAACATGATACCTAAACGCTCTTCCTGCTGCGCCATACTTAACGATTGTAAATTGTGAATAACTATGTATATACTACGGATAACTACGGATCTCAGACATATCATATAACTTTTAAATATTGTACATCTCTTTTAATTATAATTTGCCTTCTCGGCTTTCATTTTCTTGATGTTGTCCAGCAATGTATCCTCAGCTGGACTCCATCTATTGCGCTTCCTGTAACCTAAGCTTTACATTCCTCTTGTTGCTTTTGCGCCCTGCTACCCTTGGGTTAGGCGCGCACTACAAATAATAGACATAAACATGATGAAATCCTAAGAGTAAAAGAAAATGCCATGCCAGGTGGAGAAATCGTTTTTATTGAAGGTTCTTCGAGAATCGATCAAAATGATGGGCAGAGATATACAGGTGCCGCTGTGGTAAAATACACAGCCAATGGGGAGTTTCAGACATTGGTAAGTGCACGACACCGGTCTCATTATTCAGCACAAGCTGCAGAATTAGTGGCGCTGATTCTCACGCTCGAGAACCATGCAGACCAGGAAGTAACAGTGTACATCGACTGCAGCTACGTGACGTCAACGGTGCACGCAGGGTTAGCACATTGGAAAAGGAGGGGCTACCTGAGAGCGGATGGCATGCCAGTGCAGCACACAGCCTTATTGGACAGGCTTATCAAGGCACTCCAGCTCCCAGTGGCCATCACAGTCGTTAAGTGTGCAGCTCATACTAAAAAGACAGACTTTATTTCACTCGGAAAGCAGGCAGCAGATGATGAAGTGAACATCGCTACATGTTCAGATGATATAATTTCCTTTGAAGCACCTCATGTAACAGAAAAAAATAGTTGTGTTGATGAATGTGGTTAGAAATATGGTGATTTATCGAAGGCAGAGCTTATGGACGTTCATGGGGAAGCACCGCAAAATGAGAAAGATTTGTAGACACGAAGAGGGTGTTCTTAAACCCCTCTGAAGCATTGTGGCAACAGGACAGCACTGGTAAACCGGTGATGGCTGTAGCCTTATTGAGGGTGCGCTAGAACAGCTACACTACCCTGCACACACAACTAGGGAGAACTTTGCTGCAACAATTGCTGAAGATTGGTTTGTACATAATCTGTTAGAGCACATTGCCTTCATTATGACGAACTGTATAATTTGTCAAAAATTAATGGATATGATTCAAGTATGCAATGGGTACAGATACATGATTGTTGTGGTCTGTCCCTTTTCAATGTGGATTGAGGCAGGTCCCTGTACGCATCCAGACTCCATATGTGCAGCTAACATTTTGGTGCGAAAGGTGTTTCCTGGATGGGGAGTCTGTGAGGTTATAAGGTCTGACAATGGTCCACATTTTGTGAACCAAACAAGCTTGTTGCTTGGCATAAAGCACAAGTTTTCCTCGGCTTATCATCCACAAGGAAATGGGATTTGTGAGGGGTTAACGGCTTACTTAAGGAAAGGATAGCCAAGTTGAAGTTTACTCTGAAGAAAGGGTGGTGCATTGCCTACCACCGGCATTATATGCTTTGAGGAACCAACCAGGTTCTGACCACCATCTCAAGCCTCACGAAATTGTGACTGGAAGATGGATGAGAACACCCCTAATGCTGCCATCCTGAGTTAGAAGTGATGCTCAGTCAACTGCAGATGTGTTTGGAAAAGAAATGCATGATTATTTGAACTGTATGACTTCCAGTATTTCTGTCATTTCAGGACAGTTGCCACGTAAAGGGTGCAGGGCAGTACAGAACACAGAAGGAGATGCTCCAGCGATCAATTTAAAGAATTACGTATTCCCCATCTATTTGCCAGAGATGAGGTCCTAATTCGGAACTGTTAAGAGGGATTTCTGAACTCTGACCTGGATTATTTGAACTGTATGACTTCCAGTATTTCTGTCATTTCAGGACAGTTGCCACGTAAAGGGTGCAGGGCAGTACAGAACACAGAAGGAGATGCTCCAGCGATCAATTTAAAGAATTACGTATTCCCCATCTATTTGCCAGAGATGAGGTCCTAATTCGGAACTGTTAAGAGGGATTTCTGAACTCTGACCTGGAGGGGCAGAGGTTCAGAAGGCCAACCTAGTTTCTTGGAACAGGGTAACCTCTGGACAAGCCAGACCAATCAGGGTAGCTATGGCAGGCGGTCAAGACTAAGTCTCAAGAGGGGTGAGGGTGACTGAAAGACCTCAATGAGCGCACAAAGCAAGGACACTTACAAATTACTCCAGACAGGTGTTATATTAGAAATATAGACACATTTATTACAAGGCCTTTGTAGTATAGACATAGCAAAGAATCACAATAATACTGAAGTAAACCAACACATCACAATCAACACGATATATATACAAGACCAGAGGGGTCTAACGGATTAAGAAGCACGAAATATGTAGACCACCTAGATTGGGAGGAAAACAGGCAGTGCAGGTAATCTTTAGACCCAGTTCCACATCAAGAATACACCTAACTAAGAGGCAGTCCAAGCCCTACGAAGAGAAGAGCCTTATGCTCAATAGTACATGCACGCGCTTGTGCCACTGGACAAAATAGGTCTCTTCAAGGGCAACTAGCAGCTCAGGAAGGTGGATAAGGTCGATGAAGAACAAGTCCCCACTATTCAAGCAGGACCTCCAATTGCGGGCAGAGGCAGGTTGAGAGTGCGGGATAGAGTCGCTATTTTGCAATAGCGATGGAAAGGAAAGGGGCCTTGGGGGCCACTTTGTGCAAAAAGAAATGGGCTCCTGCGCTAGGGGCCACCGGTTGGGGTATGGACTAGTCAACGGTCCCGACGCAGGCAGACCCAGACTTCGCCACTTCGCTGGCAGGTTCGAATGCGACAATCAGGATGTCTCGACACTGTGTAGTTTCCGCGGTAGCAGGATTCAGGATCAAGGGGGTCACAAGTGCAGCAAACTTGCACAGGTCGTTGCCACAGCAGGGCAACACGGTAACTGCGTTTACTCCGGTCCGGGTGCACTCGTCTCACTTCAGACCTAAGAATGCAAAGTGTATGAAATTCGGTGTGAGGGTGCCGTGGACACAGAGCAAGCAGTATACCAAGTTTCGAGGGCTTCCTCGAAACCGCGCCAGTGACAGAGCAAATGTCCTGTGTAAGCTGGTCAGCCCACTGGTTGGCTCAGGGACACTTAGACCCCAACACGGCACTGACACTGCTCTCTTAGATCTTAAGGCACAAATACATATTCTAAGAGACAAAGGCAGTACAGCACTTCTATTACTCCTTGACCTATCAGCCGCATTCGACCTGGTAGACCACTCAATACTATATAACCATCTAGTCTCCGCAGCCTGCTTCTCCCAGGAAGCAGTCGCATGGATCCAGTCATTCCTAGACAACAGGACAATGCGAGTCTTCTCGCCCACAGCAGCAGCGGATCCTACACCCATCTCATGCGGCGTACCCCAAGGCTCCTGCGTTTCCCCCACTCTGTATAACATCTTCACGAAGCCCCTTTTCGATGATCTAGATGGTCTAGGTATCACCTACACTAAGTATGCTGATGATACACAGATCCTCATCCCGTTGACCGGAGATTATGACAAGGATTTGGCCTTTGTAAACAGAGTTTACCTCATCATCCAGGCATGGATGGCCTCGCACGGTCTATGCCTGAACGATGACAAAACAGAACTCCTTATCCTAGGTACACCATCTAATATCAAAAAACTAGGCCCTAACTACACTTCATTTGCAATCGACAACAACACAAATAATGTGGCCACGGTAGTCAAAACACTTGGCTTCCATCTAGATTCTACGCTCGCCTTTGGCAAACAAATTAACACCTTGGCCTCAGCCACTGCCTACACCTGTAAGCTAATTAGAGCAGCCAAGCCCTTCCTCTCACCTAACAACTGTATCATCCTAGCACGTGCACTAATTCTATCTAAATTGGATTACTGTAACGCACTATATATTGGCAGCAATAAACATATCATATCTAAAATTCAGACTCTCCAAAACAATGCTTTGAGAGCCGCCCTAAATCTCCCCAAAAAGGCCCATATACCGGACCTTAGGAGATCGGTCAACTGGCTATCCACTATAGACAAAATCCTCCTTAAAACTGCATCCCTGACTCACAAGTGCTTTAACCACACTGCCCCCCAATACCTCTAAGACAGATTCAACAGACAAACAGCCTCTGGCCCACTAAGAAAGGTCAACTCCAACCTCCTCCTCCTACTATACCTAGATTTAGGCTTACCAAATCTGGTGGGAGTAGCCTCCCTGTCAAAGCAGCTCAATACTGGAATTCCCTCCCTCTGCACTAAGGGAAGACCTACCATACCTTCAATTCCGAGGTAGCCTGATCCAATGGCTCAGAGAACAGGACATATGACCAGACTCCATAAGTATCCTTCTGACGCTTCCATAACTATCCTGACACTTACTGTACCTATGAGACTACACGGCCGTACCATATTTATGTATGTCCTACAGATCTATACCACTCTGCCTATTCTCTTTCTGCCTGCCTAATACGACATCCTTACAGCACTGTTACCACAGCTGTACCCACTTGTAAATGCCTTGTAATATATTTATGTATGTCACACAGATCTATGCCTTACCCTGTACACGTTCTACTTGCCTTGTCATTGTGTCATCTTTACAGCACTGTAACCACAGCTGTAACTTTCTCTGTACATTTGTAACTTAAGCTTAACAACCCTCTTATGCCTTTGCGCCCGAATACCCTTGGGTCTGGTGCGCAATATAAATAATAAAACAAACAAAACAAACAAACAAACAAACTTCCGAAGAGGCTTACTTGCAGGGTTTGATGAAGGTGCCGAGAATAGTTGGTCCCACTATTCCAATGGGTCGAAGCGCCTTCGCAGACCTTCTAGGACGATCAGATGCAGAGGGGTCTCGCAGGACGACAGCGGGCTCAGGGTGCCAAACCTTCCAGCGGGTCACCAGCGGTTCCTCGACTCGGCTTCTTGTTGCAGGATACTTGGGTCCTTATCCTTCGTTCGTGTGAACTCAGGAGATTGACATGCTAGTGGTGTTTCCGGCCTTCTCTTATCCAAAGTTCCCTTCGCGCCAAAACGGAGAGGACCCAATGGGAGATCTGCTCACAAACACTCACTCCATACGTGGACCAATCACGGACCACAGTGGTCCCAGGCATTCAGAACACTCCAGACTCTCTGGCACCCAGGATGTGTATTGGGAACAGACATCCCAGCCCACATCCTGGAGGCACACACACAAGGCATGCAGAAGCCCGCAAAAGCTTTGGGTTTTGCTGGAAAGTGCATGACCAAATAAGGACTGACCTGGGTCGGCTCGACCTGGGGAAGGTGAAGGGGCAAGATGGGCAAAGGACAGGACAAAGAACCTCGTGGCATGGCCATTTCGGAGCCAGGCCACCTATTCGTGCCAAACACGGTAAGCGTGGATAACATGGCAAGAAAGGGTTCAAAACATAAGAAAAACGATAGCTGCCTCCAGTCCTGTTCGTGAAATATCTGCCCAGTTCATAAAAAGTCCAGCGAGAGTTTCTAGGGCCTTTGGAATAACTAAAGACCCAAGGGTGCGGTAAAGTAAGTTACATTGCACTCTTGTTACATGTTGCACAAAAGCTGCAACATGTACTAAGATACTAAGGACTAAGGGAAACAAAGTCTCCCAGTACTACTGTCTTAAGGGCATGTCAGTTTCCTCATAAGAAGTGAGCGAAAGCCCAGAGGAGTGCAGCTGAGGGCTGCGCTTTTCTGGCAAAGGTTAGACCAGGGTGTAGAAAAGCAGCAAAAAGTTTGGGGGTTGAAACATGGAGGGAAAATTACATTCTAATATGAAATCTTTCCTAACAGGAACCACATGAGAACAAGGTGGAATGAACCTCGTTTCAATGGACCATTTGTGGTTGAGGACGTCACACTGCCTACTATCAAAGTGCAGGGCAGGCGTACTTGGATTTTTCTTGGTGACGTAAAGATCTTTTCTGGAACAACCTCTCCGCCCTCTGCATCCCACCGAGAAGCAAGTACAAGCATTGAGAAGGAACCACAGCATGTGCAGACGAGATCTATGATGAGGAAGAAGGACGCAGAAACTGATAAATAGAGAAATAAAGACTTTTGTTGGACTGTGGCTTGGCTCAGACACTCTTTCAAGCCATCTTTGAAAGGGTCAAAGGAAGCTGATGCAAACACTCTGTGCTGATATATCAAAAGTAAAAGAAAAGTATTTGTTTTGAGCCACAGAGGAGCTTATTGACTTTGGACTGAGGCATGATAAAGCCTTGATAAAGAAGAAAGATGCCAGACTCTGATCATGGTTTTGATAACTAGAAGAGAGTACAGTATCCTGATTCGTTCTAAACTGAATTTTTGTTCGGATTTGCCCATGGTGTTATCCAATGACAACGTCTCAAGGAACATATTTGAAGTTTTTCTCTATGTACTGCGCTCTTACCCAGCGATCGTGGGGAGAACTTCTAATCTACGTACATTTTTCCAAGGTCCTAAAAATGGTCCAATAGTAAGGAGGCTACTTGCAGCAATTATCGAGCAAGTGTTGCAGTTACCTGAGTATAGTCGGGATAGCACAAATAGACCCATACTAAATTTTGGCTCATTATGATAAGAGTAAAGTACCTTAGAATTAAAGTGCTAGTCACGCCCTTAAAGTGGACCACCTGAGAGGTCACTCACCAGATGAATGGCAACCCATTTCAAAGATTTGTGTTAGTGTTCCGCAGACACACTTGTGAACACCGGCCCCCTCTTGATTGATCAACAAGAAGAAACTGGAGGTTGCAGGAAAATCAGCAGAAGACACACAAAGATGGAAGAATAGATGTCAAATGCAGATGTGGGGATCTGTGTTATCACCCGATGGATGGGAAGAAGGAGTGGTCATCTGCAGAGCTCAGGTGATCATTGGATGCTACAAACCAGTTATCAACATTGTGCAGAATGGATGTAAGCCATTTTGGCCAAGACTTGCTAAATTACTGACTTGGATTGAAGACAGAGGAGGACCTCTGCAGATTGTACCCTTGGAAAGTTCAAAATTGTGCTTCAGAAATAATGACACAAGAAAGGTTGGAGGGAATAAGAACTGTGGCCGAATCTTTGATGTTCCAGGAATGGTACATGGTACAGCAGTGATCATGATCATTATTGGGCTTGAGCAGCCAGAGCCTACATCAAGAATTGGAGAATCATGTTGCACATTTATACCTTCTCATGATGACGAGAAAGGAACACTGACAGAGGCCATAGACATGCTGACAAAACTCCTTGGCCATATGATAGAGGAGGTAACAGACATTTCTGATGATAGGAGTTTTGGATCATTCTTCTCTTGGGTTTCACAATGAATGGCAGACATTTTCAAGTTCCTTGTAGCCCTAATAGTGATGATATTGGTTGGATTTTGTGTAATCAAAATAGCAATCTCACAATTCAAGAAGACAGCAAAGAAAGGCATAGGGATGAAGATCATGATCGATGTCGAATCAGGATTGGAGCCCAAAGATCTGACAGATGAAGAGATCAGAGACATTGTGAAGGTTAGTATTCATGCACCTGAGACAAAGTTCCTATATTCGAAGAATCATAGGAAATATGTGGGAAGATGGATCTACTGCAGTCCAAGTGGACAGTGTCAGTTTATGACATGGAATAAGGATGAACATGCGAACACAGCAGGATGTCTGAAGGGAGTCATCAAGATATGGGTCCCAAAGAAATTATTCTTCAGACCAGGTTGTATGGACGTGAAGGATGATGTGTAAGTGGTTGATGAATTGCCCAGAGGGCGGAGTGTAGGGAAGGAGCCAAGTACCCCCACCTCAATCGCCCCATCCCTTTTACCTGTATGCTGCAAACCAAAATATGAAACATATATAGAACAGCTGAATCGACAAAGAGCAGAATATGGACTCAGTCCAGTCCCAGTGAAAGGACCAATACCTAAGAGAATATGGGAACCAAGGTATCCATTGAGAAAACCATATCTGCATACCAAGAATTATTGATGGCCATTTGAACGAGATCCCTGAAAAAGCAGAACCAATAAACGGCAAGGATGAATAGTATTGTTACAAGCCACTGCCAAAACATATATTATATGAAGTTGAAGATGAAATACATAAAAGATGCAGTGATCAGAGAATGCAGATATTCTATAAAGGCATCAAGAAAGCAATAAGGATAAGTGACATTTTGGGCTCAAGGTGTAGAAACGTATGCCACAGAAATGGATGAAGATATTAAATCGTTTTACACTTGTACAGATGCAGAAGAAATGCAAGAAGCAAAGTATATTGGAATTAAATATTAAATAGACGAAAAGGCTTCCTTTTATGGTCTCTAGTCACATGGAAGCATGAAGTTGGACGAACGAGATGATCACACCTACGCATGGAGGCAGACTGTGCTGCTCTCTCCCTAATTTTCTCAGAGCTAAGAACACTCTCAAGGACGAAGTTCAAAGGCCTAATTGATAGCAGACAACTGAGGTGATGATGGATTGATATGCTAATTGGTGGGAAGCTAAAGTTAAGGCAACCTCATTAGCATCTGGACGGCCAGCCTGCAAGCTGCTAACGTAGGTGGAAAAATACTGAAGATATACAGAGTGCCAACCAATCATAGAGGGCCTGCGTATTCCAGAGTCCTATAGTGTGTAAACCAATGGGACGTCGTTTATTTAGTGACGTTCATAGTGGTCATTTTTAGAGGAGGGCTTAGTTGCCCATCTGATGTTAAGTAACCAACCACATAGTTGCACTTTTTTAGACTAGTATGGATCATATACTTAGATATTTACTTAGAACTAATCACTCGCTCCGTTATGTTTCTGTAGTTGACACGTAGGGTGACATTGGTAACACGTAGGTTTGACGTCAGAGCTTACACATTTTGCTTATAAAAGTACTGTTTTTTTCTTAAATGTTTTGAGAGTTGAAGATCGAGCGTTCGCATTGATGTTCGTTAGACTCCCTGTTTTAGATTATTGATATTAAAAGTCTTCCTGTTTGTCACCTTCCTGAGTCGGCTCTACTATTTCGTGTATGAGTAGGATCTGCATCCCCATCCATGTCAAGGGTAATTGCTGCTCACCAAAGGAGCTGGACAGTCCAGTTCAAAGTAACTCAACAAAAAGTGCCCTACTTTGAGCCAAAAACTGCCCTGCACTAGTATTTTCAGTTTTTGGTTTGGGCATCACCCTATTGCCATATAGTCCAGTCCGAGCCTGCACCATGGAATGTTGCGAGATCATGAGGCATGGCCGAGCACACATTACATGCCATCGCTCCCTGAAGAACGTCCCCGCTCTCGGTGACAAACAAGCACACTGAACCTATTACATAATGTGAGAGTCTATTGCATCCTCTTTACAGCAGGTTAATTGGAGAACTGTGGTCGGAAATGCCTATATAACGTCACAACTATTGGCTATGTCAATGCATGTTACTATAGAGTAGTCTTCACTTGTGTATTGCACAGATTCATGCCATCGGAAGAAAGAGGAAACCGCGTCCCATTTGCCAAAATACTTGACATGTTCCTATTCCATTGAGTGGATAGACTGGAACCTTAAAGCATCTTCTGTCTCCCTCCCACTGTATCCCTTCTCGTTATATGTCTCCTATACGCATGAAAGCTCAAATGAAAGTGATGTTTCACTTTGATGTGAGTAGTTTTACCTGTAGGGGTTGTATAGGAATTTTGCTTTTCGTAGATGCACACAATTTACAAATGAATGCGTTCTACACAATTGTTCACAAGTCGTATAAACTGCACATTCATTCGGCTCCTGTTTGATCTGTAGAGAAATCTTAAAAGTTGCCTATCTCAAAACAAGCCAGCTCGATTTTCAAATGTAGGTTTATGGCAAAAGTCTTGAAAATTGAAGAGGACACTTTTGAAACATTCATGCTTGAAACATGCATTTTCGCTATGATAAAACCTCATGTTTAAATATTTTCAAAAGGTGATATAAAGAGCATTTTGTTTAAATATGAAGCGACCCATGAACAGTTCTGAAATTCCCCATATTTGAGTTATTAAGACATTTTTTTCTTATTTTCTGAGTACATTTGGTGATACATGGATTAGTTCATTAGAGGCCTACTGACCAACCCTCACATGTTGCTAGTAACACTCTAAAAAGGACCCCTTTATGGACTTCCCATCCGGATTGTAACAGAGTCCTAATGTCATATGTGATGTCATCAGTGTTGTCATTGATGATGACATTTGTGATGTCATCTTTGACGTCCTGGGTGTTAGCCGTAGCAGTGCATGTTGGTGGTGCAAATTATGTTGGCATAGCATACCGTAACTGACGAATTTCTTTGGTTTTGGGATTTGTTCCGTGCAACCAACACAATCCTTCAATGACGTTTTGTTCACAGAATGTATATCGTATATATACATATATTTAGACACATATTTATATTGGTTTACTACATTAGCATTAACATAATTGTTTAAATGAAACCCCCACCCAATAAGACAGTTGAAAAACTATTTTATTTTTTAACTACACTTAACTTTGTTAAGTGAAAACATTCACCCACCAGCGGTATCTTGCTGCTAGGACCACAAAATAACAAACACAGTTATGCAAAGCGCTTCATTACATAAGGAGGTAGGTCCTCCACACCTTGTGAAACTTTAGATGGTCTCTCAGTATGACACAGGATAACTGGTAGGCTTTGGACATAGATGGATATCCCAGTCAGGGCAAGCATGTGCCAGGAAGATGTCTCTTCTAGCACAACTGAGCATGCCAGATAAAGGACAGTAATGACAGATGCAGAACTGGGCACCTTGGGAGAGGATGTTACCAAGCACGCAACAGGTTCTTCCGAAGGCCACCAAAAGGCCAACTGCAGCACATAGCGCATGCATTTCAATGCTTTCAGTGTCAACAAATGCATTGTTTATGTAGTGAAGATTTGGAATACGATGTGAAAAGTCGACAATGGACACCTGCAAAGCATCACAATCGGCTAAAGTTAAACACAGCCCTGACCACAGACACTCTGGGCCTCACCACAAGTCTGGCGGTAACTGTGCCATTAAATCCAGCAGGTTGCTACCGCACTTGGGCATTTTGCCGGCGCCTGACTTCCCGGTAACACCAGGGTATTCCGACCCCGAAGGCCGGAAAGTCAGGCATCTGTGATTCTGTAAGCTCCCATTCCCATGGAGTCCCATAGGACTCCATGGGAATGGGGACCACAGAAGCACCGGAAATTTTAATAACGGTGCATGTGCTTACGGGAAACTCTGCGTGCTGATGCCATTCCGCCTGCCAGGTCTGACCCTAGCGGGCGCGACAACACCTGTCCGCAGAGTCGTAGTGTGCCGGTCCGTAAACAACGGTGCCAGTAGACTTACCAGCACCGTTGTTTCCAGACCGGAACACTCATAATGAGGCCCTCTGTGATACACTGGTGTAGAGCACAATATCAGTGAAGATGTGGTTGGTGCATTCATCATCCATCCATTGGCATGTCAGATGCATGGCATGCTTTTGTAGAAAAAGGTCTGGGAGCCCCTCTAACGCGCAGGAACATGTCTAATTACCTGTTCTACGGGTAGGTGCCCACTCAAGAGGGTCTGCGACCACATTTTAGCTCACTGTACCTTTCACAGCAGAGAATTATTCATTTGCATATCATTCTGGTCACACCCACTTGGGCAGACCAGCACCAAAATGCTAGGCAATTCTGATCTGAATAAGAGTACCAACAGCAACCAGGTTATTTGAAAAATGTTCATTCTCAGTAGAGGGACTCTTAAACTCTTGTGAAATTTGTAATACGTGGGGGTTCACCCTAAGTCACTCATGGTAATCCATACATGGAGACCTTACTCACTGTGCCTTAGAGAGGCTCAGCTTCACCTCACTGAGGAGGCCCAACAAGGCTGAAACACGTGTCTGGGGTTGCTGTTGGTACTCTTGTTCAGAGGACAATTGCCTAGTCATTCTGGTGCTGGACTGCCCTTGTGTGTGGGACCAGACTAATATGCTAATGCGTATTTGTCCTCTGTGAAGAGTGCAGTGAGCTAAAACGTGGTTGTGCCCCCCACCCCACAGTGGAAGATATTCCATAGAAAAGATTATTTGAGCCATGTTCTCAGTAGAGGGGTTCCCACACTCTTGTGAAACATGCGTTTTCAGAAGGCTTCCTTCCTTCTGTTGACACTGCCAGACCACACATGTGTCCATAGTGCAAATCAGGAAGTAGCCATCTTCCGACAAGATCCGGCACATACCGCCCGCATGGTGGCGAAGGGCGCAGTATAAATGCTTCTTAACATAGTACAACGCATTTGATGTAGTCTTTCCCCAGGCCTAAATGAAAGTACTCGACCATCTAGTGCATGCCTCGGGCAGATCAACTGCACGTTGCCTGCATGCCCAGCAGATATAGCTTTTTGCTGATGCTGTTATTCTAAACCACTGGCACATACTGTTTTCAGCTGATAAAATCAGCTCGCTTTAATCTTGCTAACCTTTCAAGCATCCGCATCAACAAATTTGGCAATCAGCTGCACGTGGCCCTTTCTGATCTCACGGCATCGCCACCCTCAGCAACTCTGCCTGCATGGTGGAATAGGGCCTGTTTTGCCTTTCAATGGATTTCTTGTGACTCCTTTTAATATTCTTCAAACCTTATGTGTTTGTTCTTGTCCTGGCACCTGGATTTCTCGGAGTACAGTTCAAAAATCTGCAGAGTCAATGTTATCTATCACCCGTCTAGTTTTTACTGTGCAGAAGGGGTCAACAAAGGTTCAATAAAAGGCCAGCACAAATCATACAAAGGCAGAGAGTTAAATGCAGCTGCAATACAAATATAAAAATACAAATATAAAAATGAATCATATTCGTAAGCTCTCTTGAAGACAAATGGCAGGCGTCCATAACTGCTGGCCTCTGCCTTTTGCCCCAACCTGTCACTGTTCTTCCTTTGCCTGTTACAATGCCAGTTGAAAATTATAGCTTGTTGCGAGAAAAAAACAACAAGATATTACAGCGATGACACCTTTATTTTTGGCTCTGAGAATTCAAAACCACAAAGATCCCTTCCTCAGGCAACTGTAGACCAGGGACCCACTTTGTTGCTCCAAGGAGCATTAATACTCAGCTCTTCTAGATGATGCATTCCACACGGGCATAGTTCCCCACCCCTTGACAAGAAGAGCTTTCCCATTGTTATGAAAAGCGACTCAAAATTAGGGCAGGTGTGTTTATGTGATTAATAAAGTGTGAACCTAGCTGGGAGGCAGCACCGTTCATAGCAGACACACCCAGGGGGTTCCAAGTAAGGGTTCTAGGTTACAACGAGGGCTGGTATGGCTGGGGAAACCTGGGAAGGGGGCAGTTCCAGAGAAGAGAATTATGATTGGTTGGTGCCATCAAGCAATTTGTGCATACGTAGCGTTGGGATGCACGTCCAGATCCCATGCCCTCCCAAGCGATTCAGGTATGCAGAAGAAAGTGAACGTGCGGAGCTGCAGTGGGGTGCAGCATGTAAAGTGGAAATAACGTACATAGATGCTTTGCAGTAGTCATGAATATATTTACGTAGGTCCAGGAAGAAGGCTCGAGTGATATTGAAGTACAATAGTTGAAATATAGTGTACAAGGATGTAAACATAGGCCATGATTGCCGACGCGAGAAATACTAAACCACTGCCATATTTAAATTGACACCTAGTATGTTGCAGGCCCTGGAGTACCCAGCAGTGTAGTATGGTAAGCAGTTTTGAATGACTTTCCCATCTCAAGCCCCAGCAGTGAATCCAGCCCCAGAGCTAAGCGCCTGTGAAACAGAAAGGAATGTGAATGCCGAGCACAGGCAGGGAGGTATCCACTGAGCTCATGCTCAGGTGCACACCATGTGACGAGGCCCATGGGGAGGGTAACATTCTAAGAAGTCTGCTAATCGGGGGACAGGAACCCAGGGTGACAGAGTAAAAGACCACATGCTAGAGGGAAGGAGTAGAGTAGGATGTGGCCAGTCGGCCGAGACATATGGTACTATGTGTATTGGTGGTAGCCAATGAGGGTGGGGGATGAACATGTGCATCAACAGTAATAACGTAGACCCGAGGGGGTGTGGACAGCTACCGGAGCATTAGCAGGTAGCTCTCTAGAGCACCCGGGCTGCCCGATGAGAGTCCTGATAAAATACTGCACTTTAGAACAAATAAACTTGCCCAGGACAGAGCCCCAACCTTGTGGACCCGAGGGGCACTGATGGTCTGATCTGGGAGGTACGGGGAGCTCTACAAGGGCCCCCGCTGAGGAGCCCCGGGTCTCACTGAAGACGGGAGACCACAGACTGAGGAGATCGCTGCATATGAATTGCAGTACGGGGAGAGGACGCCTAACCATCTCGACAAACAGATAAGCTGCGCGTATGACCAGACCTTGGGAGGAGAGACCAGACAAGAGAGGAGTAAGGCGGGACGCTGAAAAGATAGATCCGAAACGCTGGGCTGGGAGGAGAGCAAAGGGGTGATTGGTCTGATGCCGGAGGCTGTGGGAAGAGGCCGGTCAGGAGAAACAGGACCCAGCAACTTGAAAGGAGCGGCGACGAGTGTGCCATTCACCCCACAGGCAGCGCTAGCGCAGTGAGTAGGAGAGGGGCGATGGGAGAAAAACTAAGACACGGAAGGAACACAGTGCAAGCAAGCACCTGGATATCAGTGTCATGATGGGATTGCTTTGAGCACGGACTCGGAATGGACCCGGCCCTCCCAATACCTCTGCTCAGATAATGAGATGAAAGTGAGGTGGAAAGCGAGCCACGCAAAATGGTACTCGAGTGGAGAGGGCAAGAAGAGATTTATGATGTGTGGGGGCAGTGTCTTGGAATAAAACCCACCAAGTACCACCGAAGAAAGTGGAAACCACAGACTGGCATAGGGATATATCTCACCCGCAGCCCATTTGTGAGATCTGGAGGTACAACTGAGGAACCAGGCGGGTGGGGGACACGTGGGAGACACCCAGACCCAGAGTGGCATAGTAGCAAGGTGGAACAGGCCCATCCTTGTGAGGGGCTGCTGGACAGTGTGATGCCCCAGGGTAAAAAAAAAGCCTGAAGAGGAGGCGGCCAAATGCAGAGGCACCGGGGATCAAGGAGAATACAGAGACAGGGGCCGGGGGATGCGAGAAGGAGGCCGGCATAATGGTGAAAGGCCAACAGAAAATAGACACATACACCGAACCCAAGGGCAAACAGCAGAAATCTGAGGGAATGGACCAGATATCAGAGTGGGCGGCCGTTGGAGGGTCCGGGGGAGTGACACTGGAAGCCCTGATGGAGGCCATCCAAGAAACTCAGACACCCCTGGAAGGAAGCATCAAAGAAGTAGTGGTGGGCATATCCCTGGTGAGAGTGGACCTTCGGAAAGTGTGCGAGAGGGTCACAGAGGTGGAGCAGAGAGTGAGTAGTGTGGAGGATCACCTACAACGTTTTAAAAACCAGGTGGCGGGCCTGGTGGGGGCCACAAGGACACTTGAAAGAAGGGTGGAAGATGCAGAGTCACGGCGCTGTAACATCCGACTGGTGTGGGTTCCTGAATAAAAGAGACCGAGTATGGAACACTTTGTGGAAAATCTCATCCTGAAAACACTGGGGTTGAAGAGCCTCTCCACATGTTTTACAGTTGAATGGGGCACACAGTGTGCAAGGGCAAGTTCCACCACCTGGAGGACTGCCGAGAGTGATAGTGGCCAAGATCCTACATTTTCGAGATAGGGATGCAATTTTACAGGATTCTCTGAAAGTGGGCTACTATGCGATAGGTGACACTAAGCTACGTATCATCCCTGACTTTACACTGGAGATGCAGAGACAACGGAGAACCTATGATGCAGTAAGACGTCAACTGGGAGAACTTAATATCAGATACATTATGTACTTTCCAGCGAAACTCAGGATTGTGGTGGACAAGAAATCCTGGTTATTCGCATCGCCACAGGAGGTGTGGAATTGGCTGGAGTCTCGGACACAATGTCCAAATTCCAGGGGGAATGGAGAGGAAGAGGGGTCATGACCAGGGGAACAAACTTGCTCTTGAGGGGGCAAAGAGAAATGGAGGCATAGGCCGGTGGTGCGAATTGGATCAAATAGGGCAGTAGCTGATTGTGTATGAGGAAGGAAAGACAGGGGAAGGGGGGACATTTTACCCCTAAAATGTTCTTTCTTGTTTGGGTCAGGTGCGACAGGATGAATAGGGGCAACCCCTGGACTCCTGGTTGTCCATCCACGGGGGCGAAAGGTAGTGTGGACAGTGTGACTGGGGGCTTTAGGGAAGGAAAGGGGAAGGTTGAGTGGGAGGGACAAAGGGGGGACTTGCCAGGTGGGAAACAGGGGGGAGGGAAGTTGTGGTGGTTAGGGGGGAGGGTGGGAAAGAGAGGTCGGAGGAGGAAGGGGTGGGGGAGAGTTGGATAAACCAGTGGATGCGGCACAGTTGTTCGGTTGGTTGGCATTTGAAGTTAGGTTGTTGAAACAGGTGGGGACAGTCCAGCCGGCGAAAGGCAGAGATATGACGGGGAAAGCCAGATGGAGGGAAGCAGACCACTATATCCAGCATGACGGGTGTTTGTTTGAAAATTGGGACTTGGGATGTCTGAGGACTGCGTCAAAAATTGAAGTGTCAATGGGCGGGGGTTTTTCTGAAGTGACATGGGGTGCAGCTGGCTCTTTTGCAAGAAACCCATATGATGCTGAAACACTTAGACAAACTAAAAAGGTGGCGTGCGGATGGTGGTGGGAACGTCTTATTCGAAATACGCTATCAAGTCTACTCCTATTGTTCCGGGGTGCATGGGTACTGCTCACGCTTAGATAACCTTTTTGTGGCGATGGGGCAGAGTATTTGGGGGGATCCTTTGGATCACTCACCTTTGATGACAACAATCGGAGGGGTACGGAACAAGGATATGTATCGGCTGAGAATGCAGGGGAAATACTAGACCTGGTACACTTACCGGTCTTGGCTGTGGACGACAAAAGAGCACTGGATAATCCCATTGAGGAATCTGAGATATATGGGGCATTGCGGTCGATGAGTAAGTGTAAATTGCCGGTTAGTGATGGATTCCCAGTAGAGTTTTATTGTATTTATGAGGAACTCCTAGTTCCCCGACTCAAGAAAGTATATGATGAGGCTTTTGAGACGGGGCTTCTACCGGACTCCATGCGGGATGCGATTATTACAGTCCTCTTGAAAGAGAGTAAAGATCCCCTTAGTTGTGCATCCTACCGTCCAATTTAGCTATTGAATGTTGATGCAAAAGTTCTGGGGAAGGTGCTGGCTACCCGATTATCTGGGGTGGCCCCGTGATTGGTGCATCGGATCAGTGCGGATGTTTGGGGGGAGAAGTACCGCAATTAATCTCCATCGTCAACATCATGTAATGGACCGGGTACTGGACTCAAGGGAGGACATGGCATTGGCTTCCTTTGATGCCATGAAGGCCTTCGACTCTGTGGAATGGGCATGGCTGTTCCGAGTTGCGGAGGCCTATGGATTTGGGGGGAAAATGTGCCGGTGGTTGCGACTTTTGTATAACACACCAATTCCATGCATGCCAATGATTGTTATTACATGTGGGGAACATGTTGGAAAATCTGCCAATCCTATTAGAGGTATTGATTAATTTCCAGAAACTATACAGCTTCCGCATCAATACAGAAAAGTCAGTGTTGTTCCTGCTGGGAGGACTCTGCAGCCGGGATCTTACTGACCTCCCGGACTGGGGGCTCAAATAGAAGGGGCAGTCGTTTAGGTACCTGGGCATCCAAATCTTTCACGATATTGAAGACACATTTATATAAAATACGGGAAGGGCGTTGGCGGGAATAGGCGAATCGGTTTTGGAAGAAGTTACCGATATCATTGATGGGGAAGGTAGCATTATGTAAAATGGTCATCCTCCCGAGGCTCTTATACTACTTTACCATTATTCCATACACCAGCAAGAAGGTTTTCTTTAAGATGCGAGAAGAGCGATAGGAGAGTTGTTGTGGGACACAGGACAGAGTAGAGTCTCCCTGGCAACGTTGCAGCATCCGCGCTGTGAAGGATGCCTTAATCCTCCAAACTATGAGTGGTATTTCATGGCGGATCAACTACAGGTGTAAATAACATGGGCAGGTACCAGGGGGGAGCTACTGATGGGCTTGTTGGGAGACCTCCCACCCCATTGAAAGGGAGTGGAATTACTGTAAGGTGCAATTGGGGGGAAAAGGACCACAAATGTATTTCAGGTAGTACTAGAGGTTTGAAAAAAACTTTGGTTGAAGCTATGGATGCCGGGGCTCTATAGCGCAGATCTACCATGGGGCACGGATTGTGGACTTTGGTCAGCAATACAACGAATGGGGTTCTTGGGTCTGATGGAGAGGAGGTGTGATTCAGTAGGAGCCCTGTTTGCGGGGGGGAAAACTAATGTCGTTTGAGGAATGGAAAATGCAATATGAGAGCTCAAGGCCACAGTTCCTCGCCTATGGGGCAGTGGTTAAACGTCTAGCCAAAATATGGACAGGTATCCCGTAGGAACCCACTACAAACCCATTAATGCAAGAATTACTTACGCAGGGGGATGGAAGGGCCAGGATCTCTCGAATTTACCAAGCAATACGAGGGCAGTTTCCTCTGGAAGAATTAACGGTTAAGGCTAAATGGGAAAGGGATTCGGGAAGACAGATTTCTGAAGCAGATTTTGGTACGATGTGGGAACAGGTCCAAAAAGTCTTTAGAAACGCAAGATTTCAACTTTTACAGTTTAATGTCCTGCATAGGGTGTATGTGACCTCCGTGAAACTGCATGCAATGAATAACACCTTGAGTGGGGACTGCCCGGAATGCGAGACTGGACAGGCAGGGATTTGGCACTTGTTGTGGAAATGCACGGAGATGCCGCGCTACTGGCAAGCAGTGGTGTCAAAGATGAATGGCCTATTGAGTTCCAGTTTTGACAACAGCCCGAGGGTGTGTTCGTGGGGATTGATACCGGGTGGGAAGCACCACAGGGTGAGGAAGCTGCTAGCCCAATGTATGCTAATATTAGTGAAAAGGAGGGTAGCCATAGCCTGGAAGAAGCCCCAGGGCCCATCCTTGGTACAATGGATGGGAGATATTCTTAGATGGGGAAGGGCAGAGTTAGATATTATACAACAAATCCGAGACCAGATATTGGAGGATGGGGTGGTGGCGGATTGGAGCCAACTACTGAATGAACTACATTCCTCGGCAGACTTGAAACCCCCTTGAACATTAGGGGTGGAGCGAGAACAGGGGAGCTCTGGAGGGAAGTAGGGCGGGTGAGGAAATGTACTCATGGAAAAGTGTGATACCGTCAGGAGAAACGTTGAACTGAAGTGTTGGATGTACATGATAGTCCCCTTAATGCAATCTCACCCTAAACCTTATGCCCGGCTTATGTAACCGTCAGAGTTGTAGTTATTTCATGTATTCAAAGAAAATGTTGAATAAACTGAAGTTAAAAAAAAAACAGTGACGACGCCTCACCTTATAATGGTGTGTTTTGCTTTGAACTAACATTGAGCTCTATGGCAGTTGGGTTCTGCCGGACCCTCTGTCACCTTTTCCCTTTTTGTATACAAAATAAATCCTTGCAAAGAGGTGCACAATTTTTTCGCCTTAGAGGAATGTTTGTCTGGTTGTCTGGCCTACAGTAGCATTCATTTTGTATGTAGCTATGCTGAAGGTTAAATGCATGAAGCACATAGCAATTAAATTGGAACGGTTTTCCTGTCTTTAGCAAACCTGCATTTTCCTTTCACTCGCTGTAAAATGCAACTTAAATTGTGCTTCTCTCCTATGTACTGTAATATGTAATCTGGTTCTGAGATGTCATTCAAGAAACATCGGGGTAGCAGCTGCTACCCCTTGCTTTCTGCTTGGTACCCCAGGCCAGTGGAGTACCTTGGCTGAAAATGTTGGAAGGGGGACATGACATCTGAAGAAAAGCTGCCCCAGCCAAATGAATGGGGAGAAAATAGGGTGCCATGAAAGTTGGGGGGTGCCCTTGTGACAACAGTGCCAGAGATCAGAGGCACATCTGCATCGACAAAATAAAAAAAGATTTGCAACAAGCCATGTTTACTTTCTGTAGGTTCCACCCATTGGCTTTGGCTTCAGATACCCCCTTTTCGGATGGTTTTAGAGCCAGAAAAAGATATAAAATAAAATCTCTACAACACAAGAAAAAAGGAAGTCTAAGATTCCCACGCGTTTAAGGCGTGACTTCCAGCTCAGTGGTATCAGAATTAGTCAAAAACCTGCTGATAGTAATTTTATTTTCCTGTGAATCAGAGTCCCTCTCTCCACTCCAGGTGGCCAAATTGGGGCATTTACAGACCCAGTTCCTTTTCTGTCTTCCATTTTGTTGCCAGACTTGACAAACATTAGGCAGTGTCTCTTCTTACCTGACAAATGGTCTACGTCTGATCTTTTATAATACTTATTGTTTGTGCTCAACTACCCAGGAGCCATGGACTTTCCCCCAGCGATCTTCACTATTTAGAACTCTAGAAAAAGGGAGTTCTGGAAAGCTGTAGGAAAACATTCTGAAGCAAGCAATTGATGTCTTGTGAGGAGGAAAGGCGGCGATTCCATAAGGGTGGACTCACGAAACACTCCTTGCTTTCCTGCGACTCAACGTGCCTCACATAGAAGTGCTTCTAGCAGTGCAGGCAATGGGCCGGAACAAGACTGGGCGGCGTTATAGGAAAAACCATCTTGCCGGAGCCCAGCTCCTTCCCCCAGACCCAGGTCCTGGGCCTTAACGACCCAGACCGCTTTCAGAAGACTCAGCAGCACGGATAAGTGCCTAATCGTCTGAAAGCAGTCTGCTCGTGAAAGCTCACATTAGCCTGCTATAACTTCACCCTGTGCTGCTCTTTACTCAGGCCTGGGGGCTTGCACAGAAATCTACCAAGCAGATCTCCAACTGCATTATCGCAAGCACGAGTAACAAGCTCTTTAACGAGCATCCAGAAGTCTCAGCACTGGAAACTGCCAAAGCCTCACAAACAAGGCTGCTGCTGTCCACACTGATAAATATGTCCTGCAATTTATAGACATCTCTTTATTAGGGGGAATATTGTGACCAATCAAAACAGGAGAGTCCATTATTCACTTAAAAGGGCTTCTTACTGAATGATATGATATGATATGGCATTTGTAACGCCCCTATACACAAGTGTTTCAAGGCACGGGAGGGGTAACAGAGGGGGAATAAAGGGAGGACAGAGACAACGATCTTACTAGTCCAAGTGACATTGAGGTCGCACAAGTGCAGGGGAGTGTAAAAGTGCCAGGGGAAAGGGGAAGTGCTGTACATGTGATCAAAACAATAACAAGAAGTGTGGCCAGCAGGTCGCAGGCGCAAGGGTAAGAGCAGACAGCAGGTGTCCAAAAGTGCAGGTAGAGGACTGTATGGTTACAGATACAGACCCAAGTGCAAGGGTAGCCAGGTGACTACTACAGTATCAGGATCAATTTAAGACATATTTAACATTTAAAATAGTGGACATTATGATGTTCCCATAATGCTCTTTGCTTTTATGCAAATAGCTAGGATTGGGTTTGATGAAGAGATACTGTGTTGCGCAACCTGGCTGGGAGCCACGCCCCTTGATGCCGCACCCACCTTCTCAGAGCCCCGCCCCTACAAAAAGGTGACCCTTCCCCCCAAAAATAGTTTCCATTCCCAGCACTGACTAGTCGAAAGCCCTGATTAGGAAATGAGGCATAACCAGCGTTGCAGCGTCCCTCAGGAAAGTAGAAACTAATGAAGCAATGATCTGATAGAATTGGTCCTGCAGTCTGTGAACTGGGAGTGCAAAAATGATGAGGAACTAAAGAACTAGGAAGACTACTGGTGATGGAAAGGATGGAAGTGGGTTAAATGCATATGGAATGGTGTTATACAAAATGGACTTACATTATGAGAAGAAACCAAAGGTAATACTAGAGCAATATTATTTTGGAATGAGGCGGCAATATCCTGGGGCGTCAGTACAGGATTTGGGACTGGACTGAGAGAATTGGCCAACAAGTGCAACTTTGGGGACTTTTGCGATGAACACATCCGTGGCCAATTTATGTTGCTGGTTAAAGAACAGAAGATCAGAGAAGATATCTGGAGTAAAGGTGCCCTACTTTGGATAAAGTTATCGAATTTGCGAAGAAAAAGAAGCACATGATACTGTGTGTGAAAGACCTGGATAAGAAAGAAGGGAAGGGGGACAATGGACAGTGGGCAGTGATAAAAGTGGAAGGAGACAAGTCTTCCTTTGTCCATTATAAGAAAAATACTGGGAAGCAATTCATGAGTTATCCAGTGAAGGGAAGAAGGGAAAAAAGGTGGCGGGAAACTATATGCAAAATGAACGCAGAGGGGTGAGGAAAAGAAAATGCTATAGATGTGGAAGTTCTTCACACTTGGCCAGCTCACCTATGTGCCCTTGTAGTAAGTGTGGGAAGAAAGGTCACTTTGCAAGCTGTTATGGGAACTTTAAAGGGACCCTCAAAGAAGCTCAAAGAAGCAGAGTGCAAGCGTACAGGGCAAAAGGCGACGTACCTATGTGTGTGCCGCCGTTTGCCCTGCACTTTCACACTCCACCCTGCAAAGTGAGTAAGCGCTGCCTAGTAAGCACGAATGCCAGGCAGCGTTTACTTTTGATTATAAGCTCCACTTCCCATGCTCGCATGAAAAGCGGCGCTCATAATTACAATTAAACATTGCTCGACATGCTGGCATGTCAGGCAGTGTCTAACTTTCATTGTGAACACTGCTTACCATGTAAGCATGGTAAGCAGTGTTCCCAGTTGAAATGAAACCCTCTCCAATTGTACATGCTCCCTACAATGCGAGTATGGCAGGCAGCGTTTTCAATGGATCCCTAAGCGGTTCACCTGCTTTATGCTGGTGCATAAAGCTGGCGGGCCCATTGGGGCTTTCCCAGCATTTGCGCCAGCATGACAATCCATGTCGCCCCAAATGGTAAAGCATTTGTATGGCGCAGATGAAGGCAGACGGCAGAAACACAAGTTGTGTTCTGCCCCCCGCCTCCCTCTCCACCATACAAATGATTGAATATGTGATGTGGCATGATTGATTGTTGTTAAAAGCCTTACTCAAGACTTTTATGCCTTTCAATCACGCTACGCCACAATGGAACATGAGCTCCAGAGATTTTATAGATTGGTGGATTGGAGGAATATGTATGATGACGGTAAGGATGTTGCCTTTTCGGTGAGTGAGATCGGTAGTAAGCATAGGAGGGGCAAGAAGCCCCAATGCCAAAGTTTTGATAAATGGAAGGAATGTTTCCATGTTAATAGACTCAAGCTCTGATTATAACATAATAGATGGAAAGGTATGGGAAGAGAGGTTCAGGAGTTCGGAGACCAAGTTGAACAAGTCAGGTTTTCATGCCAGTGCAAATGGTGGGGCAAGGCTAGAGATTATTGGTGCGTTTCAGGCTGAGTTTAATTGAATTGTAAAGGGAGAAGCACCAGAGCAAATATTTATGCATCCAAGGCTGGTGTGTGTCTGTTGGGTTAGTATAAATCAAGGGAAGACCCTAATGTGCCCAGCTATCTCATGTTAATGGTCGGCAAGGATACAACCAAAGTGGAAGACACATTTAGTGATGTGTTTGCTGATGAGATGGGGGATTGCTAGAGTTCCATCATTAAATCATGTTGAGGGACAATGCAATACTTGTTGCATCAAGGGTCAGAAATGTTTCCATAAGCCTAAGGCATGAGCTGCAGGAAGAATTCACAGTCTTGAGGAGTAAGAACCAGTAGAGCCTTTGGAATGGACCTCGCCAAATGTAGTAGTGCTCAAACCAACAGGAAGGATCCAGATATGTGTGGACCTGAGAGCGCTAAACAAGTGTGTAATTCAGGACAGGTTCCCTTTACCCAACATTGGGCAGTTGGTAAGCCTTGAAGGAAATGCTAGATTTTTTTAGTACATTAAATCTGGCCTTAGTATATCACACGATAAACCTTCATCCACCATAACAAGCTGCCACCATCTTAATATCACCCAAAGGAACATATCAGTTCAGGATAATGCTGCTTGGGCTTGCAGTCTTTAAGAGAATAATACACACCTTATTTGGAAGGAAGGAGTATCGTGTTTGCAAGATGACACATTGGTAGTTGGGGAGACGGTGAAGGAACATGGTGAAAAGCTTCAGTCAGTTTTGAGGACTCTTGGCGACGTTGGTTTAACACTAAAAAAGGAGAAGTGCAAGTTCAGGGTGGATTCAAAAGAGTACTTAGGACATACATTGAGTAGTAAAGAAGTGGAAGCTGAAGAAAGTTTGGTAAGTGTGACTGCAGGTCTCCCCATCCTGTTGGGTGTCCTGACCCACGTTTAAGCTATCATGCCACAACACTTGGTGCTGTGGGCTTAGAAAATTCAAGATGGTGGAAAACCCACATGTGCGCCGAAATCCAGGAAAGCTGTGCAGTTTGTGCGCACACCAAAATGGTTGCCTCACTTGCCACCCACCAGTGCGAGAATGAAAGGCCGGGTTGCCATGAGGGAAATGGGTTGCCAAAGGAAAAACAGTAGCGCCGGTTAGCTTCAAAGCGCTTTAAAACCACCCTGTGTTTCTCTGAAGGCAGGCTCAAAATGCCTATTTTCAAACATTACAATATGTGCAAAATATTCACTGAACACCAGCAGACATTTGGCAGAATGGAGTTTTGTGTGCCTACAAAATCTGGGAAATGAAGAGCCCAGAACAATGCTTATAACAAAACTGGCTGAGCTATGGAGTCAGCAGTTTAAGTTGCACTGGATTTAAAGACACTAAAATCGAAAATGTTTAGATTAAATGAGTGACCTATGTTTGGTGTCACATGCCTTTGCAATTGTTTAAATGTCATAGTTTAAACTTAGAATCAGCATTCTAGCTGCATGTGTAAAATTGCAAGTTAATTTAAAAAGCAACAAAAAAACATGACAGTTAGCTGAAAGTGTGGCTTAAGGAACTGAATTCTGCCTGGCAACTACCCCCATCAGGAGTGAAACTTGAGTCACAGCTGTGTTCCCAGGCCTAGCTGCCCTTTTGCTGCTCACACTAAGGATATGCCATCTATCTGATAATTGAATTACCTGTGCTCTACAGGAGCTCTGAACAAAGCCTGTCTTGACTCATGCAAAGGTTTTATTACAGCAGTCGTAAAATGTAGCTTCCTCTTGGCAGAAGCTGGGAGGGGCACTGCCTGTGAGAGCAAGCTGGCTTGGCAGAACTGGATAAACCAGTATTTCTACCTTGTGCTGAGAGGAAACCACACCCCTTTGGAGCCAGAACATAACTTTAAAAAGATGGATCATTCATAGAGCGGACATGTGAAAATTTTATAAATGATACCATAATTCTTGTGATTTTTCTGCCCACAGTTTAAGAGGTTTTTAGAACCGGTGGGATGTTCAGGGGGGTGTCAGCGGAAAAGTGGATATTACTCTAAATGTATGCATGTTAAAAATCTGACACTTCATCAACTAATGTCCATACTCCTTGCGCACATGTGTGTAAATTTGGGGTAATGTCCGGAATTGCAAACCAGTTAAAAAGTGCAAAATATTGCCATTTCTGAATGCAAGCTCCCAGGAAGAGCAGAGTTTCAACAGGGTATACCTCCTGTAATGCATGATGGGTGCATATGATTTTAAAACAATATGTACCTCTGCAAATATGTATTTGTTTCAAATCTAGATTTGTGTGTAAGTTGACAGGAGGAGTAGACTCTCTGCAAGCCATAAAATGACATCACGCTGACACACACTTCCTTCCCCAATCAAATGAGAAATGGAAGTTTGACCAATTAGAAGCTGAGAGAGAGGTAGGGTCAGTGATGCTAGAACACACCCACATTCTAAACACATAAAAGCAGACAGACAGGACAGATAGGGACTTTCAAATCCATCTGCCGCTGGAAGCTCTGCCGGAAAAATCCATACTTTACCTCCATCAAACCTCCAGAGAGCCAAACTAGAGACTTCAATCTATCCAGAACTAGAGACCCAGACCAGAGAACCAGAGAGAGCTGACCCAGATCACTGTGAAGTGCAGAGACCAGAGGCCAGTCTAAAACCCTGACCAGATCCGTGACGAGGCCCATTTAATTCAAGAATATAGTGTGAGTACCCAGCAGAACTGTGTAGAACCAATCTCTTAGTTTAAATTCATCTAATTCAATCTATTTAATCTAAGTAGAACTGCCTCCTAACTGTCACCTGTCATTTGTAAAGCTGTCACTTGTCATTTTCTAGTTGCAAGCTGCACTTGTCTTTTTGAACTTTAAAATTTCAAATCTGAAAAACGACCTTTATTTAATCTCTCATATCTCCGCAACCGTTTGTGCTAGAGACTTGCAGTAACTTTCCCCTGAAAGCTGAGAATCGTGGCTTTCCTACGAACCTAGAACCGCATTCCTACCCCCTATAGTTTTGCCGTAATCGTGAAAAACGCACTCGCGAATTTTGCCGCGACTTGAAAATTTCTCCACTTGCAAAAAGATAGCTGCTTTTGCTTTCCTCTGAAAAAAATCGTTTGCCTCATAAAAACTATCCCTGCATCACTGCTAGAGTGAGCCTGAGCTAATATTAACTTGATTTCACTCACCCTGAACCTCTAAAGGGAATTAAAAGCATTTTAGCATATTTTTTTTCTACATTGCCAGCACATATCAAAGCATTCTGCCTGTGTTTTCAACGTCTGTAGTCTAAGTTGCTGGGGTTAACTGAATCACATTTAATTGCATTTCTGAGAACTGTGTGTTTTCCTTCCATTTCCTTGCCTTGCATCAAGGGGGGGAGGGGATTGCCAGAGAAAAGTGATTACATTGTTTTGTTGAAATCATATTGAGTATTTCTATACTGCATTTCATTCATTCAACCTTGCATCCATTTGAACTCTATAAAGCATTCTGTACCACCTTCTTCTTTTGTTCCTATTCACCTGTGTGCTATCTTATCCATTTCATGTCAACTCCTTAGTGATTATCAAGAAGTGTGCTAGTGCCAGATTCTCCGTTGTTAATATTTATCATATCAGATTAAGTGTGATATTCAATTATTAATTTATTATAAAGCGTGATATAATATATATTGTTTAAATTATTAAATAAACCTTTTAACTTGCAAAACAGAACTACTTCTTGGCTCAGTGGGGTCAGGGGGATTCCAACAGAGGGGTGTTATATAGGGGTAGTCATCCAGAGCGCATGAACTGGACATAAAGGTATATCGATAAGGGTTTTCATTCAGTATTATAGATTAGGCGTTGACTTAGCTGTAGTGTTGAATTGAATCCTCTTACAAATTGGGGGCTCGGGCCGGACGTTTGGGTTAGATTTACCATTTGTGCAGATTAATACAGCGTGCCAGCTGACCAGATACACATATCCGGTCGGATCACCACGCTGTGTTACGCTGTAAAGCACTCCTCAAAAGGGACACTCCAAGAAAAGTTCTGTTCTGCAAAAATAAAATACAAACTTCTGTAAGTCAGGACAGAGACCAATCTCTAGAATGACGACCTTAGTAGACATGAAAATAGCCAGAGAGCACCTCTTGCATAAGCTATTTGTGAGAGGTGAATGGACCGAACAGGGCCAGGATGCGTGGTTGCAGGCCATCCCACAACAGGTCACTGAAACAGGGTCAGATATATATAGAGATCAGGGTCCCTTACATGTGGCCCTGAGTGAACTATATATGGCTCCTAAAGCCAAAGAGGAACACAATAAGATTGCCAGGATAGCAGCATACCTGTACCTATACGTGGGAGACATGCAGGATAGATGTGCTGAAAGCCAAAATCTGGCAAATAGGCAACAGATGGCATTACAGAAGGCCCAATCTGATCTGGACTCTTCTGAGCAGAGGCTGCAGAGGAGCCAGGAGTCAGAAAATGACAGCAGACGGTACATCACTAAAATAAAGGAGGATATGGATATACTGCAACAGGAAAAGGCTGACCAGGATACCAGATTTCTGGCCCTGCAGAAGGAGCACCAAGACAGTTTGGACTCCTTACTGCAGAGCCAGAAAAAGCTGGAGCAACAATTAGACTTTAACAGGGTGCGCATGGATAGCAGGGAATTTATTAATACGTTTTTCCATGCCTTGCCCAAATATATCATGACCCAGCTCGTGAGGGATTTTCACGAGAAAAGATCTTTAGACTGGGTCATTGAACAGGCTACCCGGATCTATGAGGTGCAGAAACCGATAGATAGCAAAAGTAATGCCCAGAAAAACCCCAAAGCCAACAGCACCCCTGCTGCTGCCAAGGTGGCAGAGGTAAAGATCACCCCCGTTTTGGATTTGGAGATGGGGGGGCCTAAAAACCTACCTGCACCTAATAATGCTAGGCCCAGGAGGTCCTCGGGTCAGTCACAGACAGGGAGCCAAGGAGGCAGCCCCACAAATGGGGTCCCTCGCTCTCCTGATTATGTAAGTCCCCGTTACAAGGGAAATCGACCCATCCTGGGTTATGTGTGGACTCCTCCAGCCCAAGGGGGGGGATCCAGCCAAGCACCTAACCCAGGAACTTCCCTCCAAACTTCCCACAGGAGGGCAGAAATTTACCAAACCCTGGGCAGAACTTTTTCCCCAGATATCCACCCGACTTTCAGCCCCAAAACCATCCATCCTTCTTTCCCCAATTCCCTGAGCCCAGACCACTGAATCCGGGAGAGGGGAGGCCAAGGGTGGAGGGGTATCCCAATCTTCCCAACCCGGGGTATTACCAGAGGAGGGACAGCTACCCTTCCCGGGATCAGCCCAGGGGAGAAAACAGGGCCCCGTATCAGCCTGAGCGGGTTTCCCAGTTAGAGCGCCAGGTTCAAAACATGGCGCGGGATCTGGGTCACATACTGAGGGCTCAGCAGAACCCTCAGATGGGCGTGCCGGCACAGAACGCACCCAACTCTGGACCTGGTGCTCCAGAACAATGACGGGGGCAGCACCCCGATAACTCACCGGTTCCCAGGGAGGAGGCACAAAGGGAAGGGGGGTGTAAAGCCTTGGAGGAAGCTTCCTTCCTCACTTGTAAACAGCCCCTGGAAACCCAGGAACCGGAAACGAAATCTCTTGCCCCTGAAAGTCTGCCTCCTAAGGAGCAGAGGGGGGGTAGGAGAAACAAAAGACCCAAACAGACTCAGTTTGAGGAGGAGGTACAGATCTTCCAATTTGAGGGAGAGGGATCCTCAGAGGATCCTGGGAAAAGGATCTTCTCCTTCAGAGAGGGGGGAACTCCCCCCAAAGAAAAATGGGTCCCTAGGGATGCAAATCCTGACTGGGGAGATGTGGAGACTGAGCTACCGCCGCCCACCATCTTATCCCAGAACCAACAGCAAGAAAATCCCCTGGTTCAAACCCATCCTGGTGACTGCCTCCAAAAAGGGGGGGGCGGCCCGGAACCAGAGCCAGGGGAACCCACAGTGGCTCTGATCTCCAGTTGCCAAATTTTTCTTTCAGATTCCCAAGGCTCTCCACCGACTTCTGCCCAAAATTCTTCTCTCGCGATGTCCAAAACCAGAAAATTAGCCCACCAGTTGTCCAAAAATGTACATTATCTGTGCCCCCTTGAGGAGAAGGAGGGAAGATATTATGCCCCGGTACAAGTACAGGGGCAGGGTACAATCTCGGCACTGGTGGACACTGGATCTCAAGCTACCCTTCTGTCCAGAAGGGCCTTTGACGAACTGAATGCAGGAAGGGGAGAGAATTACCAAATTCCTCTCACCTCTCTTCCGGGACAACTACAGAACTTTGACGGGAAGGAAATTCCTGTTGAGGGGACTGCAGACTTGGACATTAAAATTGGGCGACATAAGTTGAAACACCCGGTCATAGTTGTGACCCCGGAGGGCACCCCTTGTTTACTAGGGAATGACCTCCTGAGAAGGTTGTCACCCCTAATAGATTGTGTAAACAAGGTCCTCTGGACCCAGACTAGCCGACCAATAAAATTAAAACAGAGTGTCAACCATGTTAGTTTAAACGGCACATGCCACATGGTTGAACAAAAATCTGACCAAGTAGAATTTCACTTCCAGAACAACCAGATTCCAGACGTGACAGTAATAGCAGTAGGACAACAGACTAGTGATGGGGGGTCCTCTCTATTTCTGAAAATCAACCTTCCTTCCAGTTTAAGGTGGTATTCCACGCTGGAAGGAAACACTCTGAAATTCTATACCAATCCACAATCTGAAACTCCCACTCCTATAGTCCAGAAAGATGTGAAATCAGCTCAGAGCCTGGCTGATATTCAGCAAATTGGAGAGCAGTTGTTCATCCCTGTTCAGTTAAATGATGGGAAGGACTCTGTTCTCGCTCGAGTGTGTGTGAACAACGGTAAGAGCTTCATCAGCGAAGCCATGTTTCACCAACTCCCAAAAGATCCAGCCATTCCCACCTTCAAACTGATAGACAAATGGGAAATGGACCTGGAAGCACCTAATTCCAAACATCTCCTGCCAAGCAGGTGTATGCTCAAAATCTCCATTGGCAACAAGAGCATAGTCCACAATTGTTGGGTCGTGCGAGACGTCCCTGCCGCCTTTTACTTAGGCAGTGACATTCTCAATCGCTTTGCCATTAGTTTGGACCTAATAAACTTCAAAGCTTGGTCCCGATTAGCGGATAATCCCATGGGCTTTGATGATCCAGAAAAAGCATTTAGGTCAGCTCAATTGCTACCTTATGCAGTTGAAATTCAGGTTAAAGAGGAAGTCACCATCCCAGAAAGGACCCGACAATTCTCCCTGGAAGTGAAAGTTAAAAGGGGACAAGAGTTGAAAAACCCTGATGCTTACATACATCTAAATGCTTCTCTCCAACAGCAAGGGTTGGGGGTAAACCCAACACCATTAGTCAACATAGAACATGACACCATTCCAATAGAGGTGGATAACAGCGACTTAAAGAGTATTACTCTAGCCACAGGCACCATTATTGGAATGGCGGTTGATGACCGACATTTCTCCATTGATCTTAGAAATGAACTGTTAGGACCAATCCCCAAGGACTGTTTTGACAGTGACAGTGAGGACAATACAACACCAGACAGGATTTTTACCCGGCATGGGGGGAACTTCCTGGTGTACACTTCCTGCCCTTATGGTAAGGAAGATGTGACTTGTGAATTCAGGAGGGATGAGGTGATTTTCCAGGTTCATGAAGGCTGCCTTGCCCACCTGAAGCCTCCAGTCCAAATCAGCACTCTGACCAGGGACTTCTCCACCCAGCTGGAGGAGGCCGCGGAGATAGCCAAACCAGAAGTCTTTCCAGGCTTCAGGCAGATGGTGGAAGAGAGAGTCAACCTAGATGATGCCTGTGTGACTCTGGAACAAAAGCAAAAGTTGAAACAAGTTTTCTTGGATTTCCAAGATCTCTTTGCGGTAGACTCATATGACTGTGGTCGCACTGACATCCACACAACAACAATCCCCACGGACCCTGGCATGACTCCTGTGTTTGTGAAGCAATATCGCTTGCCTCTCGCATCAATGGAGTCCCTTACTGAAATAATTAAGAACCTTGAGTCCCGGGGAATAATCCGCCCAGTCCACAGCACCTTCAATAATCCAGTGCTGGGAATATTGAAGCCAAACGGCCAGTGGAGACTCTGCGCCGGCCTTAGGGAGCTCAACAAACGGGTCCATACTTCCCGATGGCCTCTGCCCTACATTGACCAAGGGCTGGCCCAGATTCAGGGGTCACAGGTATTCACTGCAATAGACCTGACCAATGGATACTGGACCGTGCCTGTCAGCAGGGAGGACCAATACAAACTGGCTTTTACCTTTGGGGGCCAGCAGTACACATGGACCCGGACTCCCTTCGGATACCTCAACTCCGGCAATGAATTCAACATTTTCCTACATAAGGCCATGCCCGACCTGGGTGCGAGGGGTAACCTGGCTTATGTAGATGATGTCCTCATCAAAAGTTCATCTGTGGAGGAACACATAGCGGAGATCCGTTATGTTCTGACACAGTTGAGGGCCGCCGGAGCAAAACTTTCCTTTCAGAAAGCACAGTGGTGTAGAACCCGTGTTAATTTCTTGGGGCATGAGATTACTCCTCAGGGCCTCTGTCCCCAGGAAAAGAAAGTGGAAGCACTTCAGAAACTGAAAGACCCCACAACTCTGCGGGAACTAAGGAGCCTCCTTGGACTGACTAATTACAGCAGAAAGTTCATTGAGGGCTACGCAGAGATCACCAGACCCCTGATTCATCTCCTAAAGGGGGGGGTCAAGTGGGAATGGGGTCCAGAACAATCCGAGGCAGTAAGACAACTCAAGAGAAGCCTCTCACAAGCGCCTTGCCTAGCTTACCCTGTCAGAAACAAGGAGTTCTTCCTGGAGACAGGGTTCTCTAATACGTGCTTGACGGCCGTATTATACCAAAAGCATGACAAGGTCAATAAAGTAATCTCCTATGCGAGCAAAACTTTATCCTCTGTGGAGGAAAAATTCAACGATTGTGAGAAGGCACTCCTGGCAACGGTGTGGGCATTGAAGAATTACCGCCCGTTTATCCAGGGGGAACACATCATAGTGGAGACTCCACACCAGCCTCTGCAATATCTCCAAAGTGACAGAATCCGGGCCGGAAATGTGAGTAATTCCCGAATTACTTCCTGGATTCTGTCAATGCAAGGCTTTCCTGTGGAGGTCCGATATGGCCAAAACAAGAAGAGTCCCCTCGCGCAAGGTCTGGCTGACTTGCATGATTGTGCCAGAGAAAACTGTCTCGAGGACGAAAGTCTAAAAATAAAGGACAACATGGAGGCATACCTTAATTCCCCCCACAAAGTCTTTGAAGAGGACAAGTGTGAGGGAATGCCCACTGTCTATGTGGATGGATGCTCTTACCATGTTGACAACGACGGGGAGAAAGAACTGGTGGCCGGCGTAGGGAATGCATGGGTGAATGAGTCCCCAGAACCCTCCGCTGGATACAAAATTGGTCCCCGAAGTAGTCAGGTGGCAGAATTGATGGCTGTGCATCAGGCCATCCTCACTGCTGTCCAGCATCAACTCCACGAACTGGTCATAATCACAGATTCGGATTATGTACGGAATGGGTTCGTGGAGCACCTGGTTAATTGGAAAACCAGAGGCATGTTATGTGCTAACAACAAACCCTTGAAACATGGGAAGTTGATCCAAAACATTGATGATCTGGTCACCTCGAAAGGAATGACCATCTATTGGAAAAAGATCAAGGGTCATTCCAAAGTAGAGGGACCAGACAAAACTGGAAATGACTTAGCTGATCAGCTGGCCAAAACCGGGGCCATCCAAGGGGATCTAATTGAGATTGAGTCCCTGTTGGGGGAAATCCAGGTCACTGCTATCACTAGGTCCCAGACAAATGCTCACAACGACCTTTCAATTGCACAATGGAGTAAGGAGACCCCTGATGCTGATTTGATTACAGCTCAGAAGGGGGATCCAATTATTGGTAAATTTTACCAGCACCTTGAGGACCCTGATAACTTTCCCCTGACGGATACCGATTACATTGGGAAAGAGGACCTAAGAGTGTTGATGAAATGTCCAAAAATGTTCCGGATTCAAGACGGTTTGCTGGTAAGGAAATCCAAAGCTGGCCACGATCAGTGGGTGGTTCCTACCTCATTCCGAAGCCTGATGTTAAGTCACGCCCATGATGCGGCCACCGCCGGTCATAGGGGGTTTCACACAACATTGGAAATCTTAAGAGAGGTTGCATACTGGCCACACATGGGGCAGGACCTCGACCAATACTTGAAGGGGTGTCTTGTGTGTGCACAATTTCAGCCATCATCCCTCACGCACCGTGCGCCTCTCCAAAAGAGGGGGATGACACTGCCATGGTCAGATTTACAAATCGACTTTGTAGGCCCTGTGATTCATACGGCTAGGGGGAATAAGTACATGTTGACTGTGACATGCTTGTTTACCAAGTGGGTGGAATGTCTCCCAGCCCCAAATTGCAAGGCAGAAACTGCAGCTGCCTTGATGATTAACCACATCTTTTCCCGTTTTGGTCTACCTCAAAGGATTGAGTCAGACAGAGGTAGCCACTTCACCAGTGAAGTAATGACAAAGATGTGGGAGATACTGGGGGTCAAAAGGAAGTAGCATATTGCTTATCGGCCAGCTTCTTCTGGGGCAGTAGAGAGATATAACCGGACAATTGTGAGCATATTAAAGAAGTTTGTGACAGATTCTGGGCCAAGTTGGGATATCCGATTACCTCTGGTCCTAATGGCCATCAGATCTACCCCTTCATCTGCAACCAAAATGTCACCATTTGAGTTGATGACTGGGCGCAAGATGGTGCTTCCTCAGCATTTGCTCTACAGGACCCAAGAGCAGACACTGATAAATGCCTCCACTACTCATGAGTATGTAGAGAATTTAAGGAAACACCTCCAACATGCTTTTGCTTATGCTCAGCGGAATCTAGAAAGATCAGCTGATAGCATGAAGACCCATTATGACGTGAAAACTTCCAGGAAGGAATATCAGGTGGGAGACATGGTCTATCTATACAACTTCCAAAGGAACCAGGCCAAGCAGCGCAAATTTTTGCCTACATGGAAAGGACCCTTTGAGATCATCGACAAAATCTCCCCTGTGGCCTACAAAATCCACATCCCCAAAGGTCCTTTGGCAGCGGGGGAAGACAAGTGGGTCCACATAAACCAGTTGAAATGTTGCCATCCCAGGCACGCTCTGCAACAACTGGAGGAATCCTCTGGAATCCTAGCGGGTACTGTCTCAGACTAATTCTGTTCCAATCATAAAACATACCACATCTAGTCTCTAAAATATTGTGATTTGCATGAAACTGTCTCTTAGTTATACTGTTTTTTTTTTTCAAAAAAGAATGTAATGTTTCGTTATGATGAAATGCATATGCTGCCCCACTATCTCAACAGTGGTGGAAAAACGTCTATGAGTAGGTATTGCCGCTCTTCCTTTGTCGTCCTAGGAGAAAGAAGACCTTGAGACTGGCCAAGGAGGACGATCCGGAGACCGGGAACGAAGATCCAATGGGCCCAGTGGACCGCCCAATACTCCCATCAGGACTGGCGAGGAGAACCGATCGACCAGTACCGGATGGAGAAGAATATGCTGAACTGTGCCATCCACAGAAGAGGAAGAAGATTATGCGGACAGACCGGTGCGTGGGTCAAAACCCTTGGGCACGCGACTCCCCATCGACTCAAATTCAAAGTGCAGTCGCGTGGGGGGGCTTGTTGGGTGTCCTGACCCACGTTTAAGCTATCATGCCACAACACTTGGTGCTGTGGGCTTAGAAAATTCAAGATGGTGGAAAACCCACATGTGCGCCGAAATCCAGGAAAGCTGTGCAGTTTGTGCGCACACCAAAATGGTTGCCTCACTTGCCACCCACCAGTGCGAGAATGAAAGGCCGGGTTGCCATGAGGGAAATGGGTTGCCAAAGGAAAAACAGTAGCGCCGGTTAGCTTCAAAGCGCTTTAAAACCACCCTGTGTTTCTCTGAAGGCAGGCTCAAAATGGCTATTTTCAAACATTACAATATGTGCAAAATATTCACTGAACACCAGCAGACATTTGGCAGAATGGAGTTTTGTGTGCCTACAAAATCTGGGAAATGAAGAGCCCAGAACAATGCTTATAACAAAACTGGCTGAGCTATGGAGTCAGCAGTTTAAGTTGCACTGGATTTAAAGACACTAAAATCGAAAATGTTTAGATTAAATGAGTGACCTATGTTTGGTGTCACATGCCTTTGCAATTGTTTAAATGTCATAGTTTAAACTTAGAATCAGCATTCTAGCTGCATGTGTAAAATTGCAAGTTAATTTAAAAAGCAACAAAAAAACATGGCAGTTAGCTGAAAGTCTGGCTTAAGGAACTGAATTCTGCCTGGCAACTACCCCCATCAGGAGTGAAACTTGAGTCACAGCTGTGTTCCCAGGCCTAGCTGCCCTTTTGCTGCTCACACTAAGGATATGCCATCTATCTGATAATTGAATTACCTGTGCTCTACAGGAGCTCTGAACAAAGCCTGTCTTGACTCATGCAAAGGTTTTATTACAGCAGTCGTAAAATGTAGCTTCCTCTTGGCAGAAGCTGGGAGGGGCACTGCCTGTGAGAGCAAGCTGGCTTGGCAGAACTGGATAAACCAGTATTTCTACCTTGTGCTGAGAGGAAACCACACCCCTTTGGAGCCAGAACATAACTTTAAAAAGATGGATCATTCATAGAGCGGACATGTGAAAATTTTATAAATGATACCATAATTCTTGTGATTTTTCTGCCCACAGTTTAAGAGGTTTTTAGAACCGGTGGGATGTTCAGGGGGGTGTCAGCGGAAAAGTGGATATTACTCTAAATGTATGCATGTTAAAAATCTGACACTTCATCAACTAATGTCCATACTCCTTGCGCACATGTGTGTAAATTTGGGGTAATGTCCGGAATTGCAAACCAGTTAAAAAGTGCAAAATATTGCCATTTCTGAATGCAAGCTCCCAGGAAGAGCAGAGTTTCAACAGGGTATACCTCCTGTAATGCATGATGGGTGCATATGATTTTAAAACAATATGTACCTCTGCAAATATGTATTTGTTTCAAATCTAGATTTGTGTGTAAGTTGACAGGAGGAGTGGACTCTCTGCAAGCCATAAAATGACATCACGCTGACACACACTTCCTTCCCCAATCAAATGAGAAATGGAAGTTTGACCAATTAGAAGCTGAGAGAGAGGTAGGGTCAGTGATGCTAGAACACACCCACATTCTAAACACATAAAAGCAGACAGACAGGACAGATAGGGACTTTCAAATCCATCTGCCGCTGGAAGCTCTGCCGGAAAAATCCATACTTTACCTCCATCAAACCTCCAGAGAGCCAAACTAGAGACTTCAATCTATCCAGAACTAGAGACCCAGACCAGAGAACCAGAGAGAGCTGACCCAGATCACTGTGAAGTGCAGAGACCAGAGGCCAGTCTAAAACCCTGACCAGATCCGTGACGAGGCCCATTTAATTCAAGAATATAGTGTGAGTACCCAGCAGAACTGTGTAGAACCAATCTCTTAGTTTAAATTCATCTAATTCAATCTATTTAATCTAAGTAGAACTGCCTCCTAACTGTCACCTGTCATTTGTAAAGCTGTCACTTGTCATTTTCTAGTTGCAAGCTGCACTTGTCTTTTTGAACTTTAAAATTTCAAATCTGAAAAACGACCTTTATTTAATCTCTCATATCTCCGCAACCGTTTGTGCTAGAGACTTGCAGTAACTTTCCCCTGAAAGCTGAGAATCGTGGCTTTCCTACGAACCTAGAACCGCATTCCTACCCCCTATAGTTTTGCCGTAATCGTGAAAAACGCACTCGCGAATTTTGCCGCGACTTGAAAATTTCTCCACTTGCAAAAAGATAGCTGCTTTTGCTTTCCTCTGAAAAAAATCGTTTGCCTCATAAAAACTATCCCTGCATCACTGCTAGAGTGAGCCTGAGCTAATATTAACTTGATTTCACTCACCCTGAACCTCTAAAGGGAATTAAAAGCATTTTAGCATATTTTTTTTCTACATTGCCAGCACATATCAAAGCATTCTGCCTGTGTTTTCAACGTCTGTAGTCTAAGTTGCTGGGGTTAACTGAATCACATTTAATTGCATTTCTGAGAACTGTGTGTTTTCCTTCCATTTCCTTGCCTTGCATCAAGGGGGGGAGGGGATTGCCAGAGAAAAGTGATTACATTGTTTTGTTGAAATCATATTGAGTATTTCTATACTGCATTTCATTCATTCAACCTTGCATCCATTTGAACTCTATAAAGCATTCTGTACCACCTTCTTCTTTTGTTCCTATTCACCTGTGTGCTATCTTATCCATTTCATGTCAACTCCTTAGTGATTATCAAGAAGTGTGCTAGTGCCAGATTCTCCGTTGTTAATATTTATCATATCAGATTAAGTGTGATATTCAATTATTAATTTATTATAAAGCGTGATATAATATATATTGTTTAAATTATTAAATAAACCTTTTAACTTGCAAAACAGAACTACTTCTTGGCTCAGTGGGGTCAGGGGGATTCCAACAGAGGGGTGTTATATAGGGGTAGTCATCCAGAGCGCATGAACTGGACATAAAGGTATATCGATAAGGGTTTTCATTCAGTATTATAGATTAGGCGTTGACTTAGCTGTAGTGTTGAATTGAATCCTCTTACAATCCCCAGAAGTAAACTGGAGGTGATGTCTTTTCTGGGGCTAGTAGAATATTACTCGTTTTGTCAACAGATGCAAGAACATACATACGCAGTGCAATGGCAATGAAGAGTATGTGTTGTCACTGGAAGGCAATAAGGAATTTGAAGATATCAAAGAAGTCATTGTGAAAGCTCCAGCATTGGGTGGGTTTTGATTTCTGAAAGCATGGTTTTGTCTTTGTTTTCTCTGGATCACCCTTCTGCTGCCACTTCAGATTTCTTACCAGCTTCCTTGGTTAAACCTATTTATCCATAAGGGCTCCTGTTCTAACTTTCTTTTTTAATCTTTCTTCATCCTCGTTTTCCTTCCTTTCGATGCCCAACTTCCCTTCTTCCTGACTTGTCCAAACTTTTAGAAAGGTTTTGTCAGGAGGCAGATGTATACGTCATCCATAGCTTATGCCCCGCCCGGTACAATATCGCACAAGTGAAAAAGCTTACTCACTAAGACAACCGTACCGCCCTTTTCCCAGACAGGTACACCAAGACATAGAAACAATCTAAGATGAAAATGGAAAACGCAATCTAGTTGCACCTGTAGCAAGCGCATGCATTAGTCACCAAGCAAATATGCACTCCACATGAAGAACACGTACACTAGGCCAAACATGCATTTATACACAAAGAATATTAATATGGCAACCACAATACATGAAGAACACTAACACAACCAATGTATAAGCTCAATGCAATATGAACATCACGTGAACAAAGCTCAATAGCATAAAAATCATGGATTTAATAGGGCAGCCATTTTATCTAAAATGGGTGCTGCAGCATGCTTTTAAATAAACCAAGGCCTTAAGACTTTGAGAGAGCTCGGAAAAAAGCTGATTCCACAGAAATACAAAGCTGTGCGGAGCTCTAACGGTTGCTGGCAATCGGTGCCAAAGTTAGAGTAAGATAGGGAGGATGGGAACGGCAGATCGAAGGCACGAGATAACAGTTCCCAAAATGCAAGCAGGATACTCCCAAGTTCAATAAAGGTTTATAAGAATACAATCATACCTTTGTTAACCAGGTGAGTAAAATAGTAAGCCAACAAACTCCATGAAGAATAATTCAAGAGTGTCACTGGTGGAAACAAAAAACATGTCACAAACGTTAAAATTAGCTAAAATTTCAATTAGTAGGAGCTCACGGTCGTCTAACATGTGACTTATAATTGGATAACAATGGCTATTATTAGTAGTTAGCATAAGACATGACACCTGCAAGAATTGAGGCCTGTTTGGCTAGAGGGTTGGGTGCAGTCTAAAGTTAACTCCAAGGCGGAGGTACAAAAAGCTAGGGAGAAAAAACCTGCTGAGAGGCATAACCGCAAATATAAGGAGGAGTCTCAAGTTAAGATTGGGGATGTGGTTAGAGTAAGGAGTTAATTTGTGAGGAAGAGTTTACTCATTTTTCTCCCGCCTTTGGTGGTAGTTGGAGTACGGAAGGGATATGTGAAGTTAAGTGATGGTACCACATGGAGCAAGAGAAGGACTTCTGTTTAAGATTCTCTAGAAGCATGGTGGGTGGAGCGTGAAGGGGAAAGTGATGGTCCGGAGAAGGTCAATTGTGTGTAAAGAAGGGATACTGGATGTCTCAAAAATACCAGCATGAATGCAGAGACAAAAAATACTGACGCACTTATAGTACCGGATAATGTAGTTGGAAGAGATGTCAGGACAGAAGCAGGAGGGGATACATCCCTCACAGCGGAGGCATGCAACGACAGCATGTTAAGACTCTCTAACAGAGGCAGACACTTGTTCATACATTTGGAAATCCTATTTTATTAAAGTCTGGAAATCTTATGTTCTTCAATTCTCTTGTAAGTTTATGCAATAAGTGGTGGCAGTTTGTGGTAACGTGATGTAGTATGTGCTATATGTGTGTTATATTTAGTGCACATTTACCTCGTGTCGTGCCTCACACAACATAATTACTTACTTGTTGTTGTTCTGTGTTCGAGTGTCCTGTGGATCTGTTCTAAGGCTGGCGGTTGAGTCCGACTCAAGGCAGAAGCTGTGGGATGCGAATAATAAACTTGTTCTCTAAACTTAAAGTCTCAGTCCATTCCCGGGGAAGGGTCATCTACTGCTCAGATAGTGATTATCAGGCTAGCATCTCCCGTATAAAATTCATATTTTAGTGTATGGAGGGAGAGATGGATGACTGAGAATTGGCTTGTGGTGAACCAAGGCAAAACTGAAGTCCTTTTGGTCTCCACCTCTCAGCCCTTGCACAAATCCAAACACATCCACCCAGAGATTATTTTATCAGGGTTTACCTTCATGGTCAAGCTAATGGCCAAAACTCTAGGCATTATCCTTGACTCTACCTCATCCATGAAGTGTACTCAGCACCACCAACTACCATCTGATGCTACTGATGGAGATTCAATGTTTACTTGCATATGCTCTAAATTAGACTACGGCAGTGTGCTGTATGCCAGATCCTCCAAATACATCATCCACCGGCTCCAGGCACTGCAGAATGCAACTGGGCACATTAGGACTAATACTTCTAGGCCTGACCATGTAAGCTGTTACCTGTTAAGTGAAGGGTTACTTTTAAGCTCTTCACTTTGGTGCATAAAGCCCTTTATGGTCAAGCCTCTTGTGTAAAACATTGCCTCAAAAGACACACACCATCACGGTCACAGAGAGCCACTACCAGATGTACAATCTCCATCAAACGTTTCAAACTATCAAGAGCCTTAGCCAATTCCTGTTCCATATTGGATCGAAATAATGGGATGCCCAACCAGAGGATATGCATCAAGGACTTATCCCCATTCAGAAGGAATAATAAAATACTACTACTGTACTAGTACTCTAATTATTGTCTCTGATTCTGACTTTGTGAATGCTGACCACTTTTTATTATCAATAGTAGTAATTAGTAGGTTGTTTATGGAGAGCAGACTTGACTTCGAGACTTTACAAGTCACAGGGGGAACGAAAGAGCGAGGAAGCAGATCGCAAAGGATCAATGCAAGGGAGTGGTGACCTAACAGCAGGTGAGGAGGAGAGGGGAAATGTACCAGCAAGGGATCTACAAGCAACCAAGACCAAAAGGTGAGGGTGAGGGTGGCAATTTGGCAGCAACTGAACCACAACAACTGAAGGAGGAAACATGGGGGCTGCAGATCGCCCAGTCTCAAGTCGCGTGGGGAGAGCAAGGGGTGTAGACCCAGGTCTTTAGGGGGATCCATGCCTTGAAGAGGAAGGTGTTCGGTGGAGTCTGAATGCCAATCCAATGAAAATACTGAATGGGATCCAGTTTCATGGCACTACATAAATATGAAGGAACAAATAAAACGTTCCATGTATTGTGACATCAGAACACTATACACACATATTACACAACTTCCAGCACGATACAGAACAAAACAGACAGATTGAAAAACATTCAATAAGCATACATATGCTCAACGGAAAGATATGATCTGGAAGATATCTAACACGACCCTGTTCTTAATCAAAATATCCCGTAGGTCATCCAAGAATACTTTTGGCTTACCAAGGGCGAGATGATCAAATTAACTTGCACTTTGGAAAAAGATTGTGAAACCAAAAGTCCCAGCTGCGAAACACAATAAAAAAATCCTGAAACCCAACACAAGCAGATCAGCCCCAGAAAGACTCTTCACAAATTGAGACACACTTGTGGGGCCTCCAAATGCAGAAAAATACCTCTGTTTTTTCACTAAACACAAATGCTATGAAAGGCTGACCGCTTTTTGACATATAATCACAATTATAGTGGGAAGATCAGGAATGTGTTGTGGGCAGTCGTCACATTGATTCGGGAAAACTCCAATGCTTCAATCGTTATAACGTAACTCAATATACTGCAGACCTTAGACGTTAACGAGCAAGAGGAGACATTTGATGCCGACATTTGACACTGCTTCTAAACAACTAGATGCCCTAGTAACAGAGGATGACGTACTGGATGCCATCCGATCCGCCCCTTCTGGCAAAGCTGCTGGCCCAGATGGCTTTCCTATGTCTTTCTAAAAGGTAACGATTTTAGCGTGTCCCTTACCTGATCTATTCAATTCTTTCATACAGACTGGGATAGATTCTACTCTATCTGCTCTGCTTTCAAATCAGCACGAAGACCCAGCCATATAGGCCACATAGATATGCCTAACTGAGATGGCAAAGTCTATGCAAAGACCTTAGCGCGGTGACTCATAATATTCTGACTTGATTAAGCCAATGCAAGCAGACTTGAAAAAAGATGGCTATATCAGAGACAAAGTACATTGCGTAAATAACGCAGTGTACTTGGCTGCTGAGCATAAGGAGCCCTTTGCCTCGTAGTCTTACATGACGTTCAGTCGTTTGATCGCATCAAATAATCATATGTATCCATGAAGCTCCTGCAATTCTGCTTTGGCCCAAACTGTATCAATTTCATTTTAGTGAATTTTAGGTGAGATACAATTATTCCAAGGTACACAACGTTTTGCCCCTATCCCCTCTCTAATTTGTAGTGTCAATGCAACTCCAAAGCTAAAACACCCGGAAACGATTGGCCTGCAGAACTCAGGCATCCATCATAACCTTGTCCATTACAATGATGACATAATCTTCTTATTACATCATCCCTCCTGTCACTTACCTGTGGTCATGGCTGAATTCAAATACTTCAACCTAGATTTTGGTTTCCAAATGCTCTTTCTCAAATCTCAACGGTTCCGAAATGCCAGCTCCTTCTATTGAAACCACCACCCTGGGAGTCACTTTCAGGTTTGATCGAAGCAAAAAAAGTCTTTCAAATACCATGTTTTATTATTCAGTCTATTTCATGACACCCCAGAGTCCTCAGCTTATTGTGCAAAAACCTGGATAGATGGGGAAATGATAGCTCTCATGGCTGGGACCGTTCAGTATCGTCAAAATGAATGTGTCTTTCCTTGGCTCCACAATGTACTGCAGTTCTTTCAGATTCATCTTGTAACCCAAACCATTCGGGATATTCAATCTTGAATAATGAAAATCATTCAGGCTGGCAACCCTCCTCAAAGATCTGAAAACGTTATGCACCAGAATACTACCATTGGAGGACTGGTAGCCCCTGAAATAGATCAATCCTAGCCGCATCAGTGTGTACAGTGATCAATTGCTCCCTCCAGGGGTCAGGGATTGAGCTTGCAATCCGTATGGAACTAGAAGAAATTCGAGCTTCATTAACGCCACAAATGTGTGTCATCCCCTACCTTAGAGCACTTTTTGGCATTCCCCTGGCTACCACATCAAGACTTTACATTACAAGGACAGGAAAATACAGAGATTCCAAGACACTGGCCTTCACCAGCATATCTTCATTAACTAGTTACGAGGCAGTCTTTCTGTCTTAGGTCAGCGGTTTGAAAATGACTCGCCTCTCACTTTCGAAAAGTGTGATCAACCTTGACAGAACTAACAGTTATCAATAGATACAAATCTGGCACTTGATCATTAACAGAAAAATGAATCACTTAAATATCCAATGCAAAGTCCATATCCATTTGGTGTCAAGCATACATACATTTGCGGTTGGGAGCAAGACTAGGAAAAGATATCCAAGACACCACATAGTTTAATGTTTCTTCTTCCTTTTCCAGCATTCGCCTTAGGGAAAAAGCCCACAAAATCTGCTTCAGGTTGTACTTCACTCCCCAAATGCTGCACTGAATTTACACTGCAGTGAGTGCAAATTGTTGGCGATGTTGCACAGAGCTAGGGAGCATGATCCACATCGGGTGGAGCCACCCTAAATGCCTAAGATTTTGGTATTACTCGAAAAAACATAACTGAAATCCAGTTACACACAAACACTGTGATTGCTGATTTAGCCATATCGATGAACATGGCACCTTTCATATGAAATCCCATGCAGGTAGATTGATTAAGAACTTGATTATAGTAGCAAAGAGCACTCTTGCATAGGTCTGAAAATCTCCTTAACACCACCTCTGGATGTCTGATGGTCTAAAATCTAGTAGGGAATTGTGATAGATAAGATTACTGTCTCTCTTAATGACCAAACAGATCATCAATGACCATTGATCCTTCTGGGTTTCTTTGTTCAAAATCATATTAACATTTGGAATTCATAGATTTTTTATGTATTATATGTGAATTGTGGAATACTTCATTTGTATGTTTCTTTGTGTAAATAATGAACTGCCTACATTTGCGATATGACTTTTATTAATAATAATAATAATAATAATAATAATAATAATAATAATAATAATAATTTTGTTTGCAATGTCTTCATACTAGAATGGATTAAATATTAGAACTATTTGTCAATCGTATTTCTGAGCTCTAACTTTGTATACTTTTCAAGGTACATTTAAGTGTATAAATCACTGCCATACCAATAGAAAACAAATGTCTGAAATTAACTGTCATTATACTATTTGTGGCAACGCATTCAAAATTGTAACTGTTTGGTCCACATTATTTAAAAGTTGTCCCAATTATGCCTAACTCTACAACCCATCTGTAGTTAGTATTTACATTTGAAACCCAAAAAGTACACTTGTGATACATTCTTTTAACAATCAACTGCATACTATAAGTGGTACTGGTTTGGGATCAGTTTTCTTTCCTATATCAGAGACACAACTTCATCAGATAAATGCCCCAGAGCGTATACATATCTACCATCCACTTAAAGCTTCTACCATTTCTGTGCTGCTCTCCTGAATGTCTTCGGGGTGTATTTCCCTTACCCCTTGTCTTTTCTTCGTCCCTCTGATCCAACAGTGTTGCCATATGTAGTCAATTTATGTAGTCTCCTGAATTATGTTGTCCCGGACTCTCACGTACCTTATAATGGCTTTTATTAACCTCCGATTCATATAAAAACAAAACTTGGAAAAGACTAGTTTGACTGCAATTTCGATTACTTTCCTACTCGTGCTGTCTGGGCAGTGAAACTACACTTCCCAGCAGCCTTGTAGTTTGTGACTGCTTCATTAGCTCAAACCCGGCGCGAACGCGCCGGCGCGAATCGGGCCAAGCCGGTCTGTGCCAGTCTGGCCGGACTACAAAGTCCACTTGTGTCAACTCCTACTCAGGAACCACCTTTTTAATGTCGCCGTGTTCTTGCCGTTTTTGGTAATTTTAAAAGTCATTTAAAAGTCATTTTAAAGTTGCTTTGAGATTCATTGGTGCTATCCTCATTTGACTCGAATTGCAACCAAAGCATATTGCAAACTTAGCATATAGTAAATTGTATGTAACTTCCTGTGTGCTTTGCTGACATAGTGTGAGAAAGTGTATTTTACTTAATGCGCAGTTTGACTGCAATTTCGATTACTTTCCTACTCGTGCTGTCTGGGCAGTGAAACTACACTTCCCAGCAGCCTTGTAGTTTGTGACTGCTTCATTAGCTCAAACCCGGTGGCGAACGCGCCGGCGCGAATCGGGGCAAGCCGGTCTGTGCCGGTCCGTGGCCGGACGTGTTGGCGTTGGCAGAGTCAGGTTTGGCCTCCCTTCATTTTCTGTCCGATAGAATATCCCTCTGGCTTTTAGAGCACTTTGGAGTTTCGTGTTTATGTAAGGTCAGACTACGCAATGGCAGCATTAAAAGTAGCAAGCGAAGTTGGGCTTCATGAATGCAATAGAGCAACAAGTAAGGAGGTGGGGGGAATTACTGACACTGATTTACCACGAGAGTGTGTGGAGAAGGTTGCTGAACTCAAGATTGGTTTACTTAACACACGCTCCTTACCTAAACATGCCTCTAATATTAAAGAGATGATTACTCCAATAATTTCGACATTTTCGGTATAACCGAAACCTGGCTTAAGAACCCAGTGGGGCCTACTTGCGAACAGGCTATCCCTAACGACTACACTATTTATTTTGAAAACAGAGTGCAGGGTAGAGGAGGTGGGGTGGCAATCATTGCCAAAAACAGTCTCAAACTTTTCAAAGTGACATTAGGACTCAGTGGGTGCGAAACATTGCATCTTAAACTAGTGTTTTCACCCAACAACTGCTTAAACCTAATAGCAATTTACAGACCACCTGCGTTGGTTTCAGAGTTCTCGTCGGAACTCTGCTCTTACTTAAACACCCTGAGTACTGCTAATGCATCCACATTTGTTATGGGCGACGTGAATTTTTGGCGAGGCAATAAGAAGGATAAGGGTGCCATTGCCTTGGAAAAAGCTCTGAATAACTTGGATTTTACCATTCTTAACAAGGAACCTACTACTCCGCAGGGCAACCAGTTAGACTGGTTGTGCGGTCACAACATATCATTACTAAACTGCAGAACATCCGCTTGCATTTGGAGTGATCACCACATGATATCAGCTAACTTAAAACTACCACACTATGTATATATACCAAACCCCCACATCAAAGTAGCCAAGAGAGATTTTAAAAATTTTAATGTGCTACTCCTTAAAGCCTGCACGGATAAAATAGCGGGTTTTTTTCAGGATCAGGATTCCTGCATTATCCTCCTGGATAAATATAATAAGCATCTCACTGAATTAGTGGAGGCAGAAGCTCCGCTTACCTCGAAATTAAATAGGAAAAATAACAACAGCCAAAAATGGTTTACTCCAGAGCTTCATTCTTTGAAGAGGGAAAAACGGACCTTAGAAAGGAAATGGATTTCAGACAAAGCCGCGGAGAGCAAAATTATCTGGAAAAAAAAGGACAAGGAATATAGAGATAAGATTAAATCAGCAAAGGCCGACTTTTTCAATTGTGAAATTGAGCTTGCAGAAAACAAGACAAGCAAGCTTTTTGATATTCTGGAGAATATTGAAAAGCCTGACTCTCTCACCCCTCCATTTACGCCATCTGAGGAGGATTGTAATATGGTTTTAAATGCCTTCCAAGCAAAAACAGAAAAAGCAAGACAGAATATTATCAAAGCTAGATCCTCTGCTAATCTAGACACCTGCCCTTTAGTAACAGATAATTCTGCCAGAGAGCAGTCTTTTAAATGTAGCTCCATCTCAGAGTCAGAGATGTTAGAGGTACTGAATAACATGAAGCCAACCACTTGTGCAGAAAATATCCTGCCTCCAAACATCATTCTACAACATAAAGACATCTTCGCTCCTATTCTACAGAGAATAGTGAACTCATCTTTTCAAGAGGGCATAGTGCCTAGAGATCTTAAGAAAGTTACTATTACCCCTCTAGTTAAAAAAGCAGGTCTGAATCCCAAAGACCCTGGGAATCTCCGTCCAATAACTAATTCGAACTTTGTTCTTAAGTTATTGGACAAGGTAGCTACACAACAACTGCAGCAGTTTGTTGAGAATGAGGAGATCCTGCATCAACAACAATCTGGATTTAGAGCATCCCATAGTACGGAAACTGCCATGCTGGACCTGCAGAACCAGATGCTCAGCTTAATGGATAAAAGCAAGTTGGGAGTACTTATGCTTTTGGATCTAAGTGCCGCATTCGATCTGGTGGATCATCGCCTTCTTATCAAGGCGCTTAGAGAGAATGTGGGTTGCTCGGAAGGAGCCATTGATTGGCTCTTGTCTTTCCTCTCGGATCACCAAGCAAGAGTACATTGGGGCAGTAGTTTTTCCGATCCGTGTGACATCTTATTCGGAGCCCCACAAGGGGCCAGTCTGTCCCCCATGTTGTTTAACATATACATGCGCACATTGTGCAGTCTACTGGTGAATGCGGGGGTGTCGTTTACTAATTACGCAGACGACACCCAACTCATTCTGGAACTGGGTGGCAGCCACTATGATTCAGACAGTGAAATAATAGCCAGGGTTTATAAGATAATCGACGATTGGATGCAGACAAACTGGATGTGTCTGAACGACTCTAAAACCGAGCTGATGCTGTTTGGATCAAGCCATCAGCTAGCGAACTTGGGGGCTGAGTATAAATCGTTTAAAATCAAGAATGCCACTATCCAGGTGGTCCAGAAAGTGAAGACCCTGGGAATAATGGTCAACTCACAGGTGGATTCTCATGCCCAGACTAGCTACCTACAAAAAAATATGGCATATTACTTAAGGCTCATGAAAGCCATTAGGCCGTTTCTTAATGAGGGTAATATGGCCACCGTAGCCAGGGCCATTATACTATCAAGGCTTGACTATGGCAATGCCCTGTTATTAGGGGCCTCCTCTAAGGATGTTTCTAGTTGTCAGGTGCTTCAGAACAACGCGGTTAGGCTGGTAAAAAATCTGAAGAAAAGAGATCATGTTACTGCAGAGAGAATAGCCTTGCATTGGCTCAGAGTGGAGGAGCGTATTAAATTCAAAGCTCTCTGCCTGGTGCATAAATGCCTGTACGGCTCTGCTCCTGAGTATCTGAAAAAGGGCTTAGTGCTTCACACCCCCAGTAGGAATCTTCGTTCAAAGGGTAAATGTCTGTTGATCGTCCCCAAGTTTAAATTGAAATCTGGGCTGGGCAGTTCCTTTTTGGTGCAGGCCCGCAGCTTGTGGAACAGTGTTCCAGAAACACTCAGAACCGTTACCAACCTTACTATTTTTAGGAAAGGGTTGAAGACTCATCTTTTCAGATGATGAACTGGGATACGGGGGATTATGACCACCTCATGGCTTAGCGCAGACGTTCCTATTGTATTGTTTTGTTTTTCGTTGTTTGCCTAAGCGCCCTGATGCCCACGGGCTATCGGCGCTATACAAAAAAATAAATACATACATACATACATACTAAGAATTGGTAATATTCACGGGGTTGTTGACTTGAAATAGTGGGTAAAAGGCAGCATCCAAGTATACTAGCTTAGACAAGAATAGGGGAGTAGGGCATAAGTCCCAGGCAAGGACAAAGGTAGTAAGGAAGAGCGGTCACATAACATTATCTCCTTTTTTATCTGGATTTAGTTCATGGTTGTTTTGGAACACCAAGACGTCTATGCAGCTCCACACTTCACAGGTGTCTGTGGTAAGAGTGTTTTTGGGTTAATGATATTGATTTGTGTCCCAACAGAGTAGATGAGTGTGTAGGAATGTATTGAGGACACGTGGCGGGGGTTAAATAGAGTATAGACTGTGTCGAACACTGTGCGAAAAGTGGGTAGGATTTTAAACAGGCACTATATAAGGTGTGATCAATCAAATAGAAAAGGTTCCGTCCATTCAAGTTATGTGCTTAGCATACTTAAGTGTTTGAGCCTATCAATTAGCGTGCAAGGATCAACATTAACAAAGGCAACTGATTGGTCTAGGAGAATAAGTGCAGTTGCTTCATCACTTTCCACTTTATTAAGGCCAACTCTGTCCCTCCTCTAGATTATCTGAGATGCACATGAGTTTGGTTGGGTGAACCCCTGCATTCAATGAAGTCGTGGAGGACTCAACATTGCAACCTAATTAAAATTAAGTGTATATATGCCTGGAGATTTTCCAGGATGCCCAGGAATGGGAGAGTTATAAAAGGGCTGCTAAAAGGTTTAAAGAAGCTGTCATAGCAGCAAAAAAAAGTTGTTTCGATGCCGTGATCGTCACAGCGCAATTTAAATCTAAGGAACTTGTTAAGATTCTGAAAGAGTTAGAGCATTCGGGCTCCAGTAAGCCTGGAACTACTAGTAAAGACTCTGCCTGGTGTTCTTATATCCAGACTGCTATGATTGGGAAGATCTGTCAAATTAAAGATAAGATTGTGAAGAGTCAAGAAATTAGCAAATCCACTGGAGATTTCCCAAGATGATAAAAGAACGATTCACCTTCAGTCCTATTACAGAAGATGAACTTGCTTTGCTTATTGACAAACTTAAAGCCCCAAGTTGCAGGGGGATTTTTTGCCAGCCATTGTAATAATGGCATGTACCCTCATGTTGATTAGGACACTTCGTAAGTTTGTCAATACATCATTTAAAGACAATTCTGTACCAATCATCCCTAAGAATGCATTAATCCAGGTCTCTGCCCTAAAAGGCCATGTAACTACTGGCCCATAACAAATACCTCATTCTTATAAAGAACTCTGGACCGGGTAGTTTATACGCAAATTGCAGCCTATCTGAATGCCCTGGGGATCCTTAATAAATGGCAGTCCGGTTTCAGGCACGGCTACGGGACAGAAACGGCCATGCTTGATCTGAAGTCCAGGCTGTTACAGATTATGGATAAGGGGCAGACTGCAATGCTTATGCTTCTGGACCTGTCCGCGGCCTTTGACCTGCTGGACGATGAGCTGATGGTAGCCAGGTTAAGAGAAGGGGCAGGTTTTTCAGAAAATGCTGTCCTGTGGATAAGCTCCTTTGTGAGAACTCAATGGTGCAGAGTATGCAGCAAGGATGCGGAAGCACAGCCTACTCTATTGGCAAAGAGTGTGCCCCAGGGGGCCCGATTATTGCCTTCCCTATACAACATAGTCACTGTGCCTTTCTTTTATTTGTTGGAAAAACATGGGGTTGGCTTCACAAACTACGCGGATCACACTCAATGTGGCATCCCATTATCGAGCGACCATCATGATGATGAAAAAACAATCAACAAGATCTATGACCTCATACAAAATTGGATGATAAAAATGGCCTAGCCTTGAACAAGGAAAAGACTGAGTTAATGGTGATCGGCATGAAAGGTAGAATCTGTAAATTGGGAACCGATTATTGTCAGTTTTTCGATTGGCAGTTTGTGATATCAAGACCAAAGAAAAAGTAAAAACCGTAGGGGTCTATCTGGACCAACATTTGCATATGAAGGCGCATGTGAGCGGGTTAGTCTCTTCCACCTCTTATTGTATCAAATTGCTGGCGCAGCTCCGCCCCTACGTCTCTCAATGAAACTGTGAAACCATAGCAAGAGCTATTATAGGGTCAGAAATGGACTACTGTAGCAGCTTACTGGTTGGTGTTTCCAAATCAGAATGCACCAGATTACAAGCCTTGCTAAACAGTGCGGTCAGAGTTATTTTAGGTCTCAAGAGGAGAGACCATGTGTCAGAGGCAAGGCACAATCTACACTGGTTGCCAGTGAAGGCAAGAATTGAATTTCGCCCTCTACTGATTACTCATAAGTGTCTGATGGGCCTAAATCCTTCATACTTGAGTTAAGTACTGATTAACAAATCCAGCACCAGGTGTCTGAGATCCAATAATACGAACCAGCTCAAAATTCCTTCTTGTAAATTGACAGTAGTTAAGAATTGCGACTTCTCGCTGGCCGTCCCTAGAGCCTGGAACTTCATCCCGCCAGACTTGGGGGAAATACGGTCCACTGCTGTGTTTCAAAAAAAGCTTAAGACATTCCTGTTCAGATAGACACTTTGCTTAATCAGTTGATGACTGTTTCCTGATTTGCCTAAGTATGCATTACATATTATTGTTGGTTGTCTCTACTTTGTATGTTTGTTGGCGCCCGTAAGCCCCAGGGTCACTTGGTGCGCCTTATAAATACATTAAAGTAAAGTAAAGGGAATAGGATATCTGATATGGGTTTGCAGATATTGGGGCTCCCATTGAGTATTGAATATTGTGCTCATGGTAGGGTTCCACAGCAGGGGTGCTATGTAAGTAGTTTGTCATTCCTTCAGGACTGCCTCGAATGGAGGCACTGAAAATGAACAGGAGCGGTTTAACAATGTGGTGCAGTGTCAGCAGCTCTATGACGGTTACTGTGTGCATGGGTCAGCTGGAGGTCCTACACTCTTGCAGCTGCATGACATTTGTGGGAACTGCGATGGTGTTACAAGTTAATGATTAAGGGCTGATGTGGGGCTTTACCCAGCTTGCAACCTTATTTCTTCCTTGTCAGTGTTAGTTTTTGTGGTAGTTGACCAGAAATTTAGTTGGAGATAAGTTGAGGGGGCAACGCAGTTTTAGGTTTAAAGATAACAATTTTATAGATTCTCAATAAGGTATGTGGTCCTGTAGCCAACAGATGCACTAAGAGGTATGTTAATACTTGTGGGAGAATGGATCCCAGGTACAGTGGCCTAGGTAGTTTAGTCCACTGGTCAGCCACTGCAGGAGAATAATGAAACATTTAAGATGAAAGCGGTGTCGTCAAGTGGGTAGGCAAACGGATCAAATGGATCTAGATGCTGTTCATCAAACCGATCAAACCAAATGCTGAAGTCTCCAGGGACAGGGGGTGCAGTTAGGGTAGTTAAGATGCTGCATTGCAGAAGGCACTTGCCACTAATGCCCTTGGGCTGTTTGCTTCTGTTTTTTTTATTTTTATTGTTTAAAGCGATGTCCTAGCCCGAGAGCAGAGGAGTGCTGTACAAGGTGTGGGTACTTATGATTATGGAGATGCGAATGTGGTCAAATCTGTGCAAAGGGCGTCTCTGCTGGTTTCCCAGGGTCTGCTCCATTCTCAAAACTTTTCTAAGATCGACCAGGAATCTCACAAAGAAATTCCGAGAAGGAGTCTGATCCATGTGGATAACTGCGCTGGCAGGTTTTGCGTGTACTCAGGAATACTCACATTATCAGTATCAGGAATACATACAATTCTCGGGCATATGCATAACCTATTAGCATCTACTGTAAAGGTGCCACCATGTTCTTTATGGAGGCTGCCCTTGATGATCTGAACAGTGCATGTGCGGATGCAGAGGTCCCTATGGATTATCTGCTAGCAGGCTCAGAGACCAGAGTCCAATGTCTGTGACTTCTCCATTCTGAACATCAGGAGAATAGTCAGCAGATGTGGACAAGAACTTTTACGGCTTCATCATGAAGATGTCCCAGGTGGACAAAGTAGTCTGTGTGCCGCTGCTTGCCCTGGCCTCGAAACTGCTGAAAGTGCTCCAGTATCATCAAGCGGGGTGTGCACTTCTGTGTGCTTCTCTTTATGCATGCCATGGGTGCCAATGCCTGATCCTGTCATGGCTGCTACTATTGTACATGCTTGAGTGCTTTAGTCAGTCACTGCAATGCATCTTGGGTCACTGCCTGACTGACCCTTGGCTTTGTTGTGCTGTGTGACGCTTTGTAATGCTGTGTGATGCTGTATGATGTAATGTGAAGACACTTTTATACGTAGCCATTACCACTGCAGTGGATTTACAGCTCGGGCCCTTGTTTGGAAAACGGCAGATCAAGGTAGACATGAAGAGGGAAAAGGTGAGGGAGGAAGCAGTGGGGGAGTTAGGATAGGAAAGACACAATTGGAAAGATGCAAGGCCACATCCCGTCCACAGACCATCTGCTGAAATAAGGTGCAAGTGGGCCTCCAACAGATCCAGGTTTAAGTAACATCTCCTTCAAACGTCAGTGGTTATGTACGTTTTCCTCTGCCTCTGTTTGCTATTGGACCTTTGGAAACTAACTGAAGTTTGATTAAAATACCAACAAAATCCAGTAGATTTCTACTCTCAGTCCCCTCTGTAACCCCCCAACACCTGCTAAAAGGTCCAACAGCCATCTGGCGCAGTGAGCTAGTGGCACCGCTCCCTCTGGGGGAGAAGGGAGAGGCCACCAGTTGCCATGGCCCTTGTTAGCTCAGAAAGTCCCTGGGTGCTTATTTGCATCAGGTCTGGAGTTAGCATGACTCACTCTCTAACCACAATAACAAACCTGAGCTGATCAACGTGGGAAACGACACAGCATGGAAAGTGACTTCTTTTCACATGCAAATTCCTCCCTGGTGTTATTGTTTTGTATTTATTGGGGATACAGTGCTGGGGGAAGCTTTCAGATTGACAGCGCTTGGCCACGAAAGTTCCCTGTCCATCCACAGAGCAGGTACAGCATGAGAAGCGGCCGTCCTGGCTGTGCCATGCATTGATGGGCCTGATCCCTGGGGAGGGGAGCTTTGTTCAGCTCGGCCGCTCATTCACTGCTCGGGCTTGGTGCTGAGAATACTAACGAGGAAGCCAATGGGATGTGGTGATGTGCAGACCCTTCTACTGGAAAGGAAACGCATAAGACGGCCTGACGCAGCAGGATGGTGCAGTGCAATGCGGTTGGGTGGCCTAAATCCATTGAATAAAAATCGTTCGATCTACACCTACAAAGCTTTGTCTTAACATTAGAGATCCTTCCACTTCCAGGTCAGAAGTTCGAGTGTGGCACAGCATGGAACTGACCGAATAGCATCACTGTGTGTTATGCATGGGCGCCATTGCAAAACAGCTTCTATCTCCAGCCTGGAAGGACATGCACTACAGAGGTCTCTGATCAACTGTGCATTAAGTACTTTTGAAAGATATAATCGAGGACTGGGAGCTGAAATTATTTCAACATCCTACCCTGTATGCCTTTGCATTGACAAACATGTATATTATCCACGGCCCAGTGGACAGTATGGGTGCTACAATGCAATATTGCCCTCACTACTCTGAACAAGTGGAATGAGCTCCTGAATTGGCTAGAACTGGTCATCAGGGAAAGATTAATAGGATCCTATATGCAGGTACTCCAAGACCTATTCGATGAGAGTGGCAGTGCATGCTCATTCACGCGTCCACTGGCTCTTCACAGACATGTTTCTTTTGATATGCACTGCACAATAGCCTTTTTGGTTACACCAGAAGCCTTTTGAAATTGCTTTGCACAGGACTTCAAAGTGTAATGACATATCAATGGACAAAAAGAGGTTTGGCCCGGGTGCAACTCTGGGTCCCAGCTGCAATCAGCTCACAGTCAGGGGAGTATCTAGCATTGCAAGAGTGGGGGGCGGGCGACACACGAAAACAGTCCTGCTACATTCCCCTCCAAATGCAGTGTGCGAGATTCCATTCGTCTTAATCATTTACTGTGACAATAAACCACGAGACTGCGGGCCAATACCGCCCCAGGTATTGGCCCGCAGTCGAGCAGAAGGAGGACATGAGATATCCAGACTATATGAACTGCTGATGTACAAGGTGGGGAAGGAAGTGGCAAAATTAAGATATGACTGGGAAGAAGAGGCAGGGGTACCCATGAGTGATAAGATGTGGGAGATGGATCAAGGATACCATAAGAAAGAATCCAGGAATGCGAGGCTACAGCAAATACAGTTATATATAACCCACATAGCATACATGACACCCCAGAGGAAAGCCAAATTTAAAAACGCACAGAGACAGGTATGCCCCAAATGTTATGAGGAAAATGCGGGGATGACACATATGCTTTGGGCATGCCCTGAAATTGGGAAATTCTGGGAATAAGTAGCCCAGTGGTTAAAGGAGAAGGGGATTAAGATAGATGTTGAATCAGTGTGGGCATGTTTGATGGTGGTCAGTGATAATGTCCGTTGGGTGAGGGGGGTTGGGGGGGAACCCCCCCTAGTAAATGATACTCTTCCTGTTTATTTATTTATTGAATAAATAAATAAATAAATAAATATATAATTAAAATGTGTTGAGTATGAGGGGTGAGAGGGTGGTGGGGGGTGGGGGGGTTTGGTGGCAGAGGGTTTTTGGATGAGGGGGGTTGGGGGGACTCTTCTTGTTTATGTATTTATTGATAGTGCTAAATGACATTTTTTCGAATTTTTTTTTTCTAAAAATTGACTCTTTTCATTATATGTATAGGTTTTCGACATTATTGTTTTCGACATTTTTTTTTCAACATTTCTGTAAGTCGACATTTTATTTTCGACATTATCACTATGAACCATGTTTGATAGGGGGATTCCCAAGGCCACGCCAATTGAAACATGTAAGTAAATTAAAAGACTTGGCGTACATACTTGCGAAGCGTAGAATCGCTATGAGTTGGAAGGCATGCAACAGACCCAGGATAGAAGCCTGGAGGGCAGACCTACAGAAATGGATTGAAGCTGAAACAGCAGTGTGGCAAGAAGCGGGCAATAGAGGTGGGGAAGAAGAGGCAGAAACTTTGACAGCCTGGAAAAATTTAGTGGCCACACTATACGGACCCTCTCAAGATTCATCGAGCGACCAAGAATCTGGCGAAGACATGGGAAATGGAACCCCTGCAGAAGAAGAAGATGGGAACTGCGAAGTGGAGTAGGCTCAAACGGGGGGGAGGGGATAAGGGGAAGCAGTAGACAGAGAATGATATATGCAATTTAAAAAATGTTACTATAAGTACTGCAAGTTTGGTTGTAAGTTGTTTGGTTGTTAAAATTAATACAATTGGTTTAAAAAGAAAAGAATCATGGAGAGAAAATGGAAGGCTATGGCACAGTAGAATAACAGGTTACTGGCGCTGCGTTGGGAGGGGCTGTCTGGCCTGAAGTCAAGAACGGAGAAGTCGAGGTCAGCTATGTACGCTGAAGAGGAACGTGTGTGCGGAGAATGAATCCTCTCACGTTAAGGTGCAAGAAAGAAAACAAAGGATGCCAAGTCTTAATTCATTTTAAACATTTAAAAGCTTGCAGAATGTGAATAATCGTGGTCTCTTGTCATGGCAGAAGGCATGGACGATGAGAGATGTTGGGCTAATTGGGTGGTAGAGCAGACTCATGTCCTATCTACTTGCACCTTTGTCTTGGCTTACATGCTGCTAATTGAGCCGAATGTTCCAGACATAGTACAAGCGTGCCAAACCAATTGCATTAGTCTGCATAACGAAGGACCTTATAGCTTAAGAAACCAATGAAACTGGACGCATACGAAGAGGTAGGTATAAGTTGTCCACCTGATATCAGACAACCAATAACACACTTAGCTCCTATATGATTGTATATCTAGATGTGTCCCATAACCAATCCCAACCCTTGATAGGTTTTTCACAATTGCCACGTAGCATGACCTCATTCTGACACATAAAGTATATCATTGTGTTTTTTGTGGAAATCGCTGAGAATGAGCGTACGTACGTTGATGTTCATTGTAAGCTCTGTTTCAGATCACTGCTAATAAAACAGCAACTTGCCATCTTCTTGAGTTTGTCCGGTTATTTGTGGTACTTTGGTGTAATCCCATCCAGTAACAAAAATCACGTTCTAAGGGCCATTATCTCAACTCAGTGCCTGCTAGCCCTGAAGCACACCTAAGCTGGGTCTAAGCAGATCTGTGTAGGCTCATGAAACTGTCTCAGGTCAGCAGACCCGGAGTTAGGTCTTGTTTTGCCTGCATAACCAGTTTGGGACTACAGGATCTGCAGGCCGCAAGCCAGCCTGGGGTGGCCACAACTGGGCTCAGGGCTTTCCAGGCCTGAGACAGATCTGTGTTGGCCTGCGTTGCGAGTTTGAGTCCTATGGGCCCGATCTGGGCCTGAGCTGTGATCGTGGTGACCCACAGACCATGCTCTTGTCGCATTATATTGAGTACACCCTTCACCTGAGGAGTTCCTTACCATACTCAATCAAGGAGCCCTGCAATACTTGCTTAGGTTTTTAGCGCTTGCCTTACTAAAGACTCATATAGAGTCGCCTAAATTTCTGCCCTGTGCTCACAGTGAACCAAGACCAGGCCAGTGTATAGAAAGAATACATATTTATTTTAATTATAAACTCAATGAATACAAACTTTGTTCAATCACAGCCACCACCTTCTTGGTGGCAGAAAACACAGCTTCAATTACAAAAAATACTTGGTCTACATTTACATTTGTCTCACAAAAATGGAACAGAGGCTAAATAAGGGAGTTGTTTCTTACCTGTAACTCCATTTCTCCAGCGTTGGTATCTTTCATGGATTAACATGCTTAGAATATTCCCCGTCGTCAGGCTAAGAACCCCCAGTATATTTATTAAGACGTTTTCCAAAGGAAAAATTTCGACACTTCTGAGTCCTATCTATGTCGTTTTGGCCCGCTTACGCATGACCCAATAGGACATAGGGTATAAATAGCCCCGCCCCCGCAGCTCCCTTCAGATTTTAACCCCCAAAGTAGTAAGGGCATATAAAGTTTGCATTAAGGGGAGGCCGGCGGGCGCATGTGAATCCATGCAAGATACCAACTCTGGAGAAATGGAGTTACAGGTTGTTGGAATTGAAATGATATTATGCCTCCTATCGCAGTATTTTAATGTGTGTTGGCCTACGCCAAGTTGTCTAAAATATCATGTAAATAGACTCCGCGGCAAGGTCTTGACCTTAATGAAAAATTGTGTAAGTCGCCATCTTGGATTTAGCCGCCATTTTAAGTTCTCTTGTAATGTGGAAGTCTCCCTGAACATCAAAATGGAGGCCGAATGACATTCTGAGTGAAATTCTGGCCGTTGTGACCTCCTCACACATGAATAAGTAATATGCCTGCAGGCTACTTGTCGGGGTCGCGAACTGAGACCTTGTCCTATCCCTGACCTATGTGTAAATGAACAACTGTATCAGCGGAACTGAGCAAAATGCATACATTATGGGATTGACCTGGCAAGGAACCCTAGGCCTGGTCCTAAGAATGGTTAACCCGCGAGGGGGTTGACCAGGGCTGGATAAAGAATATAAAAGCACAAGTATTCCAATGTACGGTCTCTCTACTAATGCATCGAACCTTCGTTGAAGTTCGTTACGTTACTCTGAGAGCCGAATAGCTATCCGTTTGTCAATTGACTTTTTGGTAACTGTTGTAGCTTTTAAATAAAGCACTTTGTATGTCCTTTGTAACCTGTGTTGGTGTGTTTCCTTTGGGCTTCCCAGCCTCATATCAATTTCTTTGTTTTCACAAGGTAAGAAACTACTCCCTTCTCCAGCATTGGATCTTTCATGGATTCACTTGCTTAGAATAGATTATATAGCAGTACTCCCAATCTGGAGGTGTGCAATGCAAACCAATACTATCAGAGCCGCACATGCAGTTAGCAATACAAACTCCCGTTCATGGTACATTAACAGTAAACCCAATCATGATACATTGACAGGAGGATACACCCCTCTGTGGGGCTTACCTTACTGAAACAGGTGTGGCAGGACTGCTCGTCCCATCTGCATATCCGCTGCATGCTGTTGCTCTAGGCAATAATGCTGAATAAATGTATGCGGCACCGACCAGGATGCCGCTTGACAGATGTCCACCAGCGGGATCCCGGACCACAAATGCTGCCGATGACGAGGTGGACCTTGTTGAATGAGCTTTTGGATGCTTTTCCAGAGGCTTCCCTGCTTTAGAGTGGCAGAAGGCAATAGTCGACGACATCCAGCGGGCTAGTCCTTGTTTGGAGATCGGTTTTCCCTTCACCAAAGGCCCATAAGCCACAAACAGTTGTCTTGTACGCCTAAAATCTTTAGTACGACTGAGATAAAACTTCTCCGTGTGGAGAGCTTTTTCCGTGAAAAGACGAGGCTGTCGCAAATAATGTTGGCAGCACAATTGAAGAATGCTTGTGGAATGTAGTTGGAACTTTTGGTATGAAATGAGGGTTGGTTGCCAATACCACTTTGTACTTGAAAAAACGCAAGTATGGGGGAATCAATCACCAATGCTTGCAGTTCCGAAAGTCTTCTTGCTGAAGTAATAGCCACCAAAAAGGCTATTTTCAGAGATGACAACGACATAGGCTCAAAAGGAGCCTTCATTAGTCCTAACAGTACCAGATTGAGACTCCAGTTAGGAGGAAACTTTTTGGCTGGAGGAAAGGTCCGAAATAAGCCTTTCAGGAAATGCTTAACTAGTCGATCGCTAAACAACAGAATTGAATGTCTTTTACGAGTAAATCTTGAAATGGCTGCCAAATGAACCTTTATGGAGGAGAAAGACAACCTTATTTCCGCTAAGTGTAGCAAATATGGAAGAACTTGTTCTGCCGCGATGTTTAGGGGGTCCACCCCCGGTTGATCCCTGCACCACACACAGAATCTTTTCCACTTACATGCATATGAAGTATTCGTGGACAGAGCTCGCGCTGCCTGTAAAATTCAGCGGCAATCCGAGGAAATGTTCAGGGCCCCAAACTCGGAGAAGTCAGGAGCCAAGCTGTCAGGATGAGGGCGTCCGGGTCGTGATGCCAAATTTCTCCCTTGTCTTGTGATAGAAGGTTTTGGAATCTTCTGGAACCTCACTGGTTGTGTTATCGACAGCTGGAGCAGGTCTGAAAACCACGACTATCTCGCATACGCGAACCTGCCCGAGAATGCTTCCGCCAGCACGCGGGGTTGTGGCCATCTGCTTGCGTACTGTGTGCACTTCTTGTTCTCTCTGGTTGCAAAAAGAACCAGGGAAGGATGACCCAATTTTTTGATGATGTTCGTCAGTTGTTGATCGTTCAACTCCCACTCGTGAATTTGATTCATCTCTCTGCTGAGAGAGTCTGCTTGTACATTGTTCACCTCTGGCAGATGGTAAGCCATTATGCTTATTTCCTGTTCGAGGGACCAACGCTATATTTCCTGAGCTTTGCTCGAGAGCGTTCTGGAACGAGTACCTCCTTGCTTCCTTAGGTAGAACATTGTTGTTGTGTTGTCTGTTAATATTCTTACGACTGCTCCCCGTATGCGTGGTAAAAACGATTTCAGAGCCCAACGTACCGCTTTTAACTGCAGCACGTTGATGGGAAGGGTCGACTCTCCTGGGGACCATTGACCTTGGACTTGCAGGGATCCCAGATGGGCTCCCCATCCTGTCAGCGATGCATCCGTCACCACCGTCAATTGAAACTCCGGTTCCTGCAGGGGCATCCCTCTCGTCAGATTGTCTGAGAGCTGCCACCACTGAAGCGCTTGTAGAAACTTGTTGCTGATGATCAACTTGTCGGACCACAATCCGCAACTTTGGGACCATCGGTCTGCTAGAAATTCCTGTATTGGTCTCATGAAGAGACGACAGTTGTTCACTAACGGGATACACAACGCTATGGCCCCTAGTAGTGACATGTATTTCCTGACTGACACTCTGGTTCCAGTTTTCCACTCCTTTGCTTTTGTTTGAGTTTTTGAACCCTCTCCAAGGACGGTTTCCCTAGTCCTGAATGAGTTTGGAATCCTGCACCCAAGAACACCAAGCTCCTTGAGGGAGCTAAGGAGGATTTCTCGAAGTTGATTGCAAAGCCTAACCACTGCAGAAGTTGCATGGTGGCCTCTAGGTAAGGATAAACATGATGACCTTTTCTTTGCAGCCATGCTGCCACTGGAGGCAAGCATTTTGTGAACGTCCTGGGAGACAACTTTAGTCTGAATGGAAGTACTTTGAATTGGTAATGACTCTGACTGACTACGAACCTTAGGAACTGTATGGGAGGATAGGTCCAAGAGACACCCCTCCCCTGCAGTCCCCCCTTGTGGAGTCCATGGCTCGTCAGGGACCCCCCCTGCCACCAGGGCCCAGGTGGCGGGTGGACCACTGGCTGACACATTGACCAAACGTGCTGTGTTAATGTAGGCCCTGGAAACCATTTTGTGAAACCAGAATGATATGAGCCCCTGTGTGCCGCAGCACGGCCCCCACCCTTGGAGAGTTCTCACTTGTCCCTGTGGCCGCAGCTCCCTGGCAGATCCGCTGAGAGCCCGTTCCCACGAACAGACGAACATGAGCTAGTGCTAGAAGCAAACACTGTAACATTCACCTTCTGCAGTGTATCACTGTCCACAGTATGACCCGGCCAGAAGGGCCGGGGTGGATAAGAACTGTAAAATGGTCCCCCGACAAAAGTAGAGACCCTAAATACCAATATGCAAACTGCCTGTGATAAAACTCTTTTCTCCATGACCTTTTGATAAAATATGTAAACTCCATGAAGATGGCAGAATGTGTGTTCATGTGGCATCCTGGTTGAAATACCCATATCCCCTTAGCTATGCGCAAATGGTAGAAGTGTCCCGGGTTTTATGTTATATGTTTCTCCGAGAAGAATGTACTCCAAGGCCCTATGCCATAACTGAACTAATGCTGCTAGAGTGCAACGGAAAAAAAGTGCAACAGCATTGGGAGCTCATGTAAATTGTGTAAGAAAACGCATAGAATGTATTCGAATGTTCAAGCTCACCATGTGTCACTGCCATCAGTCTTATTGGCCAGTTGTTCCTGCACGCTCCACCAACCTTAATACTAACTTGCTTATCGTGTATGCATAGAGTGTAACAAAATGTCGTGATTGTTAAATACTTAACATATAGTTATCAATAGCAACATTGGTATAGGTAACGCATTTGAAATGGCCATGTAAAGGCACTAACAATGTAGAAATGTAAGCTTTTAAAAAACTCAATGAGTATTGTACATTATATGAATGTTTATGCCTTTTCTATATAATCTGCAACACACGAGGAGAATACCATTGTGGGCATATCCAAGGCCATTTCCCCTTCCTCCCCATTGAAGCCTGCCAGATGAAAGGCAGAGGCCCGGGCTGCTCTGCCTCACCTCCCCCAATTCGGCTGGAGCCGCTTCAAGCATTCTCGTTCCCCCGCAGCTCACATGGCCACGGCCAGCCACCTGAATTATTTACAACCCAGCAGTAAACCCCGGCCATAAACGCAGGCCAGAGGTGCCCTGTCTTAGGCTCCACGACCCACCAGCTCACCCCAGGTTAATGGCCCCTGTAAAATTAGGACACCCAATATTATAGCAACACTGTAGGAACACATTCATAATGACTACTAACGAGACATGAAAACTTGGACAGCTCACCCCTTGCCCTGAGACCCAACCTCGTGACCTATGATACCCGGCCAACAGGATGATGTTAACCATGTATTGATGTATCACCAAAGGACCCCACTCTAGGTGCAGTCCTCCTGTGTTGCATTAACCTGTAGAATAACCTATTGTAGGATTTACAGGGAAAGATAATATTGCAGTATTGAATGAATGGGGTGTGCGTGGCCCTTAGGGTAGAAAGCCAAGGAAGACGTTCATCAATGACACTGGCCACGCCTGGCACCGCAGCACCGCCCGGATGAGCCCAGCTGACCTGCCCGCCCCATGTTGGCACCCAGCGACGTCCACCAACCACGGCGTAACACATCACAGCTGCACCTACAGTTAGTCGCCACCACCCAATCCCCACGAACATGTGCCCCCTATAGCGTGTAGGCTCTTATGATGCATTTTGTAAATATATACGCCTGTCTTTGCTAGTGTCAGACAGAGCGCTCTCGGAGTTTGCAGAGTCCTTTGCATGCCCTATTTTAGACTTATATAAACTCCCATTAAGCTCACCCTCTCTTTGTCTTAGCCTTATTCCCATCTTGGGAGAGTCCATTACTGCCTCTCATTGTGGGGAGAGTTGTGCTATCTGGGGACGCTCGCCTTCAGTGGTGACCCCGACAGCGTGATTATTTTTAGGGAGGAAAAGGATTACGAGTTAAACTGTGAATAGAGTGTTGCTTATTAGTGTATATGCATTATGTGTGTCAGAACATATTATGTTAAGATGAATACGGAAAAATTGTAAAATGTGCATAATTATGGTGTGTTCATGGTAAGTGTGACCAGAAGAGATTTTAAGGGGATGAGCCCAATGCAGTAAACTGACTATTTTTTGAATATGTGTGCTGAAGATATTGGTAGTGTATAAAAGGTAGTTTGCTCTTGTATGTGCCCCCTAAACTATACAGAGTATAAGCTGTGCACACCCACTCCCATATTGCCCAGGTGGTGGAAACACACAGGTCCGTACACGCAGAGATATATATATATAGAGATATAGATATATCTAGTGATATATAGGGCAACTACACACCATGGGGGCAGAAACATCCCTTGCCCATATTTGTACCTACCTGGTTATGCTGAACGTATTAAGAAATATCACGATCAGTGGATTACAGAACTAAAGGGGGAAGGGTTACCCCAAATATGGCCAGAAGGAGGATCTGTGGAAATCGAAATAATATTGTACCTCCTATCGCATTGTTTGAATGTATGTTGGCCTACGCCAAGTTGTCTAAAACATTGTGTACATAGATTCCGCGGCAAGGTCTTGACCTTAATGTATTGTGTAAATCGCCATCTTGGATTTAGCCGCCATTTTAGGTTCTCTCGTATTGTGGAAGTCACCCTGAACAACAAAATGGAGGCCGAATGACATTTCGAGTGGGATTCTGGCCGTTGGGACCTCCGCACACATGAATAAGTAATATGCCCGCAGGCCACTTGTTGGGGTCGCAAACTGAGACCTTGTCCTATCCCTGACCTATGTGTAAATGAACAACTATATCAGCGGAACCGATCAAATGCATACATTATGGGATTGACCTGGCAACGAATCCTAGGCCTGGTTCTGAGAATGGTTAACCCGCGAAGGGATTGGCCAGAGCTGGATAAAAAAGTATAAAAACCCGGAGTTTGCAGAGTCCTTTGCATGCCCTATTTTAGACTTATATAAACTCCCATTAAGCTCACCCTCTCTTTGTCTTAGCCTTATTCCCATCTTGGGAGAGTCCATTACTGCCTCTCATTGTGGGGAGAGTTGTGCTATCTGGGGACGCTCGCCTTCAGTGGTGACCCCGACAGCGTGATTATTTTTAGGGAGGAAAAGGATTACGAGTTAAACTGTGAATAGAGTGTTGCTTATTGGTGTATATGCATTATGTGTGTCAGAACATATTATGTTAAGATGAATACGGAAAAATTGTAAAATGTGCATAATTATGGTGTGTTCATGGTAAGTGTGACCAGAAGAGATTTTAAGGGGATGAGCCCAATGCAGTAAACTGACTATTTTTTGAATATGTGTGCTGAAGATATTGGTAGTGTATAAAAGGTAGTTTGCTCTTGTATGTGCCCCCTAAACTATACAGAGTATAAGCTGTGCACACCCACTCCCATATTGCCCAGGTGGTGGAAACACACAGGTCCGTACACGCAGAGATATATATATATAGAGATATAGATATATCTAGTGATATATAGGGCAACTACACACCATGGGGGCAGAAACATCCCTTGCCCATATTTGTACCTACCTGGTTATGCTGAACGTATTAAGAAATATCACGATCAGTGGATTACAGAACTAAAGGGGGAAGGGTTACCGCAAATATGGCCAGAAGGAGGATCTGTGGAAATCGAAATAATATTGTACCTCCTATCGCATTGTTTGAATGTATGTTGGCCTACGCCAAGTTGTCTAAAACATTGTGTACATAGATTCCGCGGCAAGGTCTTGACCTTAATGTATTGTGTAAATCGCCATCTTGGATTTAGCCGCCATTTTAGGTTCTCTCGTATTGTGGAAGTCACCCTGAACAACAAAATGGAGGCCGAATGACATTTCGAGTGGGATTCTGGCCGTTGTGACCTCCGCACACATGAATAAGTAATATGCCCGCAGGCCACTTGTTGGGGTCGCAAACTGAGACCTTGTCCTATCCCTGACCTATGTGTAAATGAACAACTATATCAGCGGAACCGATCAAATGCATACATTATGGGATTGACCTGGCAACGAATCCTAGGCCTGGTTCTGAGAATGGTTAACCCGCGAAGGGATTGGCCAGAGCTGGATAAAAAAGTATAAAAACCCGAGTATCCCAATGTACGGTCTCTCACACTAACACGGCGAACTACCGTTGATAGTTCGTTCTGTTACTCTGAGGGCCGAATAGCTATCCGTATGTCAATTGACTTTTGGTAATTGTTGTACCTTTGAATAAAGCGCTTTGTATGTCCTTTGTAACCTGTGTTGGTGTGTTTCCTTTGGGCTTCCCGGCCTCATATCAATTTTTCTGTTTCCACAGTTGGCGCCCGAACAGGGACCCTCAAGATTGATGCCGGATCATTGAAGGTTGACGCAGACTATCGAACCGGGATCGGACGGTGTGATTCTGCGGGCCCGACCGATCGAGACGCGATACCTCGGCAGAGCTGCACGATCCGATCCTTGGACGATAGTCGTGTGGCCTGACACAGCATCTTGACGAGGGTCCAATTTTGAGGCGGGCAGATTTGCAGAAACCACCAAACACAAGGTAAAATTCGTTAGGTAAGTTCTTTGGTAAACTGTACGGTCCTCCTTAGGTTTGGTCAGGTGCAGTCGTGACCCGGCTCTTAATTTAACCCTGACAATTTGAATTTGGCGTATAGTATCTGCAGACACAATTATTGAACCAGGTAACACCAATATTTTATGAAATGCCTGGGAAATTGTCTAGCTGTTTTAGGGCTCTGTTCCGCAGCGATCGACAATCCTTGGAATTTAGCCGCCCGGCACCACAGGAGGGGTCGCCGGCGTGTACTATGTACTGTAAGTATGGCATTGGAAGTATAGTATTTAATGATATTTGGCACAGACAGACCAGACATGCCTCCGAATTTCAGTGGCCAATCAACGGTAGTTTTGAGATCCCACGTATTGAATACTTAGAATCGATCTTGTTAAAGAAAAAGGCTAGACCAGCAGCCTTTGATGTGTTACAGAATTGGAAGAAAGAAGCATTACAGCAGCTTAAAAGTAGGGATAAGCATGCACGTCGTGATAAAACAAACGCTGAAAAAGCATTATTATATGATAAAGAAAAGCGGTCAGAATTAGTTAAACATATGGATAGAGCCTTTTCACTCAGAGTCCAAAAAATGTACCCCTCTAAAGATTTCCATGTTTCTGAAGAATTTATTGAGAAGTTATTAAATGAGCGCAGGCCTGATGCCTCAGCGCCACCTCCGTATGCTCCTATTTTGGGCGCTCTGCCCATTCCTGTTGTCGCGCCTGTTGTTACTCCTGTTCCCCCTATACAACCTATTGTTCCTAGTCCTTTGGTTGTTGTTCCTCCGCCTATCGCACCGCCCCTTCCCCCTGCACCGATAGTTGCACCTTTGTTAAATTTACCTATACCTCCACTCCCGTGTGGCCCCATATTGATTGAGGTCGATCCAGGTGCAGGGTCAAAGATTGTGACTCGTAGTACTGTTTCTACAGATAGGAAACAGGAATTGTTTGCATGGGCTAAACATTGCATGGAGAAAGGTGATCAAGCTAATGTTTTTTCTACATTATCTAATTTGAATAGTTTTACCGAGAAAAATGTTTTTATCGAGGTTTGGGGACTCATTTGTGTGTGATGTGGGGTAGATTACAAAATTCGGATCTTCCACAAGAGGTGAGAGATCTGAATGCTTTGGCACTTTCGAGGGACACAGAGCAGACAGTATATGGACATGTTGAAAGATTGTTTGAGTTTAGGAAAGACTTTGAAAAATCACGAGATGAGGATGATGAGGACGATAGAATATATGTACAGAAACGGTTCCTTCCGTGCCGTAGAGCGGCACCTGAAGAAGTACGAATTTGTACCAAAGATGCGATTCGATGGATCTCGGATTCATCGATACCGCCAGACGAAGTGTATGACACGTATAGTCAGTATACAGTAGAAATGCAAAGAAAGGTAATTCAGGTAATGGTACAGCACCTGTAAGAGGAATGTGTAAGGAAGAGGGTTAGTTGCCCCATAGAATTATTGGGGATTTGTAAAAGGGCTTTTTCGCCCGACCCTTCTACAGCTGCCTTAGGGCTCGACCTGGCTCTATTGCTTAGTAAGCGGCCGGAGGTACCTATATCTCAGTTGCCTATGAGAGAGGTTCCTCCAACCTTTGTCCCAAAAGTTGAGATCCCCGCCAACGCTGGGACTGATGCCCCCGCTGTGGATATCCCTGCACATTATGTATCGCAATTTGTTCACGTCCCGTTTTCACGACAGGAAGTGAACACAATTAGACAATCAGTTCCCGATATCAGGAAAAACCCGACGGGGTTTTATAAATAAATAGAGTCCGTTTTACAGTCCTCTGTGTTCACCTTGAGTGACATTGACTTGTTATTCCCTGTACTCCTACCCGTAGATGTATGGAAACAGGTTCAGACAATAGATGATGTGCCGGGGTTGGGAGATACGTGGGCAAATATGATTAGAATTGATGGAGAAAGACCAGCTGGTGAGAAACCACCACAGGTAATACTTACTTTACCTGATAGGATTGTCACTAAACTAAAAACTATAATTCCAGAAAAAAGGATTATTTGGGACAAGCTTACGGCCTGTGTCCAAGGGAAAACTGAAGGCGCCACCAAATTTTTTAATAGATTCGAGCAGGTATTTTCTGACTTCAGTGGACAGGATTTAGGTACATAGTCGGGAAAAAGGTTGTTCGTGGACAAATTTCTACGTGGATTGTTACCCGACATCCAGTCACAAATTATGTCCTCTGAGAGCGCTTGGCAGGCAAAATCTCAATCTGAGGTTTTGCACATGGCTCAGTATTATGAGAACCGTGTTAATAATGAGAAGGAGAAAATTGAAAAGAGAAAGGGAGATTTGAAAACCAAAGTATTATTGCAGCAAATTGTTAGAAACACCAGAGGAGGTACAACACAGACTAGAGGTCAGTACGTTCCAAAAGGAAATGCTCCTCTGAGTACTGTGAATATTAATCAATGTGCTTATTGCCGCCAGGAAGGTCATTGGCGAGCACAGTGCCCTGTCCTTCGACAGAGGTCAAGCAGTGCGTTTGGGGGTATGGGTAGACGACCTAGGGGCCGCCCTGGAGCAGGGGGCCCTGATAGAGGTCAGCTTTTACAAGATTCTCAGCAACCTTTTTCGCGGGAAAATCAGACCTCGAGTATGGACTCGAGAAACATATTTGATCACCCTTCTGCCGCCTACCTTTCTGAAGAGCTTCCATCTGACGAGGCTCTGTTTTATTAGGATTGCCCGAAGCAGGGTTTGGAACCTTCGCCTATTCCCGTTAATCAAAAAGGCCCCTACGTTGACTTATTAGTAGGGAATAGGAAACACCAGTTTTTGATTGACACTGGAGCACAGAAGTGCTCCATTGATCATTCTCGGGTCCCAAACATCCCACTGTCAGGGCAAACAAATGTTTCCATAGGGTTTTCTGGTATACCAACTGTTTGTCCGGTTTCTACGCCGGTATCCGTTTCTTTGGGTCCCTTTACGGACCATTGTCCTTTTCTTCTCACTTCGAACTGTGGAGAGAATTTGCTGGGGTTGAATTTGTTAAAGAAATTGAACGCAGTGATTCATTGTTCTTCGGATGGAGTGCGGCTAACGGTTTCACCTCAGCAACTTCCTAACTCACAGTTCTTGATTCGACCTTTACCTCCCGAGTTCAGCATTGTCCCGGAATGTTTGTGGGCGGTGGACGACAATGATGTTGGAGTGTTACAGATTGAGCCCGTTAAAATAGTTCTGAAACATGGGGTGAAACTGCCACGCATCCCGCAGTATAAAATATCAGTCGAAGGCGAACGTGCTTTGAAATGCATTGTCTCCGATTTTGTACATTGTGGGGTGATCGAGGAGATTACAGGTAGTTTGTGTAACAGTCCGATCTTACCTGTATATAAGAAAGGCGACAATGCAATTCCGTATCGGTTTATAATTGATCTTCGTGCTATTAACCGAGTGGTTGCCCCACAATTTCCCATTGTGCCTGATGTGACGACAATATTAACAATGATCCCTGCTACGGCTACGCACTTCAGCGTTGTGGATCTGAAAAACGCCTTCTTTAGTATCCCTATACATAAAGAAAGCAGATATCTGTTTGCGTTCACCTTGGGGGGACGCTCATTTACATTTACAAGGGCACCTCAAGGGTATACTGAAAGTCCCAGTAATTATAGTAGAGCCTTGAAAGAGCAGCTCGACACCCTTGAATTGCCACCTACTTGCACGCTGCTTCAATATGTTGACGATTTGCTTTTGGCTGCAGACTCTGAGAGTGCCTGTAAAGAAGGCACTGTACTGTTGCTCGTTTATCTAGCTAAAAATGGTCACAAAGCTTCGCTTAAAAAATTTCAATATTGTTGTCAGGAGGTTGCCTATTTAGGCTACCTCCTGTCAGAGGAGGGGAGAAGATTGACACCTGAAAGAATAAAACACATTTCTGGCATGTCTGTTCCAAATACACAGAAGGAAGTCAGAGCCCTGATAGGTATGGCTTCCTACTGTAGGTTGTGGATCCCGAATTTCGCACTAGTGGTAAAACCGATGTTGGCTTTGACGAAGAAGGGCATTTCTTTGCCACTGCCATGGGAATCGGAACATCAACGATCATTTGAGCTTCTCAAAACCGTGCTATGTTCGGCACCGATTCTGGGTACTCCAAATTATGAAAAGGCCTTTGTGTTGTTTGTGCATGAATGTGATGGATGTGCTTTGGCTGTGTTAACACAGGAACACGGAGGGAAGAATAGGCCGTGTGGCTACTACTCCTCCGCCCTTGATCCTGTCGCATGCGCTTTGCCAAGATGTTTGCGCGCTGTCGCTGCTGCTGCCGCGTCTGTAAAACAGAGTGAGGGAAAGGTCCTAGGCCATGATTTGATTTTGATGGTACCTCACTCTGTTTATATTCTATTGAACAAAACTCAAATGCAACACCTCACCTCAGCACGGTTAACAAGGTATGAATTAATTCTGTTTGCCCCTCATATTCAAATTAAGAGGTGTTGTGTTCTTAATCCGGCTGAACTCTTACCTTTCCCGCAAAACACTGTTTGCGGCGTCGAAGAATTACATGACTGCCTGTATACCACTGAACAAGAAACAAAGGGCAGGATAGATCTCATAGATACTCCTTTTGAGAATGCGGAAGGGGAGCTGTTTTGCGATGGCTCCTGCTTCAAACTTTCGAATGGTACATCTACAGCTGCTTATGCAGTTACTACATTGAGCAAAGTTGTCGAAACTAAGAGAATTTCGCATAACTCCGCGCAGGCCGCAGAGATTATAGCGTTGACCCGAGCTTGTGAACTTTCCCAAGGGCGAAGAGTCAATATATATACTGATAGCCAGTATGCATTTGGGGTGGCTCACAACTTCGGAAAGCTTTGGTCGGAAAGAGGGTTTCTGACCTCACATGGGACCAAGATTCAGCATGGCCCCTTGATAGTGCAATTACTTTTGGCACTCAAACTCCCTAAACAGTTAGCGATCATGAAATGTGCAGCACATCGCAAGGTCATAGATGATGTGGGCAAAGGGAACGCTTTTGCGGATTTGATAGCCAGACAAACGGCCATAGACCTTAGCACGGACATGTATGCCTCGAGGGAAATGAGAGATGTTTGCATAATGGATGAAGGTATTGGGTCTGTGCGAGATATTCAGACTGATGCGACGATGGAAGAATCTAAAAAGTGGGCTGAAGGAATGGGGAAACTGGATGACGAAGGGTGTTGGGTGGATACATCCGAAGGGAAATGGTTGCTTCCTGATTCTTATGTATTGGCAATGGTTACGATGGCACACGGTCCTACGCATGTGTGTGCCCAGCAGATCACGAGAATGTTAGAACAGGTCTGGGTGAATGACAAGATTCTGGACACTGCAAAGAGGCATGTCCAGAACTGTATGATCTGCCTGCAGCACAATGTGGGTAAGGGGACAGTGACTCCAAGGGGAAGTTTTGGGCCCCCTTCTGTCCCTTTTGAGGTTATACACTTTGATTTTATTGAAATGGAGCGATGTAATAATCTAAAATATGTTCTTGTAATTATTTGTGCCTTCAGTAAATGGGTCGAGGCTTTTCCGTCAAAGATGCCACCGCCATGACCACTGCAAAGATTATGGTAAAAGAATTCTTTCCTCGATTTGGGCTCCCGAGGATAATCTGGTCGGATAATGGTCCGCACTTTATCGCAGCAGTAATTTTGCAAATATGTGCAGCCCTATGTATTGAGAAACAATTTCATTCAGCTAGGCATCCTCAAAGTGCTGGGTTGGTAGAAAGACACAAAGGTATTTTAAAGAATAAACTTGCAAAAACATGTGCTGATACCAAACTAAAATGGCCAGATGCTTTGCCCATTGTGTTATTAGCTATGCGTACCACACCTCAGACTAGAACTGGGCTTTCTCCATTTGAAGTAGTAATGGGGAGACCTGCTAACATTTGGGGTCTCCCAAAACCTAAAGCCCTGAGGGAGGTGGAAAATGTATTGCTTGTAGACTACTGTAACCAGTTAACTAAAAACCTGTATTTCATCTACCACCAGGTGCATGCTGCTTTACCTGTATGGTTCACGGGCCCAGGACACGATATACAGCCTGACAGTTGGGTCCTCGTGAAGGCCTACGAGAGGTCTTCCTGTCTCGCGCCTCGCTGGCGGGGACCCCATCAGGTGTTATTGGTCACCAGGACAGCAGCGCGGGTGGCTGGAAAGAAGAACTGGATTCACGAGACGCACGTCAAGAAACTTCCTCACCCGACGCCACACGTTACAGAAGAAGCAGAACCCCTCGCTGATGCTACAGTCTCTGATCCTGGAGTAGCAAACAGCGCTGTGAGTGCGTCAGAGAAGTTCTCTGCGCCGGAGGAGCTTGGGGAACAGTCCATTTCGTCTCCACACTCTTTTGAAAAATCACTTCCGGAAAACACTGTTTCGAGCTCTGCGACTTCCGTCGCCACCGACACGTCGCTTCCCTCAGGAAGTGACGATACCTTGCTTCCGGACCACACAATTTTGGGTACCATCAGGTACAACCTTCGTACAAGGAAATAGAACTACGGCACGAGTTTCGTGCATCTGGAAAAGGAAGTGATTGGAAAATTGTCTTGTTATGAGAAAGTTTTGTTGAACAAAAGGGGTTCTGCTGGCTAGGGTTGGGAAGGACTAAGAAATCACGCGACCGTAGTGTCGCCAGCAACGAACATTGGGGCCGTCGATCGAGAAACTACGATGCCTGCCACCTTCACCGCTGCTCCCTGTACTGAACTTGTAAATAAGGGGGTGACCAAATTGCACAATGAACAATGTGCCTGGGCCCCGAAAACGTACTGTTGTGTCTTGATAATGATAATTGTTATTTTTGCAACTGCTGCTGTAGGACTTTGGTATTTCGAAGAAATCTATCCTTTGAAACCATTATTACCGACCAAGATCGTACCAACTGTTTTGACTCCCTCTGTACACCTTCACACTCTGTCCCCTAGAGACTCCCAACATAGACAGAAGTATCAGAATAACACTCTGATGATAGTAATGAATGCTACTCATGCCATTTTTAATAAGAGTAATTGTTGGATTTGTACTCATTTACCGCAACATGGGAACAAGGGACTGGGCTGGTATATACATCCTCTACCTCTAACGACTGCTTGCTATGCCTCTCTTAGAGCACTATTCTTTGGCCGATGGAATGATAGCATCTCAGGGAACTTTGATGGAACTAATTTAAATGATTTCGAGAAACGTGAATTGACTCCCCTGGGATGCTCGCTCTTCGCAAATAGGAGTAAACCTAACGTCGCTTCTATTAGGCCGTCTGACAAACTATCTCTTCCTTTTCAAACTCTGATTTCCTTTAAAATGGCTCTGATAGGCAATAAGGACGCTGTACCTCCTTCTTATTCTATAAATCACAGTCCTGACTCAGTTCCCTTTTGTGTACAGCGAAATGGCACTAGGCCAATGGGAGATTTTGAAGCTTGTAAAAACATTGTAAATTTGACTGGGGAAAACAGGCCTCTGTATGTAGGGGGGCCTGTTTATTTTGTTTGTGGTAGTTTAGCATTTCCCTGGTTACCCAAGGATTGGCAGTGAACTTGTTATTTAGGAATATTGTTACCCGGGGTATTTGTAGCTAGTACATTGGAGGTTTCTAAGGCTCGCCCACGGCGAGACAACAATGGAGATACCTCTGGGCAAGTATTGGGAGACATAGCTAAATCGGTTGTGCCCTTTTGGGGACAAATAGCTAATTCAGAAAACATTAGGGGATTAGCAAGGGTACTGGAGAGAACGATCAACCGGACCACGGACATACTCTACAATATGACCTTAGAGCAAAAGGCAATAAGATTGGTAGCACTTCAAAATCAGATGGCATTAGATGTCATTTTGGCAGAACGAGGTGGAGTATGCAAATTAGTGGGGTCCGCTTGTTGTGTTTTTGTACCAGACTCCTCACCAACAATTTTTAAAGCAATTCAGAACTTGCATACTCTCAGTTCTGAAGTCCATATCCCTGTAGGAGACTGGAACCTTAGTACTTGGTTTTGGGATTCTTTGCGATCTTGGGGTTGGAGGGTGCTTTCCGTTATTCTGGTTATTTTAGGGATTCTGTTATTCCTTTGTTGCTGTTTTCAATGCCTCCCAAGTATGTGTGGAATGATAGGGGGGTGTTGTGCTCAAGCAGTGAGCACAATAGGGCATAAAATATATACCCCAGATGCAGCATCTAAAGAATTCATGTTACAAGAGGTTCTTATGAACAACCTTATGGCTATAGACATTACAGACAATGATGCGGAATCTATGGATGTTAATACATGGAGTTATTTTCGAAAGTATTAGGGATGATGTTTAGCACTTGGCATAGGCCAAAAGGAGGGTCTGTGGAAATCGAAATAATATTGTACCTCCTATCACATTGTTTGAATGTATGTTGGCCTACGCCAAGTTGTCTAAAAACATTGTGTACATAGATTCCGCGGCAAGGTCTTGACCTTAATCTATTGTGTAAATCACCATCTTGGATTTAGCCGCCATTTTAGGTTCTCTCGTAGTGTGGAAGTCACCCTGAACAACAAAATGGAGGCCGAATGACATTTCGAGTGGGATTCTGGCCGTTGTGACCTCCGCACACATGAATAAGTAATATGCCCGCAGGCCACTTGTTGGGGTCGCGAACTGAGACCTTGTCCTATCCCTGACCTATGTGTAAATGAACAACTATATCAGCGGAACCGATCAAATGCATACATTATGGGATTGACCTGGCAACGAATCCTAGGCCTGGTTCTGAGAATGGTTAACCCGCGAAGGGGTTGGTCAGAGCTGGATAAAAAAGTATAAAAACCAGAGTATCCCAATGTACGGTCTCTCACACTAACACGGCGAACTACCGTTGATAGTTCGTTCTGTTACTCTGAGGGCCGAATAGCTATCCGTATGTCAATTGACTTTTGGTAATTGTTGTACCTTTGAATAAAGCGCTTTGTATGTCCTTTGTAACCTGTGTTGGTGTGTTTCCTTTGGGCTTCCCGGCCTCATATCAATTTTTCTGTTTCCACAGATCGTTTGACAAGAGTGTCCTGGATATGGTAGCAACATGCATTTGTATAAAATACAAAGGGAAGCAGTTACATAATAGGAGAGAAATATTAGATCTATGGAGATTGTTTGAAGAACTGCCCCCTCCCAAAAAGAGAGAGCTAGGGACAGATTTGCCATCTACCACTGATAATCCATTGCTGATACCGAAAGACGACAAGGTGTTGCAAGAAGGGGGACCACCAGTAGAGGTAACTAGATTGTACCCAATATTAAATTAACCAGTGCCCGCAGAAGGATACAGTGACCCCACATCTGTGCCCCCAACAACAGTCACTACGACTCGAGGGCCGACTGCACCCTCACCGTACGTAAGAGAGCCATAGGCAGCGCGACCAGGTAAGTACACCCACAGTAAATATAGAAAAACTAACAGAAGACTTAGAGTCTAGGCTCTCCTTAGCAAAAGATGAGCTCTCGAGGATAAAAAGCATATGTGAACAGAGTGGGGCTAACGCTGCTCGGTCAGAGCCGACAACAAGAACACAGGGTCATGCTAAAACAATTGAGGAAGGGTGAAAGAAGGGGGAGATACTGTTCAGAATGCAAGAAGAACCAACTCGAATAATTGAACTAGAGGAAAGGGAGGAGCATACTGACGATGAAATAATGGCCACAGGAGGTAGAGAGGAACTGTGGTGTGATATAGAAGAGGACGCAGAAGAGGGTGCAAGATTAAGTATGGCGATGGGAGGAGGAAATGAGGGGATGGATGGTGCATGTTCGGGAAGAACAATGGAAGAAGAATGGACAGGACGACTAAGGAATAGGTTGCGGAAAATGGCTCCACTAGGAAAGAAAGGAATGAAGGTGAGTACAGGCAAGGCAACAAAGGGAAAGTTACAACTCCCACTAATACACAGGGGAGGAGGGAGGCCGAATTACATACCCTGGCTCAGATGGGCTAGGCCAATTTGTTAAAGCTATTACCACCGCTATCAGGAGGGGCAAGCAAGTGGATATATGCATTTGAGAAGCACACAGCCAGGGTACCACTAGCAGTAGGTGATGTGAAAAGTCTGCTAGTATCCGCAGTTGGGGATCAAGCTGATAGAGTATGGGTAAAGGCTGGCTTCCTGGGGGTAACGTTAGTCTGCGATCGCCATGATGGTGCCTCTTTTAACACAGTACGTGCAAGGGTGTGGGACGCATTAAGAGAAACATTTCCAGACACCCCAGATTTGCAGTCAGTCATGCAATGTACGATGAATGATGGAGAAGATGCTATGGATTACATTTTTCGGGTCCAGGAGATGTGGAGAGCAGAAACGGGCACGCCCTGGTATCAGTCAACCTCCTTATTTTACTTCATAATAAAGAGAGGGCTCCCTAAAGAGGTACAAAAAGCACTTGACAAAATTGCAGGTATTGAAGCGAAAGGGTGGCCCGAAATACAGAGCATAATAGTTCACCACTGTAAAAGGATAAAGGAGAGGGAAAAGAAAATAGCGCAAAAAAGATTGGCAGACGAGGCAAAGTTAGTGCAAACAAAACTGGTGAAGGTCACTGCAGCAGTAGCCGCGCTCCCACACAGCAGGGAGGGAGAAGAGGAGGAGGAGGGGCAATGAGACAACCAGCATAGGACAGCCCACAGAGAACACTTGCATGTCCTTTCCTATCTACCACCTACAATGCAGCGGAGGAACCATTGGTAGGGGCGCAGATAGGAGACAAGCAGTTCATATTTATGGTGGATTCAGAAGCCGAGAAATCATGTATCCGTGAAGGCCGGTTTCTGCTCTCTAACCGGAAGTTGGAGACGCAGGGGTTCTCTGGGGCTGTAATTAAAGTTCCTTACACAGAAGATTTGGATGTGACAGTGGGGGGTAAAACGGTAAAGACACCCTTACTTTATTATGAACAATCACCAATAAACCGGCTTGGAAGGGACATTCTCAGCAAGCTTAATATGACAATATCGTTCACAGAAAGAGGGATAGTGTGCTCAACCCCAGGAATATGCCCATTGCGCGTAATGCTAGTGGTACATGCCCGAGCAACAGTACCAGAAATACACGGCATGCCAGTGGATGAAACAATGTTTCTTGAAGGATTAAAAACACTGGCCCAAGTAGTACCCGAGCTAAAAAAGTTAGAGTGGAGGATACCAGCAGAATTCATCTTCCGCCCAATAGTACGCCCAGACATAGCACCAGGTTCAGTGGTATCCTTAGACCTGCATGCTGTGCAAGTGTGAGCTAAACGGATTAGGATGGACATAGATGGGTGTGAATGGCGCACTGTACTGTGCATCAATGCTGATATCGCCCTACGTGACTTGTCTGATGAGGATCTCTTTTCTGATTCAGAGAGTGATGGCGAAATAATAATGGAAATAGCAATACCATGTGACATTTTAATTCAAACAAGACAAGTGCCCGTCCAGTTGACAGCAGTGGTGGGAGCACCGCCGCCATTTTTTGATGATGACATGAGACTGGTGCCAAACTATTTGTGGACAACAGGCCCCCATGATGTAGGCTTGTTGCATGGAGTAACACCAGTAGTAATAAAACTCAAACCAGGAGCAATTGTGCCCCGAGTGAAGCAATACCCATTGTCCCGCGAAGCTGAGGAAGGGATAAAAGAGACAGTAAGTGCATTGCTAGCACAGGGAATAATAGTGCCCTCAAACTCCCCATGTAACACTTGTATCTATCCGATCAAAAAAGCAAAGGGAGGGGCTTGGAGGATGATCCAAGATCTACACCCCCTGAATGACGTCATACAAAAAGAATTTCCTTTGGTCCTGAACCCTGCACCCATACTGTGCAGTATCCCGGAGACGACATCACATTTCACAGTGGTTGATTTGAAAAATGCATTTTTCTCCATCCCCTTGGCAGAAGAAAGCAGATACTTGATAGCATTCACACTAGGGGGGAAGGGATACGAGCATTGCAGGCTACCACAGGGGTACTGTGAGAGTCCCAGCATATTCAACCGCATACTACATGAAGACCTGGGTAATTTAACAGTTGAAAGCACGATCATTCAGTACGTAGACGATTTGCTCATCTGCGCACAGAAGGAGGAGATGTGCAAAAGAGACTCGGTTACCCTCTTAACACTGCTGGCCCACAAAGGGTACAAAGTGGACAAAGGGAAACTACAATACTGTCAATCAGAAGTGCTGTACCTGGGGCAGCTGATATCAAAGGATGGGAAAGGATAATACCTGACAGAGTGGAAGCAATCAGGTCAGTGAGAGAACCAACCACAGTGAAGGAGATGCAAAAATTCCTAGGAATGTGTAACTATTGCAGAGCATGGATACTAGATTATGCAGCCTACACCAGACCTTTGCTGCAAGCACTCAAAGAGGCCCAGCAAGAGAACAGGAAAATAGAGTGGTCAAAAGAAATGAGTGACTCGTTTGTATCACTAAAAGAGCTGATTTTGAGTGCTCCAGTACTCGCCAATCCTGATTATGAGTGCAAATTTTACCTGTTCTCACATTGCAAGGGGACTCTTATGACAGCTGTGCTGACGCAAAAGACTTCCCTAGGACACAAACCATTGGCCTATATAGTGGCACATTAGATGCAGTAATGCAAGGCCACTTCGCGTGTGAGCAGTCTCTCGCTGCCGCCGCATTCGCCATTGAGAAAAGTGCCACAATAGTAATGGGGTGCCCTGTCACGTTGTTCATGGAACACTCATTGTTTGAAATACTGGAAAGATCAAAAAGTACACTGACTACACAGCGAGCAACTGCCTATGAGATAATATTGTCCAGCGCCAACCATCACTTAGTGAGGTGCAGGACAGTAAACCCAGCAACATTCATCACAGAACCGTGCACACTAGAGGACATGCAAGAACACAATTGTGCAACATACACAGGAGAAACAGGGGAGGGCACGGTGGTGTGTGAAAATGCCCTGAGCGAGGGAGAGGTGTACTTTGTAGATGGGTCAGCGTCAATTGACATGGACACAGGAGAGAAACATGTGGGACTAGCAGTAGTGAGGCTAGAAGAAGGTGAGTATGAAGTGTGTCATGATCACAGCAAAAGTTCCTACAATTGCGTCCAAAAAGAATTGGTCTTCAATCTACCATTCGTGGATGTTAAGAAAAAGCAACTCAGGGCAGTGTTAGGCATGGGCAGTACTTCCCAACACTCAACAGGGCTGCCTGGTTTATGCTGGTAGAGTGCGCAGTGTAGGTCTAGTTGTTTTCTCTCTCCTCCTATTTAAGCCCCTCCCCTCGAGCATTCCCTGCTTCGCGTTCGGAAAGAATCCAGTCAACGCTTGCCGCTGTCCAGCTTTAGGTCCTGTCACGTTCCAGCGCCACTAGTTACACTTCCCTTTCAGTCATTTTGGTTCCCTTTTCAGCCCGTTATTGTTTCCCTGAGTTCCCTGCAATTCCTATAATTTCCAGTCATAGTATCTTCCACAGTCGGTGTTTGGAACTCTCGTCACAGACTTCATTCCGGTCACTCCTTTAGCCCCGTCATTTTCCAGTCACGGAACGACTTCCATAATTCAAGAGTTTCCTGTCAGAAATGTTTCACAAGTATCTTTGCTCTTATCCTCTGAAGCAGCATAACTTTTCCTATGATATTGTGAAGTTCAGTGTTGCGTTGTAATCAGTTACTGAGCATTTGTTGCGCGTAACGTATGGAGCTGGGTTTGCGCTTCATTAGCTACTGAGTGTTCCTTAGCTTTGGATCTTAGTTTGGCGTGTGTTCTTTACATATTGTGTGAGTGTGTTTCCTGAGGTAAATTCGTTTTCCGGTTGTGGTGCCCATGAATGCGTGGGTGTAGAAATTCCTCTCACACTTTAGATACTCCTAAATTTCCCAGTCCTAATTCCAGTCACTTCAGTCCGGCGCAGTTATCTTGGTTTCACACTCTTATCTGTTGTGTGATTATTTGTGCGCTGTACCTTTCCAGTTTATTGAACATTAGTGAAAATGTCCTTCCTAGCGACATTAGTTAGCACCATCTCCCCTCTTCAGAACTAGCGCCCCTGCACATATGCAGGATGGAGAGCTAACAACATAAATTCCTAAGGTAATTAGAAAAGTTGAAGTGTTATATGAGAGTGTAGAATTAGTTTAAACTCCATAGAAGTGCTAATCAAAATTCTTAGAAATCTCTTGTGTTTGTCCTAGGAACTCATATTCGTATGGTTGAAGAGAGGATTGGGAGCTACACCAATTGAGAAGAACTGTGCTACGTAGTTCCATCGTGAGTGTCCCCGCAGAGTCCAGGTAAGCGTTACAGAACGCGAAGCCGTTTGAAACATACTCTGCCTGGACATCATGGGAACTCCTGAGGTTGATCTGTTGGCCCAATTGTTGGGGGAATTGAGAGCGGAAGTGCATGCAGCACGTTCCGAAACTAATGCTCTGAGGAAAGAGTTAGTGGTAAACAGGGATAGAACTGAGGAGTTGGCCCGCCAATTATTGCAGTCACAAGCTGGTCAGGTTCCGTTGCCTTCTGGTAACCCCCAGGTATCAGCCCCAATTGCACCATCAGTTCCTGTCCAAATAATCGTACCAGGCAATATTCCCTTGGCCCCCCCAGAACGCTTTTTTGGAGACCCAAAAAGGTTTGCAGTGTTTCTAAATCAATGCAGGCTACATTTCTTATGCAGGCCGGGAACGTTTCCCACAGACCAATCTAAGGTGGCCTTTGTGTTGTCTTACCTGGGTGGGTATGCTGCTGACTGGGCAGTTCCTCTTGTCAATAGAGATGATCCTGTGTTGAGAAACTTTCAAAACCTCCAATGTGAACTAGAAAAACTTTTTGCCCGCCACACCCAAGGACAAGCATTAGATAATGAATTGTTGTCACTTCGACAGGGTAATCCAGATCTGCTAGCATATGTAGCCACTTTCAATAGACTTGTTGCAGAAACCAATTGGCCCTCAGAGAAAAGAACTACCTTGTTTTACCGTGGGTTGCGGGGTGAGCTGAAGGATGTCCTAGCACAAGTGGTGAACCCACCAGAAGGAATTGCCGAATTCATAGACTTAACCATCCAGTTGGATCACCGACTTCAAGATCGGAGAATGGATCGAGGTCGCCCAGAGAGTCGGGCATATTTTGTTCGCCCCAAGGAAACTTCTGGAAGGGTGTCATCAGAAAACCATGCCGAACCTATGCAACTGGGTGTCATTCGTGGTCCTATCTCCCAAGCTGAGAGAGAAAAAAGGCGGCAGCAACAGCTCTGTTTGTACTGCGGGAAGGCTGGTCATTTCCTGAAGGACTGTCCTGTGAAACCTTCACGAAAACCCCTGGGCGGTGTTAGTCAGGAAAAGAAGGAGCAAACTCCGGAAAACTTAAGTGCCCGACAAGCATAGAGGTCAGCTTGTCGAGCGTGAAGAAGGTTTCGGCGACCTCACACTTTGTGATTCCAGTTATCCTATTCAGTCAGGATTGTCCTACAAAAATATTCACGCTAAACGCTTACATTGATTGTGGGGCCATCAGCAACTATATGGATTTAAACCTGGCAAGCAGATTGGGCATCCCGTTAACTGATAAGTTGGAAGCAGAAAATGTTTCTGGAGTGGATGGCACTCCCCTTGTGTCAGGTCCAGTTACACAACGCACTAACGATATCATAATGCTCTGTCTGGGGGAACACAAGGAGGAGATTTCCTTTGACCTTATTCAGGCGCCACAATTCCAGATCATCCTAGGAATTCCTTGGCTAGAAAGACATAATCCTGTCATTGATTGGCGTGCAAGAACTGTGGTGTTTGGTTCAGAGTGTAAAGAAACTTGTAATGGGACAGAACATGTTCAGGAAAAGAAACTACCGCCGAACACTCCAGAAGTCACGTTGGGTCTCATCGGGTTGTTGCCCTATGAATATCAACGGTTCCAGGATGTTTTTCAGGAGGAGAAGCAAGCTGAAGTCCTGCCCCATCATAGACCTTATGATTGCCAAATAGATCTGGTTCCAGGAGCCCAACTTCCGTGCCATCGAATTTATGCATTAACTGAAAAGGAAAACCTCCATTTGAAAACGTATCTGGATCAGTATTTGGCCAATGGATTTATTCGACCATCCAAGTCCCCAGCAGCATCGCCTTTGTTCTTCGTGCCCAAAAAGGAAGGGGAGCTAAGAACCTGCATCGATTACAGGGCCCTAAATCAAATCACTATAAAGAACCGATACCCCTTGCCTCTGATTTCCACGTTGCTGGACCAGGTGAAAGGAGCCAGGATCTTCACCAAACTAGACCTTCGTGGGGCATACCATCTCATTCGCATTAAACCTGGAGATGAATGGAAGACTGCCTTTAGCACACGTTATGGACTCTTCGAGTATCAGGTTATGCCCTTTGGGTTATGTAACGCGCCAGCAGCCTTTCAGTCATTCATGAATGACATTTTTCGGGAGCTTCTGGATATCTGTGTTGTGATATATGTGGATGACATCCTGATTTTTTCTGCCAACCCCCGGGAACATGTCAAACATGTAACTTCTGTTCTTCAAATCCTCAAGGAAAACCTCTTGTATGTAAAATTGGAGAAATGTCACTTCCATGTTCCAGAGGTGGAATTTTTGGGATTCATATTGTCTTCGGAAGGAGTGAAAATGGACAACAGAAAGGTTGACGCAATTCTATCCTGGCCAGCTCTAACATCAGTTAAAGGAGTCCAAAGTTTTTTGGGGTTCGCTAACTTTTATCGACAATTTGTGTCTGATTTTTCTCAGCTGGTTCATCCTATCACGTCGTTGCTGCGAAAGAATAAGACCTTTGCTTGGACAAATGAGGCTGGTGAGGCCTTCCAGAAACTGAAAGAGAAATTCACTGCAGCTCCTGTCCTTCAACATCCTAAGTTGGATCTTCCCTTTGTGGTAGAGACCGACGCATCCAACGTCGCCATGGGCGCAGTCTTGTCGCAGCGTGATCCTATCTCGCACGAATTACACCCAGTGGCCTTTTGGTCAAAAAAGTTCTCAGCAGCGGAATTGAATTATACAGTCACCGATAAGGAGTTGTTGGCGATCAAGTGTGCATTGAAGGAATGGAGACATTATCTGCTTGGAGCTAGGCACACAGTTACCATTTTCACAGATCATCGGAATCTGCAGTACTTGCGTTCGGCAAAGGCACAATCTTCGCGTCAGTTGAGATGGGCTCTTTTCTTTGCTGAGTACGACTTTGTTATCACATTTCGGCCTGGTATCCGTAATGGAAAGGCCGACGCTCTGTCCCGAATTGGTAAGGGAGAAGAAGCTTACAGTGCCACAACTCCGGTGGAGATAATTCCAGTTGAAAAGGTGCTTGGAGTCATGGATGTTACAGATTCCTTATTTGAAAAATTGAGAGTTGAAATCAAAGCCAATATCAGTACAGCAGAATTGCAAAAATGGGAATCCGAAAAGGAACATTGTTATGTACAGGACGAATTGCCCTTTTATAAGGGGCGACTATTCTTGCCAACTCAAAAGCTACGAGAGCAAGTGATTACAGACTACCATAGTGCACTAATGGAAGGACATCCGGGAGTCACTAAAACCTTAGAAAGAGTCAAGAGATCGTATTGGTGGCCAACCTGGCGTAAGGATGTAATTCAATTCATCAAGACCTGTGGAGTTTGTGCTCAAAATAAATCGCAGAAAATGAAACCTGCCGGTCTTCTCAAACCATTGGAAGTTCCGCCTCTTCCTTGGCATACACTCTCCCTAGATTTTATTACAGACTTACCCAACTGTGAAGGATTTGACACCATCCTGGTGGTGGTGGATCTATTTTCTAAGATGGCACACTTTGTGGCATTGAAAGGATTGCCTACTGCGTCGGTCCTAGCCAAGGTATTTTTGGAAAACATTGTAAGGCTGCATGGCTTTCCTTCCATTGTGATGTCTGATCGGGGAAGTCAATTTGTCTCTGAATTCTGGAAAAGATGTTGCAAGATGGCTCAGATGGAGATACGTTTGTCCACTAGTTATCACCCACAAACCGATGGGCAAACAGAACGCACAAATCAAACGTTGGAACAGTACCTCAGGTGCATGCTTCATCAAACTGACGACTCTTGGCAGAAAATATTGTGGATTGCAGAATATGCCTACAATAATTCCGTACACTCCTCGACTGGATTAAGTCCATTCTTCACTGTATATGGTCGGCATCCACGAACCTCGGTTCATGATCCACCTGAATCTCTGGAAATGCCTGCTATAAAGACACTGCATGACAACATTATAACCGCTGTTCACCTAGCCAGAAAACAGTTGTACTTGGCGAAGACCGCTCAGAAGAAGTTTGCTGATCAAAAGCGAAGAGACTCCCCGGAATACAAGGTGGGAGACTCAGTGTGGTTGGCTACAACGAATCTGAGGTTGAGAGGATCCAGGAAATTTCTTCCAAGATTCTTGGGTCCTTTTACCCTTGAGAAGATCATCAACCCGGTGGCCATGAAATTAACACTCCCCAAAAACATGAAAATTCATTCAGTGTTCCATGTGTCTTTATTGAAGGCTGTAAGTCCAAATACCCGAATCCAGGGTCCACCGGCTCCTGTAATTGTGGAGGGTGACCAACCAGAGTACGAGGTAAAGGCTATCTTGGACTCTAAGGTTGTTCGCAGAAAATTGCATTACTTGGTGGACTGGAAGGGTTATGGGCCGCAGGATAGAACTTGGGAACCCCTCGAAAACATTCACGCTCCCCGATTAATTAAATCCTTTCATCTGAATAATCCTAGCAAGCCAGGGGGAGAAGGTTTCACCGTAGGAGGGGCCTTGGGGGGGGAATACTGTCATGATCACAGCAAAAGTTCCTACAATTGCGTCCAAAAAGAATTGGTCTTCAATCTACCATTCGTGGATGTTAAGAAAAAGCAACTCAGGGCAGTGTTAGGCATGGGCAGTACTTCCCAACATTCAACAGGGCTGCCTGGTTTATGCTGGTAGAGTGCGCAGTGTAGGTCTAGTTGTTTTCTCTCTCCTCCTATTTAAGCCCCTCCCCTCGAGCATTCCCTGCTTCGCGTTCGGAAAGAATCCAGTCAACGCTTGCCGCTGTCCAGCTTTAGGTCCTGTCACGTTCCAGCGCCACTAGTTACACTTCCCTTTCAGTCATTTTGGTTCCCTTTTCAGCCCGTTATTGTTTCCCTGAGTTCCCTGCAATTCCTATAATTTCCAGTCATAGTATCTTCCACAGTCGGTGTTTGGAACTCTCGTCACAGACTTCATTCCGGTCACTCCTTTAGCCCCGTCATTTTCCAGTCACGGAACGACTTCCATAATTCAAGAGTTTCCTGTCAGAAATGTTTCGCAAGTATCTTTGCTCTTATCCTCTGAAGCAGCATAACTTTTCCTATGATATTGTGAAGTTCAGTGTTGCGATGTAATCAGTTACTGAGCATTTGTTGCGCGTAACGTATGGAGCTGGGTTTGCGCTTCATTAGCTACTGAGTGTTCCTTAGCTTTGGATCTTAGTTTGGCGTGTGTTCTTTACATATTGTGTGAGTGTGTTTCCTGAGGTAAATTCGTTTTCCGGTTGTGGTGCCCATGAATGCGTGGGTGTAGAAATTCCTCTCACACTTTAGATACTCCTAAATTTCCCAGTCCTAATTCCAGTCACTTCAGTCCGGCGCAGTTATCTTGGTTTCACACTCTTATCTGTTGTGTGATTATTTGTGTGCTGTACCTTTCCAGTTTATTGAACATTAGTGAAAGTTTCCTTCCTAGCGACATTAGTTAGCACCATCTCCCCTCTTCAGAACTAGCGCCCCTGCACAGATGCAGGATGGAGAGCTAACAACATAAATTCCTAAGGTAATTAGAAAAGTTGAAGTGTTATATGAGAGTGTAGAATTAGTTTAAACTCCATAGAAGTGCTAATCAAAATTCTTAGAAATCTCTTGTGTTTGTCCTAGGAACTCATATTCGTATGGTTGAAGGGAGGATTGGGAGCTACACCAATTGAGAAGAACTGTGCTACGTAGTTCCATCGTGAGTGTCCCCGCAGAGTCCAGGTAAGCGTTACAAAGTGTTAGTACAATACCGCCTTCCACCCCATTTCTCAGCCCAAGCAGCAGAACTTATCGCCCTAATAGAAGCATTGCATACAGCTAAGGGATGTGCAGTGACGATATATACAGATTCAGCTTACATGACGACAACCGTACACGGAGGACTGGCCCGGTGGGGACGGAGAGGGTTTCGAAGGGCGGATGGGACCCCAGTGCAGCATGCCGAACTGTTGAAGGAATTGATTGAAGCCCTAAAAGGCCCAACAATGGTAGCAATAGTGAAATGCCAAGCACATACGTCTAACACTGACGTTGTGTCTTTGGGGAACACGGCAGCAGACGCTGCTGCCAAGGAAGCTTCGTATTTTGAAAGACATGGAGCAGGTGAGTACCTATTGCAGCACCAGATGAATGAAGAACTTCCAGAAGGATACAATGCCATGCCCATATCGCAAATACTAGAGCTGCAGGAAGGTGCAAGTAGTGAAGAAAAAGTGTTGTGGGAAAAGAGGGGTTGCAGCCAATCGGCAACAGATTTATTGTGGCGCCAAAATAACTCAGGAAAAGTAGTGATGCCCATCAAACTGTTAGAGATAGCATTCCAGCAATTACACTTTCCAGCGCACAATGCTAAACAACACATTGCGGCAGAGATACAGGAAGATTGGTTTGTGCCATGTCTCCAAGAGCACATATCCAGGTTGACAATGGAGTGCACGACTTGCCAAATATATAACTCCGGATGACCCTACGGACACTCAGGGGGACAATTCCCAAACCAACAGGGCCCTTCAGAGAACTGCATATTGATTATACAGACATGGGAGAGAGGTGTAATGGGGCACGCTACATGATAGTGGTTGTATGTCCATCCTCCAGGTGGGTGGAAGCGGGTCCATGTGCACGCCCTGATGCTAAGAGCGCTGCAAAGTTCCTAGTGAGGGAAGTGTTCCCACGCTGGGGAATTTGTGACGTAATTCGCTCAGACAACGGCACTCATTTTGTGAACGAACTCTTCAAGGAAGTGACTGCATTATTGGGAATAAAGCATAAACTCTGCTCGATTTATCATCCCCAAAGTAACAGCGTTGTTGAGAAAATGAATGGCCTGTTAAAAGGAAGATTGTCTAAATTGTGTTTTTCGTTAAAGAAAAACTGGATCTACTGCCTACCCCTTGCACTGTTTGAGCTGAGGAATCAGCCGAGCAAGGATCATCATCTGTTCCCGCACGAAATTGTGACGGGAAGACGGATGCACACAGCACATTCCCCACTGCGCCAACACTCAGATGCACACAGAAGCGCCACAATATTAGGAGATGAATTCACAGATTACCTGAAGAAGCTAACTAGGGCAGCGCGTGCAATTTCAAGGCAGCTCTCACCACCATTTACAAGGGAAGAAGGGAACACAAAGGTGTCCTTTGTGGAACCGGACACACAAGTAAAATTAATGCCAGGAGAGTTCAGTTATGTCCGAAGCTTTGTGTGTGTAACGCTCACCTGATTCCCGCAGAGGCGCCGGTCTTGACTGGGTGAATGCCGTATCTTCAAAGGTGATGTGTAACACACGGTTGGCTCTTTGGGCTGGACCTCTGTGCACTGTATGTCTGACTCGAAGAGTAAGATGTCTTAGGTAAGTGAACGCCGAACTCTCCATCTGCCTCGGGGCAGGGTGCCGTAACCAGTTTCTTCACTGGATAAGGGTGCAGGCCTCTTGACCTCAGAGGACTGCTGTCCGTCGTTAACTGCACGAACGGTAAGTTCTGGGCACTTCAAATGTCTTAAAAGTCTTTTGTAATGATATCTCCTGTTTTGCAGGGTTCCGGCGATGGCGGATGGCGGGCTGATGAGAGTTGAGGATCGAACCCGCGTGAGGAATAGAAGCGCCTGGAAGCACGTAAGTAAGCGCTTGTAGCCTGCTTCACGATGCACACTAACTGTCCCTTTTATCTTGCAGGTACAAGTTCGGAGCTTTAGAGAAGCTGAAGGGTGCTGGAATACCCACTGGATTCGGCGTGGGAAGGAGTAATGGCACGTGAGTAAATAAGTTGCCCAATGTCTTTAAACGCACCTTCTTTTGTCTTTCAGATGCGGGATGCAGCACCGAAGGCCTCCGGAGCGTGTGAACAGCTGGTAAGCTTTTGTCTTTCAGATGCCGGAATGCAGTGCGAAGACCTCCGGAGCATCCGAAGAGTAGGTAAGCCTTTGTCTTTCAGATGCCGGAATGCAGCGCGAGGCTTTGGTAACAGCCGATGGATCAGGTAAGAGATGCGCTGCCACTGAAGACCGTAGTGCTAACCTGTTCTTTCTTTGTCTTTACAGGTGCTGCTGAAGACTGGATTCCAGGATGGTAAGCCTTTGTTCCCTTAGGCCCAGGATCAGAAGCAGAAGACACGATGAGCGTTCTGCTGCAGAGAATGCAGAATAACGCAAAGCAAGATTCATCCATCGGGTGTGGTTTAAATAGCCTCCTGTAGTGCTTAGGTGTCTCCTTCCACAGCCTCGCCTAGGTAAGAAAAGAGTTCCTGCTTTCCAGAAGAGTTCCAGTGTTCTGAACCTAGGGAGTGGCTCCTGCCCCACCCAACAGGAAAAGTAGTCCCAAACAGAAGAGGATCAGGGGCTCAACTGGCAGGTAAGTAAGCAGCATGGTCTGCTGCAGGTAAGTCCACCCAAGCATTATGAGCCCGGCGCTTCCAGCGCTGGGACTGGGCATCTTTATGAGCCTGGTGCCACTGGCGCCAGGACAGGGTCCAAAAGGTCCCAATTGGGACTGGCTGGCACTCGGAACCGGGGTTATGGGTCTGCTTCCAAGGAAGTCGGGCAAGTCCTGATCTTTTGGAAGCAGAGATCATGACAGCGTGACGGTGGAATGTCCCAAGGTTCCATGGGCCATAAGAAGTAGTGTTTTGTACACTCACAGCTGTAAAGGTGAAGGGACTCAGGTACTGGATACATTTGACAGATATGCGGAAGGCATATAATAGTGTGCGGGAAGAAGTGGATGGGGAGGCACAGACAACGGCAAACAAAAATAGTGGAAATGATGAGTAAACATGAACAGATGAATGGAGGAGTGTAACTGGTAAATTGAGAAGTTAACAAAATAATTTCATTACAGGTTAATGATTGAGACAAGTGAGAAAAGTTAATGATCGAAAAAAAAAAAAAGTTTATTATTTAGAAAATAACGGTGTAAAATATATGTATTTTCTGTTCCCTTCTCTGTGCACCCCTCTCCCCCCCTCAACAATCTCCCTTTCTATGACTTCCTGGTACACACAGTACCAACAAAAATGTTTACATGCACATACTTAATGCACTTTTATATTTTAAACAGGAACTACCATGGCAACAAACGGGCAGCCCGCAACAAATAGATTGATTAGATGTAGAGATGATTTAGCTGAAAGGTGTAGATATTCGTATGAGTGTGGATTGTCTGTATGCATCACATTATTTTTTACAATACTGTTTGGCTTGGCTACCTATTGGTTTATAGCGTTCATCTCTATTGAGATGAACGAGGGGGGAGGGAATAACGGGAATAATGTAACAAATCAAACTACAACTGCGAATACTAAAGAAGGTGATTTTTTGGTGTGGGACGGATCTAAACTTGTATGGGGATATAACACGAAACCGCCCAATGCAGCTACCTCGCCAAATGAAAGAATGCAGGATAAAATGCAGGATAGCACAACTTCCCCGCCAAATGTCTCCGATTACAATGCCCACAGTTTAAATGATCGCAACCCTTCTGTTATATCATGGCTGTACAACACCCCCACCACCGTGCCCACACATGTAACCACCACCACAACAGAGAACACACTACCTGATAGAATAAAGAAAGAGAATGAAGAGATGGCAGTGAAATACGCAGCATTATATGATGAATGGGAAAAGGGGGGTGGAGGGAAGAAAGGGGTGTCTAGACTGCTCCTCGCCCGTGAAGCCGGGAGTTATCTTAGAAATAATAGGAGAAAAAGGGAGGTGGGAAGTAGAAAATACGACGAGTATTACGGTTTGGGACTGGACAAGATGGAAGACCCACGACACCCCCACCAGACAAATAAATGGTATGCAGACATGAGTGCAACTGCAAAACAAACAACAAATGAGAGTTGCTATGTCTGCTCCTTTATTCCCCATGCTTCAGGTACACCCAAAGTATTGCTACCAAAAGAGCTGCCTATTGTAAATGCCCAATGTCTCCTTCATCTCACGTTGTGCAGGATTAAGAACACCTTCCAGGCACACGAGGTAACTTTTAAAATGCTGCAGAATGAGAAGACCTGTTACCCGAAAGCAGAAGGAGTAATATGTTTGGAAGAACCATTTTTTATAATAAAAGGGACATTATTCTGGGAAAATAAGTGGAAAGATGAAGAAATAACGTGCAAAGCTGAGGCGCTGCGAGGTGTGACACCAGAAAAACTGCAGTGGATAGAAAAAAACATGCGCACCAGTATGGAAGGAGCACATCGCAAAAATGACCTCGGTGACCGCCATTAAAAAGCCATTCAAACTACAGAAATAAATAAATTATGAACTGTGTTTCCAGGGAGACGGGAAAACTATCATGGGGTAAACAAAAACTGCAACAAGACCCTCACAATCCAGTATATGAGAAAAGGGACAGCGGCACTCATGGACACTTACTGGGTATGTGGCAGCCAGGCATACCTGCACCTCCCACAATCATGGAGCGGCATCTGCTCACTGGCCACACTACATTCTGTACTAAAGGTTATACCAGAGAGCCACATTAGTGGGAGCAAGAAAATGTGAGAGACTCCTCGGGAGAATGATGCCCAACCAACTGCATAGTCACAACTATATGTCCTGTCTTCCGGCAATAAGGGGGAGATGCTGTCTTGGAACAGACGCTCGTCGAACTACATATCAAAAGCATCCTCAGAACTACTGGCTCAGATCCCAGACAAATATCGATTGTTCAGCTCTGCAGAGACTTTCTGCGCCTCACTCATCCCAAGCATCCAGGCACGGGCAAATGCAAAATGGCTCCAAATCACACGCTGGGAGCTGATCCAGTTGGCAAATGACAATGCAGAAGGGTTTAACGTAATAAACGTGGAGCTGAGAGCACTGCGGCTAATGACCATGCAAAATAGGTATGTCTTGGACCTATTAACAGCGATGGACGGAGGTGTTTGCCGAAACATTGGAAGTGCCTGCTGCACTTTCGTACCTTCTGAAGATGCAGATAATGGTACCTTATCCCACGTGATCGAAGCAGTACATAACCTAGGAGAGAGGATGAAAACGGAAGGTGGGGCCGAAGCAAGCGCATGGTTCGACAACCTCTTCTCCTGGGTCCCGTCATGGTTGGGAATGACTGTCAAATTGCTGATGCCCACGGTGGTGTTCTTCCTTTTTATTTTTTGTATGTGCCAGGTGGGCCTTCGATGTTGAGCAAACGCAGTACCAAATGGTGCGATGATGATGGTGACAATGGGCAACACTGGTGGTGCAATACAAAATCTGCAGGAGGTGGAGGTGCAAACAGGAGAGGAAAACACACCAAAATTCCAGATGGTGCCCATATACCACAGTGGAGATGTAGTAGACAGGCTATGGCACACTACAATTAAAGAGCCCCATGAACTTGAGTGGTATAAGGAGGTGTGGGTGGATTTGGAAGGGGACGGGGATTGTATATATATGACCTGTACACCAGACGAGTATGCTAGAAGGGGGGAAAGCCTGCGAGGGGTATGTAGGGCATGGATGCCCATAAAAGGCATCCCTGCGTGGGACGAGGCAGTAGCTGAAGAAGAGGAACGCCAGAGGTTGGGGCAGTTATAGTATTCGTTACTTAAGTAACGAAAGGGGGGAAATATATGGGAGGATAGATCCAAGAGACCCCCCTCCCTGCAGTACCCCCCTTGTGGAGTCCATGGCTCGTCAGGGCCCCCCCCTGCCACCAGGGCCCAGGTGGCGGGTGGACCACTGGCTGACACATTGACCAAACGTGCTGTATTAATGTAGGCCCTGGAAACCATTTTGTGAAACCAGAATGACATGAGCCCCTGTGCGCCGCAGCACGTCCCCCACCCCTGGAGAGTTCTCACTTGTCCCTGTGGCCGCAGCTCCCTGGCAGATCCGCTGAGAGCCCGTTCCCACGAACAGACGGACATGAGCTAGTGCTAGAAACAAACACTGTAACATTCACCTTCCGCAGTGTATCACTGTCCACAGTATGACCCGGCCAGCAGGGCCGGGGTGGAAAAGAACTGTAAAATCGTCCACCGACAAAAGTAGAGACCCTAAATACCAATATGCAAACTGCCTGTGATAAAACTCTTTTCTCCATGACCTTTTGATAAAATATGTAAACTCCATGAAGATGGCAGAATCTGTGTTCATGTGGCATCCTGGTTGAAATACCCATATCCCCTTAGCTATGCGCAAATGGTAGAAGTGTCCCGGGTTTTATGTTATATGTTTCTCCGAGAAGAATGTACTCCAAGGCCCTATGCCATAACTGAACTAATGCTGCTAGAGTGCAACGGAAAACAAGTGCAACAGCATTGGGAGCTCATGTAAATTGTGTAAGAAAACGCATAGAATGTATTTGAATGTTCAAGCTCACCATGTGTCACGGCCATCAGTCTTATTGGCCAGTTGTTCCTGCGCGCTCCACCAACCTTAATACTACCTCGCTTATCGTGTATGCATAGAGTGTAACAAAATGTCGTGGTTGTTAAATACTTAACATATAGTTATCAATAGCAACATTGGTATAGGTAACGCATTTGAAATGGCCATGTAAAGGCACTAACAATGTAGAAATGTAAGCTTTTAAAAAACTCAATGAGTATTGTACATTATATGAATGTTTATGCCTTTTCTATATAATCTGCAACACACAAGGAGAATACCATTGTGGGCATATCCAAGGTCATTTCCGCTCCCTCCCCATTGAAGCCTGCCAGATGAAAGGCAGAGGCCCGGGCTGCTCTGCCTCACCTCCCTCAATTCGGCTGGAGCCGCTTCAAGCATTCACGTTCCCCTGCAGCTCACATGGCCACGGCCAGCCACCTGAATTATTTACAACCCAGCAGTAAACCCCGGCCATAAACCCAGGCCAGAGGTGCCCTGTCTTAGGCTCCACGACCCACCAGCTCACCCCAGGTTAATGGCCCCTGTAAAATTAGGACACCCAATATTATAGCAACACTGTAGGAACACATTCATAATGACTTCTAACGAGACATGAAAACTTGGACAGCTCACCCCTTGCCCTGAGACCCAACCTCGTGACCTATGATACCCGGCCAACAGGATGATGGTAACCATGTATTGATGTATCACCAAAGGACCCCACTCTAGGTGCATTCCTCCTGTGTTGCATTAACCTGTAGAATAACCTATTGTAGGGTTTACAGGGAAAGATAATATTGCAGTATTGAATGAATGGGGTGTGCGTGGCCCTTAGGGCAGAAAGCCAAGGAAGACGTTCATCAATGACACTGGCCACGCCTGGCACCGCCTGGATGAGCCCAGCTGACCTGCCCGTCCCACGTTGGCACCCAGTGACGTCCACCAACCACAGCGTAACACATCACAGCTGCACCTATAGTTAGTCGCCACCACCCAATCCCCACGAACATGTGCCCCCTATAGCGTGTAGGCTCTTATGACACGTTTTGTAAATATATACGCCTGTCTTTGCTAGTGTCAGACAGAGCACTCTCAGAGTTTGTAGAGTCCTTTGCATGCCCTATTTTCTACTTATATAAACTCCCATTAAGCTCACCCGCACTTTGTCTTAGCCTTATTCCCATCTTGGGAGAGTCCATTACTGCCTCTCATTGTGGGGAGAGTCGTGCTATCTGGGGACGCTCGCCTTCAGAACTTTCTGTGTTGTCAACGCATGGTTATGTGGAAATATGCATCTTGTAGGTCTAACGACACCAGAAAGTCCCCCGGCGGTATAGATCGGAAAACCTCCTGAAGCGTAATCATTTTGAATTTAAGGATTTGCAGAGTCTTGTTGAGAGCTTGAAGGTCCAGAATGGGTCGCCACTTGACGGTGGGTTTTTTGACCACGAAGTAACGGGAGTAAACTCCCAGACCTCTCTCGGCCACCGGATCAAATTCTATAGCCCCTTTTTGCAGCATAAGCACCACTTCTTGTTGTAATATGTGAAGATGGGATTGCGCTGAATACGCAGTTGGAATGTGCGATGGTATCTTCTTGAACTGCAAAGGGTGGCCTAGTTTTACCGTGTCCAACACCCAACGGGCTGATGTTATTTTGATTTGATTTTATTTTATTTATAAAGCGCAAAAAACCAGGCCCAGGGGCAACCGGGCGCATATTCTTTCCCACTTGTCGATGCGACGGGACACTCTGCCTCCCAGGATGTCCTGAAGCTTGTCATTGTTGGGACTTTGACTGCTTGCCTTTGGTGGATTACGAAAGGACCGAAATGCTCTACTGCTCTGTATGGCTCCGAGCGACCTTGCCATGTCCGAATCTTCCTTCATGCCTTTTAGGGCCTCATCCACCTTCTCCCCGAACAACTGCTCACCTTCACATGGCATATCAAGCACCTTATACTGGACCTCTGGTGTAAAGTTTGTACATTTGAGCCATGCTTGTCTTCTCAAAACCACTCTGCTGTTTATTTGTTTGAAACCGGATTCCGCCAAGTCCACGGCGATGTTGATCGAGTGGTTTGATGCCTCTTCCCCCTCACGGACCAGCAACATGGCTGTTTTTCTGTGCTCCTCCGGCAGGTGTTCAAGAATGCACATCTCACGGTCGTATCTTGCCATGATATCCAGCGAATTAGCTGCCTTAACCATCGTCGCTCCTACTGACAAGACCTTCTTACCAAAGGCATCTTACCTTCTAGCTTCATTGTCCGGAGGGGTTGTACACTTATTCTGCGATCTGGCTTTTCTGGCAGCTGCTGCCGACACTACCGACTCCGGGGAGGGCTGTGCGGACAAACATTTAGGAGTAGAATCCGGGGCATTGAATTTCTTTTCCAACCTGCCCTTGATTGCAGGTTCTGAAAATGGATGGCACATGGTTCACAAGCCTTCCTGCCAGACGTGCTCCAGAATGGGAACCGAGAAGACTGACTTCCTCCTCTTCCCCATATGGTTGAATAAGAAGCATTCCTTCTTTTCTTGCTCAGGGATCAGACCAAATTCAATACAGGCTTTGCCCATCATTGCATGGAAGGAGCCGATGTCATCTGGCGGTGACAGTTGAGCCTGGCTTCTAGGAGCTTCCACTTCTGCCTCCGATTCCCATGTAGGATCTCTCAAAGGGGACGACGATATGTCCGAAAAAGAGTCTCTATGCCCTTGGTCTGACTCGGAATCTTGCAATTCCCCTTCTTCCGGGTGTGAGCGTGGAGGCTCATTGCTAACTGGACGGGAGGCCGGCAACCTGGTTGTTGACCGTGGAGCAGGACCTGGTTCATCATCGGCAGGCATAGCCAATATCTCTGTAGGTGTACCTATGGGGTGTAACCTTGCGTCCAATCAGCTCAATAGAGACTGTAGCGTGGACAACACCTCCAAGGATAACACTGACTGAGGATTTAGTGAAGACGATGTAACGGGGACACTTCGCTCACATGAGATTGTCGACACGCAAACACCTTGCAACCCAAAATCAGTTGGACCAACAATCTGTTCACGGTCTTCCTCCATTGAGGATATTGAGAAAGCCGATTCCTGCTGCAATAGGGTATCTGGCAAAATTGCATCATACACTGCCGGTTACCAAACCTCTGGAGGATCCACCATCGACGATGTCAATTTCAGAGCCCTTTCAATCGTTGCTGCCGGGGTTGATGAAGCCACTGCAGTTATTGCCTGCGCTGGTGGTAATGAGCCCGTCGAGGATGGAACTCCTGTTGACGACGGTGGTGGCTGTGACGAAGGCTCATTAGGCGATCCCGCCTTTTTTGAGCTAGACCTATGCTTCGTCGAGTCTCTACTCAAGGAAGACCTGTGATGGTCTCCTGAGGAGGAGGTCTTCAAAGGATCTTTCCTGTCTTATTTCGCTTAAGATGAAGAGGAAGATTTTCCTTGTTTTGATGACGAAGAGGATTCTTTCGTCGGATGTTTCTCTGTGGGACCTTTCTCTGTAGAACGTGGCTTCTTCGCCAGGGGCTCTGCAGATACAGAGCGGCAATGAACTATCGAAGATTTAGGTCACCAGACGCCTATTACGATCTCTCAGCGTCTTCTGTGAGAATCCCTTACACATCTCACAGCTGTCCGCAGAATGATGCGGGTGGAGACCGCGACTTTATGCGACTTGATAGTCTCGCTTTGACATCCGTGCAGAGCCTGCTAACGCAGGTTCGAATCCCGGCGGGGCCAAACTCAGCCTTTCATCCTTCAGCGCTCAGATACCTGAGGGTTCGTAGCGCTATATAAGTGCCAAATTATTATTATTAGTTATTATTATTATTATTAATTATTATTATTATTATTATTATTAATAAAGGCAATCCATGTGCCCGTCACCTTCGTAGACTTTCTTCAGTCCGCACGTAGCACACGGGCGGAACAACGCCTTCCCAGACATTGGGAAAGAAGACAACATTCAACATTGTAAAGAATAGAAAACACAAGGTGCTCCCGCTACTTTGGAGACGGTTGAAATCTGAAGGGAGCCGCGGGGCGGGGCTATTTATACCCTAAGTCCTATTGGGTCATGCATAAGTGGCTCAAAACGACGTAGATAGGACACAGAAGTGTTGACATTTTTCCTATGGAAAACATCTTAATAAATATACCGAGGGTTCCCAGCCTGGGGACGACGGGGAATATTCTAAACATGTGAATCCATGAAAGATCCAATGCTGGAGAAAATGTCATAACTAGGCTCCCATGAGTCCAGTGGAATGTTGAATGTCAATTATAATAATGTGGCACAATGCTAGGGCATAATCTTCAAAACTACTGGCTGAGAGGTTTAGTATCAAAACACAAGCACCATTTTGGTTTTGTGAAAACGTGTTCCCCTTCAAGGCTTGCTATATGGAGTTCCCTGTACACTCAAAATGCTAGCAGTTAAAATTACAGATTTGTAAAATGCATATGGCAAATAGGGCTTCACCAGAATTTTAACCTAGGAATAGACACAGGGCTAATTTAAAAACAAACAAGACATACATCACACGTTCAGTGTTGGATACATGGGGTCTCAAATTTAGAAAAGCATTTCTCACCGAGCCCCAAAAACCCAAGCATCAATGACGAGCAACACCCTTCTGTTCAAAGGACAGGTCTAGGGAGTGGGGATAGTTTAGATATTTTGTTTTGCAGACCCCCTCATTTAAAGGCTGGTGTTGGGGACGTTGGACAGTAAATTGGGGATGATTATGAATTTCAGTTTTTCTAACCCACTTTCTCTTAAAGACCTGTGTTGGGGAAGTTGGGCAGTTGAGAATTGTCTTTTCGTGGGGCTTTGGTTAAATACAATGTTGAAAGAGTGGTGACAATTGGGAATTTTGTTTTCAAGATCAGAATATCTTTTATTTAAAAGCAAGTTTTGGGATTGGGTTTCATTTGGGAATGTTGTATATTTTGGTTTGAAAGGCAGGTTTTGGGGATGGAGACAGCTATCAGTTTAGTCAGGGGTGAAAAGAAAATCAAGGCAAGCCAATTACTTTAAATGACTATCTTGTAAATTCCTGCTCGGAGGGAGGGGGAATGTTTTGAATTCTTCCCAGCTCCCCCCTGCGTCAATTTATTTTGGAGTTGTTGAAATTAATATACAGTCAAACTATGCTAAGGGTCTATACAATTTCCCCCCCACTCATTAATGGAAGAGAACCCGCTATGAAAGGGAATGGATGGATTAAACAGATCCCCACGCTGATATGTTGTTGGACAATCTTCTTACATTTGGAAATCTCTGTGCTGGCACTCATGGAATTAACAGGGTTCTGGCCAGCCCTTCAGTCAATGGTCCACAGCAATCCTCCCTCTATGTTTCAAGGGAAGTCTCACAGCCTCTGTTTTCTAGTCTCCCCAGCAATATTTCAACCCATTTGAATCTCCTTTACTTATTTTTGGCAGCTATTGTTTGGTAATCTTTTTGCAGCTCTGCCTGTTAATATTTTTCCAGCTCTTCCCAGGTTATCTTTTTGCAGCTCTTTCCCTCTCTCATAGTGCATCCACTTTATATGTCGGTCATCACACCCACAAATCTAAGGAGATGCCAACTTATTATGTCGCAAACAGAATTGGACAGTTATGGAGGAGACAAATCCACTGTCTAGAATGACTTTTTTAATGTTACTTTGCAAGGTTTCACCAAAAAAAAACCTAAATGGCAACTATTTTTATTGTACAAATAATCATAATGTATATATTTTTGTGCTCCTCTCATCATGTCATATCTATCTTCCCGTCGCTCATGTTCGCTACATGTTGCCTGCCCAACTGGTGATTTTTCTCAATGACATGAAAACGATAGCAGTGATTATGAACACACTTTACCACCAGTTATGTCATGCATTTAGCCACTATTGTCCCAAGTTGCAGCTTCTTCCACTGTCTGGGGAACAGTGCTTACTTTTTGGCTAGATACCACAGTTCTGAAATTCCGACTTTTATGCTAATCACTCTTACAGAAACGCCTTGAAATTAGCTTTAAAATGACATCTTCCACTAGTCTGTAACTATAACCGTTCATCAATTGCTCAATAAAATCAAATGTCCAATGTAAGTCTATGGCCACATCATTAACATATATAATATTTAGTTTCACATCACAGCTCTCATTTCACTGCATGCATGTGACCAGAGTCTCCTGGGCTGAATATTTTTCTAAGGCCGGAGTAAAAGCCATTAGTATCTTTGTTCTTAAAAGTTGATGGGTTGAGGAGATACTTATCAGGCAGCAGACTGTTCACCTCTGCCCTGTAATGGCATCAGCCATACTGACATCAGGCACTTGATCCTGTTATCTGAGGTTGACCACAATTGTGATATTAAAACCTTCAATTTTAATGTATTTTTCCACAGCCATGGCTGCTACTCACTTTGCAGTTGTAAATAACTGGGATCCAGGAGCTTTGAACAAATTCCCTTTCCAGAGGCCAACAGGCTTGCAGTGGGGAAAGCCATTTGTGAATTCTGCCCAGAGACCCACAGATTGTCCTTAGCTAAAATTAACTTACATGTTGCATTTTCAAACATCAGCCTTTATCCTTTGAAATTCTGTGTATTTTACTGATCATGTTTCACTTTGCTTTTGCATCGGTGGATTTCTTATTTGTTTGCACACAGCATTGGTCTTTAAATATGACAGCTGAAAGTACTGGACTGTTTATTTTAGTCATTCATAAAAATATATTTTTAATTGTTTGTTTTTTGTGCTGAAACGTGGGTCTGAGTTGTCATACTGCACCTTCTTTTGATGGGTGGCAGTTTCACTGAAAGATACTGCTTTTCACTTTGACCTTTCCTTTTGTCATGAAAAATAGGCCTTTCAATTTCCAATGCTTGGCCATTCACATAGCTCTTCCTTGTGTTACTTGTCGAAACCCACACAGTCTACCATAATAGGCCCATTTTCAGAGTGAAGGTTTTTGAAGGCTGGCAGATCATTTTCCAGAGGGCCTTTCTTCAGTTATATTTGTTTAGGCCTTTGATTAAACCCCACACTCTAGCCTGTCGGGTCAAAGCCGCATCTGAGCTTGATCTGCTGTGGCCATGGACCATGCACAGGGTATGCATGCCTCAAGCTATAGCTCAGCTGGTGTGTGTGTGCTGCCAGAAGGCAGATCAGAACCATGAGTCTGGTGGGACTTGGCCGTGAGCTGAATCTGAGGCAGGTTTGTGCTATTTCATGGGCTCAGTTCAGGTTCTGACAGCCTCAAGCCGGGCTTGGAGTATGGCAAAAAGCCATGACCCAGCAGCGCACCAACTGGGCATGATCACATGCCCTGGGAAGTTGGCATGTTCCATTCCCTGAAGGCACCTGAGACATGCCCAAAAATCCACGTGCTAGGTAACGTGCCTACTGGGTACACTTGGTGCCTTGGAGGTGCTCGGTGCATGGTCGAAGGTCATGCCTCAGGAAAGTGCCCTTTGTTTTATGGACTACCCGTTGACTATAGCCTACTGATGTCTCCTGCGGTTGTCCTCGTTTATTTGTTTTATGTTGTATTGTATCTCTGTGCACTTTGAGGCCTGTGTGTTAGTCAGCGCTATATAAAAACGAATTAGAATAGAATAGACCATATGGCACCTAGGGTGCCTTCTGTGCATTGGAGGTACAGGTCCAGGGTGCCTTCAACCATGCCTCATGCTCCTCCCACAGTCAGAATAAGCCTGAGGCCATTTCTGCATGGGCATGTAAGTCTGATAGTGTCAGGTCCCTGGGTAATAGGAGGTGTCAGGTTAGACATCATTAATTGCTAAGAGGCTAGTAGTGGTTAAGGATGGTCATTTACATTAGAAAGGTATTTCCTTAATCTGATCTTCCATTCAGCCAGCAACTATTGTCCCAACTCATGATGGAGAACTTCCTGTTCAGCAGTGATTGGCTAGTGACTATTGTGATGTTGTTTGGGACCTCTGGAGAGATTCTAAACTGCCTTTCATCAAGATCAACTCAGGAATGGTCACAGCGCACAAGAGCTCCACAGAAAAAACAAGAAACCACAGTAAAGAAAGCACATCTCTTTAAAGAAAATCTTCAACAAGAAACTGAAACAACAACAGATAAGTGACTGTGATAAAAGATCAAAGTTTATTCAAAAAGAAAAGATGGAAATGTTTTAAAACTTAAAAGAAAGACTGATTGCAATTCTCAAGGGCAGTGTAAATATAGTTAACCCAAGTTAAGTTTAAAGACATCTATCTAAAAGAAGTTATGATATAAGTTGTTACTACTTGTTAATATTAAGAAAATCGTACAATATTATATAGTGCGCGTGTGTTTTCATAAGCAGCTGAAGCAGCGCGTGAATGTTACAAGAAGACGTTAGTTTCAGTGAGCATCGTGAGTTTTCTCGCATTGCGTTAAAGTGTTGGGGGTTAGTCCTTGGCCCCCCCATGCGTGCCCGTGAGCCCCCAACCCGACAGAGCTCACACACACACGTCTGTTGGCTTCGGGCACCCCGGTCGCTCTGCGGCTTCCGGGAACGCCCCGTTTATTAACGCTGCACGCGGCGACGTGCAACGTCACGCCGCCACGTGCGCAGCCCTTACGGGGCAACGCCACACACAATTACAACATTAGTTAATCACACCATATCACACAGCAAACAACTTGCCCATCCTGAGCCCAGGCCCCTTTAATGTCAGCCACTCGGGTCCCTTCCATCCGGATGAACCTCCAACGGTCCCAACACATACTCACTCAGTTAAGCGGGCTTCCCTCGCCCAGCCCTCTGGGGGTACCTCCCGCTCACCTCCGGCACCGGAAGTCCATCAGCAACAGCCTCCCGACTCGGAGAGGCCGGGGCACCGAGAGGGGGCTCATCATCATCAGGGATCTCAGTGCCACCTGGGTCCAGAGGGGGTTCAGTTCTCGAGTGTCCCAGCTTCTTGAAGAAGCTGACGTTTCGGGTGACAGCCGTTCGCCCATCGGAGGCCGTCACCATCGACCCCTTCACGGCGACCACATCCAGGGGCGCTGGTTCGTAAGGGAGGGATAGCTTCCCGTGAGGATGTCGGTTCCGGATAAGCACCTCATCCCCAGGTTCCAGCCGCTGGGGCCGAAGACCCCGGCGCAGGTTCTCTTGGCTGATCCTGGCCAGTCGGTCGGCCTCAACCTGCTGGTCGTTGATCACCCCGCGTTCTCTCTCCTGTACCTCCGGCAGTAGACCCCGGGGGCATCGCCGGAATAACACTTCCGCCGGGGCGACACCAGTGGATGCATGTGGGGTGGTGCGATACACTCTCAGGAATTGATACAATGCCCGTTGGAGGGGCTGGCCTTGTCCTTGCGCAATCCGAAATGTCTTGTTCAGCGTTCGCATCAGCCTTTCTGCATCGCCGTTGGCTCGAGGCCACAGCAGGGATATCTTCCGATGTTGAACTCCACAACTGGCTAGAAACTCTGAGAACCGCTCGCTTTGGAATGGCGACCCGTTGTCCGAGCATAGCGTCAGGGGAAATCCTTGGGTTGCAAAGATCTTTTCCACGCCGACTACCACATGCTCGAATGCCACCGATTCCACGAACTCCACCTCGGGGTACCGGGAGTACTCATCGACTATGGCCAGAAAGTGGGTGCCCACGGACGTGGACCCAAAGTCTGCATGCACGACCTCCCAGGGCCTGGTCCCTCGAGGCATTGCTTCGATCGCCGGTTCACTCTGCACCGGGGAGGCTGCCTGACACCATACACAGGCTGCCACAAAGTCATCGACCCTTTTCTCCAGCTCTGGGAACCAGACCTTCATCCGCAGCCTCGCCTTTGTCTTGGCAGCACCCTGATGGCCATGATGGGCCAAGGCGATCACATCACCTACTTTGGAGTGGGGGACCACTATGCGATCCCCCCTGGAGCAGGAGCCCCGACGCCGAGAAAGACAGCTCATCTTTCACCTTCCACAGCTGTTCAAGGGCGGTCTTCGCCTCATGGGTCCGCCCGGCGAGAGCCTCCAAACAAACTTCCAGGATCCGCTTTGCATCGACTGCTTCAGTATCTGGAAGCACCCATCCTCAGCCGCTGCAGCCTCCAGCTCCGACAGGGGCAGCGCATTTGGTGTTGCTCCTTCCACTACCATCCGGACATGGTCGTCCGCCTCTTCTGCGCAGGTGTCTCCCACCACTCCCCCATGCACTCCGGGATGCCGGGAGAGGAAGTCCGCCGCATTGTTGGCGCCTGGCCGGTAAACCAGCGTGACCCCGTACTCAAGCAATGCGAGCATCCATCTCTCAATTCTGGCCGGGGCTTTGATGACGAGCCCGCCAGGATCGGGAGCAGGGGTTTATGATCAGTCACCACAGTCACCGGGCGCCCCAGCACATAGAGGCAAAAATGTCTGCATCCCCACAGGACCGCCAGGGCCTCCCGCTCGATCTGGGAGTACCGCTGTTCTGTTTCCGAGAGCGCCTTGCTGGCGTATGCTACGGGACGGAGGTTTCCATCCCGGTCCACTTGGGTCAGGACCGTCCCCAGGCCAAACGGACTGGCGTCGACCACGATCTCCGAGGGTAGCGCTGGGTCGAAGAACGCCATGGTATCCTCCGTTGTTAAGGCGCTCTTGATGTCCTCGAGCGCCGACTGCTCCAGTGGACCCCAGTGCCAGGCAGTCTCTTTCTTGGTAAGAGCTCTGAGCGGCTCAGACCTTGAGGCCAGGTTTTGGATGAACCGACCACAGTACGTCACCATGCCCAGAAAGCTTCTCACCTCCGACACCGATTCCGGGGGCTGTGCACTCTTTATGTCCTGAACTTTCCGCGGGTCGGGTGACACTCCTCCCTCCTTAAACACGAACCCAAAGAATTCTATGGAGGGGCGCAGGAATTCGCACTTGTCCCTATGGAGGGTGAGGCCCAGTGACTGCAGTCTCTCGAAGGTCTTGGCCAGGCGCTTCAGGTGGATCACCTCCGTGGTGGCAAACACCAAAATGTCATCACTGATGTTGAGTACCCCTTCAAGATCAGCAAGGGCACTTCGGATAATGTTCTGAAACACTTCCGCAGCCGATGACACCCCAAAGCTTAACCTCTTGTACCTGTAGAGTCCCCGGTGATTGGTGAATGTTGTAATATACCGGGACTCCGGATGGAGGACAACTTGATGATACCCTGCTCTGAGGTCGAGCTTGGAGAAGAATCTGGCCCCTTGTACCTCAGCGATTATGTCGTCAATGGTCGGGGTCAGGTGTCGCTCCCTTTTGATGGCCTTGTTGGGCAGCCTCATATCCACACAGATACGAGCTGAGTCCGGCTGCTTTGGTTTTCTGGCCACGACGATGGGGGACACCCATGGTGTTGGGCCTTCCACTTTCTCGATGATGTCCAAGGCCACCAGGTTATCCAGCTCCTTGTCGACCTGCTCCCTCAGATGAAAAGGAACTCTCCGGTGTTTCAAAGCAATGGGTTGTACTGAGTCATCAATGTGGAGCCGGACGGGATCACCGGTCATTCTCCCAATGCCGTTGAATAGGGCTGCGTACTTGTCAAGTAGATCATTGATATCTTCCAGGTATACTGAGTACGCAAAACTCACTATCCCGAGTGCCTCTGCAGCCGCACAGCTCAGCAGGGTGTTGTTGCTTATAGGGGTCACGTAGAATCGAGCCCTGATCGTCGAGCCTTCATGTTCCACCTTCACTACGAACGCCCCGTCCAGCGGTATGGTCTCGAGTCCACCGAAGGCGAATATGCGAGCTCTTGGCACAGCCAGGTTTGGTAGCGGGTCCACAGCGTCATAATTTCCCCTCGCCATTACGTTGACAGATGCCCCTGTGTCAACCAACACGGGAACAGGCGAGCGGTTCACCTCCACCACGCACCTTGGCTGCCTCCTGCTTTTGCCTTTCAGGACCCCCATGCTTGAGACGAAGAAAATGTTCTCCTCCTCCTCTTCTTCAGCCTCCTCTGCCTGAGTCTCCTCTTCCGCTTGATCTACCTGGGCCACATTGGACGGCCGGGTTTGGCGCGGAGTCCAGATTCGGGCAGGACCTCTCGGTACCATGACAGGTAGAGCCGACTTACACACTCTTGAGAAGTGATCCGGCAGTCCACATCGGACACATGTTCTTCCTGCGGCTGGGCACTCTGTTGGGTGGGGGAGGTCATAGCCACACTTCTGACACGACTCCCCCGATCTTCCTGCTCTGTCACGGGGGGCTCCACCAGTCCTTCTTGTTCCTCTGCCGCCCCGCCACACAGCGCACACCTCTTCGGCCTTGATCGAGCGTGATCCCGCCTCCATTTTGCTTGCCCGTGCCTCGGCCACTTCGTGACATCGACCCAGTTCCAGTATGCAGGGCAGAGTGACTCCCGGCTCTCTGAGGTCCTGGCTCCTCAGTTTGCCAGAGGAGCATGCTTGGATCAGCATTGTTCGTATCATATCATCCGTGTCTCCCCACGCACACCCGTGGGAAAGGCGGCGCAGGCGGCCGTAAAAAGTGTCCAGGGTCTCATCATCCTTTTGTTTGGCCGACAGCATTACAAATCTCTCAAAGTCCACGTTGGCGAGTGGACGGAAGTGTGCAAGGAGAGCCGATTTGGCCTCACCATAGATCTGGTCAACCGGAGTCAGCGACTCGAAGATCTCCTGAACCGCGGCTCCCGCCGAGTACAGCATGGAGGCCACCATGCTGTCATCATTGTCCACCCGAGCAGCCCTGAAGTACATGTCCAGGCGGGCCACCCACCTCTTCCATCGGGGCCCCAGGCTAGACGGGGGCCCGTGGGATCAAATTCTGGTATCGGTTGTAGGGCGGCCTGGGCTCTCGCTTGAGCCATGATGGGAGCCCCTTGTGGAGCGGCAGGCTGCGCCCCTAGTGGTGCCTGTGGTGCAGGCGCCTGATTCCCCGGTGGCAGCGGTTGCGGTGCTGCAGGCTGGGCCGCCTGATCTTCGTCCTGAGAGTCTTTCACAGGATCCGCGGTGTCACCGTCCTGGTCGCTGTCGGACATGGGACTGAGCGCACAGGCACCCCCACCACAAGTCCTGGAGCCGCAACTCAGATTACCACCATCACCATGCAGATGGATGCACCCCCATGCCAAGCACAGCACGGGTCTTGAATTGTAGAGCGGAGAAGACGGTGACGTGTGTCCCCTTCCTTGAGCACCAGCCAAGAGTCATACACCGAAAAAAAAAAACACCACCGGCCACCACCTTGTGATGATGAAGAGGACCAATAGAAGATGGAGCACCAACCACCACCACCTCTTGATGATGAAGAGGATCAAGAAAAGTGTCCTGATGATGAAGGGGGCGAGGAAGTGCCTTGCTGCCACCTTGCAGCAATGCACCGCAATGTAGAGGTACAAAAATTAAGCCATGTGGGTGGACTGGACTAAGCAGGCCCTGCCATAGTGGTCCTTATCCTGGCTTTCACTCGACGTAACAGTCCCAAAATATGATTAAAACACACAAATCAGGTATGGGCGTGCAGGTCATGCACTCAGCAACCATGAAATCCAAAAATTAGACCCGGATCACCTTCTCGTCCCGAACCGGAGCTCCGAGAAGTTCTGCGGCCTCGTGTTCAAAATGGCCGCCAGCCGCGTGTGCGGTCCGCAGCCACGGCGTGAAACGAAACGTCCGTGAACGTGCCGATCGTAAGAAAAAAATTCCGGAAGCCTTTCACCGCCGGGCCCGGGCATCCGTCACCACTCGTCGCCACTCTTGGGGGTTTGTCCTTGGCCCCCCCATGCGTGCCCGTGAGCCCCCAACCCGACAGAGCTCACACACACACGTCTGTCGGCTTCGGGCTCCCCGGTCGCTCTGCGGCTTCCGGGAATGCCCCGTTTATTAACGCTGCACGCCGCGATGTGCAACGTCACGCCGCCGCGTGCGCAGCCCTTACGGGGCAATGCCACATAAAGTAAAGTACCTAGCGGCGTGTCTTGCGTGACGGCGTGTTAATAGGAAGTAGATTCGTGTGTCCATGAGGTGAAGGTGTGGCGTAGTATTTTATTCAGACGCGACGACATGCAGGAATCCGCGTTGAGTTTTTTAGTATGCGCGGTTTATGAAAAAAAGTCCTAGGCATTATTTCTGGTCAATGGAGCAGTTGTTTAATTGACTGTTGGTTAGACTGGATTGGAGGATTGAGTGGCCTTACGTCTGCTCTTGCAGGACTTTCGGCGCTGGGACTTGATAGATAGCTAGCCATGCTATAGTCCTCTTTCTGCTCAGAGAGCACAGGGCTCGCTACTTAACCACTGGCAGTCTTTCCCCACTAGGTAATATTATACATGAGGACATATAATTGTTTCCCAGATCTTGTGTTAGTCAGGGCTGCCAAGTTTTCAATTACGCCCCAAGGTGGGTACAGTCCTCTTTACTGGCCCACCTTGAGTTATACTAGTTGTACGTATTTCCACTTCCATGCTTGGGGATTTAAAACGTAGACATTAAGCAGCGTTTAACACATCTGTCCTAGTCAATATTCATTTCTGAGTGCATTATAGATAGGTCTGTGATTACTACGAAGGATTAGCACATCTGTGCCTGTTGGGACAGGAAACTAATAGCGTATAAAACATGTTTGTATAGTGCTTTATTCTGGATTCCGAACGCTTCAAAGAACAGCACTGTAATAATAGATGTCATTATTAACCCGTTTTGTTATGATACTCAAGCTATTGACAACACAAAGACGAAGTGCTGGTTCGTCATGCCAGGATTCAAATATGTGTTCTGTAGACGGAACGCAGCTGCTGCGACAAGCGGTTAACTTGCTGAACTACTTTACCCCGCCTTTAGCCCTATCAGAAAAGCTGTCGGTTCTTGGCCCCTTTCATTGGTTAAGTTCTTCACTCCAGCTCATCAGTCGGGAGGCAGATGGAAGAGCTATTGGGTGGAGTGTTTTCAGTGGAAATCAAATGATACACAGCTGACTGCTTAATCAATGCTGGGCACCTAGCGACCACATGAGCAGCCTACCCCTTCCCTATATGTTTAGATATGGTCATATTTCTCAAAAACGCTTTAATGTATACAATGCTTTTTTGGAGTTACCGTTTCCGCTGATTTAAACATTAACTTACGGTAATATAGCCATTGATTCAAATTCCTAGAGCCCAAAGTTTAATCACTAGCACGATTTCCCTTGTTAGTTCAGCTGCACATATATATTCCAATGTTTAAAATCCCACGTGGCATCGACCGCATAAAGTGGAAAGCACATATCATTAAAGTGGTGGGCGGGAAATCCTCCAGGACATAATATAAGCCAAGAGCATTGCACTGTAGTAAATCCGCGGCAGAGGTGTTTCATTTCTGGAAGTTGCTCGCGAACACAAAGGGGAATTGCAGCCAAGCAATGCACAAGGTGAAGCGTGCTTAATGTCTTTGATCGGGCAGCCGCACAATGCATTTTTCAGAAGCTTAGTAAATTGAGCTGAGATGCCCCTAATCCTAAAGTCCACAGATCACAACTCCATCCAGCTCTCCGCCGCTAAAGGTCTCTGCTCTGCTGCTCGCTCAGGAAGGCCTGGGGATTTTCTCTGGAAATCCTTGAGCACCAGGCTACAAGGACGCACCCCAAGGAAGCCACAGTGATGGTGAGGCAGCAGGAAATAGTAGCCAGTGTGAAATCGTCTGGCTGTCCCAAATGTGCTGACAGCGTTTGCACAGAACACTAATGCTAATGGGCGCCATCCCATCACTGGATGGATGTCTCAGAGCTTTTCTCTTGCCACGAGCCTATCATAATGAACATTTTAAAACACCCCCAAGTATTTATGGAAACTGAATAGAACTGTGCGGTTATTATTATGTATATTCATAGCACGAATCTAGCTCAGGAGCAATGAAGCAACAACATCCTGTGCAGATAAATTATACATGCAACTGGGAAATGTTTCTTGTTTCCCAAATGACAAAGGAATGTAGTTTTGACAACCAGAAACCAAATGTAACACCAGTCTCACGTATTATATATGCTCCATTCGATGTCTCGAATGATATACAGCGAACGCATCTTTACAATTTCAAGACTGGATGCCTGGTGAACCTCAGAGTCTCACTGGTCCCTGGCACCCCCGTCAGTCCTCTCTCGCACTTGCCTCAGGGCCCTACACCCCACCCACACTCAATGCACCGGCAATTAACCCAAGAGAGTGGCTCTCTCTGCACTTACCCCAGTCTCAACCGACCGGGTGCACTTGATCCTCCCCTCCCTGTCACCCTCTGTGCACTTGCACGATCCGTACGCACCATGCTTGAAGATCGTCTATCTGTTTCTCCCCTGTTTTCACCCCTAATTGTACTGTTAAAATTGCAGAATCGCCGTCAGGCCTATTTGCTGTATCCCACAATGGTAAATGTGTTTTATACACTTACTCTGTCTGTGCAGACTATAATCGTCTCAGATTTTCAAGGGCTCTGAGCGACTGTTGTTTTTTCCCCATGTTCCCGCTCTCCTTGAGCGCTTTGAAACACTTGTCTGTGTATAGGCGCTATATAAATAAACAAACAAAACCATACCATACCAAGTAGTGGTGTAATGAACTTCAGCTTCAAGTGAGTATTCGGCCCAAGTTCGGCTGAAATCCAGCTATTCGGGCCAGTACTTTCTGGAACACTAAGTCGAAGTCGACTTTCTATGATTAATGAAGAGACGGTTGCGTACTCGGTTGCTTATAATTAGCCAATTTATGTTTTGAACCCCGAGTAAGATTAGCTATAAAAACGGCTACCAGGCCTTATAGAACAACCAAGGGCACGTTTTGGGTGACAAGAAAGTGAAACTTTCCAACCGGACTGGCTTTTTCCTTTCACTATTGTTTACAAAATGCAGATCCATTTCCACAACTCACCACGCCTTTCGTCTCGCCCAAGGCTCCAAATGCACTTTGAAATGTACTTCATACCTATGCGATCAATAATCACTTCCAGAAGTAGCAACCCCTTGGCAGTGGGCCAGGGCACTCGATGAATACCAAGAATAGGAAATTAGAATAGGATGACAAGGCATGTTCAGTGCCAGGCATATTCAGTGCGCAAGCACCTCCAAGGTCTCTGGCTTAGCCCAGCGTCTGTAAAATACCTATCTGCACAGCATAAAACTGGGGCATTGCTTTGGTCTGACCACTTTACATAGCTCCCTTGAACCATTCCTTGATAACCACAGACATTTCCTTTATTTGTAATAGTAAATAATACATTTTGTTAAAAAGGGGTCTGTTTCCCACCTAACAGAAGTTCTAGTCCATTGGCAAAACACCCGGGTGGTGTTCGCAGTTTACCAGCTCCTGAGAGTTGTAATGCAGTTTAACAGAGAAATAACCATTCACTTTAGGGGTTATAAGGACTTTACAAAACTTGAATCCAAAGGGAAGCATACATGTGAGTTTGCATGGCAGGTTGTGATGCGCAAGCTTACAAAATGTATGTAGCCATTAAATCTGTGCATCCCAGAGCACTGGTGAAAAGTACAGAAAACCCCATCCACCACAGCACATTCACAATTTACCAGGGCAAATATACCCTTCATAAGAGAAGAGGGTTTAAGGCCAGGAAATAATATATTGCAAGGGCTGGTGATAACGTTCATTACTAATTTGGTTATTTCCAAGATCAAAGTCCTCCGGGTCCCATCAAAAGGGATCGGTATTGCAGATGGCATGAAAGGAGTAGTTTCTTACCTGTAACTCAATTTCTCCAGCGTTGGTATCTTTCATGGATTCACATGCTTAGAATATTCCCTGTCGTCAGGCTGGGAACCCTCGGTATATTTATTAAGACGTTTTCCATAGGAAAGATTTCGACACTTCAGTGTCCTATCTACGTCCTTTTGGGCCGCCTATACATGACCCAATAGGATGTAGGGTATAAATAGCCCCGCCCCCACGGCTCCCTTCAGATTTTAACCCCCAAAGTAGTAGGAGCATATAAAGTTTGCATTCAGGGGAGGCCGTCGGGCGCATTTGAATCCATGAAAGATACCAGCGCTGGAGAAATAGAGTTACAAGTAAGAAACTACTCCCTTCTCCAGCATTGTATCTTTCATGGATTCACATGCTTAGAATAGATTATATAGCAGTACTCCTAATTTGGAGGTGTGCAATGCAAACCAATATTATTAGAGCCGCACATGCAGATAGCCAAACAAAACCCCAATCATGGTACATTGACAGTAACCCCAATCATGGTATATTAACAAGAGGATACACCCCTCTGTGGGGCTTACCTTACTGAAACAGGTGTCGCAGGACTGCTCGTCCCATCTGCATATCCGATGCATGCTGTTGCTCTAGGCAATAATGCTGAGTAAATGTATGCAGCACCGACCATGATGCCGCTTGACGGATGTCCACCAGCGGGATTCCGGACCACAATGCCGCCGATGACGAGGTGGATCTTGTTGAATGAGCTTTTGGACGTCTTTCCGAGGATTCACTGCTTTAGAGCGGCAGAAGGCAATAGTCGACGACACCCAGCGGGCTAGTCCTTGTTTGGAGATCGGTTTTCCCTTCACCGAGGGCCCATAAGCCACAAACAGTTGTCTCGTCCGCCTAAAATCTTGAGTACGACTGTGGTAAAACTTCAGAGCTCTTTTGACAGGGGTCCAGGGAAGGATGACCCCACTTCTTGAAGATGTTTGCCAGTTGTTGATCGTTCAACTCCCACTCGTGCAGTTGATTCATCTCCCTGCTGAGAGAGTCGGCTTGTACATTGTTCACCCCTGGAAGATGGTAAGCCATTATGCTTATTTCCTGTTCAAGGGCCCAACACCATATTTCCTGAGCTTTGCTCGAGAGCGTCCTGGAATGAGTGCCCCCTTGCTTCCTGAGGTAGAACATTGTTGTTGTATTGTCCGTTAATATTCTTACGACTGATCCCTGTATGCGTGGTAAAAAAGATTTCAGAGCCCAACGTACCGCTCTTAACGCCAGCACGTTGATGTGAAGGGTCGACTCTCCTGGGGACCATTGACCCTGGATTTGCAGGGATCCCAGATGGGCTCCCCATCCTTTCAGCGATGCATCCGTTACAACCGTCGATTGAAAGTCCTGTTCCTGCAGGGGCATCCCCCTCGTCAGATTGTCCGAGAACTGCCACCACTCAAGTGCTTGTAGAAGCTTGCTGCTGATGCTCAACTTGTCGGACCACAAGCCGTGACTTTGGGACCATCGGTCTGCCAGAAATTCCTGTATTGGTCTCATGAAGAGACGACAGTTGTTCACCAATGGGATACATGACGCCATGGCCCCTAGTAGTGACATGTATTTCCTGACTGACACTCTGGTGCCAGTTTTCCACTCCTTTGCTTTTTGTTTGAGATTTTGAACTCTCTCCAAGGACGGCTTCACTAGCCCTGATTGAGTTTGGAATTCCACGCCCAGAAATATCAAGCTCCTTGAGGGAGCTAAGGAGGATTTCTTGAAGTTGATTGCAAAGCCTAACCGCTGTAGAAGTTGCATGGTGGCCTCTAGGCTTGCTTGTGCCATTCTCGGCGACGAGCCCCTTATCAGCCAATCGTCCAGGTAAGGGTAAACATGATGATGTTTTCTTCGTAGCCATGCTGCCACTGGAGCCAAGCATTTTGTGAACCTCCTGGGAGACAACTTTAGTCCGAAAGGAAGTACTTTGAATTGGTAATGACTCTGACCGACTACGAACCTTAGAAACATTCGGTGTCGTCGACGCATGGGTAAGTGGAAATATGCGTCTTGTAGGTCTAACCATGCCAGAAAATCCCCCGGCTGTATAGATCGGATGACCTCCTGAAGCGTAAGCATTTTGAACTTCATGCTTTGCAGAGTCTTGTTGAGAGCTCGAAGGTCCAGAATGGGTCGCCACTTGCCGTTGGGTTTATTGATCACGAACTAACGGGAGTAAACTCCCAGACCTCTCTCGGCCACCGGAACAAATTCTATAGCCCCTTTTTGCAGCATAAGCATCACTTCTTGTTGTAATATGTGAAGATGGGGTTGCGCCGAATACACAGGTGGAATGTGCAATGGTATCTTCTTGAACTGCAAAGAGTGGCCTAGTTTTACCGTGTCCAACACCCAACGGTCTGATGTTATCCTTTCCCACTTGTCGATGCGACGGGACACTCTGCCTCCCAGGACGTCCAGAAGCTCGTCATTGTTGGGACTTTGACTGCTTGCCTTTGGTGGAAGATGAATATCCTCCTCTTCTCCTCGAGGCCTGGTAGTCTCGCCCTCTTCGTGTCGCTTGGACAGCACGCCTATAACCTTGGGAGTATGATGGCCTGTTGAAACTCTAGTCTCTGGATGCAGTAAATCAGGAATTCCCTGATGCTCTGCGGAAGGGGCGGAAGGACCGAAATGCTCTACCGCTCTGTAGGGCACCGAGTGACCTTGCAGTGTCTGAATCTTCCTTCATGCCTTTTAGGGCCTCGTCCACCTTCTCTCCGAACAACTGCTCACCCTCACATGGCATATCGAGCACCTTATGCTGGACCTCCGGTCTAAAGTTCGTACATTTCAGCCAGGCTTGTCTTCTCAAAACCACTCCGTTGTTTATTTGTTTGAAACCGGATTCCGTCAAGTCCACGGCGATGTTGATCAAGTGGTTTGAAGCCTCTTCCCCCTCACAGACCAGCAACATGGCTGTTTTACTGTGCTCCTCCGGAAGGTGTTCCAGGATGGGGGCCAAACGGTGCCACATCTCACGGTCGTATCTTGCCATGATAGCCAGCGAGTTAGCTGCCTTACCGGTCGTCGCTCCTACTGACAAGACCTTCTTACCAAAGGCATCCTGCCTTCTAACTTCATTTACTGAGGTGTTGTACACTATGCTGCGATCTGGCTTTTCTGGCCGCTGCTGCCGACACTACCGACTCCAGGGAAGGCTGTGTGGTCAAACATTTAGGAGTAGAATCCGGGGCTTTGAATTTCTTTTCCAACCTGCCCTTGATTGCCGGTTCCGAAAATGGATGGCGCACGGTTCGCAAGCCTTCCTGCCAGACGTGGTCCAGAATGGGAACCGAGAAGACTGACTTCCTCCTCTTCCCCATATGGTCGAATAAGAAGCATTCCTTCTTTTCTTCCTCCGGGGTCAGACCAAATTCAATACAGGCTTTGCCCATCATCGCGTGAAAAGAGCCGATGTCATCTGGCGTCGACGGCTGAGCCAGGTTTTTAGGAGCTTCCACTTCTGCCTCTGATTCCCATGTAGGATCTCTCGAAGATGATGGAAAATCCGAAAGAGTCTCTAGGCCCTTGGTTTGACTCTGAATCTTGCAATTCCCCTTCTTCCGGGTGTGAGCGTGGAGGTTCCTCGCTAACTGGACGGGAGGCCGGCAACCCAGTCGCTGACCGCAGAGCGGGACCTGGTTCGTCGTCGGCAGGCATCGCCGGTATCTCTGTAGGTGCACCTACGGGGGGTAACCTTGCGTCCAATTGGCTCAAAAGAGACTGCAGCGTAGTCAACACCTGCAAGGATAACACCGACTGATGATTTAACAAAGACGATGTAACGGGAACACTTTGCATTCCTGAGATCGTCGACGAGCCAACACCTTGCAATCCCAGATCAGCTGGACCAACAATCTGATCACGGTCTTCCTCCATTGACGATATTAAGAAAGCTGCTTCCTGCTGCAATAGGGTATCTGGCAAAACTGCATTGTACACCGCCGGTTGCTAAGCCCCTGGAGGATCCACTGTCGACAATGTCAATCTCGGAGCCCCTTCAATCGTCGCTGCCGGGGTCGACGAAGCCACTGCAGATATTGCCTGTGCCGGTGGTAATGAGTCCGTCGACGACGGACCTCCTGTTGACGACGGTGGTGGCTGTGACGCAGGCTCTTTAGGCGATCCCGCCTTTTTTGAGCTAGACCTATGTTTTGTCGAGTCTCTACTCGAGGAAGACCTGTGATGATCTGCTGAGGAGGTCTTTAAAGGATCTTTCCCTTTTTTCGTCTCTGAGGGACATTTCTCCGTAGAACGTGGCTTCTTCGCCGGAGGCTATGCAGACACTGATCGGCGATGGACTATCGAAGATTTAGGCCTCGATGCCAGACTGTGTGCAGATCCTTCCTCAGATGGAGGGTATGTCCCTTCATTTAGCCACGTCACCGGACCCTATTCTGAACTTTCAGCGTCTTCTGTGAGAAACCCTTACAAATCTCACAGCTGTCCCCAGAATGATTCAGGTGTAGACAATACAGGCAATCCATGTGTCCATCTCCTTCATAGAATTTCTTCAGTCCGCACGTGGCACACGGGCAGAACAACGCCTTTCCAGATATTGTGAAAGAAAGACTTGTAAAGAGTAGAATTCAACCTTGTAAAGAGTAGAAAAACACGAGTTGCTCCCGCTACTTTGGAGACGGTTGAAATCTGAAGGGAGCCACTGGGGCGGAGCTATTTATACCCTACGTCCTATTGGGTCATGCGTAGGCAGCCCAAAACAACATAGATAGGACACAGAAGTGTCAAAACATTTCCTATGGAAAACGTCTTAATAAATATACCGAGGGTTCCCAGCCTGACGACGGGGAATATTCTAAGCATGTGAATCCATGAAAGATCCAATTCTGGAGAAATAGCATTCCTTCTCAGAGAGAACACAGCTCCTGGTACCGCACCACACTGTGAGTACCACTGAGAGCCTTTATTGTTCCTGACCTAAAGTCACCGCATTAACACTCTCCTTTAGGATATCCCGTCCTGCAGGTCTGCCATGTGCCACCAACACCATACAGCTTTGCTTTGCGCTCTCTCTTGTGGTATGACCACTCTCACATACATTTAAGCCCACTGCACCTCATTGGTAAAGATCAGGACCCCGACCTCCCCTCAACAATCTTTACTGGCATATCAAGTCCTGCAAGCCGCTACTGGGCCACCATGCCCATGTGCAAGGCCTGTACTAGGGTATATGTCATTTGTATGTCATCTTAAGGGCTATTCCCTCTTTTAGCAAGTGTCTACTTCATTATTTGCAGGGCCACCTTTTAGCCGCCCTGCTGGTAGCAACCTAGGACACCACCTAATATTGACCCGCCTCAGAATGTGCCAGCCTGGCAGCGACTGTATTTCTTTATGAAGGGCAGGCATGTATTTTTCTCTCTCTCTCGCTCTCTCTCTCTCGCTCTCTCTCTCTCTCTCTCTCTTTCTCTCTCTCTCTTTCACTCTTCATGCTTGCTTTGTGTTCTCCTGGATCAGGGTGTCCAACCCACGAGAGGGGGAAGACCTAGGTGTGTGAGTGGTATAGGTATAGGCAAGGACCTGGCAACTGGCTACAACTCTCCCCATTGCATCGTCACCTTTAATGTCACAGTGTGATAGCTAGATGAACCAGTGAACTAGACCTGGGCAGTGAGGGCTTGAACAGCCTTACCACTCCAGTAAAGTCAGGTGCAAGGTAACACCTCAGACAAAATTTCATGGACATTTTAGCGCGGTGCAAAGTGACTTTGCACTGACAACAAACACCGTGATTCACCAGTGCAAAGTTACTTTGTACTGCAAAAATAAACTTGCACCGCTCTGTTAATCAGGGTGTTTGTTGGCACTGCAAAGTCACTTTTCAGCAGTGCAAAGTCACTTTGGGCTGTGCAAAGGATTCCATGAATCCGGCCCACAGAGCGGTGGAAAGTGTTATTTTTGCAGTGCAAAGTCAGTTTGCACCTCTCTGTGAATCAGGGTGTTTGTTGGCAGTCACTTTGCACAGCGCTAAAAACTCCACGAATCAGACCCTAATGTGTTACGGTTCATTGGGGCACCTAGAATTGCATTATTGCAGAGCCAGCCCTGACTCCAGCCTACTGCAATAACTCCCCAATAACTCCCTGCTCCCCACAAACCTGCACAAAACGGGCACGGGCCAGGTGACATTACAAGTTAGAGGTGGGTGGTACCAGGTGGGCAACTTTGGTGTAAACCTGGGCACACCAACCTTTGCTCAATGTGGAGCCCTCTCGGAGTGGCATCGGGAAGGACACATGAGACGAGGCACTTAGGGTGAGCATGAATATTATGTGAGCGCACACTGCCAGAGATTCTGCTGTAACATGGTTCGTGTGTCTAAAGGAAACAGAACAAAATGAATGCACTGCAATGAGCAAAAATACAGGGGTTATTAGGGCAGGCAAGAGAATACCATTGCAATACATTCAACAATGCAAAGCTCGTCAATTACGTATAGAATCTTGAGAAAATCATTGCTGTGTCTCAACAGCAATGAGACCTAAGGCCAGCAGCTTGAAACGTGCATTCACTCTGGCAGAACGCCATTCAAGACACAATAAACATCAACGAAACTACTAACTAGCCATGTGTTGTGGTGGATGTAGTTTAAAATGTTAGCTGCAAGCTGAGCTAATTAAACCAAGAAATCCGGCTGTCTCTGGTAACATCATATGATTAACAATTGACATTTTAAGCATGTAAAATGACTTTAAGCCAACATTGCGAAAAATACACCTACTACTAAATTCTAATAAAAACAAAACATGGCACGCAGTTATTTCATTCTGACCTAAAGGAACTTGTGGCCCCAAAAAACCAAAAGCAAAATAGTTTATGTTTTCAACTTTAAAAGTCTGTCTCCACCCATAGGGTTTTTGGGTATCAGTTGTACAATTCTAAATAGTACCTGTCCTTTTTCTTTCCTTTTTTTTAGTTGCAATTACAACTTTTCCAATACAAAACTTTCAATATTTACATTTAGATGCAGAATAAAAATGTGTTTGGAAATAATTGCCCACATTAGGCATATTGAAATGAATATAAAAGATTGACATGCCATTTATCATACAAAATTATTGAACTGTCTTCTAAATCTCATACAAGCTTTGTTTTAACACTTTATTCGCTAGCAGTTGGATTTGCTTGCCTTAGAGTAACCACATGCCCCATACTGCTTAGTGGTATCATAATTGTAATTTTAACAAATATTTGATCGTAGCAAAGCTTAAGGAGATATGTTGGGCATTCGGGATTATGGACAGCATTGAGCTAGGTGTTAAAGTGTGGTAACTGCAAAAGAATTTGAAAAAATACTCATTCCTTATGCTCGACAACGCATGACAATGCACCAATATGTGTTCCAAAGTTTCAATTTGGCTATCTAGGTTGCAAAATCTACATCCATTCATGTAGATCTAGCTGCTATTATAGCTCTCGTTGGCCATAGACTGAACTGTCTATTGTGTAATTTGATGCATGGAAATGTCTTGATAAACTCGTACTGATATCAGACTTTCGTTCATTCAGTCATCCTCCGAGGGATCCAGAGGTCTCCCCTGTGAATGGTAATCCACAAGGAGACATCATTTGACATACTGCAAAGGAACATAAACAAGTGGAACAGAGTTTCAAAATAGTCACTTTTCCAGCAGTCGGATGAAGCAATTATTTTGATTTCGTTGTTGCAACGAAAAAGATTCAAACATCTACCTGGTTATTTTTGTGCAAGCAATGGTTGTATACTGGTTGGCTGGATGATGTCTGTGCTAGTAATCAAATCAATAATATGCAATGCGCAATTGTGTGCAAACAATGCAACATTTTTAAATAACTGAAATTTACAGACTACGTCAATGCGATTGAATTAAGTTTTTTACTTGATTCCAGGTGGATTTGAATGTCACAGTTTAAATGATTCAATCCAACCTCGATTTAACTGTGGTCATTAGAATTTCCACTCTAGAAACATGGCTCTCTCTGGCTCTGGTTGTTAAGAGCCTCAGAGCCTCTAGAAAGGAACTGCACTGGCTTCCAGTGAAGCAAAGAATAAGACACAAGATATTGTCTCTTGCTTTTTTAGTGTCAGAATAATTGCCCTCCTCTTTATTTATCTAGAAGATTTGTCCCCAAAATCACTCAGATGAATGCTGCGCTCATCTGACAGTCCTCAGCTGAATCAACCCCATGTTAATCTAAAAAGATTCAGAGAATCCAGCTTTGACTTTCATGCTCAGTGTGAATGGAATGCCTTCCCTTCTACTATCAAAGCATCGCAATCCTTGATTCCATTCAAGAGAAGCATAAAAACTCTACTCTTGAATTCAGCCAACTAATGACCGCTCTCATCTGGTATGACTTTGTCTTTGCCGATTAACCCTTGCTCTTCCTTGCTGCTCTCTGAGGCCTTCGGGCATGTAGCACCCTACTCAAAAATAATTAAAATAAATAAAGAGCTTTGGTTTGTAACCTCTTCATAGAACAAGTGTTTCCAATTTCTTCCAGTGCATTTGTCTCCTCAGTGCATATCCTTTTAATGCCTGAACGTTGAGGATAAGGTAACGGAGATATAAAATGTGGTGGATGTAATGATGAAGCATCTAAAATGCACACCTGTTCATTGGTTTTCTATTTGTCTTGCAGGTCAGCCTCTGATATGTATGTACTGTAGTGTCCAAAAAAATGAAGTTCATGTGAAGATTACTGCACTGAAATAAATATGTGCATCACATGCATTCAAATATTTAATGGATGAACGTACAGAGTTTTGTGAATCATTCCAAATAAATTCAAAATCTTTCATAAATACATTCGCAAGTTGTTGTAAAAAAAAATCCACATGTTGCGACAATAGTTAAAAAAATAATTCACGTCTGTGAGACTATAGGTCTGACAGGTTTTGGTCGAATGTCTTTATGAATTGTAGGTAAACAATAAAGAAATGCTGTGTTAGTATGTTTTACTATTATCCATACGGAATCCAATAAATTAGAGCGTAACCTCACCCACTTTTACACATCCAACTTTTGGCCCTGTCGCATCTGTTCGTAGTCTTGGCAGTTCCAGATTCCCTGGCCCTGGGGATGTCAGGGTGCGATGAAAATGTTACCTGGCAAATAAGCTTCCACACTTGTTCGGAATACTTGAGCACATCCCGGCCCGATCACAAACTCCAGGCTCTGAGTAATTCCAATACCGCTGAAGTAGGACTCAAAACTACTATTTAAGCAATATGCCCCAAGCCGCAGAGGCATTACTGAGTCAGGTAATGCTCCGGGACCCATAGTTACAGGCCCGAGCGAAGCGAGGGCCTTAACAAAGGCCCCGGGGCCCACAGCTCAAAGGCAGCCTCCAGCCAGGTGGAGGCTCGGAGTGGGGATGGCCCCGATTCGAGCCTCCTCATTGGCTGAGGGGCTGCCACGCCCCCCGCTGGGACAAAGGAATGGAATCCCATCTGAGGGATTCCCGGCGAGGTATGGACCTGGCGAGGGCCAATCAGAATGTTTATTACATTCTGGTTGACCCTCGCCGGGTACTAATACAGAATAAGGCTAATTATCACTGGCTGGCTAGCTGTGTGTCTTTCCGGATGAGCAATCCGCTTTCATCCCTTATCAATGACTACGCATGTAACCCCACTACCATAATCCCCTAAACTCCTCTTCATCCTCTTTTACCTTTCCAACTGTTTGTGTCTGTTGGGTGTCTTGACCCACGTTTGAACTATTATGCTGCAACATTTGGTGCTGTGGGCTTAGAAAATCCAAGATGGCCGAAAAGCCTACATTTGCGCCAGAATCCAGGAAAACCGCGCAGTTTTGCGCACACCAAAATTGTCACCTGACCTACCACCTACCAGTGCGAGCGTGATGGGCCAGAAGCGCCATGAGTGAAACGTGGTGCCAAAGGAAAAAAACAGCAGTGCCTGTTAGCTCAAAAAAGCTCTTTGAAATCACCTTTGTTTCTCTGAAATGCAAGCTAAAAATGCCTATTTTAAGCATTGCAATATATTCAAAAATCTCACTGAACACCAGCAGGCATTTGGCAGAATGTAGTCTTGTGTGCATACAAAATCTGGAAAGATGAAGAGCCCAAAATAATTTACTTTGAATATCTGTATGTTAAAAAGCTGACACTTTATCATCTGATGCCCATATTCCTTGTGCATGTTTGTGTAAATTCTGGAAAAGTTTAGAGGTTGTGTTCTTGATGAAAACGGCAGAATTCTGTCATAAGTGGACACAACATCTTACAAAGACAGGGATCGGATGGTTTGGTGCTACAGAAAATATGTTAACTGGACATATAATATTAGAAAAATGGTACATAGATAAATATGTATTTGGATCAAAAATAGATTTGTGTGCAAATTGACAAGGGGAGTGTTCTTTCTGTATGCCATAACATTGATGCCTGATTACGCTCCATTCCTTCCCCCATTCAAGGGAGAGAGGAGAGCTTGGCCAATGATAAGTTGTGAGGGGCAGGCTTAGTTATGCCCACGCACACACCCATTTTCAAAACACATAAAAAGAGACTGCTTTGGACAGGCAAGACACTCGCTTTCCATTTTCTTGCGAAGCATTTTGCCAGACGACTTCAAGATCCAGAACTCAACTCCAGATAAATCCAGAACCAAGCCAGAACTTAAAGCAGAGAGGCCTAACCCAAACAGCTGAACTCTTCTCAGCGGGCCTCAGCATCCAGCAAACCTAACCAAACTATTCAACAGCCGGGCAAGCTGTTTGATTCTGGCCTAGAACCCTGTGCCAGTACCCAGAAAGCAGTGCTGTATCCAGAATCCACTTGATCCAGACCAGCAGAACCAGAGACCCAGACCAGACCACAGTGCCGCTAGCAGACCCAGACCAGATCGCTGTGAGCAGAACCGGTACTAAAGACCGTCCGTGGAGAGAGAACCGCAGCCAACCTGACCAGATCTTGATCTATTTCAAATTTATAGCGTGAGTACTCAGCTAGAACTGTGCCAGAACCAGTCTCTTAGTCTAAAATAATCTGATTCAAACCATTCTAACCTGTCCAGAACTGCATCATAGAATCGTGTGTCCCTTCTCCGATTTTAAACCTGTAAAAGTGTCATTTTGCCATTTTGAATGATTATTTCATTTCTGAAAAACTACCTTCACAAAATCGTCCCTATCCTTGGACCGCGTGTGCTAGGGGCGAGATTTAACTTTCATTTTTAAGCTAAGAATCTAAGCTTTCCAACAAGCCGACTCCTTATAGTTTTTCCATAATCGCGCTCGACGCATTCGAAAAAACTGCCGTGAATTGTCATTTCGCTCACTTTTGTTTTCTGTCAAAATAGCTGCTTTGGCTTGCATTGCTGAAATTCGTTTTCAACCTGATAATCCCTTATTAATGATTGTTAGGTTGACCTGAACTAATTCAAAGTAGCTGCCACCTACCCTGAACCTCCTACAGGGAATTAAAATCATTTTTAGCATATTCTTCCCTTCTTTGCATACCACATTTAAAAGTACTTTTGCCTATGTTTAAAAGCATCCCTGTTTCTCTAAGCTTGCTGGGGGGAACGGGAGCTGAACTACATTTGATTGTATTCCTGAGAACTGTGTGCTCTCCTTTCCATCTTTTTATATTGCATAGTGGGGGGGGTGAATTGCCACAAGGGGAAAAGTGATTATATTATCTCTGGTTGAAACCATATCAGTTTATTTATGTACTGCATTCTTTTCCATCATTGTTTTTCCTTGAAACCATAAAAGCATTCTCAGCTACCTTATCCCTTCTATACCAACTCCTAAGTAATTAAATAAGTGTACATTTGTAATATTATCCATTGTTGATCACTGTCATATTCTTAAGTGTGATATCAAATATTAATTTATTATAAAAGTGTGATATATATATATATATATATATATATATATATATATATATATATATATTGTTTAATTTTCCAATAAACCTTTTAAATTGCAAAACAAACCTACTTCCTGGCTCAGTGAGGTCAAGGGGATTCAAAGAGAGGGGCGTTATATAAGGGTTTATCATCCAGAGTATAACTTGTCATAAAAATATATAAATAAGGGCTTCCCTGGGCGCCCCAGATGAGGCACTGACTTAGTGGGATTGCTGAATTGAAGTCATTAACATGTCTTTCTATCCTACTTCTACTTTACCCCACAGGCTCTCTTCCTTTCTCCTACAGACCCTTGGAGGCAGCTCAATGTGCTGCTCTCAGCACAACCCTCTGTGTTGTAAGACCACTACGATGGTGACTGGTGCAGTATAAAAGCGTATTAACGGAGCATAACAACAAAAAATAAACAAGACTAGTTTGATTATAGGTCTTTAGTTTGAAAATGTTTGCAACATCAAAGTTTTAAAATTACATTGAAAAATGTAAAGTAAAAAAATACTCCTGTTGTGTACTTTGCATTGCCACAGCTTTGAGTACGAAAATTTATGTTTTCAAACTTTAACAATTCAAATGCAAAATGACAAAACATATTTAAAATAGCTTTTATCTCTGCTGCCCTCTAAGCACCCCCAGTCCCATACTCCCGCCTATCCTTTTGTTCCTGGTTACTTATCATCTGGCACTTCCAGATGTTGTGGATTTCAACACCCAGTATACCAATTCAGAACAGTCACTGTTAAAGGATCAACGAAACTGTAGTCAAAAACACCTGAAGGAACTGTGCTTAGTTCATATTACCTAGTTGTAGTATTACGATTTCTTTGCAAATTATTATAATGTGGGACAACTCCATGTCCACATCTCCCTGCCCAGCTGGCCCATTCTCCTCCTTCTCCCTAAGACATGGGTCTTACTGGACTTTAAAAAACAAAGGTTCTATAAATACTAAAACAAGCAGGCATGCTCCATTTCTTCCTTCAACCACTTGACCTCTTACTTCTGTATGTTCGTGCAGGTTACTTCTTTTTTCAAACTGTTTTTGATTTTTTTTCTCACTTTTTATTTAAAATCTTTTGTTTAAAAAAATGTTATTTCAACTCTTCATTTGTTAGACTTATTTTTTTGAATTTGCCATTAGGTATCACTATTTGCTACCACAATATCACTCTTGAAATGAACAGCCATTCACGTTTTAAGCAGAGGTGCTTGCGCTGATAATGCAAGGGCTGTGTCCACCAGCTTTGATGCCCTTTTCAGATTTTTCAGGGTACTACTTACTATTCACAGTAATGGGGGGCACACCCCCGGAAGACACGTTGTATGAGACTTTTATCAGAGAATTACATTTGTCAGAGGTAACATAGAACATTCATTGGGCAACCTAGTAAATCTTTTGCTTCATCCAAAAATGTAACTTCACAATGGAGGAAATCGTATACTTTGAAGGATGTGCTATCATTGATTGGAAAAGGTGACTAACACGATATTACCTTCCCTACAATTGTCAGGCGACCTGATCCAGTTCTTCATTAATACAATTGAGAAAATTAAGCTACAAATCGATGAACAATTGTCAACCACAACCCGATTACCAGCAACTCCGGCCCCTGTAAAAGGCACAAGCTTCCTATCATTCTGCACAGAATCTTTATATCAATGTCCAAAGTGGTTAGGAAGTGTAAACCGATGTGTGAAAATGTGCGCTTCCATGATGCACAATCAGGTTTCAGACCATAAAGATGCAATGAAGAAAACATGTAGATGTCAGAAAGTAACTTCTAAGAATGTTGGATCTTATAATAAATCGGCCACCTTCCTCCTACGAGACCTCTCTGTCGATTACGACATGGAAGCTCATGTTACAGCAAATGTAATATGTGATTAGAACTGTGGAGATAGTTCTTTAAAGGGTTGCTTAATTTCTACAAAATTATGTACAATTTGTCAACATAGGTGCTTTCACCTTGACCTCCAGGACCCTAATTTGTGGTGCAATGTGGGCTTGGACTTATCTGCATGGTTATTTAATGTGTGCTGGCCTTCCTGATCGACTTCCTTGAGATTCCGTTCAAAATGTATGTGGATGATTCACAGATCTTATTCTGTATAAGCGGAAAGAGCCATGCACTTACATATGTTGCCTCATCGAGATCCTGAAGCAGCTTAGGTCTTGAACACTCCGAGGCAGGGATAACAATGTGGCACAATAGATGCAATAGCTACTCAACAGACTTGCTATCAACACTGGACAATCCTGTAGGTCCAGTAACCAAAAGAAGTAATGTGGGTGTTGTTTTAATACCTCCCCGTCTAACAACACTTATGATATTTCAATTACAATTGATTCTACAACAGATGCAACAAGACTAGAATCCGGCAATTAAGTCAGTCATGGCCCTACGTTGATACAATCACATCACACCAACATTGAAATCTATTAATTGGCTTCTGGTGTAGCAACATAATAAAGCGTAATGGGCCCATGGTGTTTGAGAAAAGGATTAAAATCTATTAGCCAGGGGGCAGAAATTCAAGTTGCAAGCTACTAGCCAGAGTAGTTAATGGGGACTGCTTTCACGCACATCAGAATGTTGACAGGTGGACATGCCCCCTGCTTCTGGCCTTAGTCCCGCCTTCCCTTTGATAGGCTTTTGATATAAAGTTAATATACATTTTATATAAAAATGATATCAACATATTTTGATATCGATTTGATATAAAATGTATATTTTATATAAAGTGGGTATATTTTATATCAGTTTGAAATAAAGTGAATATACATTTTATAAAAATGATGTAAACATTGGAACAGCCAGCGACGGTGCTGCTTGACCGACTGTGGAGGGAGAAGTGAGCTCCGAAGACAGACTGTGAACATAGGGTTTTGCAGAGTTCCGCCTCAAGGTGATAGGAAAGGGATAGCATAGATGATGTCATGATGTAATAATTTTAATGGGATGGGCGAGTTAGCAAGTATAGATTTGATATAAAATGATCAAGCTAAAAATAGGTCTAGGCTGGTTTTAATGCTATGACGGGTCAGGGCTTATGGCCCGGATGAACAAGTTACTTACCAACTGTAACGTTCTTTCACGTATTCCTCATCTATGATATCCGTATCTCAACAGCATCGCTGCTTCTGAATTGTTTTTCGGCAGAGGGCGCTGTGCACGCGGTCCTGGCGTCGATGGCCCTCGACGGTCTCCGTAGCGTGTCGACGTCACCAGTAGTATAAGTAGCTTGTGCTGCGCCCGTTGTCTTCAGTTCTGTTTTTTCGTGGTATAATTCGAGGAACACCCAGGCGTGCATCAGACTGTAAGCTCTTTGTGAACGAGAAGTGTAAATAACGTAAACTGTACTGCGGGGTAGGATGGGAGGGGCTATGAGGAATATGTCGGAGGAACATCCAGTCAAAGAACGTTATAGGTGGTAAGTAACTTGTTCTTCGAATGGATTGTGTCCTCCCACGTATTCCTCATCTATGATAGACTCCCATAGCAGTAGTAAAATTTGGAGGTGGGAGTACTCATTATTTTTATCATGTACGGATTGAAGTACAGCTTTTGCAAACAGCCCTTCCTGGGAAGAAGAGGCATCTAAGCAGTAATGCTTAACAAAGGTGTGCACTGATGCCCATGTTGCAGCTGAACAAATATCAATTACAGCGACTCCCCTCTTCAGAGCCGCGGAAGTAGCCATACTCCTTGTGGAATGGGCACAAAGTCCCTCCGGTGGGTCTTTCCCAGCTAATCTGTAGCACTCTACTATAGCCAAAGTAATCCAGCGGGATATAGTTTGCTTTGTCACTGCTAATCCCAGTTTATGGACGGTGTAACCCACAAAAAGTTGGTCATCCTGGCGCAACCTTGTCATTCTTGAAATATAAAAACTCAGATCCCTTTTTGTGTCCAGTCTGTGTAATCTCTCCTCTTCTTTGCCCAAATAGGAGGAGGATAGAAGGATGGAAGTGTAATTTTTTTTGTGACAAATGAAAGTCAGATACTACTTTCGGCAAGAAAGAAGGTTAACTCTAAGTACTTGTAAAAGGTAGTATACAGTGGTTTGCATGAGAGAGCCTGCAATTCACTAATCCTGCGGGCTGATGCTAAGGCCACAAGAAGGACAGTTTTGAGTGTTAAAAGCCTTAAAGGAGTATAGAGGCTCAAAAGGTATACATGTTAGGAATTTCAACACAAGATTCAAATCCCATGTAGGGAAATGAAAAGGTATTGGAGGGTACACATTTGTGAGCCCCTTCAAAAACGCGTTGATCAAAGGAATCTTAAAATAGGAAACTTCTTCTGAGGAGCACTTGAATATAGAAAGCGCTGCTAAATATCCTTTTATTGTCCCAATCTGGAACCCCAGATTGGCCAGATGTAATAGAAAAGGTAGCACTTTAGGAGTGCCTCATTGAAAAGGGTCCACATTCTTATATTTGCACCGGTTACTAAATTTATTCCAATGACACCGGTACAGAGATTTAGTTGCTGGCCTTCTGGCCGAAAGCAAAATCCCCATTACCTCATCCGGGAGGTCCCAATCCTTATATCTCAACCTCTCATAAAGCATGCGTGAAGGTTGAGTGTCTTGACCTCTGGATGGAGAACTCGACCTTCCTCTAGCGAGAGAAGATCCTCTCTTTGTGGAAGACGTATTGGAGGGCAGATGGGCATGTACAGAAGGTACGGGTATCATGTCCTCCTGACCCAATCCGGCCAATTAAGATCATGGGTTTCCCGAACTTTCTCAACCTCCTGATTATGTGAGGAATCACGAGGACTGGGGGAAACACGTGCAGGAGTGGAAATTCCCAGTCCACTGGGAACACCAGTCCTAGAGCGCCTCTTGGGGGAAATTCCCTTGAGCAGTACTGATCACACTTTCGGTTGACTGAGGTCGCAAACAGATCCACTTGAGGGGTTCCCCAAAGGGTGAAGTTCTCTTGAAGGACTTTCCCGAGCAAGTTCCCTTTCGTGGGATACTGTGCTCTGCCTGCTCAGAGCGTCCGCCGCCGTATTCTGCTCTCTGGCTAGGTGAACTGCTCACAGAGAAATTCCTTCTTGTATTACCCAGAACCAGAGCTGCATTGCCTCTCTGCACAGCGGTAGTGACCCTACACCAGGGGTGGACTGGCCTATAGGGAACTCTGGAGATTTCCCGGTGGGCCTCTGCACCCTGGGCCTCTTTTCTGTGGTATTTCCACATTTTCTCATATGAAAAGCATTGGGCTTGCTGAAAATTAGTCATATGGGGCCACTTTGAACTTTATTTCCAGGGCCTCTTTTGGTCCCCAGTAATTGTTTCCAGGGCCTTTTTTAGCTCCCAGTCCAGCCCTGCCCTACACCTCCTCTTTTGTTGAGGTAGTACAAGGCCACTGTGTTGTCCATTATAATCAGGACATTCTTTCCCCATACAGAGGGCAGAAAGGCCTTCAGCGCTAGTCTGATTGCCCTCAGCTTGAAAAGGTTGATGTGTAGTTTGGACTCACATGGAGACCAACGACCGCTGATTGTCAGATCGTTGGTGTGGGCTCCCCACCCTGTGAGTGAGGCGTCCGTCACTACTGTTATCTCCGGCCATGGTTGACAAAAAGATTCTCCCCTGAGAATATTGTCGTTGCAAGCCCACCATAGAAGGCCCTGGGCAACTGTGCTTGGAACTTGCAGAAGATCTGACATATTCCCAGAGAATTGGGACCACTGAGTCCTGAGGGCCCATTGAAGGGATCTCATTCTCAATCGAGCCGATGGCACAAGAAAAATATAGGATGCCATGAGGTCGAGCAACCTCAGAAAATCGAAGGCCGGCAGATGCTGGGCATTTTGGAACTTTGTTACCATCTGCAAAATGTGGTGAGCTCTCATCTCGGAGGCGAGGCTTTCACTGATGAAGTATCCAGGACTGCTCCAATAAATTGGAGTCTTTGGAATGGTACCATATGAGACTTCTTGTATTTGAGGGAGAAGCCCAGTCTGTGAAGGGAGTGGCAGGTGATTGAGAGATGTTCCTGAGCTTGATCAGGGGAATGAGTCCTCATCAACCAATCATCCAGTAGGGGTAGACGTGAATCCCCCCTCTCCTGAGACTTGCTGCCACCACTGCCATCAGTTTGGTGAAAACCCTTGGGCGGAGGTCAGCCCGAACGGGAGAACTCGAAACTGATAGTGAGAGCCGCCAACCACAAACCTCAGGTACTTTCTGTGCTTGAGATGGATTGGCACATTAAAGTAAGCATCCTAAAGGTCCAATGATACCAACCAGTCTTGGAGTTGGAGAGCCTGAAGGATCTGAGAAAGGGTTACCATCTTGAACTTGTCCTTCCTGAGGAACTTGTTCAAGATGGGTCTCAATCCTCCCTCCTTCTTTGGAATGAGAAAGTAGGGGGAATACCAACCCTTGTTCGTCTCCACTACAGGTAGCTGTTCTATTGCACCTTTCTCTAGCAGGGTTAAGATTTCCTGCAACAGGAGCGGATCTGGAATTTTGGTAGAGATGGTTCCTGGTGGATGGTTCTGAGGCCTTTTTGGCAAGGGAGGGCAGTAACCATTAGCTACTGTTTCCAGTGCCCAAGCATCTGAAGTAATGCCCCGCCATTCGTTCGGATGCTGAGAGATTCTGCCTCCCACAAGGGTTTTGTGTGGCAAAGTCTCAGAGTGATTTGAAGGCGATGCTGAGAGATTCTGCCTCCCACCAGGGTTTTGTGTGGCAAGGTCTCAGAGTGATTTGGAGGAGGCTGCAGGAGCGACTGGGGGGAAAAGATGCCGCTGCTGAGGCTGATTTCCCCCTCTTCCTCGTCGAATACGAGGGAAATTTGTTCTATATTTCTGTGCGGCCTGTCCTCTTCCTCTACCAAATGAGGAGTAGTATCGAAAAGAAATACCTCTCCAGCAAGATGAGCCCGAATAAGGTTTTTGAGGCTATCGTATAGTGGCGCTAAGCGATTTAGCTGCCACCTTGGAGGTCTGCAGTTTTTCCAAGCTCTGTCATGATGCCTACCCCTGGGAAACCAGACCAGGTCCAGCTACCCCGGAAGCAGGCATCAAGTTATTTTGAGCAAGCCCAAAAGCCCCTGCTAGGGGCTGTTGGGTGCGGTCCTGGCGCCTATGGAGCCAGGCTCATATGGAGAGTCAGTCCTGGCGGCATAGGCGCCAGGCTCATAGAGTAGAACCTGATGCAGACCATGCTGCAAGCTTACCTGGTGCAGACCATGCTGCAGAGCTCCAAGCCAAATGAGGCTTGGAAGGGACTATTTTACCTAGGGACTATTTTTTTACTCGGGTGGGGCTGGGGAAGGATACTTACCTGGGACTACTTTGGAGGCTATTTAAACCACGCCCGATAAGCAGCACACGCTTCGCGTTATTCTGCATCCAGCAGCGTAACGCTCAGCGTGTCTGCAAGCCTGCACCAGTCTTCTGCCATGCCCGCCTCGAGTCTGCAGCTCCTAGAAAAGGGACGGACAGAAGGAGAAAGGTTAGAATAAGAGTAAACCTTCGATCCTTACCTGAATTCCGGATCCACCGCACCTTCGAGCTGGAAGAAAGAAGCATTACGCGCGCCGCCTCGCCTGCTGCAGTGCCGCGCTGAACTCACCGGCCTTCGCAGCATCCTCACGATCCACCGCATCCTTCTGCACGTTCCCGCCGCATTCTGGCACCTAAGGGGAACACAAGAACAGCAAAGGTGAGCCAAGGAAATAAACAGAGGCAGTAGTAACTACCCCCATAGACTTACCTGACTACCGCCGGGGGTACTATTCCTCTTCACGGGTCGGCGCAGTCTCCATTGCATCCTCGCCGCACCCTGGCCCCTAAGGGGAACAAAAGGACGACAAGGTGAGACAACGGGACAAATAAGGGGAACTCTTCTCACTGCAATAGACTTACCAAATTTTACCGCCGGATGCATAATTCCCCGAACTTCATATTTTCTCGCCACACCTGAATAAGGGAACAAGCAGCTTACATTCTGGCCCTATTTTATTGAACTGTGTAGGATAAGCCAAATCCTTATCTGAACTTTGTCAGCTACCACAAGGAACTCTTCGCTGGGGTCAAGCTGCAAACTGCAAGGAATCAGACAAGAGTGAAAGTCAGACATGTGAACTCTTACGAACTACATATTTTTTGGAGTCAATATTGTTCTGGAACTCACCAATTCCTTCGAGCCAGTGAAGCAACTGGTTATGAACGCGCCCCTGCGCTCAATGCAGGATGGGGAGCTCATCTTTTCAAACCATCAGGTGAGACTATAGAGGGGACATCAAAGGTGATCTGTGGGGAGAACAGCGGTGGTGGGGGGGGAATTTACGCTCAACTTCACGGGTGGTTAATTCCCTTTCTCCATTTGCAGAAGAATATTCCTACGGGCCAAGCAAATGAAGCTAGGTGGGCCAGACCAGCCCGTCATCTCGGCCCTACGCGTCACATTGGTGGAGACTGCAGCTGTCCAGTTCAGACCGACGCCTCTGTGGGAGCCAGGTGAGCGTAACAGAATGCGAAGCAAACCCACAAATTCCCACCCGGGCGTTATGGATACCTCAGAGGCTGACCAGTTGGCCCAATTACCAGGGGAACTGAGGGCTGAAGTGCATTACCCACAAATTCCCACCCGGGCGTTATGGATACCTCAGAGGCTGACCAGTTGGCCCAAATACCAGGGGAACTGAGGGCTGAAGTGCATTCAGCCCGCCAATAAACTAATGCTCTTAGGAGAGAACTGATTTTGTCAAAGGAGCGAACTGATGACCTTGCTAGGCAACTATTGCAAAGCCAAGCTGGACAAGCACCCCTACCTGGTTCTGGGGGTAATCCAGCTCCTGTGTTATCGAGTAACCCTGTGCAAATAATCCTACCAGGAAATATTCCATTACCTCCACCCGAACGCTTTGCCGGAGATCCCAAAAGGTTCACTGTGTTTATGAACCAATGCCGCCTGCACATTTTATGCAGACCTGGAGCCTTCCCAAACGACCAAGCCAAGGTAGCCTTTGTATTGTCATATCTCAGCGGCAGTGCAGCTGATTGGTCAATTCCACTAGTCACTCAGGATGACCCAATTCTTCGGGATTTTCAGGGCTTTCAAACTAGCATGGAAAGACTATTTGCCCGGCACTCCCAAGGACAGGCCCTGGATAACAAACTTTTGTCCCTACAACAGGGTAACCAGGACCTTCTATCCTACATCGTGACCTTTAATAGGTTGATAGTGGAAACAGGATGGCCTGAGGTAAAACGAATCACGTTATTTCATTGAGGGCTTCGAGGAAAACTCAAGGATGTCTTGGCTCAAGTCGTGAACCCACCTCAAGACTGCGCTGAATATATAGACTTAGTGGTCCAGTTAGATCACAGACTTCAGAACAGAAAGGCTGATCGAGCCAAGTTTGAGAATCGGGTGTTGGTCAAAACTCACGCTAACCCCAAAGGAGCAGATGCTTCAGAACCCATGCAAATCGGAGGGGTTAAAGGACCCTTAACCCAGAAGGAAAGAAACATAGAACATTCAGGAGAAAGGAGACGACAAATACAATTGTGTCTATATTGTGGAACTTCTGGGCATTTTCTACGGGATTGCCCTGTAAAACCACCCAAGAAGGTGGTAGGAGCTGCTGATAAAAGCCATATGGAGTCAGACTCGGGAAACGACAACGCCCGACAAGCGTAGAGGTCCGCTTGCCGAGCTTGAAGAAGGATACTCAGACCTCGCATTTCATCATACCAATGGTCCTCGTAGATCCAAGGCAGCCATCGCGTATACACACAGTAAGGGCATACATTGATAGCGGGCCATAGGAAACTATGTGGACTATGAATTGGCTTCCAGGATGAATCTACCTCTCTGCCGAAAAACCACCTCAGATGTCATCACCACAGTCGATGGAACTGAAATTGCCTCTAGGCCTGTAACTCATTCCACCGCAGAGATTACACTATTGGGTCAGGATGGGCATCGAGAGACTATTGTGTTTGATCTAATCAAAGCCCCACAGTTCCAAATAATACTGGGGATACCTTGGTTGGAAACACATAATCCTTGTATTGATTGGCGAGAGAAGAGAATATCCTTCCCGGATTGTGCACAAACCTGTTACCCACAGAAAATCAGAACGTAGGCCTGGCCACAGTAACCACAGCAGTCATGCAACTACCTCCAAAATACCAAGAATTCCAGGATGTCTTCCAAAAGGAACAGGCAAACACCTTACCTCCGCACAGATCGTACGATTGTCAAATCGATCTCATACCTGGTGCACAACCCCCTTGTAGCAGGATCTATGCCCTTACGGAACCTGAGAACCTTCACCTACGGCAATATCTAGACCAGTACCTTGCCAGTGGCTTTATTCGCCCATCCAAGTCCCCTGCATCTTCAGCTTTGTTCTTCGTGCCCAAAAAGGAAGGTGACCTCAGAACGTGCATAGACTACCGCGCATTGAACCAGATAACTGTTAAGAACCGATACCCATTGCCTCTGATCCCTGAACTATTAGACCAAGAGAAGGACGCTTGCATATACACTAAGTTAGATCTCCGGGGGCATACCATTTGGTACGTGTAAAAGAGGGCAACGAATGGAAGACTGCTTTCCGCACTAAATATGGGTTATTCAAGTACCAGGTGATGCCTTTCGGGTTGTGCAATGCACCAGCAGCCTTCCAATACTTCATGAACGATGTCCTTCGTGAACTCATTGACGTTTGTGTTGTCGTGTATATCGATGATATTCTTCAGAATCTGACCATGTGAAGCACGTCCGAGCAGTCCTTGAGAGATTGCGCCAGCACAAACTATACGCAAAACTAGAAAAAGGCGTTTTTCATGCCACAGGAGTTGAATTCCTTGGGTTTATCCTGACCCCAAAGGGAGTCCGAATGGACTCAAGAAAGCTGGACGCAATCCTTAAGTGGCCATCACCAAGTTCAGTTAAAGGAGTACAAAGCATGCTCGGCTTTGCCAATTTCTACCGCAGATTCATCCCAGATTCTTCACATGTAGTACATCCCATCACAGCACTCTTGCGAAAAAATAAATGCTTTATATGGACTGAAGAAGCTGAGAAAGCCTTCCAAGAGCTGAAAGCGAAATTCACGTCTGCACCTGTGTTAAAGCACCCACGCCCTGACCTTCCATACATAGTGGAAACTGATGCATCCAGTCTAGCCATGGGAGCTGTCCTGTCTCAAAAGGACCCTGAAACTGGCCAGCTTCACCCAGTAGCATTTTGGTCCAGAAAGTTCTCGGCACCCGAGTTAAACTATGCGGTTACCGACAAGGAGTTATTAGCCATTAAATCCGCTTTCAAGGCTTGGCGGCACTATCTTCTCGGTGCCAGGCATACCACTACTGTGATCACCGATCACCGGAACTTACAGTATTTCAAAACAGCCAAGGCCCAATCGTCACATCAACTCTGATGGGCATTGTTCTTTGCCGAGTTTGATTTCGTGATAACCTATCGACCAGGTTGTAAGAATGGTAAAGCAGACGCCTTATCCCGAATAGGGATGGGAGAGGCAGAAGTGAACCCAGAACCAGTACCTATAATTTCCGAACAAAGGATCCTTGGCATGACTACTCTAGAGACACTAGAGGACATTCAGGTAAAGATCCAGCAACTCTTTGATCCTACAGCCCTGCAGGACTGGGTAAGGAAAGTCCCGGACTACTCTGTCACCAATGATCTGCCTTATTACCAAGGGCGACTGTTTCTGCCACACAAGGAACTACAAGAGCAAGTCATTTCCCATTATCATGATACCCTAATGGAGGGGCACCCAGGTATTGGAAAAACTGAAGCTAAGACTAAAAGACAATCCTGGTGGCCCACCTGGCGAAAGGATATTAAATCATTTGTGATGTCTTGTGGCCCAAAACAAAAGTCAAAAGAAAAAACCCGCTGGACTCTTACAACCTTTAGACATTCCGCCTACACTATGGCACACCTTACATTAGACTTTATTACTGATCTACCTCCTTGTAATGGGTTTAACACCATTCTACTTATTGTGGATCTTTTTTCCAAGATGGCCCACTTTATTCCTTTAAAAGGACTACCTTCAGCCTTAATCCTGGCCAAAGAATTCCTCAAAAACATTGTTCGCTTACATGGATTTCCGTCCGTGTTGGTCTCTGACCGGGGCAGTCAATTCATTTCACATTTTTGGAAGAAATGTTGTCAATTGGCGCAAATCGACGTGAGATTATCGACCAGTCACCACCAACAGACCGATGGTCAATCGGAGAGGACCAACCAGACTCTTGAACAATACCTGCATTGTATGTTACATCAAACTGAGATTAATTGGAAGAACATCCTTTGGATCGCCGAATATGCATACAATAATTCATTATATTCTGGAACTGGACAAAGTCCCTTTTATACCCTATATGGGCACCACCCTCGAACCTCAGACCTTGACTCACCCCAACACTTAGAAATGCCCGCAGTGGACCATCTACACGCTACGATTACACAAGCCTTTAAGGAGGCAACTGCACATTTGAAACAGGCGAAGGAGAAATATAAGAAAGATGCTGATCGGCATAGAAGTGATACTCCACAGTACCAGATAGTGGATCAAGTATGGTTGGCCACAAAACACATACCTCTCAAGGGAACGCGGACCTTTAACCCTAGATATTTGGGACATTACTCTATTAAGGCCATTATCAACCCGGTGGCCGTCAAGTTGGATTTACCTGCTAATATGCAAATTCATCCCGTCTTTCATGTGTCACTTTTGAAGCCAGTGCAACCAGGGACAAGACTAACCAAGCCACCAGACCCCGTCCTTATAGACGGGGAACCCAAATTTGAAGTTAAGAACATCCTGGACTCCAAGATGGTGAAGTCAAAGCTTTTTCATTTAATTGACTCGAAAGGGTACGGACCACAGGAAAGGTCTTGGGAACCCAGTGACCACGTGCATGCACCTCGATTGGTGAAAAGATTCCATCGAAATTTCCCAGACAAACCAAAACCATGGGGAAGAACGACTTTAGGAGGGCCTTGGGGGGGGAGTGCTGTCATGATGCCTACCCCCGGGAAACCAGACCAGGTCCAGCAACCCCGGAAGCAGGCATCAAGTTATTTTGAGCAAGCCCAAAAGCCCCTGCTAGGGGCTGTTTGGGTGCGGTCCTGACGTCTGTGGCACCAGGCTCATATGGAGAGTCATTCCTGGCGCCTTAGGCGCCAGGCTCATAGAGTAGAACCTGATGCAGACCATGCTGCAAGCTTACCTGGTGCAGACCATGCTGCAGAGCTCCAAGCCAAATGAGGCATGGAAGGGACTATTTTACCTAGGGACTATTTTTTTACTCAGGTGGGGCTGGGGAAGGATACTTACCTGGGACTACTTTGGAGGCTATTTAAACCACGCCCGATGAGCAGCACACGCTTTGCGTTATTCTGCATCCAGCAGCGTAACGCTCACCGTGTCTGCAAGCCTGCATCCAGTCTTCTGCCACGCCCGCCTCGAGTCTGCAGCTCCTAGAAAAAGGGACGAACAGAAGGAGAAAGGTTAGAATAGGAGCAAACCTTCGATCCTTACCTGAATTCCAGATCCACCGCACCTTCGAGCTGGAAGAAAGAAGCATTTACGCACGCCGCCTCGCCTGCTGCAGCGCCGCGCTGAAACTCAGCGGGCTTCGCAGCATCCTCACGATCCACCGCATCCTTCTGGCACGTTCCCGCCGCATTGTGACACCTAAGGGGAACACAAGAACAGCAAAGGGTAGCCAAGGAAATAAACAGAGGCAATAGTAACTACCCCCTTAGACTTGCCTGACTACCGCCGGGGGTACTATTCCTCTTCACGGGTCGCGCAGTCTCCATTGCATCCTCGCCGCACCCCGGCCCCTAAGGGGAACAAAAGGACGACAAGGTGAGACAATGGGACAAATAAGGGGAACTCTTCTCACCGAAATAGACTTACCAAATTTTACCGCCGGAGGCATAATTCCCCGAACTTCATATTTTCCCGCCACACCTGAATAAGGGAACAAGCAGCTTACATTCTGGCCTTATTTTATTGAACTGTGTAGGATAAGCCAAATCCTTACCTGAACTTCGTCAGCTACCACGAGGAACTCTTCGCTGGGGTCAAGCTGCAAACTGCAAGGAATCGGACAAGAGTGAAAGTCAGACATGTGAACTCTTACGAACTACATATTTTTTGGAGTCAATATTGTTCTGGAACTCACCAATTCCTTCGTGCAGTGAAGCAACTGGTTATCAATGCGTCCCTGCGCTCAATGCAGGATGGAGAGCTCATCTTTTCAAACCAGCAGGTGAGACTATAAAGGGGACATCAAAAGTGATCTGTGGGGAGAACAGTGGGCGTGGGGGGGAATTTACACTCAACTCCACGGGTAGTTAATTCCTTTTCTCCATTTGTAGAAGAATATTCCTACGGGGCAAGAAAACGAAGCTAGGTGGGCCAGTCGAGTCCGTCATATCGGCCCTACGCGTCACATTGGTGGAGACCGCAGCTGTCCAGTTCAGACCGACGCCTCTGTGGGAGCCAGGTGAGCATAACAGCTCTCATCAGCTTTACTGCCGAACAGCCTTGAGCTGTCGAAAGGCATGTTGAGTAGCCTGGCCTCCACGTCCGGTGCAAACCCTGACTTCCTCAACCACGCAAATCTGCACAGTACTGTGCTTGCAGCCATGGATCTGCTGATGCTGTCCACAGTATCCAATCCAGACTGGAGACATTCCCCCATTGCCTAATTACCATCTTTCACAATATTCAGGAAGCCTTCCCTTTCTTCGCCTTCTGAAATTTGTTCAGCCGCCGCCTTTACGCAATCCCACTGGGTATGGGTGAACCTGGCCAGAGTACAGGTAACATTTGATGACTTAAGGGCCACACTGCCTGAGGTAAATACCTTACGAGCCCAATCGTCCACCTTCTTATCCTCTCTATCTGGGGGGATAGATGGGTAAGCTGACTGCCTCATGGAAGTAGCAGTTTAGACCACTAGACTTTCTGGCGTAGGTTGTTTACTCACATACATTTTTTGGGAAAGTCTTTATTGACTGCTGCAACAGACTCAGGAGTCTCCCAATTTGCAACCATTGTTCTTTGAAGAGCCCTATGAAATAAAGATCTACCCCAACCCATATAGTCAGCAACCCTGTTCATCAAGATCCTGTACCCGGAATCTGCATGTTCTGCAGGATCAGGTTTTTGAAAATCTAACTTTGCTGACGTATCAATGCCACTGGCAGAGTGAAGGGTGTCACACAGGTCTCTCATCCTTGACTCAGGGTCAATCAATTCCTCTGGCACATTTTTGTGTACCAAGTTCTACTCCAAATGGAGAAATGTCTTCCTCTGAAGCACTTTCTTCCTCAAAAATAGAGGACATGGACTTAAAAAAGTCTGATTTGGGTAAAGGTGCAAACCTTTTTTCCTGTTTCGGAATTTGCTTCGGGGGAATCGAAGGATTATTCGAAATCGTAGAAGATGTGGGATGTTTTTACCCATGCATCCAAGCCCTACCATAAAACTGTGCAGTACTGGCATGGAAAACATCATGATGGCCAGAACTCCCCAGAGAGTGCACAGGGAAAACATGAAGAATAGGCTGCCACCCATTTTTGCCTATGTTGTGAGCACAGGAGGGCACTGCCTAAAACCACCATTGGGCTACACACACAGTAGCCTGAAACCATTGGGAATGGCAATGATGATTGCCAAAAAGCAACTCAGAACTGTGGGGAATTCATTTTCTTAATCCCAAAAATGGTTGCAATACCGGTACTCACCACTATCAGAAAGCCGGCGTTTTAAAACCACCAGACTTTTGTGTAAAACTGAACAAATGAAACAAAACCAGGCCAAGGAAAGACTTGCTAAGTGGTGGATACAATGTAAAACTATATTCTGAAATGACTTGAAGGAAGTAATTATTTAATGTATATGTAAAAATTGTAAGTTTGATTCAAACTGGGAACTAAAGTGACATTTAGCTGAATTCTGCCTGACAACTACCCCCGACAGGAGAAACCTGCTCAGCCACTCTTCCCAGGCCTAGCTGCATCCTGCTTCCCCACCAAAAGGAGTTGACACCTCTCTGATTAGATTATGGGTGGAGCAACTGGGAACTGGAAGGGACAGAACAATGCAACTTCCTTGACTCAGGCAAATGTTATATTGGGGGCTTCGTAAAGTGGCTTCCTCTTGGGGGAAACTGGGAGGGGCAGTGCCTCTGCTAGCAGCTGAGCTTGGGACCATGTGATGTGGGAAGCCACACCCCTGTTTGACCAGGGCATAATTTTAAAAAGATAGATAACTCATAGTGCGGACTTATATAAGTAATACCATTATTCTTGTGATTTTTCGGTGCACATTTTAAGAGGTGTTAGGACCCTGTGGTATGTTCCTGGGGATAGTAGCGGAAAAAAGGTTGCTACTCCAAATGTATGCATGTTAAAAATCTGACACTTTATCATCTGTAACCCATATCCCTGGTGCACATTTGTGTAAAATCTGGAAAGGTTTAGAGGTCGTTATCTGGATGAAAAGGGGAGAATTCTGTCATCAGAGGACATGACATCGTACAAAGACAGGGATCGGATGGTTGGGTGCTACAGAAAATATGTTAACTGGACCTATAATATTAGAAAAATGGTACATAGATAAATATGTATTTGGGTCAGAAATAGATTTGTGTGCAAATTGACCAGGGGAGGATCCTCTGACCCATAAACAGACCTCATCATGATGACAATCCATTTCCTTCCCCCAATCATGGGAGAGGGGAGAATTGGGCCAATGACAAGTAGAGAGGGGCAGGCTTAGCTAGGCCCAGGCACACACCCATTTTCAAAACACATAAAAAGAGACTGCTGGGACAGGTAGAAAAATTCAATTCCATTTGCTGCGGAGCATGCTGACCGACGACTTCACATCCAGAGATCCAGACTTCAAATCCATCAATCTCCAGAACCTGTAGCAGAAATTAACTCCAGAATTTGTAGCAGAGAGGCCTGAATCCACCAGCTGAATCATCTTCAGCAGGCCTCAAAACCAACCAAAGTATTCAACAGCCGGGCGAGCTGTTTGAATTTTTGCCAATAATTTTTGCAAGAACCTGTAGCAGTATCCAGAAAGCAGTGCCGTATCCAGAGAGGCTAGACCAGCAGAGCAGAGCTGATCCAGACGCTGTGAGCAGAACCGCCCAGTCCAGTCGACCAGATGCCGTATCCAGAGAGGCTAGACCAGCAGAGCAGAGCTGATCCAGACGCTGTGAGCAGAACCACCCAGTTCAGTCGACCAGATCCATGACCAGGCCCATTCATTTCAAAATTAGGAGTGAGTATCCGCCAGAACCGTGCAGAACCCAATCTCTTAGTTAAAATAATCTAATCCAAACTATTTTAACCTAATTAGAACAGCCTCCTAGAAATCGTGTCATCTGTCATTTTTAAAGCTGCACAACTGTCACCTGTCAATTCTGCAGCTGCAAGCTGTCACCTGTCATTTTGAGTTTACTTTAAATCCGAAAATCTACCTTTATTAAATCGTCCGTATCTCTAGAACCGACTTGCTACTCCTTATACTTTTGCCGCAATCACGATTCAGGCACTTGCGAAATTTACTGCGATTTGCGATTTTGGCTCAATTTCTCCACTTGTCAAAATAGCAGCTCCATTCTTTCTTTTGTTAAAATCCGTTTGCAACTTGGTAATAACTCATAGAGCATTGCTAAAGTGAGCCTGAACTAATACCAACACGCATCTCCCACTCACCCTGAATCTCTAGAGGGAATTAAAATCAGTTGGCACATTTTCCCATCCATTGCCATCACATTTAAAAGCATTTTGGGCCTGTGTTTCAAACCTCTACCTGTTTTCCTCTAAGCTTGCTGGGGGGGAACTGCATTTCGTATTGCATTTTGTTGGGATTCTTGAAGACTGTGTGCTCTCCTTCCATTTCTTACATTGCATAGGGGGGGAGTGAATTGTCAAGGAAAAGTGATTACATTGCCTTTTGTTGAAGCCATATCAAGTTATTTTCTGTACTGCATTTCATTCATCATTGCGTTGTCCTTGAAGCATAAAAGCACTCTCAGCTACCTCATCCTCTATACTACTCCTAAGTAATCAAGTGTACCACTGTAACATTACCCATTGTGGATCCACATCATATGTCTCAGTGTACCATCAGATATTAATTTATTATAAAAGTGTGATATATATTGTTTAATTTTTTCAAATAAATCTTTTAATTTGCAAAACAAACCTACTTCTTGGCTCAGTGGGGTCAGGGGGATTCTAAGAGGGGGGTGTTATACAAGGGTTGTCATCCAGAGTACTGAACTGGATATAAAAATACATCAATAAGGGTTTTCCTCAGCATCCCAGACTAGGCATTGACTTAGCTGTAGTGTTGATTGAATATCGCTTACAAAGAATACTTTGACAATGGAGCTAATATCTCCTTCGGCTTCAGTGTCGTGGTAGTCAGCGCCGATGGCGTTGATTAACTCGTCGAGTGCTTCGACGGTTTATGCTTTTTAGCCGATACCGGGGAATCACTCGAGTCTCGAGGAACCTTCGACGTTTTAAAGTCAGGTCGAGACCATCGAGTTTCCGTCTTACTACTGGACTTGGCCTTAGTAGTTTCTGACTCTCCTGCGTCGTCCAAGGGAACGACCAGGGTCTGGCTCTTACAAGGTTTCTTTGAGGGGGTCGGGCCGCATTCTCAAAGACCTTCATCATTTGTTTTCTAAACTCATCCCATTTCCTAGGGGAATCCGACTTAGTCGGGCATCTTACCATCTCGGTAGATGTGTCTGACGAAGAGGAAGGAGATCTATATCTGTCAGGAACTGGAGATTGTGGAAGCGCTGGAGGCTATGATCAACGCGCGCTCCAGTCCTCACCCAAGATGGCCGCCGTACCTTTAAGAGGCTGGCTCCTCCCACAAGCCGGTGCGTTGTATCTGTCAACGCTCGGTTCGTGTGTTGGAGTTTCTTCTGTGGATCCTTCCATTCCTTCAGCGAATTTACTTACCGCCTTGAATCCTACCCTAGTCTCTCTCCTCCCTCCTGCCCGTGCCTCTTTTGTCCGTTTGTTCTGTTTGCTCTCCGCCTTATCTTCTTTTTCCTTCTACTCACGGAGTCTCAGCGCCGCCTGGTTCTGTGCCTTTGCCCTTAGTTTGTCTTCCTTAGCTCTCGTTCCATTTGCTACTCTGCCTTTCCTTTATTATTTCATTTTGTATTGTAGGCGCCGGTAATTCATACTTCTATCGGTGCTGCCTTTGCCTTTCACTTGTTGGGTCCTTGTTGCTCAGACTACACCCTGGGAACCTTTAGCTCTTGCTTTATTGGACTATATCCGTATACATTTCTATTTCCTTTCAGTCAGCCTTTCACAACCTGCTCAGGATATTCTTTTCGCCCTAATCCTATTTATATCATCTTCTGTCACTTATCACGTGGTGTTGCCTTTTCTCCTTATATCCTTTACTCATCTCAGCATTAAATTTGGAGAACTTCTGGTGTTCTCTTCCATTTAAACTCCCTACAGTCTGGACAATAGTGGAATCGGACATCTACTCAACCAGCATTTCTTTTTGGTGTGGAGCAAACAACGCCTTCCTTGTCGATTGAGAGGAACCGACTGTCCCCCATCAGAGCCATTTGGAAACAGGGTTTTTTCTGCATTCATGCTTTTTCCCTGGAGATTAGGACTGGCCCTCTGGGGATCCCCGAGGTCAGAGTTACATCTCTGCCAAGGTGGCCTCCGGAGGGGCCAGACCCTACCTACACGATAAGAAGGTCCGAACTCCAAAGGACAAGACTCCCTCAAGGAGAAGGGATCAGAAGAAGCCAGAGGCCAACCCTAAGGAATCCTTCCCAGAAGAACCAGGTGAGGAGTTGGGGGAGGAAGCCTCGGTTCTTGACAGCATCTCCTCTTCGTCTTCCTAGAAGAAGAAGACGAAGAACGTCTCGATCTACTCCTAGATCGAGATCTCTTTGAGTGTTTATGCCTATCGGAGTCTCTCGACTTGCCAGACTTTCTATGCTTCTTAGAAGCGGCCTTCGAAGAAGCCCTCAAAGTCGAAGAAGATGACATTTTCTTTGAGGAAAATATGAAGCGCGCTGTTAACTCGATTGCTAAGCTATTGGAAAAACGGAACTGAAGCCAATGGGCGCGGCACAAGCTACTTATACTACTGGTGACGTCGACACGCTACAGAGACCATCGAGGGACATCGACACCACGACCTCGTGCACGGCGCCCTCTGCTGGAAAAGAAAATTCTGAAACAGCAAAGCTGGTGAGATACGAATATCATAGATGAGGAATATGTGGGAGGACACAATCCATTTGAAATATAGCTTTTGCGGTAGGCCTGGAAAACACATGCTATCTTTCAGCTTTTCAGGGACTATTGTAATTGGCTATGGGGCGTGATATTTAGGAAACAGCGATTTTGTACAGCTACAGTTATGATGAGGGGAAAACACCCCCAGACAGCCCCAGGGGTTCCAAGGATAGTTATAGCCCTTATTATTTTATACAGAATGATGAGCTGGAAGCCGCCCAGGACTTGATGGTGGATCGTGAAGCCAGTGAGCTTTGTGAGAACATGTCTGTTGACAGTGAGACGCCGCTTACTGTTACAGTTATGGGCAATCTGTTGGAGATTGCATTCAAAATATTAAGAAGCATGTTCCCATAACAGCTGCTAATTTGGAAATGGGTACCTGAGAGGGCGACACCGTGGTTCGGACCAGCTGCTGATTGTGGTGTCTGGGCGACCATTTGCGGCTAATAAGGGCTCTGATGTCAGTGGATATGAATCTATGGCTATGCAGGTGGATGCAGCCATGATGGCGGAGAGTAAACTCATAACACAGGGTTTGCGGGAAAAACGCGTGTTTAAGCGCCCTGGATATCGGACAACTCATTATCCGGTGGATATACTTTAAAGCGATTGTATTTTGTAGGCCATAAGAACTAACCGTAGTTAAAACTATGGGTCTTTTGTTTTGTTTACAGATTGTAACCGATAAAGTGGACAGTGATGAGAAGAATCAAGCTGTAGCAGAAACTATAAATATTTATTATGTTTGCTGTTCAACCCAAATTGAAAATCCAGGGGATCACGATAATAGCCTGTGTAAGGCCTGTGTTTCGCTAATGGAGACTGATAGCATTAAAGGTGATACGCTCACATTTGCTGTGATCTGGATTGATAGTCTGGCCATTCAAGGGTTTACGGCCATAGTTGTGAAAACTTGCTTAAAACAACTGTAGATGAGCAGCTAATTGCCTCTGCAGGAAGTCCTGCCCCCATTTCGCCCATATGTTGGAAATCCGGAAATTGCGTCATGCGCAGCGCCAGTTATGGTACCTATTCCACAAAGAACCTTTGAGATGAGGTACCCCTTGCGAAAACCTTATCTGATGTATCCTTGTAGAGATCTACAGGAGGAAATCCTTGAAGGAATATGAAGATGAATGAAAGAGAACATTAGTGATGTCACAAAAAGTAAGCATGATGCACTGAGAAGAGAGGCTGAAGAAGAGAATAAATGGTCCTTATAAACTTTCATGACGAAATAAAGAATTGAGTAAACTTTCATGTGCGGAATGAAGATTGTACGTGTGAAGAGCACTGCAGAAAATGCAAGCCGTTTTATAACTGTACAGATGCAGAAATGCAAGTAGACTAAGTAATCATGAGGCTGGCTATACGTAGTAAGTAGACTGAAGGTGGTGCTGCCAATATGTATAGAATCTGGATATTCAATGTCACAATTTTAGTAAGCTCAAGCCCATTCAGAAAGAAGGATTAATAGCTATGTGTGTGTCATAGCAAAGAAATAACCTGAAGCTTGAAGGAAGACCGAGAAAGGCTGCCTGGCCTAGTGTCAAAGACTGAAGCAAGCTAAAAGTGGTTATCTATCCTTGAAGCACAGTGAACGTGAGAAGCTGAATCAGCCCTTGTTAAGATGCGAGGAAAAGAACACTATGGCCCTCATTACAAGTTCGGCGGTAGCCATGCCGCTATTGGCGGCATGGCTGCCGCCGAAATCGCATCCGGGTGCGGGTCCTCAGAATGAGGAATAACCGGGTCCTTCCCCATTCCCATTTCAGCCCCAATAGGGCTGAATGGGAATGGGAAAGGGAGTAAACAACGGGCCATTACGAGTTGGCCCGTTGTTTGCTCCCTCTTCCCCTTGCGGGACCCGGTAAGCACGCCTGGTTTGACCAGGCGTTGCTTCCTGGGTCCCGCGAGGGGACCTTGTAATGAGGCGATACGGGTAAACAGCACCGGCACCTTTTACGGAGCCGTTTACCCCATACCGCCAGGGTCGTAATGAGGCCCTATGAGTGCCAAGTTTATTAATTCAAGACAATTAAATGCTGCAAAACAGGCTGGAATACAGTCTCCAGTCACGTGAGCTGAGGATGAAAATAGGAGTGGAGATGCAGATGTGAGCTACGATAAGGATGTGCCTATACTCTCTTCTATTCTCAGGAGCAATGATACTTTGCAAGACCAAGTTCAAAGACAATCTGAATGGCAGATAGCATGAATGATGATGGAAGTCCGGCTAATTGGGTGGAGAGACATGGTCAAATCCACCCACTGCAACATGGGGTACCAGCTTACGTGCTGCTAGTGAGTCAAATATGCCAGAAGGGTACCAGCGTGCCAACCAATTGTAGAAGGCCATATAACGAAGGGCCTTATAGTTTGAGAGTCAATGATGTACTGTGTACTTAATAATTGTTGACCCTGGTAGGGGTGGGCCTAAGTTGTCCACCTGACTGTAGAGACCCAATCACAATCCAATCACTTATAGAAAGTTTACTTAGATGTTCCCCTTAAGCCAACCACAATCTCACATAGGATTTCTTAGTTTGCCACGTAGTATGAAGTCATGAATGACATGTTTTTGGTATAAAATTTGCATTTTTTATGAAATTCGCTCAGCGAGCTTGAGCGATGTCTGCTGATGTCCTTTGTAACTCCCTGTTTTAGACAATTGAAAATAAAACAGTCTGCAGTCTGTTGAGACATTCTTTGCCAACTTCCTGAGTCGGTCTTATCATTTGGTGTAAGAGTTATTCTGCATCCCATCCATCGTGCAATGTGTTACCTCAATTAAAAGGACCATAAGGGTTCACAACACTTTCACCGATGTTGCTCAGGGCACAAAATTGAAGACCCCCAACAGAATGTTCACGAATGTTTGGAAATATCATAAAAAGATAATTCACTACATAACATATGTCACTTGTTGAGTTCTGAAAGCCTTGTAGAAATGATGCGAGTTATACAGCCGCTAAAATAGGTACGGTTTAAAGATGGGGCAGAATGATGAATGTCTAAAATGTGTGGGCTATACAATCGCAAATAACCCCCTTCTGAAAATGAAGCAGTTTAGATGGAGTTGTTTGATGTGTGTTAGAAGCATCATTCAGAAAACAGTTTGCAAGTGGCGGAATAAAGTATATCAAAAACAGTATGGTAGAGCAATGTACATGGGTCCCCATAAACGGGCCTACGAGGATTGAGAAATTATGTTTTCATATGTATTTGTACCTATTTAAAGGAAATATAAAATGAACATCTGCTGGAAAGCGATCCATTTAATGTGAAACCTGCCATTAGATATGTACAACCAGTGTTCCAGATAAGATTCTGAAGTGGATTTTACTCCCTATTTTTTAAAATTGGGAGTAAAATGATTTTTTAGGGAGTAAAATAGTAAGTCCCATTCCCAGTGGGGGTATTTTTAATGAGCGAGTACAAATCTGTAGAAATGTTTTGTAAGAAGTATTTCTTTGCACCAAATTATTCATGCACATTAAAAGGTACACATCTACCCCTTTAGATCCGGCAGTAATAATATTATAGCTTCTTCCTTTGGCTCTTCGTTTACTACTGGTCACAACATATCCATGGAGTTGTTTGGATAAAAGCAGGGGGCATCCTCCGATGTGTCTGTTTCTCATTTTTGTTGGGAGTATTTGCCTTTTTAGGGGGTAAAAGTGGCCGATACACCCCTTATCTGAAGGGCTGCGTACAACGATTATTGCTGGATTTACATGAAGAGCATTTGAGTACTATGGCCCTGATTCACAAAAGCATTTTATAATGGTGCGATCCCATTGGAACATGCTCTGTGAATCAGGGCTTATATATCCAAGGCTGTTTTGTTATCTGGAAGCACCAGTGGAGCTATGCAGAGGGGAATTAGCAATCTTTTATGTATCGCAAACATATGCGCCAACAACAGCCACCCGCTACTGGCAAAAGCACTAAAATGGAGGCTTTGGCGATTTAAGGTCATAGCGTTGCCGGCCCTTACGGCCAGTGAAGAAGCTGCTGAAGCTTTTCGACCCATGGTGGTGCTGTGAGTGGAGAGGCTGGATTTTGTTGTCTCTTTTTCGCTGCAGAGTCGGGCTTTTGGTGACCTCTTAGGCACAAAGGAGCTGAATCGGCAGCCTTTCATTTTATTTCTGGTCTCGCCACCAGAGCTGGTGTGGAGAGAGGGGAGGCGAGAATCTTCTTCCCCGCTTCCCTAAGTGTACCTAGGATCAGGATAGTGCTAACTGACTGTGCCATTTGTCCCTAGAGGACTGATGTCTTTTCTTCCAAAGTCACATGTATAATGAAAATCTCCACAGATTTGGCAATCGTGGTGTGAAATAAGACTATATTATCCGGAGGGGAAGATCCCCCTGGAGAGTCATGTCTTTTCTGTTTTTTTCGATGACAACGGACTCCCAATTGTCTGGGTCTGTATCGGGAGCATCTTGCAGCAACTCACCTTCTTCCGGCTCGTCTACATGTGTGTCCATGTCAGAAAACTCCCCGAATGGGTCATCTGGTTCTATTGGGTCATCCATGAGGTCTTTGTGCCATTCCTAGACTGTGATGGTTGATGGTGCTCTGTACTGTTGGGTCCTTTGCGGTGAGGACTGTGGTGGGTAGGGAGAATGCCTCTGTTGTGACTCTAAGTGGGGTCTGCAGATAAAGGATACGCTGGAGGCCAGGAATCTTCATGTTGCTTTAATTAGATGACATCAGTGGTACATAAAATGATTCAGGATCAGAGCAGAGCCCACTGGCTCCCACCACCCAGGCTACATAATCTCAACTGTCCCTGGGTAGAACACTCACCACACAGCATTCCACACAATAATACCCAAACACTCCATTCATTACATCACCACTCAGGCACTCATCATACATGCAAGTGGACAGAGAGGAGAGAATATCACCCTTAACACCTCCCTTCCTTCAAAGCATGACAATCCTAACACCTCTCCTCCTACAAAAGCACAAACCCTCACAAGGCAAAATGCAACACACACACCACCATCCAGTTCCAGGCACCCGGGGGAGTGTCTCCATACATGACAAGCCAACAGAGAACAACACCCAGCCGCCTCAATTACTCTCACAACCCAACAAGAAACACTGATCACCTTCCGTTCCCCACCGCCACCAGGGGTCCTCGCAGCTGCCACCTACGAGCACAACCGGACCCACAATGGGCAACCACACGATACACAACTAAAAATCTTCAAAGAACTCTTAACTCCTTTTATTCAACCCCTGCCATGGGCGAATCGTGGGGCTTCCAATGCCCATGCGCAAACTCCCTACATCAGGAGAGAACAGGTCCTGCCTGCACTAACTATCAAATAATCACCACAGGGCGATCTTAATCAGACACCAGGATCCATAGACCAACAATTACTTACCAGACAACCAGCAGCTCACTCGAACCTCATTCACACCAGGGCCACTACAACCGGAGGAATTCCAAACCAAGTACCCAAACACCGATCCCAGCTTGGCGGCCGTTCCAACCTGTGCCATCAGCAGTCAAGTGTCAACCTAACACAACACTAACAACAACGAAAACCTCCGGCAACTAGATGGAAAAGTCAAATTTGCCCTAAAATTACAGAGAAGCTCCACCGAAAAATGACACTCCCTGCCAATCAATTTAAGAAAACATGAAAACCTAACGAAGCCAACTCACAACTTGGACAACAAACCACTTGATAACCTTGGGGTCAACCACACCCCTTAACACACACCATCAGACACAAAAGAGGAGGGCGTCCTCATCACTCTGCATTCTAGGTCACATCACGGTTTAAACAGATTGTTACCCCATGCACCAATAACAGGATGTCATGAAAATTGTTACCCCAAGCACCAATAACAGGATGTCATGAAATCTCCCACCAAATTTTCCAGCAATATTTACGCATCACATTTCCTCAAAAAATGTAACCTTGCATCAGTTTTAGATGACATCATGAGTACATAAGATGATTCAGGATCAGAACGGAGCCCACTGGCTCCCACCACCCAGGCTACATAATCTCAACTGTCCCTGAGTAGAATACTCACCACACAGCATTCCACACAATCATACCCAAACACTCCATTCATGACATCACCACTCAGGCACTCATAATACATGCAAGCGAGTGGACAGAGAGGAGAGAGTATCACTCTTAACAAGCCTCCTTCTCTCAGGTCTGGGCGACCCACTGTGATGTGATTGCTCCCATTGGTGACTGCTAGCAGACAGGGATCACTGTCTATGCGGTGAGGGGCTTTGAGTGGGGGCCCTGCCTGCAGAGCGGGCCACCAGGTACCTGCTTCTTCTTGACCTGGTAGAGTAGTAAGCAGCCTAGCTCTTTGACTCCTCTGGAATTCCTCCATTACTCTGTGCATGGATTGTATAAGAGCCGGGTCAAAGGGATCTGCGGTGTCTTCCATGACTGGTTGCCAGTGTGGGCTTTGTTCTTTAGGCTGTGCTGGTAGCAGCTCCTCCCCCTCTGAGTAGTCTTCATGCAGGATGGTGTCTAGCAATTCTGCCATTTCTCTTATTGGGGACAGCTGTGCTGTCTCTTCTAAGCTCCCTAGTTGTGGTGTTTGCGATTCCAAGGCAAATCGCTCATTTTCCAGGTGGATTGAATGTATAGGAGTCTCGTCTACGATTGTTAAGATGTGCCTCCTGGATCTCCCGTGTAACTGTGGTTTTCGGCTTTCCTCTATCCAGGTTCCTCTCGCTGCTGGTGTACAATCCGGTCCCGAGACGTTATGGGAAGGAAGATCACCCTTAATCCGAGAAACTGTAACTCAGCCAGCGACCACAAGCCCTCTCCCAACACCACACAAAGGACAACACACATATTAACGTGATGTCAGGACAGTGCGAACACTGACATGGGCGCCCAAGAAGAGGAAGGAAAAAGGTAGACAGAACAAGAAAGAAGGAAAGGCAGGGGGACAGGACCCAGAACAGAGCAGCAGGTCCAAGGAAAGGGAGAACGAGAGGGAGTGACCTCAAGGAGGAGAGACAAGAGAATAATGCTGGCAATTAGCAAAGGGCTAACCAAGGAGAAGCAGAGACTGGCACAAGGATTCAAAAAGGGCAGCGTCATTCCTCAGGGCAAGGAAAGTTGTGATGCACAGATGGCAGTGCCAGTTCCCCTTATGTACCGTCATGCGAGATCGAGGCACCATGAACTTGTTGGGTAACCCATAGCAACCACAACAAGCTGCGTGGACCACGCATGCGCGGAAACCGGCCGCTGGAACCCCAGGCATGCACGCGCTCTGCAAGATAGCAGCCCCCATGAGAAGGGGCCAGCGTGGAGGAACAGGCCATGACGGCCCCCGTAGGAGGTGATCCCCAAAACGCCAGTGGGTCCTCCAGGATAAGTAAGTGCGGGCCGCAAGAAAGGCAGCATCCTGACCACAATGTCCACTGCCGTGGACGATGGAGCGCCAGTGGATGGGGCCTCTTTCTGCTGTTTATGGACGTCTGTCAACAGAGTTTCCGTCGACGATGATATTCTCTTCAATGAGTGCTGCTTCGTGGATTAACGCTTCGTGGACAAGTGCTTCGTGGACAAATGTTTCGTGAACGACTCTTTCAACAATGAGGTTTTTGTGGACGAGGTCATGGATTTCTTGGTGGACAGCGATTTGTCCGTCGATGGGCTAGCATTATCTTGGTCGATGACGATTAGTCTGTCGATGGTCCTGGTGTTTAAGGAAACAGGAGGCCGCTCGTGGACAGAAAGGAATGTTTTGGTGTGGCCGATGCCCCCGTGGACGATCTTTTCACTCACAAAAAGGAAGATTTTAAATATTTACCGTTCTTATGATGATCCGCCGTCTGCAGGATTTGGAAGCCTTTTCTGACCCCAGGAAAGACTTCTCACTCCTTTTCTGTGTCGTTGGAGGTGGAGATTCCGTCCTGTCCACTGATGAAGCTCTCCTCTTTGGGGCTTGCTTCTCAGCCTACCTGGTGAAAGTGGAAAGTGCAGTTTTTGAAGATTCTTCATCAGAAGACATTTGCCTGGTTTGCAAATGTAACAGGAGTCTTCAATGTCACGAAGTCTTCACGAAGTCTGGAAGAAAAAAGTTCAAAAAGATCTCTTGGCCTTTAATCCTGGCCTATCTATCGCTGATACCTACGTCTGTGCTACTTGCAGACAGACTATCACTGATATCCTCTTCTCTGTCCCTTCTCCAGACCTCTGGACCTCTCATCTGATCTCTACCCTCTCCTCTTTTTCCGCTTCACCCATTAATAGTGGCACTAAATGGGAAGTTCTCTTGGCGTACTTCTCATGCTCTAGGTGCATCATTAACGCCTATCACAATGGCACTGTCATGGCCCAGGGTCCTCAACCCAATCTTTTTCTCTTTGACCAGTGCCTGCTTCCTACCTTCTCCTGCTACACTCATTTCCCTCTCTCTTTGCACCTCCTTCACCACCTCTGACGGATGTACCACCCACCCCACCCCTCCTCGGAAAATCTTCAAAGTTGGTGACCGGCTTCACTTAGCCACTCTGAATGCTCATTCTACTGCTAAACTTTCTTCTGACATCGGCCTCCTTCGCAAAGTCTTTGATCTTGACGTCCTCGTCCTCATAGAGATGTGGTTCAATGCCAGCACTGTCACTACTTTAGACTCCCTCCTCCCTGATGGCTACAAGATCCTCTCCAAGCCTCGGCCTAAACGATCTGGTGATGGAATAGCGTTGATCTTCCCTGAGTGGGTCCCTACCTCTCACATACCCACCCAGCCCTATTACCCCTGTGAAAGTCGTGTCTGCAAACTTGGTACCTGTACATGATCAGGTTATGCAGAATTCTCTCCACAGTGGAGTCAAGGTGGATGTTGAAGTCACCCAGGAGTTTATCGGTAGTGGTCAGAAGAGAGGAGGTAAAGTCAGCCCATTCGGAAAGGAAGACAGACACAGGGCCAAGAGGTCTGTAGATAGTAGCAATGGTGAGAGAGTCGGAGAGAGACACCAAGTTTGCAGACACGACTTTCACAGGAGGTAGACGTGTGGAAAACAGTATGCCCTTTGACCCCTCCCCCCTCCGTCTCCAAACGTTGACCTCTATTTCTGAGCTGCTCCTTGGTAAAATATCACACCACTCATCCTGCGTTTACAATAAATAGAAGGTAATATAACAGGAGAGAAATAAGATAAAAGGTGCAGAGGCCTTTCCCTCTGAAGGGAGATGTACTCAACATAGACCCAGCATTGATATGTTGCTCGGTTTGTTCTCCAACAGTTGGTATTTCCACTTACAAAGCAGGTACACTTCCCCAGAAAATGAGAACCACCAGCACCCTCATCCTGCCACTGTGTCGAAACCTGAACTAGAGCCCAAGCTTCATTTGGTGGGTTGGAGGCGGTCCCTCAACCACCAAAATAAATGCTGCTCGTGAATTTACTAAAAACTGGTAGTGTTAGATGAATGTCCTCCTGTGGTTTTGAGTTTGATGAAGCGGAGGTCAGCAGAGGTCTGAAACTGGTGAGTGGCGCATGCAGAAAGCACTGATTCATGAAATGGTGGGAACATCAACATAGACAAATCTGGAAAAGGCGGGGTGCGGCACAAAGATTACTGAAAAGGTGAGGCACTGGACCTCTTTGCGTGTTATGCGTAATGTGATGCGGTATTAGCACACATAAAGATGGGATGACATACGGCAAATGTTTGAGAGAATATGGTATTCACATTTTAACCTCATTCGCTCTAACTCCAAATTGGAGCCAATAGCACAGGGCCGTGACCCTGAAACGCAAGGCCAAAGGATGGATTCAAATATACAATACTCCTCAAGAGAGACACAGATAAAACACGGAAGTGTATAAATAATGAAATGCTAAGCGCCCAGAGTTTAATGAAATGTGGAGTGCCCCAGAGATTAAAGATTCTCTCTGATTGCCTGACATTGGCACAATGTTAAGAGGCCCAGGCATTGAAAGTATGATGATGAAAAGGAATATTAATCACTGAGAAATGTGCTGCACCCTGCCCTCCTGGCGCCTTGTCATATTTGTATTGCTATGGGGAAAGGTTTGGAAAATTGCCCTCTCCCCAACCTTTTGGATTTCTCATCTACTGTTAGTGGGCAGCAGTGAGTGGGGGTAAGATGGGGAGTGTCCATTTTCTCTGGCAAAGACCCCTTTCATTGTCATGATTTTTTCTTCTTAGAAATACAAAAAAAGTGTAGTATTTTGTACAAGTGCATTTTTTTCACTTTATGCATAACATGATATGGTCACAATGACACATGGTAAGGCAAACTGCAAATAAAGTGTTACAGTAAAATTGCTTTTATGGATTATTCACGAAGAAAGTTATACCGTTTATTAAAAGACACATTGTGCAGCAGTGTGGGCTTGCTTCAGAGTTGCACTTTTGGGCATACAGGATCTCAGCAGTGCAGGCTTTGTCCAGAAGTACAGTGTATGTGCTATGCAACACCACACGTACCCTGGCATTATCTAGTTCCTCCATTGTCAGTGCTGAGAGACTCCAGCAGTGTGAGCTTCCCTCAGCAGTTATCTGTCATGGCTACAGGATCTCAGCAGTGCAGGCTTTGTCAAGAAGTACAGTTTATGTGCTAGACAACACCACCAGTACCCTGGTAGTGTATATTTCCTCCATTGTCAGTGCTGTGGGACTCCAGGAGTGTGAGCCTCCCTCAGCAGCCGTCTGTCATGGCTACAGGATCCCAGCAATGCAGGCTTTGTCCAGAAGTACAGTGTCTGTGCTAGAGGACGCCACAAGTACCCTGGCAGTGTCTATTTCCTCCATTGTCAGTGTTGTGGGACTCCAGAAGTGTGAGCCTCCCTCAGCAGTCGTCTGTCATGGCTACAGGATCTCAGCAATGCAGGCCTTGGCCAGAAGTACCGTGTCTGTGCTAGAGGACACCGCCAGTACCCTGGCAGTATCTAGTTCCTCCATTGTCAGTGCTATGGGACTCCTCTAGTGTGAGCATTTGCACAGAAAAGCACTATCAGTGCTACAGGGCCCCAGTTTTACCCTGTCCATTTTCTAGGACACTTTATCGATTTTATAGGCCTGTAGCTGTGTGAGCCTCCAACAGCAGTGCGTTGTCCAGCATAAATGGCTCCAGCAGTGTTATCTTTTTCCTGCAGTGGCCTGACAGTGCTATAGAGATGTAGGATTATAGCAGTGTGAGCCTCCCTCAGCAGTTTTTTGGCATCATTACAGGATCACAGCAGTGTGAGCTTCCGCCAGGCGAACCCTGTCAGGCTAGCATTGTAGACAATCTCCAAAAGTACACTGTCAATAAGAAAGGATATCAGCAGTGCCCTATCAGTGCTACAAGACCCTATGAGAGGATCTTTCACTGTCAGTGTGTCAGGATTCCAGATGTGTGGGCTTACACTATCTAGCAGTGTAAGAAGTGCAATAGAAATACACTGTCAGTGCACTAAATCCAGAGGCTTGTCCTGCCAGTTCTCTAGCACTCAGGCTGTAGACTCCTCCTGCATATCCATGTCAGCCCTACATGAGTATGGGCTTCTTTGAGCTCTGTCGGTTCTAAAGTACTCAATGCTTGTGACCTACTTCTTGCAGTGCCTTGTAACTCATAAAGGGCCCTACTGAACTTGATCCAATAGTGGCCTATCAGTGCTATAGAGATCCACAGCAGGGCCCTTTTGGTGCTACAGAACCCTATATGAAACCGCCTTACTGGACTGAAATCGCCTTACTGGACCTCAAAAACCAGATGGACGATGCCAGAGACTCAGGTAAACCAGCCCTACTTCTGCTACTTGACCTCTCTGCAGCATTTGACCTTGTTGCCCATAATGTCCTATGCCACCACCTCACTTCCACGGCCAAATTCTCCCCAGACGCCACTGCCTGGATCACCTCCCTCCTGCAAGGGAGGGCCATGCAAGTATCTCTTATACCAACTACGCAGACGATACCCAGATCCTCCTCACTCTCACAGGCAACTATGACACAGACTCCACAACACTCAACCACATCTACAACACCATCCAGAAATGAATGGCAGCCAACGGACTATGCCTCAACTCAGACAAGACAGAGCTCCTCCTGGTAGGATCTACGGACACACTCAAAAATCTTGACACCCTATTTATCCACTTCACCATCGACTCCATCAAGATCCCAGTGTCTGACACAGTGAAAACTCTCGGAGTCTACCTGGATTCCAACCTGTCCATGGCAAGACAAGTTAACGCAATCGCCTTATTAGTAGCGTATCATGCCAAGCTCATCAACGCAGCTAGGCCATTCCTCTCTAAGGAGAACTGTACTAACATAGCCAGAGCTATCACCGGTTCAAGGCTGGACTATTGCAATGTGCTCTTCTTAGGGACATCCACAAAAAACCTGGAAAAACTGCTGTCAAACTTGAAATTATATCGTGCCTCATATTGCTATGAATATATGTATATTGGCCTACGCCAAGCTGCTAACAAGCTGCTTATAAACTACATGTGAATAAACCCGCATTGCAAGGTCCTGACCTTAGAAACCATGTAAACGGCCATTTTGGGTCAAGCCGCCATTTTAGGTTTTCTTGCTCTATAAAGTCACCATGTGAGCTAAAATGGTAGCCTATGTTATTCAGAACAGAACTCGATTGTCATGACCTCTGTACAGCTAATGTATAACTTGCCTGCAGGCCACTTGTTAGGGTCATGAGCTGAGACCTTGTCCTTCTGCTGACCTGTGTGCAATGGATTACCTGTATCACCGAAACTGATCTATAATTGAATGAGAACACCTGCTTAACTACATTGTATAAACTAAGTCCTGCATTGTAATGTTAGGCCTAGAGCATACATTATTACCATTTCTTCTTGTTAATGTATAAACCTAAGATGAACTAGATTTGACCTGGCAAGGGACCCTAGAGCAGTAACTTATTTATGGAATGGTTAACCTGCAGAAAGGCTGGACAACAGGCTGGAGAAATGTATAAAAGCCTGACTGTTTCAATGAATATTTGCACTCACTGAGCACACCGGACCACGCCGGAGTTCGCTGTGTTGTACTGAGGGTCGATAGCTATCTGAATTTTGTTCTGTTCTTTTGTAACTGGATTCAGTATAAAATAAAGTACTTTGTATGTTCCTTTGTAACCTGTGTTTGGTATGTTTCCTCTTTGGTTACCCTGCCTCATATTATTTCCTTGTTTTCACAGTTGGCGCCCGGAATAGGGACCCTCAAGATTGATGCCGGATTATTGAAGGTTGACGCACGCTATCGGACCGGGATCGGACGGTGTGACATAACGGGCCCGACTGAACGAGACGCAACACCTCAACAGCGCTGCACGATCCGTTCCCTGGACGATAGCTGTGTGGTCTGAGACGGCATCTTGACGAGGGTCCATTTTTTTGAGGCGGGCAGATTTGCCGAAATCACCATACACAAGGTAAAATTCGTTAGGTAAGTCCTTTGTAAACCGATCGGTCTTCCTTAGGTTTGGTCAGATGAGTCGTTACCCGACTCTTAATTCAACCCTGACAATTTGAATTTGGCGCATTGTATCTGCAGACACAATTATTGACCAGGTAACACCGAGTATTTGAGAAATGCCTGGGAAATTGTCTAGCTGCTTTAGCGCATTATTCCGCAGCGATAGACAATCTTTGGAATTTAGCCATCCGGCAACACAGGAGGGGTCACCGGCATGTACTATGTACTGTAAGCATGGCATTGGAAGTGTAGTATTTAATAAAATTTGGCACAGACAAACCAGACATGCCTCCGAACTTCAGTGGCCAGTCAATGGTAGTTTTGAGATCCCTCGTATTGAATATTTAGAGTCAGTCTTGTTAAAAAAGAAGGCCAGACCTGCAGCATTTGACGTTTTGCAAAATTGGAAAAGAGAAGCGTTGCAGCAGCTTAAAAGTAGGGAAAAACATGCGCGCCGTCATAAAACAAACGCTGAAAAGGCGTTGTTATATGATCAGGACAAACAGTCTGAGTCGGTTAGGAATATGGACAGGGCTTTCTCACTCGGTATTCAGAAAATCTATCCTTCTAAAGATCTTCATGTTTCTGATGAGTTTATCGACAAATTGTTAAATGAACGAAGGCCTGGTGCCTCTGCAACACCTCTGTATGTTCCTCTTCCTCCTTCTGTACCTCTTCCTGCTGTTATTCCTGCTCTTCCTGCTCAACCTGTTGTTCCTATTCCTCCGGTTGTTGTTCCTCCACCTGCTCCTCTGCCTCTTCCCATTGCACCAGTAATAGTACCTCCATTGAATTTGCCTGCACCCTCACTCCCAAGTAGTTCCGTACCGCTTGTAGTTGATCAGGGTGCGGGGTCGAGGATTGTTACTCGTAATACTGTTCCTACAGAAAAGAAACAGGATTTGTTTGCATTGGCTAAGCATTGTATGGAGAGAGATGATCGAGCTAATGTTCTTGCCACACTTTCTAATATGGATAATTTTCCTGAGAAAAATGTTTTCATTGAAGGTTTAGGGATTCATTTATGTGTAATGTGGGGTAAATTAAATAATGCAGACCTCCCACAAGGGTTGAGGGACCTGAATACTTTAGCGTTTTCAAGAGACACTGTGGAGAAGGTACATGAGCATGTTGAGAGGATATTTGAGTATAGAAAGGAGTTGGAAAGGTTACGGAATGAGGATGACGAAGAAGAAAGTATGTATGCACAGAAACGATTTCTTCCGTGTCGTAAATCGACATCTGAGGAGGCGCGAATTTGTACAAAAGATGCGATTAGATGGATTTCAGACATATCGATAACTCCAGTTGAGGTATATGACACATACAGTCAATATACGCTAGAAATGCAGAGGAAAGTGATACAGGTAATGGTAGAGTACCTGCAGGATGAATGTTTGAAGAGAAAGGTTAGTTGTCCCACAGAGTTATTGAGCATTTATAAGAGAGCTTTTTCACTTGACACTTCTTCAACTGCTTTAGCGCTCGACTTAGCTCTGTTGCTTAGTAAGCGTTCGGAGTTGCCTACATCTCAGTTGCCTATGAGAGAGGTTCCTCCGACATTTGTCCCAAAGGTTGAGATTCCTGCTAATGCTGCAGCAGGTACACCTGCTGTGCACATTCCTGCACATTATGTATCGCAGTTTATTCACGTCCCGTTTTCACGACAGGAAGTGAATACTATTAGACAAACTATTCCTGACATTAAGAAAAATCCGACAGGTTTCTATAAAGAGATAGAGTGCGTTTTGCAGTCCTCAGTGTTTAACCTAGGCGACATTGATTTGCTATTCCCTGTACTCCTGCCTGTAGATTTGTGGAAACAAGTTAGAACTATAGACAATGTACCAGGGTTGGGAGATACATGGGCTAACATAGTTAGGCTTGATGGGGAAAGGCCAGCTGGTGAGAGACCACCTCAGGTGATACTAACTTTGCCTGACAGAATCATTGCAAAACTGAAAACTATAATCCCCGAAAAGAGAATTATTTGGGACAAGCTTACGGCCTGTGTCCAAGGAAAATCTGAGGGTGCTACCGAGTTCTTTAATCGGTTTGAACAGGTATTCTCGGATTTCAGTGGACAAGACTTAGGCACAGAGTCTGGGAAAAGATTATTTGTGGACAAATTTGTACGTGGATTGCTGCCTGACATCCAGTCACAAATGATGTCTTCTGAGAGCGCTTGGCAGGCGAAATCCCAATCAGAAGTACTGCACATGGCTCAGTACTACGAGAACCGTGTCAATAATGAAAAAGATAGAGTCAAGAAGAGAAAAGGTGATTTGAAGACTAAAGTATTGTTAAAGCAAATTGTTAGAGGCCCCAGACGGGGCAGTTCGCAGATTAGAGGTCAGTATGTTCCACAAGGGAATGTGCCCTTGGGTCCTGTGAATATTAACCATTGTGCCTATTATCGCCAGGAGGGTCATTGGCGTGCACAATGCCCCGTCCTTCGACAGAGGTCGAATAACACATTTGGAAATATGGGTAGACGATCCAGAGGTCGCCCGGGTGTAGAGGGCCCTGGTAGAGGCCAGTTTTCGCAGGATCTCCAACAACCTTTTTCACAGGATAATCAGACTTCGAGTGTGGATACTAGAAACATATTTGATCATCCTTCTGCTGCATATCTATCTGAAGAGCTTCCTTTTGATGATATTTTGTTTCGTTAGGATTGCCCGATGTAGGGTTTGGAACCTACACCTATTCCCATTAATAAGAAAGGTCCCTACGTTGAAATGGTATTGGGAAATAGGAAACATCAATTTTTGATAGACACTGGAGCACAGAAGTGCTCCAATGATCATTCTCGGGTTCCAAACATTCCACTGTCAGGGCAAACCAATGTTTCTGTAGGGTTTTCTGGCACACCAGTTGTTTGTTCGGTTTCTTCACCGGTACCTATTTCTTTGGGCCCCTTTACGGGCCACTGTCCATTTCTCTTGACTTCGAATTGTGGAGAGAATTTGCTGGGGTTGAATCTGTTGAAGGAATTAAATGCGGTAATTCATTGTTCTTCTGATGGAGTGCGTTTGACGATTTCACCACAACAATGTTCTGTTTCGCAATTCTTGACTAGACCTTTGCCGCCAGAATTCAGTAATGTACCAGAGTGTTTGTGAGCAGGTGATGACAATGATGTCGGTGTTTTGCAGATTGAGCCTGTTAAAATAGTTTTGAAACATGGAATTAAGCTGCCCCGTATTCCACAGTATAAGATCTCAGTTGAAGGCGAGCGAGCTTTGAAGAGCATTGTTTACGATTTTGTGCGTCGTGGGGTGATTGAGGAGATTGCAGGAAGTTTGTGCAATAGTCCGATTTTACCCGTGTACAAAAAAGGTGATAATGCAATTCCATTTCATTTTATAATTGATTTACGTGCCATTAATAAAGTCATCGTTCCGCAATTTCCAATTGTGCCTGATGTGACGACAATATTAACCATGATTCCAGCTACGGCTACTCACTTCAGTGTTGTGGACCTAAAGAATGCTTTCTTCAGTATTCCTATACATGAGGATAGTAGATACTTGTTCGCGTTCACCTTAGGGGGAAGCTCATTCACATTTACTTGTGCACCTCAAGGTTATACTGAGAGTCCTAGTATTTATAGTAGGGCATTGAAAAAGCAGCTTGATACCCTTGGATTGCCCCCTACTTGTACGTTGCTTCAATATGTTGATGATTTGCTTTTAGCCGCTGACTCTGAGAGCTCTTGTAAAGAGGGCACTGTGTTGTTGCTCATCCATCTAGCTAAGCATGGTCACAAAGCTTCGCTTAAAAAGTTTCAATATTGTTGCCAGGAGGTCGCCTATTTAGGCTATCTCCTGTCAAAGGAGGGAAGAAGATTGACACCTGAAAGAATAAAACACATTTCTGGCATGTCTGTCCCAAATACACAAAAGGAAGTTAGAGCCTTGATAGGTATGGCTTCTTACTGTAGGTTATGGATCCCAAACTTCTCACTAGTGATAAAACCGATGTTGGCCTTGACGAAGAAGGGTATTTCTTCGCCATTGCCATGGAATACGGAGCATCAACATTCATTCGAGTTGCTCAAGACTGCATTATGTTCGGCGCCAGTTTTGGGCACACCGAACTATGAGAAGGCCTTTGTGTTGTTTGTGCATGAATGTGATGGATGTGCTTTGGCTGTATTAACGCAGGAACATGGAGGGAAGAATAGGCCATGCGGTTACTACTCTTCCGCCCTAGATCCTGTTGCATGCGTTTTGCCAAGATGTTTGCGCGCTGTCGCTGCTTCTGCTGCGTCTGTAAAACAGAGTGAGGGAATGGTCCTAGGCCATGATTTAACCCTGATGGTGCCTCAATCTGTAGATATTCTATTGAACAAAACCGAAACGCACCACCTCACTTCCGCACGACTTTCAAGATATGAATTAATCTTGTTTGCTCCCCACATTCAAATTAGGAGGTGCTGCGTTCTTAATCCGGCTGAACTCCTACCTTTCCCGCAAAATACTGTTTGCGGTGACGAAGAGTCACATGACTGCCTGTATACTACTGAATAAGATACAAAAGGCAGAGTTGATTTGAGGGATACTCCTTTGGATAACCCACAAGGGGAGCTGTTTTGTGATGGCTCCTGCTTCAAACTACTGGATGGTACATCCACAGCTGCTTATGCAGTCACTACATTGAGTATGGTTGTGGAGACCAAGAGAATTACGCATAACTCTGCGCAGGACGCAGAGATTATAGCATTGACTCGAGCTTGTGAGCTTTCCGAAGGGCTAACAGTAAACATATATACTGATAGCCAGTATGCCTTTGGGGTGGCTCACAACTTTGGGAGACTATGGTCAGAGAGAGGGTTTTTAACTTCGCATGGCACCAAGATCCAGCATGGCTCCCTGATAGTACAATTGCTTTCAGCGCTTGCGCTCCCTAGTCAGTTAGCAATCATTAAGTGCGCAGCACATCGCAAGATTATAGATGATGTAGGGAAAGGGAATGCTTTCGCTGATCAAATAGCTAGACAAACTGCCTCTGATCTCTTCACGGAGATGTATGGTTCAAGGGAGACTGTAGATGCCTATGCAATGGATGAGGGTGTTGGGTCTGTACGGGATATCCAAGCCGATGCCACATTAGAAGAATCCAAGAGGTGGGCTGAGGGCTTGGGGAACCTCGATGATGATGGGTGTTGGGTGGACATGGTTGAAGGGAAATGGTTGCTTCCTAATGCCTATATAGTAATGATGGTTACCATGGCACACGGTCCCACACATGTGTGCGCTCAACAGATCACGAGAATGTTAGAGAAAGTCTGGGTAAATGATAAGATTTCAAAAATTGCCCAGCATTATGTCCAAAATTGCATGATTTGCCTACAACACAATGTGGGAAAGGGGACAGCAACTCCAAGAGGTAGCTTTGGTCTCCTTCTGTCCCGTTTGAAGTGATTCACTTTGACTTTATTGAAATGGAGCGATGTAACAATCTAAAATATGTCCTTGTGGTCATTTGCGCCTTTAGTAAGTGGGTCGAGGCTTTCCCTGTTAAAGACGCTACAGCCATGACCACTGCAAAGACCATGTTATCGGAATTCTTCCCACGGTTTGGTTTGCCGAGAGTTATCTGGTCGGATAATGGTCCGCATTTTATCGCTGCTGTAATTCTACAGATATGTACGGCAATGCAAATTGACAAACGATTCCATTCGGCCAGACATGCTCAGAGTGCCGGATTAGTGGAAAGACAGAATGGTATCATAAAAAACAAGCTCGCTAAGACGTGTGCCGGCACCAAACTAAAATGACCGGACGCCTTACCAATCGTGTTACTAGCCATGCGTACAACCCCTCAAACTAAGACTGGGCTCTCTCCATTTGAGGTGGTAATGGGGAGACCTGCCAATATCTGGGGTCTTCCGAAGCCAAGGGCATTGAGGAATGTAGAAAATTTATTGCTTTCAGACTATTGTAGCCAGTTGACTAAAAACCTGTATTTCACTTATCACCAGGTACGAGACGCTTTACCCGCGCGATACGAGGGCCCAGGCCACAGTATACAACCTGGAAGTTGGGTTTTGGTCAAATCCTTTGACCGATCTTCCTGCCTTGCACCTCGGTGGTGGGGCCCGTTCCAGGTCCTGCTGGTCACCCAAAGAGCGGTGCGTGTCGCAGGCCGGAAGCATTGGATCCACGCGACGCATGTCAAGAAACTTCCTCACCCAGTGCCACACGTTACAGAAGAAACAGAACCCCTCGCTAACGCTGCAACCAATGATCCCAAAGCAGTGAGTAGCACCGAGAGTGCGTCGGAGAATCTTTCTGAGCCCGTGAGGCTTGGGAAGCTGCCATTTTGTCTCCGCACTCTCTGAAAATTTTGCTCCCGGAAATTGCTGTTCCAACTTCACTTGCCTCTGATACGTTGCTTCCAACGGGAAGTGACAACATCTTGTTCTCGGATCAAACAATACCAGGCACAACAAGATACAACTTCCGGCCATGAAGATAGACATACGGCACGGTTTTGCTGTGCATCTGATAGACATACGGCACAGTTTGGCTGTGAATTCAAGGAAGGAAAGGATCATCAAGGGCTTGCTTTTGCCCAAAAAGTTGAGGAAGGGGATTCTGTTGGCTATGGGTTGTGGAAGGACTAAGAAGCCGGGCGACCGTAGTGTCGCCAGCAACGAACATTGGGGTCGTCAATTGAAAATCTACAATGCCTGCTACCGCCACCGCTGCTGCTCGTATTGGACTTATAAATAAGGGGGTGACCAACTCGGACAATGAACAATGTGCCTGGGACCCGAAAACGTATTGCTGTGTTTTTATGATAATATTTGGTTTTATAATAGTCACTGTCTTAGGCCTTTGGTATTTCGAAGAAACACATCCTTTAGAGTCTTTGCTGCCGACTGAAATTGTACCCACTGTTCCTACAGCTTTTGTACATTTGCATACTCTGTCACCTAGGGACTCACAGCATAGACAGAAGTATCACAATAATACCTTGTTGCTTATAATGAATGCAACACATGCCATTTTTGATAAGACTAATTGTTGGGTCTGCTCACATTTACCGCAACATGGGGATAAGGGGGTAGGTTGGTATATTCACCCTTTACCTTTGACAACTGCTTGTTATGCTTCACTTAGAGCACTGTTCTTTGGCCGATGGAACGATAGCATCTTGGGGAACTTTGATGGCACTAATTTGAATAGTTTTGAGAAACGTGTTCTGACTCCCCTGGGATGCTCGCTTTTCGCAAATAGGAGTATGCTCAATATTGCTTCTATTAGGCCTTCTGATAGACTGTCTCGTCCTTTCCAATCTTTGATTTCCTTTAAAATGGCTCTGATAGGCAATAAGGATGCCGTGCCTCCTTCTTATACTGTTAACCATAGCCCCGATTCAGTTTCTTTCTGCATACAGAGGAATGGCACCCGGTCAATGGGAGATTTTAAAGGTTGTGCCAACGTTGCAAATTTGCCTGGGGAAGACAGACCTTTGTATGTAGGCGAACCTATCTATTTTGTTTGCGGTAATGTAGCATTTCCCTGGTTGCCTAGGGATTGGCAGGGAACTTGTTATCTAGGAATCCTGTTACCTGGGGTGTTTATAGCAAGTACTGTAGAGGTTTCGAAGGCTCGTCCACGGCGGGATGAGAATAGCGACACTCCAGCACAGGTTTTAGGAGATGTAGCGAAATCATTCCTTCCATTCTTTGGGCAGATAGCGAATTCCGAGGATATCAGGAAACTAGCGAGAGGACTGGAGAGAACCATCAACCGGACCACAGATATACTCTATAATATGACTTTAGAGCAGAAAGCGATCAGATTGGTAGCGCTTCAGAACCGGATGGCATTAGATGTCATTCTGGCTGAACGTGGTGGAGTATGTAAACTAGTGGGGTCCGCTTGCTGTGTTTTCGTACCGGATTCCTCCCCAACTATTTTTAAGGCAATACAGAATCTGCACATTCTTAGTTCAGAAGTGCATGTTCCCGAGGGAAATTGGGATCTTAGCGCTTGGTTCTGGGACTTCTTGCGGTCTTGGGGTTGGAAAGTGCTTTCAGTCTTGCTGATTATTTTGGGAATTCTGCTATTTCTTTGTTGTTGTATCCAATGTCTACCAAGTATATGTTCAATGCTAGGGGGATGTTGCGCTCAGGCGATAGGTACAATAGGACATAAAGTGTATGCCCCGGATAAAACCTCTAAGGAGTATGTACTGAAAGAGATCTTAGTAAAAGATCTAATGGCGATAGATATTTCTGACAGCTATTCAGGGTGTATGGACGATGACACATGGAGTTATTTGCAGGGAGATCAGAAGTAGTTTAGCACTTGGCATAGGCCAAAAGGAGGGTTTGTCAAACTAGAAATTATATCGTGCCTCCTATTGCTATGAATATATGTATATTGGCCTACGCCAAGCTGCTAACAAGCTGCTTATAAACTACATGTGAATAAACTCGCATTGCAAGGTCCTGACCTTAGAAACCATGTAAACGGCCATTTTGGGTCAAGCCGCCATTTTAGGTTTTCTTGCTCTATAAAGTCACCATGTGAGCTAAAATGGTAGCCTATCTTATTCAGAACAGAACTCGATTGTCATGACCTCTGTACAGCTAATGTATAACTTGCCTGTAGGCCACTTGTTAGGGTCATGAGCTGAGACCTTGTCCTTCTGCTGACCTGTGTGCAATGGATTACCTGTATCACCGAAACTGATCTATAATTGAATGAGAACACCTGCTTAACTACATTGTATAAACTAAGTCCTGCATTGTAATGTTAGGCCTAGAGCATACATTATTACCATTTCTTCTTGTTAATGTATAAACCTAAGATGAACTAGATTTGACCTGGCAAGGGACCCTAGAGCAGTAACATATTTATGGAATGGTTAACCTGCAGAAAGGCTGGACAACAGGCTGGAGAAATGTATAAAAGCCTGACTGTTTCAATGAATATTTGCACTCACTGAGCACACCGAACCACGCCGGAGTTCGCTGTGTTGTACTGAGGGTCGATAGCTATCTGAATTTTGTTCTGTTCTTTTGTAACTGGATTCAGTATAAAATAAAGTACTTTGTATGTTCCTTTGTAACCTGTGTTTGGTGTGTTTCCTCTTTGGTTACCCTGCCTCATATTATTTCCTTGTTTTCACACTGCAAGTCATCCAGAACAGTGCGCTTCGTGCAAGCCCAAGGCATCTCCAAAAGAGAACACATCACGGCCGCCAGAAAATCAGACTACTGGCTCCCCATAAAGGAAAGGGTTATATTCAAAGCACTGACACTTACCCATAAGTACATCCACCTCTCCGCACCTGACTACTTATCTCAAGGAATCCACCCCTCTACCTCCACAAGGCCAACAAGAACAGCTTACTCAAACATGCTGACTGTGCCGATGGTAAAAAGAGCCAGAGCAGGCGGCGTTAGCTTCCCCTACTTAGCATCTGTACACTGGAATGCCCTACCACCAACCCTGCGAGCTGAGGAATCACTCAGTGCACTCTGCAAGGCCATGAAAACCACACTCTTCGCCTGATGAGCACCACAATCACCTCATGTGAATGCTAACTGCATCTCCTGTTTTAACATGCAAAATGTATTTATATTCTGTGCACAAATTCATCAATGTACAAACATGTAAATGCATAACCCACTTGTACCATCCCTGTAACTAAGTTTACCCTCAAGTAACAGCGCCACGATGCCCAAGGGCTGTTTGCGCGCTATACAAATGTAATAAATAAATAAATACATAAATAAATAATGGGCCCAATTAATGGAATTTGTTGCACATTGAACGTGTCTTTCCACTGCTGACACAAACCCCTGATTCATGGAACTGTGCAAAGTGTATTTTTGCAATGCAAAGTCAAGTCAGTACAAAGTCATTTTTGCAGTACAAAATGACTTTGCACTGCAGAAATAAACTTTCCAGTTCCATGAATCAGGGTTTGTGTCGGCTGTGCAAAGTCACTTTGAATGTGCAAAACATTCCAGGAATAGGGACTATAGTTTGGACTTTCTTCAGCCATGTCGGAACGCCACATGAGGGTCACTTAAATTATGGAAGAAAGTGACATTGGCCTGACCGGCCTGAGAGCAGGCTGAGGAGGAGGAGAGCAAATGATCACAGGCATGGGTTCTGGGGAAGCCTGCATACTCTGCTGGTCTCTGAGCTCTGACTCTGGTCATCTTTGAGCAAATGCGCAGAAATATCTAACTTCAACAAAAAAGACATTCCTTCAGCAGTTGCCTATAAATAAGGAGTGGGTGGCCCGGGCACCATAAAAGGCATAGCTAGGCTCTCTGCATGTCTACAGGCCTACAGGCTCAGGGGCGGCCAAGGGGAATGTTCCCGAGTCCTAATGTGAGTCCTAATGTTCCAGTCTACCACTGCTGTAAACGTACTGTGCTCAGGCTACCAGCCAAAGATGACACATCTATATGTCAATCGGTGACACTAATCTTAACTATAAGCATCCTACTAGTGGGTTATATGTGACATTTCCAAATATATGAAGGCCACACACGGAAAAGACAGTTTCTTTCAGCCGATTCGGTGCAGCCTTCAATATTCATAAATGTCACTCTTTCGGGAGGGGGGAAGATTGGGAGGGGTTCAGCCCCCCCAAACTCCTCCTGATAACGTTTCCCCACCTGCCATTACTCTTCAGATCAAATCGTGTGTTTCACCTCCCGCACTCTGACCGGCTCGGCCCAGCTCAAAACAAACATGCACCTACCTTCTCCCCGGCCCCTGCCCACTCCAAATGTTCCCCCCTCACAACACCCACATGCATACCATTACCTACCTGATGGGGGCGCGGCTTCAGATTCTGTCTCCGCCAGGCCCCGCCATGCCTGCCAGCCCCTACGCGCTCTCTTGTGTGGCAGGGTCGTGACTGGCCGCTTTAGAAAGACGCTCTGTCCGCTCTCGTAGTGGTCTTTGTAAAGCGATTTTCCCCCCAAAAATTATAATGAGTTATTTTCCCTCCATACGCACTAGAAGCCACCATAGGTAGTTTGGTCATTTCAGCTGTTTTTCCTTATTGAGAGGACTTCTCAATAGCTCCCAAAGTCCTGGCTGTCACTTCTGCCACCCGTCTTGCTAGGCGTGTCCTCTCCAAGCATTGGAGTAAGTCTGAACTCGTTTTTGATCAATGTACAGATTAATCAAGAAAGGGTGAATGAGCTTAGAAATCAGCAATTACATTAATACTGAACTTTGATGCATCTCTGTGTTTGGGAGGTTCCGAAACCATTTTTAGAAGATGCAGAAAAACAATATATGATGCTATATAAAGATTCTGCTATTGTACTCTAAAACCTGTCGTAAATATTTCCATCGAATAAATGTCCAAAGAAAAAGATTATGATATATGTATATAACTGTATGCATTTTTATTGTGCTATAGTTAATACAAAATGTAAAAACATTTCACATATGCATTTCCCTTACATGAAGTTTAACAATAAAAGTGTAAAAAGGAGAAAAACATAAAACATATATATTTTAAATCTTGTCATCAAAGCAAATTACTGTTGAAAGTTTCAATTTTCTTCAATATAAATTGCAAAGAGTGGCATAAGGATAGAATCAAACTTTGCTGGGTACCCCACATTAGTCGAATCCAAAGATGTTCTGTCAGCAGAGCAGTGCCCATCAAACCAGTTCTATCCTCACCCAAGGCTGCACAGATGGTGACCAGGCGTTTTAAACTTTCCCCATCACCGCAATTCCCACAACATCTACAGCGGAGGTCTCCTCAGTTGTGCTCCCATTTGCTTATACGTTCCAGCGTTGGTAGCTGGTTAAGGTGAAAACGCAGGTATACATGTCGCAGGATTGGGCATGGAAAGATAGAGATGTATTTAGAGATGTCTTCCCTTTTGGTGTTAAACTTCGCGTATTCACCATAAAGTGTATAAGTGCCCAGTTTACCTGTAGTTTCAGCCCAGTCGTACCTAAAGAACTTTCTTTTGGTTAAGGACATATTAGTTTTAAGTTCTTCCGTCGAGGAGCTAATCAGTTGCAGAGTGTTAGACATCTTCTGTTTAAACCTGGTTAGAGTGAAGCCCGAATTCCGTGTCTGATTTGTCCCCCAACTCTGGTACAGGGAATCGGGTGGCGGGTTCATAATCTTGGCAAATTATGCATTGTTCCTCCAATTGTTCGTTCTAGTATGTGTTTCCCTTCTGATTGACTTCTGGTGCCTTTATATGTAGCCATAATCCGATTCTTAGCAGTTTTGTATTCAACCGCCCCCTTGTTGGCACACCCTTAAGTGCCTTCCTCTTTGTCGGCTTTGCCTCTCTCACCCGTGAATCATAAGTATGCTGATGGATTTTTCCTCCATGTATTTTGCCCATGTTAGAGAAGTTATTCATACATAACTGCAATGTCTGGTTATAGTTTTCTGCATTCAGGTTCCCCCCCTCGCCCCCTCCCCCCCCCAGTTGACCATTTGCAGAGTCACTTGTTCCCAACCCCTCATGAAGGACCTACATGCCTTGCAGCGCACTAATCTGTCTGTGGCATAGTCATTTCGATGCCCGTGTTAAGGAATATATGATATGATATGGAAATTATAAAGCGCCTAAAACAAGTGTTTCAAGGCTCAACGAGGCAAGGGAGGGTGAACAGAGGGAAGATAAAGACAACGATCTTACTAGGCCAAGTGGCATTGAGATCACGCAAGTGCAGGGGAGGGGGAAAAGAGAAAGTGCGGAGGGGGAAGGAGAGGGAGCAGTGCAATACAAATGATCAACAGTAAAAAAAAAAAAAAAAATAGAATAAATACAACAATAGAGAAAAGTGCAACCAGCTACTGGAAAGTGCAGGGGTAAGTGTAGACATCAAGTGTCAAGAACTGGTGGGGACTGTAGGGATACAGAAACATCCCCCAAGTGCAGGGGTTGCCCAGGCAGGAGGCAGTGCAGGTGTGCAGCTGGCAGGGGAGGGGACCTGGGCCTGAGATCAGAGGGCAACCAGGTGACCAGTGCAGTTTCAGTCAGGAGTTCAGCAGGGGAGAGGAGGAGAGAAAGCAGAAACAAAGAGGAAGGTCTTAAGGTGCTTCAGGAATTGGAGATGGTTCTCCACAAGTTTCAGGGGGGCAGGGAGGCTGTTCCAGAGGGGGGCCCCAGCCGAAGAAAGAGATCTACCACCAATTTGTTGCTTGCAGAAGCGACTGACCCTGAGGGAGTTGGAGGCGGATGAGTGAAGAGCTCAAGAAGGAAGATATTTCGGAAGAGAGAGCTGAAGGCATTGAGCCCCAAGGTGGCCTTGTGGACAATGCAGAGGGTTTTGAACTTAATCCTCGCAGCCACTGGGAGCCAGTGCAGAGAGTTCAGTCCTAGAAAGATACAATCCCTGGGCTTGTGGCCAAGGGCAAGTCTTGCAGTCCTGTTGTGGATGAGTTGCAGAGGGCGGAGAGTAGAAGCAGGCAGATTTAGAAAGAGGCTGTTGCAGCAGTCCAGCCTAGAGAGAACCAGAGCTCTGGAGACAGTGAGCTTCTGGGGGAAGGAGAGGAAAGGAAGAATACCTCTGAGGAGGTGCAGCTGGTAGTGTGACTTCTTAGAGACGTCAGAGATGTGAGGGGAGAAGGAGAGTGTTGAGTCGAAGATGACCCCAAGGTTTTGAGCCTCACAGTTAGGAGAAGGGAGAGGACTAAGAGAGGCCGGCCAGATAGCGACAGGAAAGGAAGGAGTAGGTGTGCCGATGAGGAGGATCTCAGTCTTACTGGCATTAAGGCAGAGATCATTGGCGGCACACCACTCCTGGATAACGGACAGACAGTCAGAGATGAGAGAAGGAGAAGAGGTGGCAGAAGGGAGCCTGAAAATGAGCTGAGTGTCGTCTGCATAGAACTGAAAGTTGGGACAGAGAGCAGCAATGCGGTGGGCAAGAAATGTCAAGTATTGGTTGAACAACCAAGGAGAGAGGTTAGACCCTGGGGAACACCACAGGTAGAGATAGAGGAGAGGAAGGACCCAAGTTGGACCTGGGAGGGTCGATCTGCGAGGAAAGAGGTCAACCAAGCCAGGGCCTGATCGGTGATACCCAGGTTATCACAGAGACAGTGGAGTAGGATGGCATGGTTGATCGTGTCAAAGGCAGAAGAGAGATCAAGTAAGATGAGGACACAGGCGGTATTGGAGTCAAGGTTGGAGAGCAGGGCTTCATGTATGTTCAGGAGAGCAGTTGCCATGCTTCTGGCAGCTCTGAGGCCAGACTGATGGTCATGGACACGACCACCCGATTCATTGTGAAGATTAAGCTGGGAGATGGCTAGCTTTTCGAGGAGTTTGCCCAGGAAAGGAGTGATGGAGATTGGGCGGCAGTTAGCAGGGCAGGAGGGGTCAGCAGAGGGTTTCTTAAGAAGAGGGTGCACAAGGGAGTGCTTCTGGGGGGAAGGGACTACTCCAGTGGCGAAGGAGTGGTTGTAGAAGTCAGTCAAAGCAGGAGCTAGGGTGTCAATGTGGTCCTTGATGGTTTTAGAGGAACAGGGGCGAGACAGTTTTCACAAGACTTTCATAGATCAGTCTTGTCTAGAAACCTTGTCTGGGGAGAACAGGGGAAAGGTAGAGAAGGAGGGAGGAGAGTTGGCCACAGAAGGGCCAGAGGTAGAGCGGGGAGCAGCAGGAAGAGGAGAAGAGGAAGAAGGAGGGGACAGGATGTCCTCAGTTTTAGAGATGAAATGAGAAGCCAGGGCCGTGCAGAGGGCCTGGGAACGGACAGGAGAGGTAGAGACTGCAGCAGGATTGGCCAGCTCCTTGCAGATTTTAAAGAGTTTGTCCGAGATATTGGATGCCGCAGAGACGCAGGCCTGGATGAGGGCTCTCTTCTTGGTACGGACAGAGAGCCAGTGTTGTCTTTGGAGCAGGCAGCAGGCCAGTTTGTCAGAGGATGTACAGGAAGCATGCCATTTCCTCTCAGCCACCCTGCACTTGCGTTTAAGGGCGACAAGATCTGAGTCGTACCAGGATTTGCACTTGGCTTTGGGCTTCAAGCAGATACTCATGACAGGGGCAAGAACATCAAGAGTATCAGATATAGCAGAATGGAGCACAGGAAGGGCTTTGTCAGGGTGTGGGTCAGCCGAAGAGCGAGGGGGGGTGAGAAAGTGGCAGTGAAAGCCTCAACTGACACACGCTTCATGAGTCGGATAACCGAGAAGGGAGGTGGCAGTGCTGGAGTTGGCTTGGCCTGGGGGATGGAGAGAGTGAGCTGGGAGGAAAGGAGAAAGTGATCACTCCAGGAGAGAGGAGTGGTGAGAGGTATAGTAAGGGGAAGGTCTGGAGAGATCAGAACATCCAGAGTGTGCTCTACAGAGTGAGTCGGGCCAGAGGGGAGGATAGAGAGTGAGAGAGAGTTGCAGACGTTGCGAAAGAGTCCAGAGGAAGGACAGGAAGCATACAGGTGGATGTTATAGTCTCCAAGAAGGAAGAGTTGAGTGGTCGAGACCAGGAGAGAAGAGTAAAGGTCCGTCCACTGAGAGAGGAAGGAGGAGATCTGACCAGGTGGCCGATAGACGGTAGCCAGAGTAAGGGAATGGCTAGGAGAGAGAGAGAGCCTGCAGCCGAGGCATTCAAAAGAGGAGTAGGCCTGCGTAGGAATGACAGAGGCAGGAACCCACTCAGGGAAGATTAGGGCAAAACCCCTCCCGGAACTATTGGACCTGTGTGCGGAGAGGATCTTGTGGCTGTCAGGGAGGAGGGTGCCAAAGCTTGTGACAGAGCTGGCCCTGAACCATGTCTTGGTGAGAGCGAGGACATCGAGGTCAAGTTCTTCAAGGAGGCGGCAGATGTCATAGAGGGGTTTGATAGCTGAGCGAGAATTTAGAGTGGCAATATGGAGAAGGTTGCCATCCTTAAAAGACTTCTGGGGAGGGGGACAAATCAGAGGTACACCCTGCAGAGGTGTAAAAGAAGTCCGAAGGGGGGCCAGAAGAGGATGGAGAAGAGGGCAAGGTAGCCAAGGAGGAGACAGCAGGGGGATGCAAGGAAGCCGCGGAGGGAAGAGATGGGACAGCAGGAGAAGAAAGGAAATTGATGATGCACAGGAAGCATCTATCAAAGAGGAGAAGGGTGGCCTGAGGGCCTTGGACAAAGACAGTACCATTCAGGTAAACATTAATGATGACCTTAGAGGAGTGGAAGGAGGCCAGGAGGGCCTTCCACCAGGTGCCACCATTAATGGGAGAGGAAGAGAAAGGAAAAAGCACAGAGACCATTTGGGGAGTCCATAGGTCTGGCGAGGGAATATCGGCGAATGGTTGCTGCCAGGGGAATCTCCTTTAACCGAGGGTTCACAAAGGCGAAACATAAGTGAGGAAACATAGACGTGGTCGATCCAGGATCTATTCAGGTCCCTGGAACACGAATAGAACCCATTTGTAATCTGCACCTCCTCAGGAATGCATACCTGCATGTCCGAACTAGTGAGGAATGGATCCCAACAAAAACCAAAATGCTCACTTCTCGAACCAACCACATCATAGAAGGATCACCCTCTCAGTCCCTGTGTGTCCACACATGTTGCGCTTAAATGTCCTGACAAAATAACGTATTGGGTTTTGAATTTCCCCAGCCATGACATAAACAAGGTGTCCAACTCAAGATGTAGATACACTAGTGTTGTGTTTGCATAATTCCAATACACATTAACAAGTAGTACATTTTCTTTTCGGCACAGAAGGTATTTGTTAATAGCCATCATATCCAGCGATTTTACTTTGTTCTCAGAATGGCTGCAGTTGTAGTTAAGATCCGCTGCAATGGCAATCCCCCCTTTCGGCCAACCTTTAATACCTTTTGTGGCGTCCTTGCAATAAGTATGGAAATACTCCAGTGCAAAGGGATCTAGGGACGTAGTTTCTTGCAATTGATTCTCACCCACTGATTTTAGACCGTGAACATTGGATCTACTTAGCATTTGGAATCCACACACGTTCCATGAAGCTACACAGAACAGACTTTCCCTAAAGACTGGTCTGGTTGGATGTAGATTGTTTAAACATCTCTATTGCAGCCTCCATCTAAGACTAGTCCCCCGTACCACCTCTAGTGATCACATGGCCATCTTTATTACATGGGGAAGTCCGCTCCAAGAGTGTGAAACTTGGTGGTGGGAGCAGGAAGGACTCAGCCGATTCTTGATTGTGTAGCTCCACCAAATCATATCCCAAGGATTTCAGGGGTTCCCAGTTGTCCCACACAGTTTGCGCTATCAAATTGGTAGCAAAGTAGCACACTGAACTCTCTGCTCCTTTTTTTTGCAAAACTACTCTTTGGATGTCATCTGATCACAGTGCATGCAATGCATCGATTGCTTGGAATCTCTTTATCATTTGGCCCCTATTAATGTGCAGTTGACCACATTTTTCTGGGTTTATTGACCAACCATAATTGTCCCTTGAAAGGTGTCACAAGTCATTTGTGAAGTGATAGCTTTTGGGTTTTCATTTTGAGCATTTTCCACTGGTAGGTTTTGGGTCTGGTCATTCCCAGTTGGTTGTACCAAGACATGTATCCCTGCTGTCAGCTGTGGTACCTGAGTACTTCTCTGATCATCCTCATTCATAATTGTAGGTTCTGTTGGACTAGCCGAAAGAGGTACAGCCTCAACATTGTTAATGGTTGGCGTTTCGAGAAGAACAAGTTACTTACCAACTGTAACGTTCTTTCGACTGGATGTTCCTCCCACGTATTCCTCATCTTTTGATAATTCGTAATCTCCAGCTTCGCTGCTTCGGAAAAAAAAATTCTCGGCAGAGGGTGCTGTGCTCGTGGCGTTGATTGTCCCTCGACGTACTCGGTACTCTGTCGACGTCACCGATGGTATAAATAGCTCGAGCCGCGCCCGTTGCTTCAGTTCTGTTTTTTCGATGAAATATATATAGGAGGAACACCCAGTCGTGCCCCATGACCGATACATTCTTCGTGAGAGGAAAGTGTAAGAAAACGTAAACTGTACTGTGGGGTAGGATGGGAGGGTCGATGAGGAATACGTGGGTGGAACATGTAAGCGATATTCAATCAACACTACAGCCAAGTCAATGCCTAGTCAGGGATGCTGAGGAAAACCCTTATTAATGTATTTTTATGTCTAGTTCAGTACTCTGGATGACCACCCCTGTATAACACCCCCCTCTTAGAATCCCCCTGACCCCACTGAGCCAAGAAGTAGGTTTGTTTTGCAAATTAAAAGGTTTATTTGAGAATTTAAACAATATATATATATCAGACTTTATAATAAATTAATATCTGATAGTACACTTAGACATATGATGTTGATCAACAATGGGTAATCTGGCACTAGCACACTTCTTTACAATCAATGAGGAGTTAGTATAGGATGGATAAAGTAGCAAAAATACTTTTATGGTTTCAAGGGAAAAGCAATGATGAATAAAATGCAGTACAGAAATACTTGATATGATTTTAGCAAAAGATAAGATAATCACTTTTTCTCTGGCAATCCACCCCCCTCCCCTATGCAATGTAAGAAATGGAAGGAGATGGAAAGAGGAGCACACAGTTCTCAGGAATACAACCAAATACAATACGAAATTCAGTTCCCCCCCAGCAAGCTTAGAGGAAACAGGTAGGAGTTTGAAACACAGGCCCAAAATGCTTTTTAAATGTGATGGCAATGGATGGGAAAATGTGCCAATGATTTTAATTCCCTCTAGAGATTCAGGGTGAGTGGGAGATGCGTGTTGGTATTAGTTCAGGCTCACTTTAGCAATGCTCCAGGGATGGTTATTAAGAGGCAAACGAATTTTTAGCAAAGGAAAGCAAAAAGCTGCTATCTTTTTACAGGTAAAGAAATCAGGCCAAATCGCAAATCGCGGCAAAATTTGCGAGTGCGTGAATCGTAATTGCGGAAAAAGTATAGTATAGTAAATAGTAAGTTTCAGAGGAAAGTTAAACCACGTTCCTAGCACAAATGGTTCCAGAGATACAGACAATTTAATGAAGGTAGATTTTCGGATTTAAAGTAAAACTCAAAATGACAGGTGACAGCTTGCAGCTTTACAAATGACAGATGACACGATTTCTAGGAGGCTGTTCTACTTAGGTTAAAATAGTTTGGATTAGATTATTTTAACTAAGAGATTGGTTCTGCACGGTTCTGCTAGGTACTCACAATATAAATTTGACATAGGCCTCGCCACGGATCTGGTCAGGTTTTGAACTGGACTCCGGTTCTGGTCTCGGCACTTCACAGTGATCTGGGTCAGCTCTCTGGTTCTGCTCACAGCGGTCTGGGTCACTCTGGATCTCTGGTCTGGTCTCTGGCAATTGTTCTTGGCAAAAGAATTCAAACAGCTCGTCCGGCTGTGGAATAGTTTGCAAATGAGTTTAAGGATGCTGAGGCCTGCTGAGAAGAGTTCTCAGTTTGTGGGTTTAGGCCCTTGCTTTAAGTTCTGAAGTAAAGTTTTGGTCTTTGGAGATTGATGGATTTGAAGTCTGGATCTCTGGATGTGAAGTCGTCGGTCAGCATGCTCCGCAGAAAATGGAATTGAATGTCTCTACCTGTCCCAGCAGTCTCTTTTTATGTGTTTTGAAAATGGGTGTGTGCCTGGGCCTAGCTAAGCCTGCCCCTCTCTACTTGTCATTGGCCCAATTCTCCCCTCTCCCGTGATTGGGGGAAGGAAATGGATTGTCATCATGATGAGGTCTGTTTATGGGTCAGAGGATCCTCCCCTGGTCAGTTTGCCCACAAATCTATATTTGATTCAAATACATCTTTGCCAGATGTACAATTTGTTGAAATTACATGTGCACATTATATATTCCTTATGGTCCATGCTTGTCCGCCTCTGATCTTCCTGGGGGCTTGCATTCAAAAATGACAACATTTTGCGCCTTTTAACTGGTTTTGCAATATCGGACATTTACCCAAAATTACACACATGTGCGCAAGGAGTATGGACATTAATTGATAAAGTGTCAGATTTTTAACATGCAGACATTTGGAGTGAGACCCTATTTTCCGCTAGCAACCCCCCAGAATACACCACGGGGTTCTAATGCCTCTCAAAATGTTCACAGAAAAATCACAAAAATAATGATATTACTTATATAATTCTGACAAGTCCGCACTATGAGTTATCTATCTTTTTAAAATGATGCCCTGGTCAAAAAGGGGTGCGGCTTCCCCCATCACAGGGTGGAATAACTGGTTTATCCACTTCCCCCAAGCCAGCTTGTTCACAGAGGCACAGCTGCCCCTCCCAGTTTCCCCTAAGAGGAAGCCACTTTACGACGCCCCCAATATAACATTTGCCTGAGTCAAGGGAGTTGCATTGTTCTGTTCCTTCCAGTTCCCAGGTGCTCCACCCCTAATCTAATCAGAGAGGTGACAACTCCTTTTGGCAAGGGGCAGCAGGATGCAGCTAGGCCTGGGAAGAGTGGCTGAACAGGTTTCTCCTGTCAGGGGTAGTTGTCAGGCAGAATCCAGTTTCACTAAGCCAGGTTTCAGCTAAATGTCACTTTTTGTTCCCAGTTTTCTACATTCAAATCAAACTGATAATTTGTACCTATACATTAAATAATTACTTCCTTCAAGTCATTTCAGAATATGGTTTTACATTCTTCCACCTCTTAGCAAGTCTTTCCTTGGTCTGGTTTTGTTTCATTTGTGCAGTTTCACACAAAAGTCTGGTGGTTTTAAAACGCCGGCTTTCTGATAGTGGTGAGTACTGGTAATGCAACCATTTTTGGGATTAAGAAAATGAATTCCCCACAGTTCTGAGTTGCTTTTTTTGGCAATCAGCATTGCCATTCCCAATGGTTTCAGGCTACTGTGTGTGTAGCCCAATGGTGGTTTTAGGCAGTGCCCTCCTGTGCTCACAACATAGGCAAAAATGGGTGGCAGCCTATTCTTCATGTTTTCCCTGTGCACTCTCTGGGGAGTTCTGGCCATCATGATGTTTTCCATGCCAGTACTACACAGTTTTATGGTAGGGCTTGGATGCATGGGTAAAAACATCCCACAAGCCCCCCCTCTTGCGATGGCCATTCAATCCTTTCGCTGATGGAACTCGCAAGATCTGGGATGTTCGCCTCCTCTTCTTCCAATTCCATGGATGGCACAGTTCAGCATCTTTTCCTCCCTCCAGTCGATCAATCAGTTCTCCTTGCTGGTCCTGATGGGAGGATTGGGCGGTACCCTGGGCCCCTCGGGTCTCTGCTCTCGGTCCCCGGTCGTCCTCCTTGGTCAGTCTCCATGGTTTCATCTCTCCTAGGATGATAAAGCAAAGCGGCAATACACATTCCTAGACATTTTTCCACCACTATTAATAGTGTGGCGAACATGTACATTTTATAGATCCAAATGCATTTTGCAGTCTGATTTTAAAACAATATATAACAGGGCACATTTGCATTACGTTACTATATTTTTGATATGTGGAATATTTTAGAGTTTGAACTGACTTACTCTGGAGCGGCCCCCTCTAGTATTGCAGAGGACTCCTCCAGTTGTTGCAGAGTGTGCCTGGGATGGCAACACTTTAGATGATTTATTTGGACCCACTTGTCTTCCCCCTCTGCCAAACCGCCTTTGGGGATGCAGATCTTGTAGGCCACAGGGGAGATCTTGTCTATAATTTCAAACAGTCCCTTCCATGTAGGCAAGAATTTTCGCTGTTTGGCCTGGTTCCTTTGGAAATTGTATAGATAGACCTGATCACCCACCTTATATTCCTTTCGGGAAGTTTTTAAATCATAGTGGGTCTTCATGCTCTCGGCTGATCTTTCTAGATTCCGCTGAGCATAGGCAAAAGCATGTTGAAGGTGTTTCCTTAAATTCTCCACATACTCATGAGTTGTGGAGGCATTTATCAGTGTCTGCTCTTGGGTCCTGTAGAGCAAATGCTGGGGAAGCACCATCTTGCATCCCGTCATCAACTCAAATGGTGACATTATAGTTGCAGATGAAGGGGTAGATCTGATGGCCATTAGGACCAGAGGTAGTCGGATATCCCAACTTGGCCCAGAATCTGCCACAAACTTTTTTAAGATGCTCACAATGGTTCGGTTGTATCTCTCTACTGCCCCAGAAGAAGCTGGCCGGTAAGCAATATGTAGCTTTCTTTTGACCCCCAGTATCTCCCACATCTTTGTCATTACTTCACTGGTGAAGTGGCTACCTCTGTCTGACTCAATCCTTTGAGGTAGACCAAAATGGGAAAAGATGTGGTTAATCATCAGGGCAGCTGCTGTTTCTGCCTTGCAGTTTGGTGCCGGGAGACATTCCACCCACTTGGTAAACAAGCATGTAACGGTCAACATGTACTTGTTTCCTCTAGACGAGCGGATTACAGGTCCTACAAAGTCGATTTGCAAATCTGACCATGGCAGTGTCATCCCTCTTTTGTTTGGAGAGGCGCACGGTGTGTGAGGGATGATGGCTGAAATTGTGCACACACAAGACACCCCTTCAAGTATTGGTCGAGGTCCTGCCCCATGTGTGGCCAGTATGCAACCTCTCTTAAGATTTCCAGTGTTGTGTGAAACCCCCTATGACCGGCGGTGGCCGCATCATGGGCGTGACTTAACATCAGGCTTCGGAATGAGGTAGGAACCACCCACTGATCATGGCCAGCTTGGGATTTCCTTACCAGCAAACCGTCTTGGATTCGGGACATTTTTGGACATTTCATCAACACTCTTAGGTCCTCTTTCCCAATGTAATCGGTATCCGTCAGGGGAAAGTTCTCAGGGTCCTCAAGGTGTTGGTAATAACTTACCAATAATTGGATCCCCCTTCTGAGCTGTAATTAAATCAGCATCAGGGGTCTCCTTACTCCATTGTGCAGTTGAAAGATCATTGTGAGCATTTGTCTGGGACCTAGTGATAGCAGTGACCTGGATTTCCCCCAACAGGGACTCTATTTCTATTAGATCCCCTTGGATGGCCCCGGTTTTGGCCAGCTGATCAGCTAAGTCATTTCCAGTTTTGTCTGGTCCCTCTACTTTGGAATGACCCTTGATCTTTTTCCAGTAGATGGTCATCCCATTCGATGTGACCAGATCATCAATGTTTTTAATTAACTTTCCATGTTTCAGGGGTTTGTTATTAGTACATAACATGCCTCTGGTTTTCCAATTAACCAGGTGCTCCACGAACCCGTTCCGTACATAATCCGAATTGGTGATTATGACCAGTTCGTGGAGTTGATGCTGGACAGCAGTGAGGATGGCCTGATGCACAGCCATCAATTCTGCCGCCTGACTACTTCGGGGACCAATTTTGTATCCAGCAGAGGGTTCTGAGAACTCCTTTACCCATGCATTCCCTACGCCAGCCACCAGTTCTTTCTCCCCGTCGTTGTCAACATGGTAAGAGCATCCATCCACATAGACAGTGGGCATTCCCTCACACTTGTCTTCTTCAAAGACTTTGTGTGGGGAATTAAGGTATGCCTCCATGTTGTCCTTGATTTTTAGACTTTCGTCCTCAAGACAGTTTTTTCTGGCACAATCATGCAAGTCAGCCAGACCTTGCGCGAGGGGACTCTTCTTGTTTTGGCCATATCTGACTTCCACAGGAAAGCCTTGCATTGTCAGAATCCAGGAAGTAATTCGGGAATTACTCACATTTCCGTCCCGGATTCTGTCACTTTGGAGATATTGCAGAGGCTGGTGTGGAGTCTCCACTATGATGTGTTCCCCCTGGATAAACGGGCGGTAATTCTTCAATGCCCACACCGTTGCCCGGAGTGCCTTCTCACAATCGTTGAATTTTTCCTCCACAGAGGATAACGTTTTGCTCGCATAGGAGATTACTTTATTGACCTTGTCATGCTTTTGGTATAATACTGCCGTCACGCACGTATTAGCGAACCCCGTCTCCAGGAAGAACTCCTTGTTTCTGACAGGGTAAGCTAGGCAAGGCGCTTGTGAGAGGCTTCTTTTGAGTTGTCTTACCGCCTCGGAGTGTTCTGGACCCCATTCCCACTTGACCCCCCCCTTCAAGAGATGAATCAGGTGTCTAGTGATCTTTGCGTAGCCTTCAATGAACTTTCTGCTGTAATAAGTCAGTCCAAGGAGGCTCCTTAGTTCCCGCAGAGTTGTGGGGTCTTTAAGTTTCTGGAGTGCTTCCACTTTCTTTTCTTGGGGACAGAGACCCTGAGGAGTAATCTCATGCCCCAAGAAAGTAACATGGGTTCTACACCGCTGTGCTTTCTGAAAGGAAAGTTTTGCTCCGGCGGCCCTCAACTGTGGCAGAACATAACGGATCTCCGCTATGTGTTCCTCCACAGATGAACTTTTGATGAGGGCATCATCTACATAAGCCAGGTTACCCCTCGCACCCAGGTCGGGCATGGCCTTATGTAGGAAAATGTTGAATTCATTGCCGGAGTTGAGGTATCCGAAGGGAGTCCGGGTCCATGTGTACTGCTGGCCCCCAAAGGTAAAAGCCAGTTTGTATTGGTCCTCCCTACTGACAGGCACGGTCCAGTATCCATTGGTCAGGTCTATTGCTGTGAATACCTGTGACCCCTGAATCTGAGCCAGCCCTTGGTCAATGTAGGGCAGAGGCCATCGGGAAGTGTGGACCCGTTTGTTGAGCTCCCTAAGGTCGGCGCAGAGTCTCCACTGGCCGTTTGGCTTCAATATTCCCAGCACCGGATTATTGAAAGTGCTGTGGACTGGACGGATTATTCCCCGGGCTCAAGGTTCTTAATTATTTCAGTAAGGGACTCCATGGATGCGAGAGGCAAGCGATATTGCTTCACAAAAACTGAAGTCATTCCAGGGTCCGTGGGAATTGTTGTGGTGTGGATGTCGGTGCGACCACAGTCATATGAGTCTACCGCAAAGAGATCTTGGAAATCCAAGAAAACCTGTTTCAACTTTTGCTTCTGTTCCAGAGTCACACAGGCATCAGCTAGGTTGACTCTCTCTTCCACCATCTGCCTGAAGCCTGGAAAGACTTCTGGTTTGGCTATCTCAGCGGCCTCCTCCAGCTGGGTGGAGAAGTCCCTGGTCAGAGTGCTGATTTGGACTGGAGGCTTCAGGTGGGAAAGGCAGCCCTCATGGACCTGGAAAATCACCTCATCCCTCCCGAAGTCACAAGTCACATCTTCCTTACCCTAAGGGCAAGAACTGTACACCAGGAAGTTCCCCCCATGCCGGGTGAAAATCCTGTCTGGTGTTGTATTGTCCTCACTGTCACTGTCAAAACAGTCCTTGGGGTTTGGTCCTAACAGTTCATTTCCTAAATCAATGGAGAAATGTCGGTCATCAATCGCCATTCCAATAGTGGTGCCTGCGGCTAGAGTAAAACCCTGTAAGTCGCTGTTATCCACCTCTATTGGAATGGTGTCATGTTCTATGTTGACTAATGGTGTTGGGTTTACCCCTAACCCTTGCTGTTGGAGAGAAGCATTTAGATGAATATAAGCATCAGGGTTTTGCAATTTTTTGTCCTCTTTTTACTTTCACTTCCAGGGAGATTTGTCGGGTCCTTTCTGGGATGGTGACTTCCTCTTTGAGCTGAATTTCAACTGCATAAGGTAGCAATTGAGCTGACCTAAATGCTATTTCTGGATCATCAAAGCCCATGGGATTATCCGCTAATCGGGACCAAGCTTTGAAGTTTATTAGGTCCAAACTAATGGCAAAGCGATTGAGAATGTCACTGCCTAAGTAAAAGGCGGCAGTGACGTCTCGCACGACCCAACAATTATGGACTATGCTCTTGTTGCCAATGGAGATTTTGAGCATACACCTGCTTGGCAGGAGATGTTTGGAATTAGGTGCTTCCAGGTCCATTTCCCATTTGTCTATCAGTTTGAATGTGGGAATGGCTGGATCTTTTTGGAGTTGGCGGAACATGGCTTCGCTGATGAAGCTCTTACCGTTGTTCACACACACTCGAGAGAGAACAGAGTCCTTCCCATCATTTAACTGAACAGGGATGAACAACTGCTCTCCAATTTGCTGAATATCAGCCATGCTCTGAGCTGATTTCACATCTTTCTGGACTATAGGAGTGGGAGTTTCTGATTGTGGATTAGTAAAGAATTTCAGGGTATTTCCTTCCAGTGTGGAATACCACCTTAAACTGGAAGGAAGGTTGATTTTCAGAAATAGAGAACCCCCCCCATCACCAGTCTGTTGTCCTACTGCTATTAATGTCACGTCTGGAGTTTGGTTGTTCTGGAAGTGAAATTCTACTTGGTCAGATTTTTGTTCAAACATGTGGCAGGTGCCATTTAAACTAACATGGTTGACACTCTGTTTTAATTTTATTGGTCGGCTAGTCTGGGTCCAGAGGACCTTGTTTACACAATCTATTAGGGGTGACAACCTTCTCAGGAGGTCATTCCCTAGTAAACAAGGGGTGCCCTATGGAGTCACTACTATGACCGGGTGTTTCACCTTGTGTCGCCCAATTTTAATGTCCAAGTCTGCAGTCCCCTCAACGGGAATTTCCTTCCCGTCAAAGTTCTGCAGTTGTCCAGGCAGAGAGGTGAGAGGAATTTGGTAATTCTCCCCCCTTCCTGTATTTAGTTCCTCAAAGGCCCTTTTGGACAGAAGGGTAGCTTGGGATCCAGTGTCCACCAGTGCCAAAATTGTACCCTGCCCCTGTACTTGTAGTGGGGCATAGTATCTTCCCTCCTTCTCCTTAAGGGGGCACAGATAATGCACATTTTTGGACAACTGGTGGGCAAACTTTCTGGTTTTGGACATGGCGAGAGAAGAGATTTGGGCAGAATTCTGTGGGGAGTCTTGGGAATCTGAAAGAAAAAGTTGGCAACTGGAGATCAGAGCCATTGTGGGCTCCCCTGGTTCCGGGTCTGGGACACCCCCCCTTTTTGGAGGCAGTCACCAGGATGGGTTTGAACCAGGGGATTTCGGTATTGTGGGTTCTGGGATGAGATGATGGGCAGCGGTAGCTCAGTCTCCACATCTCCCCAGTCTGAATTGGCGTCCCTTGGGACCCATTTTTCCTTGGGAGGAGCTCCCCCATCTCTGAAGGAGAAGATCCTTTTCCCAGGATCTTCTGAGGATCCCTCTTCCTCAAATTGGAAGACCTGTACCTCCTCCACAAGTGGGTCTGTTTGGGTCCTTTGTTTCTCCTACCGCCCCTCTGCTCCTTGGGAGGCAGACTTTCAGGGGCAGGAGATTTTGTTTCCGGTTCCTGGTTTTCCAGGGGCTGTTTACAAGTTGGGAAGGAGGCTTCCTCCAAGGCTTTACACCCCCCTTCCCCTTGTGCCTCCTCCCTGGGAACCGGTGGGTTATCAGGGTGCTGCCCCCGTCATTGTTCTGGAGCACCCGGTCCAGAGTTTGGGGCATTCTGCGGTGGCATGCTCATCTGAGGGTTCTGTTGAGCCCTCAGTATGTGACCCAGATCTCGTGCCATATTTTGGATCTTGCACAAACTCCTGTGGGCCTGATCCTCCCCACATTGCAAATTGTAGGCTGCCTTGCGAGCCTCTTGAGGATTTCTGTGAACAGAAAAATGTTTCAAGATGGCCGCCTTATAGGTGGACCATCTTAAATGATTTTGGTCCTCCAGCCCCGCAAAGAAACTGGAGTATTCTGGGGAGAATGTCCATTTGACGTACTGGATGCAGCTACTGCTGTCCTTCAAATGGAAAGTCTCCATCATTTGCTCATAGAGCTCCAAGTGTTCCCAAACGGAATACTAGGCGTTCTTATGATAAGGAGTGATGACACTCCTGATTGCCTTTATTTGTTTCAATGGGTCCTTAAGCAAGGCCCTTTTTGCCTTATTGGCCTTTTTGGTTCGGGTAACCCTGGTCGATTCATCCTCTGACTCAGAAGCACTGCTCCCAGAGGTGCCCGTCTGATCTTCCAGGTTTTCCCGGATTCTGCGAGCCTGGGAATGGCTGGCAGAATGTGGGGACCTCGTCTCCTGTGTCCTGTGACACTCAGAGGAGTCTTCAGATCCCTCCTTGCTACCAGGATTTGCTGGGTATCCCCCCACTGACCTAACTGGGCAGAGGTTTTCAGGATGCCCTTAATGGGCCTACTCTCCTGGGGTTCCCCACTATATTGCACTGTGCTTGGGTGCCCATACCCGGATACTCGCCCATCCATTCCTGGGAGGTACTGGCCTATGAGCCCCATACTTCTAGCTGGATAGTAATCTGCCATCCCCATGGCCCTGGGCTCATGTGCGCGGGGGGGCATGGGGGTGGCAGAGTCCAGGGACTGGAAGAGATGAAGGCCTCTGGTACTAGGGCTCCTGAGGTTATGCTCAGGAGTTTCTCTTTCCCAGCGAACCTCATCTCTATCCGCCCCTGCCTTCTGTTGCAATGCAAGAGCCTGCGCTTTCAGTTCCTCAGTTAAGGCCTTACTAGACTCTATCAGTCTCTCCTGCATCGCTACCTGTTGCTGGAGCCTGTCATTGTGCTGACAGAGAGCCTCATTTTCTCTCTGTGCCTCCTGATTGGTCCTGGAGTACTGGGCCAGTCTCTGCTGCAGGAGGGTTACCTCCTGAGCTGTGTCCCTATTGGCCTGCTCCTTTCTTGCCAGAGCATCCTCCACCCTCCTGGTGTGCTCTAACAAGTTCTGGTGTTCTTTTTGGAGGTCACCCAGTCCCTGGAGGGCCAGGTGATTTTCTTCCATTTTCCTTTTTAAGTGGCAGACTTCCTGGCCTAAGGTATCCCTTTCCTGACTAAGAGCCTGCATCTGTGCCGCCAGGTCATCCCTTTGCCTTTGGAAGGCACCAGGTTTCTGGCGCTCCTGATCAAACTCTGCCTGGGTATCCAGGTCTTTCAGAATCAATGTATTGCTTTCCTCTTTCTCTCTGTCTAATCGAATTTGCAGGGTGGCTACCTGCTCTGTGCATGCCCTGTTGAAGTCCAGTTGTTGCTCCAGCTTTTTCTGGCTCTGCAGAAGGGAGTCCAAACCTTCTCTGTACTCCTTCTGCAAGGCCAGAAATCTGGTATCCTGGTCAGCCCTCTCCTGTTGCAGTCTATCCATGTCCTCTTTTATTTTAATGATATACTGCCTACTATCATTTTCTGACTCCTGGCTCCTCTGCAGCCTCTGCTCAGAAGAGACCAGGTCAGATTGGGCCTTTTCTAACGCCAGCTGTTGCCTACTTGCCAGATCTTGGCCTTCAGCACATTTGTCCCGCATGGCTCCCATATATAGATACAAATATGCCGCTATACTAACCATCTTGTCGTGTTCATCTTTAACTTTAGGAGCCATGTATAATTCACTCAGGGCCACATGTAATGGACCCTGATCTCTCCATTTATCTGACCCTGTTTCAGTGACCTGTTGCGCGATTGCCTGCAGCCAGACCGTTTGGTCCTGATGAGTCCACTCACCTCTCACAAATAGCTTATGTAAGAAGTGCTCTCTGGCTATTTTCATAACTACCAAGGTTGTCATTCTGGAATTTGAGTTCCTTCCTGACTTACAGAAGTTTGTATTTTATTTTGCAAAACAGACCGTTTCCTTAGAGCGTTCCTTTGAGGGGTGCTTTCACAGTGTAAAACAGCGTGTTGATCTAACCGGATATGTGTATCTGGTCAGTTGGCACACTGTATTAATCTGCACAAATGGTAAATCTAACCCAGAATATCCCGGCTCGAGCCCCCACTTCTGTAAGTGATATTCAATCAACACTACAGCCAAGTCAATGCCTAGTCTGGGATGCTGAGGAAAACCCTTATTAATGTATTTTTATGTCTAGTTCAGTACTCTGGATGACCACCCTTGTATAACACCCCCCTCTTAGAATCCCCCTGACCCCACTGAGCCAAGAAGTAGGTTTGTTTTGCAAATTAAAAGGTTTATTTGAGAATTTAAACAATATATATATATCACACTTTATAATAGATTAATATCTGATAGTACACTTAGACATATGATGTTGATCAACAATGGGTAATCTGGCACTAGCACACTTCTTTACAATCAATGAGGAGTTAGTATAGGATGGATAAAGTTGCAAAAATACTTTTATGGTTTCAAGGGAAAAGCAATGATGAATAAAATGCAGTACAGAAATACTTGATATGATTTTAGCAAAAGATAAGATAATCACTTTTTCTCTGGCAATTCACCCCCCTCCCCTATGCAATGTAAGAAATGGAAGGAGATGGAAAGAGGAGCACACAGTTCTCAGGAATGCAACCAAATACAATACGAAATTCAGTTCCCCCCCAGCAAGCTTAGAGGAAACAGGTAGGAGTTTGAAACAAAGGCCCAAAATGCTTTTTAAATGTGATGGCAATGGATGGGAAAATGTGCCAATGATTTTAATTCCCTCTAGAGATTCAGGGTGAGTGGGAGATGCGTGTTGGTATTAGTTCAGGCTCACTTTAGCAATGCTCCAGGGATGGTTATTAAGAGGCAAACGAATTTTTAGCAAAGGAAAGCAAAAAGCTGCTATCTTTTTACAGGTAAAGAAATCAGGCCAAATCGCAAATCGCGGCAAAATTCGCGAGTGCGTGAATTGTGATTGCGGAAAAAGTATAGGGAGTAGGCAGTCTTGTTGGAATGCTTAGAGTCTAAGCTTTCAGAGGAAAGTTAAACCACGTTCCTAGCACAAACGGTTCCAGAGATACAGACGATTTAATGAAGGTAGATTTTCGGATTTAAAGTAAAACTCAAAATTACAGGCGACAGCTTGCAGCTTTACAAATCACAGATGGCACGATTTCTAGGAGGCTGTTCTACTTAGGTTAAAATAGTTTGGATTAGATACTAAGAGATTGGTTCTGCACAGTTCTGGTAGGTACTCACAATATAAATTTGAAATAGGCCTCGCCACGGATCTGGTCAGGTTTTGGACTGGACTCCGGTTCTGGTCTCGGCACTTCACAGTGATCTGGGTCAGCTCTCTGGTTCTGCTCACAGCGGTCTGGGTCACTCTGGATCTCTGGTCTGGTCTCTGGCAATTGTTCTTGGCAAAAGAATTCAAACAACTCGTCCGGCTGTGGAATAGTTTGCAAATGATTTTAAGGATGCAGAGGCCTGCTGAGACGAGTTCTCAGTTTGTGGGTTTAGGCCCTTGCTTTAAGTTCTGAAGTAAAGTTCTGGTCTTTGGAGATTGATGGATTTGAAGTCTGGATCTCTGGATGTGAAGTCGTCGGTCAGCATGCTCCGCAGAAAATGGAATTGAATGTCTCTACCTGTCCCAGCAGTCTCTTTTTATGTGTTTTGAAAATGGGTGTGTGCCTGGGCCTAGCTAAGCCTGCCCCTCTCTACTTGTCATTGGCCCAATTCTCCCCTCTCCCGTGATTGGGGGAAGGAAATGGATTGTCATCATGATGAGGTCTGTTTATGGGTCAGAGGATCCTCCCCTGGTCAGTTTGCCCACAAATCTATATTTGATTCAAATACATCTTTCCCAGATATACAATTTGTTGAAATTACATGTGCACATTATATATTCCTTATGGTCCATGCTTGTCCGCCTCTGATCTTCCTGGGGGCTTGCATTAAAAAATGACAACATTTTGCGCTTTTTAACTGGTTTTGCAATATCGGACATTTACCCAAAATTACACACATGTGCGCAAGGAGTATGGACATTAATTGATGAAGTGTCAGATTTTTAACATGCAGACATTTGGAGTGAGACCCTATTTTCCGCTAGCAACCCCCCAGAATACACCACAGGGTCCTAACGCCTCTCAAAATGTTCACAGAAAAATCACAAAAATAATGATATTACTTATATAATTCTGACAAGTCCGCACTATGAGTTATCTATCTTTTTAAAATTATGCCCTGGTCAAAAAGGGGTGTGGCTTCCCCCATCACAGGGTGGAATAACTGGTTTATCCACTTCCCCCAAGCCAGCTTGTTCACAGAGGCACAGCTGCCTCTCCCAGTTTCCCCTAAGAGGAAGCCACTTTACGACGCCCCCAATATAACATTTGCCTGAGTCAAGGGAGTTGCATTGTTCTGTTCCTTCCAGTTCCCAGGTGCTCCACCCCTAATCTAATCAGAGAGGTGACAACTCCTTTTGGCAAGGGGCAGCAGGATGCAGCTAGGCCTGGGAAGAGTGGCTGAACAGGTTTCTCCTGTCGGGGGTAGTTGTCAGGCAGAATCCAGTTTCACTAAGCCAGGTTTCAGCTAAATGTCACCTTTTGTTCCCAGTTTTCTACATTCAAATCAAACTGACAATTTGTACCTATACATTAAATAATTACTTCTTTCAAGACATTTCAGAATATGGTTTTACATTCTTCCACCTCTTAGCAAGTCTTTCCTTGGTCTGGTTTCGTTTCATTTGTGAAGTTTTACACAAAAGTCTGGTGGTTTTAAAACGCCGGCTTTCTGATAGTGCTGAGTACTGGTAATGCAACCATTTTTGGGATTAAGAAAATGAATTCCCCACAGTTCTGAGTTGCTTTTTTTGGCAATCAGCATTGCCATTCCCAATGGTTTCCGGCTACTGTGTGTGTAGCCCAATGGTGGTTTTAGGCAGTGCCCTCCTGTGCTCACAACATAGGCAAAAATGGGTGGCAGCCTATTCTTCATGTTTTCCCTGTGCACTCTCTGGGGAGTTCTGGCCATCATGATGTTTTCCATGCCAGTACTGCACAGTTTTATGGTAGGGCTTGTATGCATGGGTAAAAACATCCCACAAACATCCAGTCGAAAGAACGTTACAGTTGGTAAGTAACTTGTTCTTCGAATGGATTGTGTCCCCTCACGTATTCCTCATCTTGTGATAGGCTCCCATAGCATTATCAATTTTGGAGGCGGGAGTACTTATTTCAGTTTTCGTGGACAGAATGCAGAAATGCCTTGGCAAAAAAACCCTCATTAGAGGAAGCAGTATCCAAACAATAATGTTTAACAAAAGTATGCATTGTTTTCCAGGTTACAGCTGCACACATGTCTGCTGCCGGGACTCCCCTCTTTAGAGCCGCAGAAGTAGCCATTCCCCTTGTAGAATGGGCACGAAGCTCATCTGGTGGTTCTTTTCCCGCTAATCTGTAGCATTCAACTATGGCTAATATGATCCAGCAGGAAATGGTCTGTTTTGTTACAGATAAGCCTAATTTATGACCAGTATAACCCACAAATAGTTGGTCATCTTGTCTCAATTTAGCCATCCTTGAGATGTAAAAACTAAGAGCCCTCTTGGGATCTAATCTGTGTAATCTCTCCTCTTCTTTGCCCAGATGAGGAGGAGGATAAAAGGTTGGTAGTACTATTTTTTATGACAAATGGAAGTCTGAGACTACTTTTGGCAAGAACGAAGGTTTAACTTTATCCTTATAAAAAATAGTATATGGTGGTTTGCATGAAAGAGCTTGAAGTTCGCTAAACCTGCGGGCTGATGATAGGGCCACAAGAAGGACAGTTTTTAGAGTCAAAAGCCTCAATGGACATGAGTGCAGAGGCTCAAAAGGTATGCAAGTCAAGAATTTGAATACTACTTTTAAGTCCCATGTTGGTACATGAAAAGGTATTTGAGGGTATACATTAGTAAGCCCCTTTAAGAATTGAATTATTAACGGTATTTTGAAATATGAAACCTCTTCAGAGGAGTGCTTGAAAATGGACAGCGCAGCAAGGTATCCTTTGATTGTTCCTACCTGGAGCCCCAGATTAGCTAGATGTAGTAGAAAAGAAAGCACCATTGGGGTGCCACACTGAAAAGGGTCCATTTCCTTGTCTTTGCACCAGTTACTAAACCTGTTCCAGCGACATCGGTACAAAGATTTTGTTGCTGGTCTTCTGGCCAAAAGCAAGATTTCCATTATGTCATCCGGAAGATCCCAATCCTTGTATCTCAACCTCTCAGAAACCATGCGTGAAGGTTGAGTGTCTTGACCTCTGGATGGAGAACCCGACCTTCCTCTTGCGAGAGAAGATCCTCTCTTTGCGGAAGACGTATTGGAGGGCAGATGGGCATGTCCAGAAGGTCCGGGTACCACGTCCTCCTGGCCCAATCCGGGGCAATTAAGATCATGGTTTTCCTGAACTTTCTCAACCTCCTGATTACTTGAGGAATCACAAGGACTGGGGGAAACACGTACAGCAGTGGAAACTTTCACTCCACTACAAATGCGTCTCCCAGAGCTCCTCTTTGAGGAAATTCCCTTGAGCAGTACTGATCGCACTTCCGGTTGACCGCGGTGACAAACAGATCCACTTGAGGGGTTCCCCAAATGGCGAAGATCTCCAGAAGGACTTCCTGAGCCAGCTCCCACTTGCGAGAGACCATGCTCTGCCTGCTCAGAGCGTCTGCCGCCGTGTTCTTCTCTCCGGCTAGGTGAATTGCCGATAGAGAGATTCCTTCTCGTATTGCCCAGAACCAGAGCTGCATTTCCTCTCTGCACAGTGGCAGTGACCCTATTCCTCCTCTTTTGTTGAGGTAGTACATGGCCACCGTGTTGTCCGTCATTATCAGGACATTCTTTCCCTGTACAGAGGGCAGAAAGGCCTTCAGAGCTAGTCTGATTGCCCTCAGCTCCAATAGGTTGATGTGTAGTTTGGACTCCGATGGAGACCAACGACCGCTGATTGTCAGATTGTTGGTGTGTGCTCCCCACCCCGTGAGTGAGGCGTCCGTCACTACCGTTATCTCCGGCCATGGTTGCCAAAAAGTCTCTCCCTTGAGAATGTTGTTGTTGCAAGCCCACCATAGAAGATCCTGAGCAACTGCGCTCGGGACTTGCAGAATATCCGACATATTCCCTGAGAACTGGGACCACTGAGTTCTGAGTGCCCATTGAAGGGATCTCATTCTCAACCTGGCCTCTGGTACTAGGAAAATGCAGGATGCCATGAGGCCTAGCAACCTGAGAAAATCGAAGGCCGGTAGACATTGGGCATTCTGAAACTTCTTTACCATCTGCTGGATGTGGAGAGCTCTCACTTCGGGAGGCGAGGCTTTTCCCGATGAAGTGTCCAAAACTGCTCCGATAAACTGGAGCTTCTGGGATGGTATCATGTGGGACTTCTTGAAATTGAGGGAGAAGCCCAATTTGTGGAGGAAGTGGCAGGTGATCGAAAGATGTTCCTGAGCTTGTTCTGGAGAACTTGGTCTGATCAACCAATCGTCCAGGTAGGGATATATGTGAATATCTCCTCTCCTGAGACTTGCTGCCACAACCGCCAACAGTTTGGTGAAAACCCTTGGGGCGGAGGTCAACCCGAATGGCAGAACTCGAAACTGATAATGAGAATTGCCAATCGCGAACCTCAGATACTTTCTGTGCTTTGGATGGATTGGCACATGAAAGTAAGCATCCTGAAGGTCCAATGATACCAACCAATCTTGGAGTTGGAGAGCCTGAAGGTTCTGAGAAAGAGTCACCATCTTGAACTTGCCCTTCCTGAGGAACTTGTTCAAGTTTCTCAAGTCCAAGATGGGTCTCAGTCCTCTGTCCTTTTTTGGGATGAGAAAATATGGGGAGTACCAACCCCTGTTCCTCTCCGCTACAGGTACCAGTTCTATGGCACCTTTCTCTAGCAGGGTTAAAATTTCCTGCAACAGGAGCGGATCCGGAATTTTGGCAGAGTTGGCTCCCGGTGGATGATTCTGAGGCCTTTTTAGAAAGAGGAGACAGTAACCTTGGGCTACTGTTTCCAGTGCCCAAGCATCTGAGGTAATGCCCCGCCATCCCTTCAGATTTGGAGAGATCCTGCCTCCCACTGGTTTTTTGTGTAACAAGCACTCAGAGGGATTTTTACAGTTCAGAGTAGCGTGGCTCACCAATCCTTGCCAAACCTTACTCGCAATATCAGCGGTTTCCGGGGGTATGTTCCTGTTCTCACATTCTGCCTCTAAGGCCACAGCCGGCAAAAGGTGCTGGGCGAAGCTGACATGCGTTTTGTCAAGACCAGTGTTAACTTCTCCACCGTTTAGGATAGTCAGTGGGTTCTTTTGCAGACTATGGGAGAGATCTTCTAACATTGTCAGATGGGTGGAACTATTTCCCAATACTTCTGAATATAGGGCAGGTGTCTGCTTCTTAGACTCACACTCGTCTGGCACACTTGCATTTGTTAGCTCCTTCCCCAACAGAGCTCTGTCACAAGTTTCCACTACAGTGGCTGCTTCTGACTCCAGTGCTCTGTTAATGTTGTTATCGGTGTCCATTAGGGTACTGGCCACTTTAGCACCACTCCACCCCTCCCTCTCCTCACAAGCTCTCAAAGCCAATTGGCCTTTTTCAGTGATCATCAGCTTTCCACTCTGTAATTTGGACATCATAGCTGAAGGGTCAGTTAAGAGGGATGCAAGAGTGCCGTCTACGGAGCCGGCTCAGAAGGGTAACTGGGTTTATTTGCCTATATTTCACTGCTGTCCTGCTATTGTCCAATAGTCAAGAACCCTAAAAGGTCTAAGCATAGAATGCTCACCCACTCGAAGATCCGCCTCTCTTCTTGCTTCTTGCTCAAGACTGCCAAAGACTGCAGCAACTCAGCAGCGAACTCTGCTGCGCTCCACGCCTTAAAGGAGTTTTTAATGATAAGCTCCTCCTCACTCCAGCGACACGGAAGACACAGCTGCCAAAGACTGCAGCAACTCAGCAGAGAACTCTGCTGCGCTCTGTGCCTTCAATGAGTTTTTAATGATAAACTCCTCCTCACTCCAGCGACACGGAGGAAAGACACAGCTGCCAAAGACTGCAGCAACTCAGCAGCAAACTTTGCAGCACTCTGCACCTTCAAGGAGTTTTTAATTACAAGCTCCTCCTCACTCCAGTGACACAGAAGAAAGACACAGCTGACAAAGACTGCAGCAACTCAGCAGTGAACTTGTACGTATTTTATAAACAACATTTAGGATATTGAAGAAAAAACATTCTTATTTTCAACATACATGCAATATTTTATGGTTCATGACGCCAATCAAAATACAACATTGTTTGTTCATTGCTTTTGCCCTATGTCTGGATGTAAATATGCCATGCTCAACTTAGCTCCCATGGTATATCTCAAAGCAATGCACCTTTGTGTCATGAAAGAACATCTGTAATGTGTGTCCGCTGCTGAAAATAAGTTATATGAGGAGCGAAGGTAGTGTCTGTCCAGACGCGGATCCCATGCCTGCTGGGCCTAGAGATCCAAGCTACTCCTCACTGATGAGGCTCATTGTGGCTGAAACATGTCTAGGGATGCTATGGTTTCATGCAGAAGGAATGTGACCTAGCAGTTTGAGCTGGACTGCCCGCTTTGGGGTGGGAGCAGGCCTGATTTGCATATGGTCTTTCCGCTTTCTGTAATGTCTTGGCAGGCTGAGGAACGATGGTCTGGAGAGTTGCCCAGAATGATGCCAGAGGTTAAGATTAATTCTAAACCTTCCAGCCATCACCTCTTTTGTGTTGCTTTAGTCACCCTGAGTGGGATGGGTATGCCAAGTCGTGGATGTTGTGCCTGCTGGCCTAGAGACCCAAGCTACTCCTCACTGATGATGTCCAAAGGGGCTGAAACACATCTGGTGATGCAGAAGTGATGTGACCTAGAATTCTGAGCTGCATTGCCACTTTTGGGGTGGGACAAAGTCTGATTTGGATATGGTCTTTCCGCTTTCGGTAATGGCTTGCCACGCTGAAGAGCCATGGCCTGGCGCGTTGCCCAGGGCAATGCCAGAGGTTAAGATTCATTCTAAACCTTCCAGGCATCACTTCTTTTGTTTTGCCTTGAAAATCCCTTCATCTACATTCAGAGTAGGGATCAACTAGCCTTCAGATTTTGGGGATTTGAGAGAAAGCTTCCCACCCCGTTCCATACTTAGGGTGCAAGGGCCAGGAATGCCGCAGACTCGGCCCCGTTGGCGGAGCCGATGGCACATGAGACTGCAACAAAGAGCAGGCAGGGGTGGAGTAGAAAATGAAATGAGGGGCCAGAGATTCCTGCCAATCAGAGACATACATACTCCTTTATCAAATCTGGGGAGCCCGGGATATTGGCCCGACAACGATTGGATTGCAGGGTGTATCACCAACCTTGCAAGGTCTTCCTGGAAGCCGTGCTTGGTGCCACGGCACAGGCCAGCAAAGGACGTGCTGATGGGCAAAGCAGTGCCACCTATCTCAGAGGTTTCATCTTTTTTTCCCCACAGGGTGGGAGAAAACACCAGATAGGTTTTTTGGTTGGTGAGAGCCCATTGACATATTTTAACCAGGTTACTCACCGTAGTGACCACCTTACTCCTAGTCCATAGTCCCCTTTCCTCCATACTTATGGGACATTCCTCAGTCCTGTGGGACGGGACCGGAGCACTTTGCAAAAGCATCAAAATTTTGCAAAAATTGTAGTCCTTCCTCTCTTTTACGTGGGGTACTGCATGCGGCCGTAACCCCGCCCATCTTAGCTCTGCTCCCGCGCATCGCCCATCAGTCCTTTTCTATCACCAAGTCAGAGACCTTTAAGCACTAATAGAGGAACCTTATTAGAGGGGATGGTGGGGGGGGCGTATGGAGGAAAGGGGACTATGGACTAGGAGTAAGGTGGTCACTACAGTGAGTAACCTGGTTATACTCCTACGTCCCGTCCCCTTTCCTCCATACTTATGGGAGATTCCCAAGCACTCCTCACAGGAACTACGGGTGGATGGAAAACCCCCTATTGAAAAAGGTTCTTCAGCAGAGCCTGGCCAAACTGAGCATCAGATCTGGAGCTCAGGTCTAGACAATAATGTTTACAAAAAGCCGATGGGGAGGCTCATGTAGCCGCTTTTGCGATGGTCTCCCAGGGGACATACTTCTGAAAGGCAACTGCAGCTGCCTTGCCCCGCACCAGGTGCGCATGAATTCCTTTAGGAGGCTGCAGACCTTGGACAGTGTAAGACTCCGTTATACAGGCAGCGATCCATCTGGAGATAGTCGCCTTAGAAGCCTGTCTACCTTGTGGATTACCAAAGGTCACAAATAGTTGAGAAGAGCTCCTAAATTCAGAAGTTCTGTCCAGATAGAACTTAAGAGCCCTTCTAACATCCAAACAATGCAGAACCCTTTCCGCTTCTGAAGCTGGATTTGGAAAGAAGACCGGAAGGGAGATTGACTGATTTAGATGGAAATCAGAGACCACCTTTGGCAGGAAAGAAGGATTTGTCCGTAGGACCACCTTATCCTTGTGGAAAACCAAGAAGGGATACTCCACTGACAGAGCTTGGAGCTCACTCACACACCTTGCTGAAGTAACGGCAACCAAAAAGGACACCTTTCACGAAAGGTGCTTAAGGTCCACCGTGGCCATTGGTTCGAACGGTGTATGGCACAACGCTGTAAGGACCACATTCAGATCCCACATCGGGTGCGGCTTGCGAACCGGAGGATAAAGACGTGTCAAAACCTCCTAATCACTGGATTTGACAGTGAATAAGAGCACTGGTCCGTGGATAGGTAGGCGCCTACTGCCGAAAGATAAGTTCTGCATGACAGAACATGAATGCCCGATTCTGCCAGGTGAGACATGAAGGACAGCACTGTGTCAATTGTAGCCACCCTGGGGTCCAACTGTTTGGCTAAGCACCAGTGACAGAACCAAAGCCACTTGCTCTTGTACTGAGACCTCGTCGAAGGCTTCCTGGCTGCCTGAATTATTCGCATGTTATCAGCAGACAGGTTGAGATGCTCTAAAGACCTGAACTCAGGCACCATGCCGCCAAGCTGAAAGATTGTGCGGAGGGGTGCCACAGCTGTTGATCCCTCTGGTGAAGTAGATCGGGACTCACCGGTAGCCTGATCGGTGCACACACCGACAGGTGCCAAAGTTCTGAGAACCAGAACCTGGCCGGCCACCACGGGGCTATGAGCAGGAGAGAACAGTTCACCGTGTTCTTCAGCTTGCAAATTGACTGATGAATCAGAGGCAGAGGTGGGAAAGCATAGGCCCTCATGTTGTGCCAAGGAAACTCGAGAGCATCCCCCAGAGAGGAGGCTCCCAGACCATTTCTGGAGGCATACAGAGGAAGTTTCTTGTTTGCCGATGTTGCAAAGAGGTCCACTTCCGGAGTGCCCCAACACAGGAATATCCGTGAGAGGATCTCTGCTTCAATTCCTACTCGTAGCTGACCATTGTCCACCGACTTAGGGCATCTGCCGTGACGTTCAGCTGGCCCGGAATGTGTACTGCTACCAGCCAGACACCATGCCGAACCGCCCACTCCCAAATCTGGATGGTCAGATCCACAAGAGGAGGAGACTTGGTGCCCCCCTGTTTGTTGATGTAATACATTCACACGACATTGTCCGTGCAGACATGGACCACTTTTTTGGCAATGACCGGCCTGAACGCCTTGAGCACTAGGAAAATCGCCAAAAGCTCCAGATGATTTATTTGAAGGAGCTTGTCCTGGGGCGACCAAATGTCCGAGACCTGAAGAAAATCCAACATCGCACCCCACCCCAGATGGGAGGAGTCCGTCGTAACCGTCACCATCGGGGCAGGGTCTTGAAACCCCGCACCCACCGACAGGTTGCTGAGAGACAACCACCACACCAGGTTCACTCTCATGGAAGCCGGAATCAAAATCATCTTGGAGTCCGGATCTACCGCCTGACGCCAAGAGCTCCGAAGAGCCATTAGAGTCTGCCTCATCTTGAGTCGAGCAAGAGGAACCACCAGGCCGACATGCTCTCCGACTGCGCAACCATCTGACACGTGGCCAACAGATCCGCCATTCAGTCCCCGGTCAGGTAAACTCTGCAGTCGATCGTGTTCCAGCGAAAACCCAGGAAAATCAAATCCTGAGAGACCGTCATGGAAGATTTCCACCAGTTCACTGACAGCCCAAGGTGGAACAGGAGCTGGAAGAGGGACTGAAGATTGCACGCGGCATTCAGCGGGCAAGGGCTGCGCAACAATCACCCAAATACGGATACACATAGATACCCTGCAGATGAAGATAAGCTGCAATCACCGACATCATCTTCGTAAAGACACGCGGTGCCGAGCTGAGGCCAAAGGGAAGCACTCGGAACTGGAAATGCTCCTCTCCCACTGAGAAATGCAGGTATCTCCGGTGTGGATTCGAGATCAGGATATGCACATACGCATACTGAAGGTCCACCACGCTGAGCCAATCGCTCATCTGTAAAGAGGACTTTATCTGACCAGGCGTGATCATCTTGAATTTCTCTTGGGGTAGGAAAAGATTGAACTGGGAAAAGTCTAGAATGGTGCGCAGGCCAGCCTGGTTGGATTTGGGCACCGTAAACAGTCAGGAGTAGAAGCCCTACCCTCATTCCCCTAGGGGAATGGGTTCCACTGCTCTGAGATCCAGTAACTTCTGGATTTTGGCCCTGAGGGAGGGCGAACCCGACTGCTGGAAAGGAGGATTGATGGCTGGGGCAGTGGGAAGGGGTAAGCGGAAGCCCGCCCGAGCAACTGACAAGACCCACCGGTCTTCGGTGATAGTCTGCCACGCCTCCCAATGAGACGCAATGCGTCCTCCCACCGGGGTCTCGTGCGAGCGCAGAGAACCCTCATTTGGCTGGTTTTTCATTGGTGGCACCACCTGCACCTGAGGAGGAGGCTGAGGAGCGGGAGAAATATCGACTCCGTTGCTGCCTCCATTGGGAATTTCCCAAAGGGGTATCGACTCTGCAGGATTTTTGGTCTAGAAAACCCCTGAAGCCAGAGGAGGGCCGAGGCTGTGACAACGGTCTCTGTGTCCTAAAAGGTGGTTTCACCAAGACAGACAAGGACTTGGCGGTCTGGGTGCTATCCTTCGTTTTGGTCTGCTCCACATCAGTTGTGGAATGAAAAAGCTCCTTACCATCAAACGTCAGGTCCAAAACCTTATCCTGCACCTCCATAGAGATCTTGGTGGCGTGCAGCCAAGCCTGACGAGAAGTATCCACTCCAAGCATAATGCCCGAGCCGAAGTGTCCAGATGATGAGCCGCAGCCTCCAGCAGATCCTGAGCCAGGACCTTGGCATACGCCAAACCCGCCTTGAAGTCCTCAAGCTTTTCAGCGGGAATGAACTCCTCAAACTCTGACAGACCTTGCCACATTTTCATATTCGCCCCCGCTAACACCAGTTCTGCATTGGCCTGATGCAATTGCAGGGCCGAGTTAGCAAAAATCTTCCTCCCAAGGTACTCAAGAAGCTTATCCTCTTTGCCCGAAACCTGTGTAGCCATTGTAGAAAAGGATGCCTCAGGTCTGGACTGCAAAGTGGCAGCAGCCACCACCGTGGAGGAGGGGGTGTACAAGACGCTAAGGCCACCTCTTCTGAAGAATGAAGCCTGTAGTGCGCGTCAATTTTCTTATTGACGAAAAGTCCAGAGTGTGGTTTTTCCAAAACTCTACGGACCTCGGCCAAAACGTCCTTCAGCAAGAACAAGATGGTACAGTCCGAAGGAGACAAGGTGAATGCCCACCGAAAGCACGCCCTCCTGCGGAGCGAGTGCCTCAGGTACTGGAACATCCAAAAAACACATCATTTCCAGCACCCGGTCGTGAAAGGCTCTGATAGAGCGGGGCTGGTCTTCGCTGTCCTGATCGCCCTGCATGTCATCCGACAGGTCCGGATCAGGCTGAACCACATCAGGCACCACCACAGCCTTGTCCACAGGGGACAACAGAGTCAGGGGTGGAAGAGTAGGGTGAGGCCCAGCCGGTAAAGGCGGCACCGGCGGAGGCACAGGAACCGCAGCCAGAACCGACGGCGTAGACAGGCATATCTCCCTGAACAAGCCTTGAAAGTACTACTTCATGGGGTCGGAACGCATCAGTTTTTGAAACTTGCCGAAAAAGGCGTCCGCCGCTGATGACTTAGGCGTGACAAGAGGAGGCCTCTCAAGAGGGGCGTAATTCAAGGGGCGTAAGGGAGAGGGTTGCCAAGAGGGCCCTTCCCCACTGTTATCTACATAAATCAAAGGCGCTGATGCCGCCGGCAGCGAGACATTGTGCGGTACAGGCATCCGAGCGTTCCAGTCATAAACTGGACGAAACGGATGTGCACAAGGAAACTGATGTTTACCTGAAAGAGCACCCCCTACACCTAAAGCCAATGGCGTAATTGTAAGGGTTGTATTCAAAATGGCCACTGTGATCTTGGCGGGAATGGCCGCCATTTTGTCGGCTCCTGAGAACTGCGACACGTGTGGAAGTGAGGCAGGTGTCCCCACAAGTGGGTCAGGGGTCTTCATTTTGCCTTAACACAAGGAACCTCGGCCGAGCCAGTACTGTGTGGCCTAGAATGTTTTTTTGACATGCTAATAGCCAAAGTAGCCTTCGCAGGAAGGACCTCGGCACTGCCAGTGAAGGAGGAATTACGGTTCGAAACCTCACTCCTTGCCCCTCAACAGTTCTGGGGTCACCGCAAGAGCAGGAACGATAAGGAACACCCTTCACCGACAAGGCCTTAACAGGCCTCTCAGAACTGTTGGTCGCCTTAGCCTCTAAACGAGGGACCTCGCACCCGAGTTCGGTAGAAGCCTCTTCACGCCAGGCCTCGAACTTCTGTTCGGTAACGACAAGCCCAGCCGAGGCCACGGGGCGCACCCCGGTATAAAGGAGGGAAGTTTCAATCAAGGAAGCCTCGGAGCGAGCTCCGGTACCCCACGACTCAGTAGAACTGGGTCTACAAACAGCCCCCACAGTAGGGGCCTCGGATTGTGATCCGGTGTCAACAGGCCCCTTACGGAGACCCTCGGAGAAAATTCTGGTACACTTTTTAGGCACAGACGGCACCTCAGGGCAAGCCCCGGTATCAGAGCCCTTGACGCTCCTCCCAGACTGGGAAGATCCCGGAAAGTAGTCCCCCGTCCGGGGTGCCCTAAAAAGTAAGGAACTTACTGGGCATTTCTTCTTCCTCCTCCCAGACTGGGAAGATCCCGGAAAGTAGTCCCCCGTCCGGGGTGCCCTAAAAAGTAAGGAACTTACTGGGCATTTCTTCTTCTCATCGATGAAGGACTGGAAATACGTAGGGGGAGTGCGCTGAAACACCTCCTCCCACCGCTCTAACCGACGTTGAAGCGCCTGGACCGAAAGGGAATCGCAATAAAAACAATAGAATAGAAAAAGTCTCACCGGTGGTCAGGACCCAAACACTCGAAACAAAGAGGATGTGGATCCGCCCTAGCAAAGTATCGCTGACAGGAAGAACAATTCGGGAAGTCTAGCTGAAAAGGCATAGACAGACTATCAAGTGATCGCAAGCGAGAGCCAGAGAGGAGGAAATTGGAAGAAAAAACCTTCCGCAGATGCAAGTGCGTCCAGTCTCGAACGAGCGGAGAAAAGGACTGATGGGCGATTGCGCAGGGCAGAGCTAAGATGGGCAGGGTTACGGCGCGTGTAGTACCCCGCGTAAAAGAGAGGAAGGACTAACATTTCTGCAAAATGTTGATGCTTTTACAAAGTGCTCCGGTCCAGTCCCACAGGATGGAGGAATGGGCCATAAGTATGGCGGAAAGGAGACAGGATGTAGGAGTAAGGCGTTTAAGGGGCTTGGCGGGTGAGGGAGCTAATTACATGGCAGGTGTGAATTAAGAGGTATGCATTCTTGCTGGGCAGAATGGAGATGGGCGCCTTGCCTCATCTTTGTGAGTAATGGGAGCTGGTTAGGCTGGAGGACTGCTGTTATTTGAGAGACTTGTCTCTGACTTCACGCAGACTGCTTTTTAAATAAAACTTCCTTAAATCCAGGCCGCCTTTATCCCCACCCCTCTCGCCCACCTGCCTTATAAACCACTTAATGAGCCTGATCTAAAATGCGTTTTTCAGTGGGATTGCAGTATTATAAACCGCTGTTGTAAATTAGGGCCAATGTGTTGTCAAAAAATAATGAAAACGTTATTTCTAGTTTCTTTTCTTTTTTTAAAATCTTTCCTCGCATTTATATCAGGATGAATGGCCTTCTGTTTTCATGGCTGTGACTACGAACGTCAAATAAAGCACTTCGAAGAAATTAGAGCTATTTGGATATGTTGCGCCTTTACAAAGCGTTTTGTTTTTCATAATAAAGGTTTATTTGACAAAGTGTCAATACAGATCAATAAGCCATTTAAAGAAAAATAGTGAAGATAAAAGAGACAACGATTCTGGGTTGTGCAAATGTTTAACTAAAAATCTTGTTAATGTGCAACTATCGTAAAAGCAACCAGTGGCCATTGAAGAGCGCACTGCGCGCATAGAGAGCAGTGTCAAGCTTGTTAAAATAAGGAAGAGGTAAATGGCGCCCTCTGGTGGTTGGAGCGTTTGACTGCAGCCGAAGAGCTCTTTCTGTAACCGCTGCAACCGTGCCCTGGTGCTGTGGCCAACAATCCCGTGAGTTGCTTCTGTGCAAGCTCTTCACAGGAAGCGCAAACACATTTAAACGACTTCCCAGGAAACACATTAGAGGGTAAGCAGGAATTTGGCAAGTAATAATAATTGTATGCAACCATGGAGAAATGCGAGGCCACCGGCTGTGCAGTGTGAGAATGCAGTCCAATTTTGAAACTGAAAAGATTCCGCTCACACACATAATAACATTGTGAACGACGCTGAGCTCAAAAGCCCAAAATGTCCCTTTCACCAGGTAACGGATGAATCTTGTCTCTCAGAAACGTTTATCTAAATTAAACAATGTACAAAGCCACTGGGAAAAATAGCTTGTTTTCATAGTGCTTGCCACCCTGTTTCACAGCATGAATGTTAATATTAGCATGTTGAATGGTAGCAACCCCAGAAGTAAGACAAAATGAGTGCGCTCTTCTGGAACTTAAACTTGTGACCTGTAGTGTGGACACAGACCTCCGGAGCAATCAAAATGAGCAGCGTAGATAAGGATGACCAATAACCAGCCATTTGTTTACAGTGATGTCCGTGGGAGGGAAGGGCTGCAGGTCTCTCAGATGTACTTTAATTATGTGGTGTTTTGTCTCTGTTGAGTTCGCCACTGGCTTGATGAGCAAGCATGCACACCCCCTTTCCCGACGTAAGCAGTGGACAGGCTCTCACGTCCGTCCCTCCAGTGGTAACCCAGTTCTTCTCCCCACCACGGCCCCCTCACCCGTAGCCGGTGTAATGTCCTATGTTCATTGTTATTAATGTACTTGAAGGGGACAGTCCTCTCTCTATTGCAGTTACGAGTGGGCTGCGACCCACGTGGTTATGAAGGCGGGCTTACCGCCAGTTCGGCAGTTCGAGTTACATTAAAGTCCAGTCAAGACGTATTTGTCTCCGCTCCTGATTGATTGGCCTGCTTCATTTAATGAATACAGCGCGTCCTGCTTACCGCGAGGTGCCTCGCGATACCTTCAGCTTAACCTGCAACAATGGCGACGAGTTTTCTGCTCAGCACCGGTGCCCAGAGAGTCGTATAGCCACCAACACAGCTTTTCATGCTTGAATCAGCATCCGGAGCTGTTTCCAACCCACGCAACGCAAGAATTTTGAACAAGTAAGAGTCACCGCCTGTCTAACGGCATCCGCGCTGAGGCCTGTGCCAAGAGATTAACGTGCTACACTCTCCGCGTAACGCACGTGGGAACTGGCGTATCAATACGCGTGCGCGTGCGCCCCACGTATAAGGCCTCATTTCCATCCGTGAGCAACCAAGCATGTCGGACGACAATCCAGACAGCGGAACCCTGAGCCATTCCTCCAGCTCCACACCCCGCCAAGCCGCTCACGTAGACGATAGCGGTTCAGAATCATTACAACTACAAGCGGTACCACCGTTTGACATGGCGGACACTAGTAGCCTTGCCCCTAGATGGAACAGATGGCTCAAAGAACTACACATCTACATTGACGCATCGGGGGTGAGGGAGGAACGCCGTCTGAGAGGCATCCTGCTCCATTCACTAGGCCCGGTGGTCCGGGACATCGTTTTCGAAATGCCTGAATCTAACACGGACACATTCCAAGGCATCATTGACGCTCTGAACGCCTACTTTGCACCGCTGCGTAACGTGGATTACGAACGACACATTTTCCACACGTCGACACAAGAGAGCGGCGAAACCGTGGACAATTTTGTAATGCGACTAAGGAAAAGAGCAAAGTATTGTGATTTCGACAGATATTCGACGGATGAAGCCTTAAAATCTCAAACCATTGCCGGCTGCGCGTCTCATGAATTCAGGAGAAAGCTACTTCAGAAAAGCAGAACACTTGAAGAAATTCTGCAACTCGCACGTGCTGACTCCGCGCTCATGCAGCAGACAGAATCCCTAGGTAACATCAAAATTACTCAGTCTGCCTCCACTGCTTCAGTATGCCCCATCAGGACATCAAGGGACCCTCACCCTGCGGAACAAAAAAAGTGTTACAGGTGTGGCTTTAAATTTCCACATGTTGGTCCATGTCCCGCCATCGGACACAACTGCGACAAGTGCGGTGGCGAAAATCACTTTAAATCAGTATGCAGAAACATCAATTTCTCCCAGTCAGGGGACAATAACAGGGACACACGGAGGCAGCAGGACCAACATCCGGTAAGGGAAAGCTCAAGATCCCGCAAGAGACATTCACCCACAGTCTCCAGACACGATTCTCGATATTCGTCAAGGGACACCCCTCGGGAGGAGAAAAGGCGGGAAGAAAGAAGAGAGTATTCAAGACACGCCAGCACCAGACATGACTCACAACGACGACACTCCCGACAAAAAATCAGATATCTAGAAGATTCGCCTCACAGAAGACGGGAGTCTCAGTCGTCCTCCTCCAGCGGAGACAGAAAAAGGGGATATGTACACGCTATTGGAAATAGCATTGCCGCAGAATATAGCCCCACTCTGCTACTACAAGTTAATGGACAAAACAGAGAATTTCTGATCGATACGGGAGCGACAGTCAATGTCATAAACGATGAAACATACAAATTACTCACCCACAAGAAGGCTCTGAAAGAAGCAGACACATTAATATACCCATACGGCTCCAACAAGCCACTCAATTGTCAAGGGATGTTTACGGCCCACTGTCAATATAAGGACAAGAGTCAAAGGATCAAAATTTACGTCATAAAAGGGGAGGTACCAGGTGGCAGCATTCTCAGTTTCAAATCAGCAATTCAAATGGGTCTCATTCAAATAATGTATCAAATAATGTCAGCATACACAACGAGCCCAAAGGACATGATGACAAAAATGTTCCCGTCCCTATTCAGAGGTTTAGGAAAACTGAAGGACAAACAAGTCAAGTTGCATATCAACCCGCAGATCCCGCCTACAGCACAACATTATAGCCCCAAGAATGACTGATATGATGCACCTATTACACGGCTCCAAAGTATTTTCCAAGCTAGACCTGAATAAAGGGTGCCACCAGCTGGAGTTACACCCCGACTCAAGATATATCACCACCTTCTCGACTCACCTAGGTCTTTTCAGATATAAAAGACTCAGCTTTGGGGTATCGTCAGCTGCAGAAATCTTCCAAAACGAAATACATCAGGTGATCAAACACATCCCCAATTGCCTAAATTACTCGGACGACATACTGGTATTTGGCACTACGCAAGACAGTCATGATGACACATTACGGAGAGTCTGCATGGCGTTAGAGAACGCCCATCTCACCCTCAATCCAGACAAATGTGAGATTAGTAAATCCACTCTCAAATTCTTCGGACATATCTTCTCAAAAGATGGACTAAAACCTGACCCGGAAAAGGTCCAAGCACTAGTAGAGACCCCTACACCCACGTCAGTATCAGCAGTACGCTCATTCTTGGGAATGGCGAGCTATTCTACCAGATATATCCAAGACTTCGCCTCCGTGAGTACGCCCCTACGTCTGCTCACTGGGAAGAACCAGGAGTTCCAATGGTCTGACACCTGCGAAGAAGCATTTCAAGAAATCAAAAGAAGGATTGCAACCGCTTCCTGCATGGCGTACTACGACCCCGAGCTGGACACGGAACTCACAGTAGATGCCAGCCCGGTTGGTTTAGGAGCCATATTAGCACAATCAAAACGTGGAGCACCACCCGACTCTCCGAAGAAAATAGTAGCCTATGCAAGCCGAAGTCTCTCTGCTACAGAATGTGCGTACTCCCAACCGGAGAAGGAAAGCCTGGCAGTAGTGTGGGCATGCGAACACTACCACTTATTCCTATATGGGCGACCATTCACCATAATCACGGACCACCAGGCCCTTACCACTATCTACGGTAAACCTACAGCCAAAATGCCACCACGCATCGCCAGATGGGGTTTAAGACTACAAGAGTACTCTTTCAAAATAATACACCGCCCTGGCAAGGACAACAATCCCGCAGATTTCCTGTCACGATATCCTCTCCCGGCGCAAGATGAACGACAGTCACAGAAAGCAAATCAATATCTATGCTATCTGATCAACAGTGCGCTACCCAAGTCCGTCACCACAGCACAGCTTCTGGAGGCAACACAGAAAGACCACCTACTCCAAATGATACAAACATGCCTAAAATCCAACCAGTGGCAGAACAGACAAAGAGGTGCATCACTCTTGTCCGCGGAAGAGGAACAACACTTTCGCACATTTAAACTTGTCCGTGATACCTTGTCCACATCACCGGAAGGCTTACTGCTCAAAGAAAACAGAATAGTCATCCCTGCTGCCCTGCAAGACCAGATATTAGACATTGCACATGCGGGACACAGGGGAATAGTATCAACCAAAAGACAATTAAGAACAAAAGTATGGTTCCCATCCATAGACGAGCGGGTGGAACAATTACTAAAGAAATGCCTACCATGCCAGGCAGTGGCACCTCGCACATTTCCGGAACCAGTGCAAGCATCTGTGATGCCTCTACAAGTGTGGGACGAAGTTGCGGTGGACATGTTTGGGCCACTGGCAAATGGCAAATACGTGCTAGTGATCATAGATGAAATGTCAAGATTCCCAGAGGTTCACCTGATTCACTCGACTAGTGCACAAGCAGTCATACCAGCACTGGACAAGACCTTCGCGGACTATGGCATTCCATCCAGAGTCAAATCAGACAATGGACCCCCCTTCACTGGACATGATTTTGCAATGTTTGCAGAACACCTAGGATTTCAGCACCACAAAGTCACACCACTGTGGCCACAGGCAAATGGAATGGTGGAACGCTTTATGGGAAACCTCAAACGCACGCTCCAGATCTGCTCCATCACAAATGGGTCTTTCATGCAAGCCATCTGCACCTTGCTGCGAGAATACCGGAACACGCCTCACAGTTCAACGGGGGAATGTCCATCAATGTTAATGTTTGGGCGCGTCATCAAAACAAGACTCCCTCACTACACACGAGCCAAGGCTGAACACTTGCATACAAGGAAGGCCAGAAGCAAGGACAGAGAGAGCAAAGACAAAATGAAAAAGTATGCAGACACCAGAAGACAGGCCAGACAAAGTCAAATCGGAGTAGGGGATCAAGTCTTGGTAAGACAAAAACAAATCACGAAGGACATGCCTGCCTTCAAGCCAGACCCCCTGACAGTAACCCACATCCAGGGCTCGATGATAACGGCAGCTAATGCACGAGGTACAGTCACACGGAATTCATCTTTCTTCAGAACATTTGACAACACGGATAACCCCATCAACACTCCAACAACCTTGCCAGATGCCTCTTCAGAGACAGACTCTGAGTATCAGGAAGAGGACAGAGATGCTGACGATAGCCGCAGTGATAGTGACGGCCCGGCAGTAAACCAGGTCCCACGTTTGCGCAGCCCATCCAAACGGGTCATTCGCAAACCCACAAGATGGATTGAGGAGGCCAACTGAACACTAGTAAAGTGTGTGATAAGGGGGGGGGAGATGTAATGTCCTATGTTCATTGTTATTAATGTACTTGAAGGGGACAGTCCTCTCTCTATTGCAGTTACGAGTGGGCTGCGACCCACGTGGTTATGAAGGCGGGCTTACCGCCAGTTCGGCAGTTCGAGTTACATTAAAGTCCAGTCAAGACGTATTTGTCTCCGCTCCTGATTGATTGGCCTGCTTCATTTAATGAATACAGCGCGTCCTGCTTACCGCGAGGTGCCTCGCGATACCTTCAGCTTAACCTGCAACAGCCGGGTCGCTCCTCCTTGGGTCCTGACTCACGGCCCTTTTCCTTTCTTTTTGGTCCTTCACCTTCCTATCACACTTGGCGGTATCAGGTGCTCTCTTCGAGCCTCAAGCTGGTACTCTTTCCACTTGCATTCCCTAAAGGTTCCTGGAGCATGTGCGTGACTAGAGCGGATGGCACAGTGTGTTACTCTCCTCTCACTGGTGATTGGCTTCTCACTTTTAATCGTGTCTTGTTACACTTGGGTTCACGTTTTCTTGCATTTATTTCTCATTTTGTTAGACTCAGAGCATGTTTTCTGTACGTTTTACAAGTTCCACAACTGTCTTTGGTCCTGAAGAAGGTGGCCCTTACTCCTTGACACCGCCACTGTGATTTTCATGTTTTTGCCGTCAAACGCCACTGTGATTTCAGTGTTCTTGGCGTAGACCGCAGCATGCTTGTTTATGTATGATTTTCGATCTCTGACATTTTTTACATATAGCATATGTTCAGTTATGTATTTACGTTCCTGTTTATTTGATTCACATCAATGCTGATTTACTATACGCATTTTGTATTTGTATTTTATTTATTTGTAGAGCGCACTGAGCCCTGGGGAATCTGGGCGCTTATCTTACATAAGGATGTGTTACATGGTTACATACAGGTTTGTGAGGTACAGCAGGTTCAGTAAAGTACAAAACAACAGTGCAGTCAAATAAACCAGAGGAAGAAGGTGTCTAATTCTCTTGTGAGAAGAGACACATTTTTGCATTATTCCTGAATAAATGGTAGGAGGGTTCTGTTCTTAAGGTTATGGGTAGAGAGTTCCACATCTTGGCTGCTAGAACAGAGAAGCTACTACCTCCTCACTTCTGTAGTTTGAACCTCTGGATCTTTAGGCAGTGTGACTGTGCGGATCTAGTGGGGCGAACTGAGAGGTTGCGTGAGAAGTGGTTGGTCAGATATCTAGGCGCTAGGTTTGCGAGGCACTTGTGTGTTAGAGATATGGTTTTGAAGGCAATCCTTTGACTGACAGATAGTGTGTTGTGCTCTGGGGATGTTTAGCGCCAATGAGCACTGGGGTGTCATCCGCATAATTAGTGTAGGTCACACCCAGATAGTCAAGGGCATCAAACAAAGGCTTTCTGAACACATTATATAAGGTAGGGGAAACGCAGGAGCCTTAGGGGACTCCACACGACTGGTGGAGGCTCCGCAGAAGCGGCGGGTGCGAAGACCCTCATCGATCTGTTATCGGGGAAGGATTGGATCCACACATTAGCTTTGTCGGAGAAATGTACTGCTGAGGTAAGTTGGTTACTTAGGACTTTGTGGTTTACTAAGTCGCATGCAGCCGACAGGTCTAGTATTAGGAAGTCTTAGTTACTTACCTGTAACTGTATTTCTCCAGCATTGGTATCTTTCATAGATTCACATGCTTGAATATTCCCCGTCGTCAGACTGGGAATCCTCGGTGATAAAAATTAATTATTAAAATTTTTCCATGTACATCCATTCTCCCCTTGAGAATGCATGTAATCACTCCATTGTGGCCTACGAGCCATTCTATTGTGTAGTCCCTCCACCTCACTTTGTTCCTTTATGGCCCCCAACCAATGAGGTGACAGGGTCTAAGCTCCGCCCCAGGCAGCCATCTTCAGATTTTGAACCGTAGGAACTACGGTATGATGGGTGCTGAGCGTAGGAGCAGCCTCTAGGGGAGGCGGGTGGGCGCATATGAATCTATGAAAGATACCAATGCTGGAGAAATACACTTACAGGTAAGTCACTAAGACTTCTCCAGCATTGGATCTTTCATAGATTCAGATGCTTGAATAGAATACCACGCAGTTAAAGCATGCCACCATCATATACATATATACATATACAAGCATATGCAGAAAAAAGAAACATTATTTCTGACAAAACCTTTACCATGCAGCAACACAGCGGTTACATGCTGCCGCGTCGATCATGTGGTCTGAACTGGCTTCCCCGTCCGCAATGATGGACCTGGCTTCCTCCTGTAAATCTGCTGGGAGTTGTTTTGTCAGCTTGGATCATGCAAAGCCAAAGCTTGTGGTCATATCTGGGTGTCATGGCTAATGCGTTGCCCGTTCTGATAGTGAGAGAGGCTGAGGAAGACACCTTTCTACCCATGGCTTACGCCCTTCTTTGTCTGGTGGTGCTGACCGTGGCGATGATGGCTTGGCTAATTTCTTTCTGGCCGCTACAGTGATGACTGAGTCTGGCTTTGTATGACCCCTTAAACAAAGCGGCGCCGAGTCAAGTGCCTTGTACTTTTTTTCAGGTCTGGACACTAGAGCAGGTCTGGATAAGGGTGTGGCCAGTATCTTCGACCCAGTCTCCCATATGGTGTCTAGCAGCGGAATGGTGGTAACTGTTCTTCTGCGTTTGTCTCTGTGCTCACAGAGCACCGACTTCTTTTCTTCAGAAGAAACTTTTATTTTGAACAATTCCACAGCTCTAGCAATTATCGTATGAAACGATACCAAATCGTCTGGAGGTGACGCATCACCTGGCGAGTCCTTCTTCCTGGGTTTCTCGACACTGTAATCATCCCATTCACTGGGCGCATCCGGTTCCTGCATAATCTCTCCTTCCTCCGGATCCGAAAAATCCCTGAACAGGTCCTCTTGCAAATCAGATACTGACACAGATGAAAGCACCGTTGTTGGGTCTCGAACTGGTGATCGAGATCTATGAGGTGATGCTGGAGAGGGGACCCTTGTCGGTGAAACACTGAGTGTTCTGCTCCTGGATCTACGTGGAGGCTCAGGTGATTGTGCTCTTTTCTGCTGTCTACTCCTGGACGGGGAGTGTCTGGGTGTGCTATGCCAAGGTGAATCATTCCTCAAGGGGGCTTCCTTAGGTACCGAAGACCTCTTCTGTAGCTCTTGACGCCTGTTAAACTCTTCTATGATTCTCTCATCGATGCCATGAGCACCGGGTCATAGGGATCAGCCTTACCTTCTGACTCTGGTTGCCAAGGCAGGCTGTCTTCCTTAGGGATCTGGAAAGGTTGCTCACCAGGCATTTACGTGTCCGAGAACTTTTCCTGAAGGATGACGTCAGGAAGTTCTGACATCTTCTTTAAAGGGGATAACTGTGCTCCCACTGGCTCAGGTGAAACTGGAATTTGAGACGCTGGTCCCAAAGACTTATGAAGACTGCTCACATAGGATGGTTTGTCAGTGATGTCAGCTGCTAAGGGTTCTAATTCTTCGGAAGACACCAAATTTTTTGAGATTGTCGACGGCACTTTTGTCGACGATGGCTTTGTAGATGACGGTTTCGTCGACGGTGGTTCTGTTGAGGAAGGCTTTGAAGGTGCTTGACCCGTCAACGAGAGCTTCGTGGATGAGAGCTTCATAGACAAGAGGTTTGACGATGAGGGATGCGCTTCCTTCGACAATGACTGCTTCGTAGACGATGACTTAGTCGATGAGGATTTGGCGTGGATGAAGTATGGAGTGTTGTCGTTGACGGTGGCTTCATCGACGGCTTGGTCGACGGTGCGTCCCTGGTCTTGCTGTCGCTCGTGGATAGCCTATCCGTGGACGGCGCCCCCCCATTTTGAAGACGCCTCCTTACCTTGGGAGGTGAATTTTTATTCAGGATGACGTGCTTTGTGGTGTCCTGGGTCCAAGTGAGGCTTGGAAGAAGTGGTTTCCCATCTTCTTTTAGCCTTATGAGAGGGAGATGAACTCCTTTCCACTGAAGAGGCCCTTCTCTTTGAATTTTTCCTTTCAGATGGTTTGGTAGACGATACAGGAGCCGTCTTGGCAGACTCCTCGTCAGAGGACAGACCCTTGCCTTCTAGGTGCAACAGAAGTCTCCTGTGTCTGTCCTGCAGGGCTTTGGTGGAAAAAGTCCTGCAAATTTCTAATTTGTTGATATCATGTGTATATAAGCAGTAAATGCAGTGGTCATATGGATCCTTCATGTAGACCAGTTTCTTTCTGCACCTCGTGCAGTCCCTGAACAGGGAAGGCTTCTTGGCAGGCTGAGACTCAGCAATGCTGAGGAGAACTTTCACTCGAAGAAAAAGTGCTAAAACACACCTTTCTCAGAGTCCAGAGACTCAGAATAGCAAGCCCCTAAGGAGGGGAAAAAAGTTGAATATATTTGGAAAATATATACTACACACCAAAAGTGAAAATAATTTTGAAAGCTCAGAGAGCTGGAGGATTCCTACTGTCTGAAAGACTGTGGTGAAAAATCTGAATATGGCTGCCTGGGGGCAGAGCTTAGACCCTGTCACCTCATTGGTTGGGGCCATAAAGGACCAAAGTGAGGAGGGGGGACTACAGAATAGAATGGCTCACAGGCCACAATGGAGTGATTACATACATTCTCAAAGGGAGAATGGATGTATATGGAACATTTTTAATAATTCATTTCTATCACTGAGGATTCCCAGTCTGACGACGGGGAATATTCAAGCATCTGAATCTATGAAAGATCCAACTGCGGAGAAGAGGGCAAATCTGCCTTTGTCTTTTAGATCTTCAATTTGAATTTTGAGGTCAATCAGTGCCGTTTCAGTCCCATGTTTAGGCCTGAAGCCTGACTGCCTAAGACCAAGGAGGTTATTTGTTTTTAGATGTGCTTGAATCTGCAAGTAGGCTGCTCTGTAGAGAATCTTTAAAAGAAACTGAACTGTGGTGATTGGTCTGTAGTTCGTGGGGATCTTAGGGTCTAGGGTTGGTTTCTTTAGTAACCAGGCGTCTTTTAGGTTGTTCGGCACTATACTGGTTTCAAATGAGACATTGATTAGGACCGAGATGAAAGGGGCCAGTTACTTGGCTGCCTCTTTGATGATGGGAGCAAGGCAGATGTCTCCCTGACATCTTGACGGTTTTAGTTGTGTGATTATATCCTCAACCTCTTTGGCCGAAAGAGGTGAAACGTTAAATGGTTTGTGGGTGTTTGCGGCCAGCGCTGCTAGGGTAAGTTGGGAGGTATCATGGGAGAGACTACGTTTCTAAGATTCTATTTTACCTTGTAGCAATGATATTTTATCCAAAAGAGCTTTCTGAATATAAGTGCACCATGTAGTATCTTTGGTGCATGAGTCTGGAGGTGGAGCTGGTGATTCCAACTCTCTAAGTATATTGAAGAGTTCCTTAGTACTGGATTTGGCATTTAAGGTGCGGTCATTATAGGTGTCTTTTTTTGTCTGTAGGGTAGCCTCTTTATAGTTAAGGGATGCTATTACGAAATTGTCTTTGTTGGAATCTGATGGACAGCGCTCTTCCAGAGAGCTTCTGCATTTCTTTTGATTTTGCGTAAAGATCTGAGCTCTGGAGTGAACCACGAGTTTAGGTGTGAACGGGGTTTTGCTTTGCGCAGTTTTAAAGGTGCCATTATGTTGATAGCTTTGAGTAGGGTGTGGTTGTATAGATCAACTAGGACTGTGGGGTCGGTCTGAATAGTAGAGGGATTGATGATCGGCTGTAACTGGGGAAGTAGTTTCTCGATGGTTAGGTTGGGATTATTCCTCGTGCTTAAGGGTGGTGAGCGGTTCTTGATGTTGGGCTGATTACTTTCCTTTATGGTGAAAGTGATGAGATGATGGTCCGAAAAAGCACAAGGTGTGTTGCAGAGAATATCTGTGTCACAATTGAAGTTGGCCAACCAATCTAGTGTCCTTCCTTTGTTGTGTGTGGGTTCAGTAATGTGATGTTTAAAACCTAGTTCTGAGAACGAATCAGTAATGGCTAGCGCATTGCGATCTTTTGGGTCATGGAAGCCCAAGTTCAGATCACCCATTAGGATAATTTGTGATCCTGGCTTCGTGTTGGCGGTGAGGAGGAGGGCGATATCCTCTTCGAATGTAGATAGGAGCCCAGGAGGTCTATAAATGAGGTGTATAGTAATATGAAGACAACGCCTCCCACTTTGGCTTGATTGGATTCTCTGTCATGGCGGATGATGGAGTACCCATCTGGAATGGCGAGGGTGAGTGAGGGCCCTGCAGAATTGTGAAGCCAGCTCTCTGTAACTGCTAGAAAGTCTAGGTCCTGAGAAATTATGCAGTCGGCAATATCTAGGGCATGGGCAGGCAAGGATCAAGTATTAATGAGTGCACCCTTGATAGGGGCAGTGGTATTAGTCAGATTGTTTTTTAAGTGTGGGGTGTTTTCCCTGGATGCGGTAGCGTTGTCGGCAACGTTCTTAGGCTTGTCAGTAACTTTGGTGAAGTGTATGTATTTGGGTAATGAGTGAGTGGGCAGAAATCTAGAGCCTAATCTGGAATTCCTGCTTAGTAGTGTGCATGGTTGGTTGGGTGTGGGTTTAGTGGCGAGCTGTGTGATCCATTGGGCTGGTGTAAGGGGATAAGGATTACTTATCATGGACGGTGAGGGTGGGCATTGGTTTGGACATTGGTTGAAGGCAGGAAGTCTTAGTTACTTACATGTAACTGTATTTCTCCAGCATTGGTATCTTTCATAGATTCACATGCTTGAATATTCCCCGTCGTCAGACCGGGAATCCTCAGTGATTTAAATAATTAACAAAATAATGTGAATATATACATTATTTCCATAGCAATATGACTGTAGATTGCCCATTATGGTCTATGAGCCATTCACTTGTGTAGTCCCTCCACCTCACTTTAGTCCTTTATGGCCCTAACCAATGAGGTGGCATGGATTAAGGTCCGTCCCAGTCAGCCATCTTCAGATTTTGAACCGTATAGACTACAGTGTGATGGAAGCTGAACGCAGGAGCAGCCTCTAGGGGGGAAGGGTGGACGCATGTGAATCTATGAAAGATACCAATGCTGGAGAAATACGGTTACAGGTAAGTAACTAAGACTTCTCCAGCATTGGATCTTTCATAGATTCAGATGCTTGAAAGGAATATTCAGTTAAAACATGCCCACGTATATATACATAGATATGCAGGAAATGTCTGCGAGCCTTTGCCATACAGCAACACCAAGGTTACATACCCAGGGAAAGGCGAGAGGAAGGCTGATCCTACCTTATGTAAAGAGGTGGCGGAGCACTGCCTGGCCAACTGCAGATTCTTTGTTGGTATCTTCTGTCAGGCAATAATGCTTGCCGAACGTGTGCAGAGTGCTCCAGGTAGCGGCTCTGCAAATGTCCTTCAATGCTACCGCTGCGTGAAATGCCACTGAAGCTGCCATCCCTCTAGTGGAGTGCGCAAAGGAGGCCTGGTGAGGGGGCCGCCTTTAGACTGATGACAGTGGGTGATACATTGAGAACCCCAATATGCCAAACTTTGTTTGGAAATATGTTGACATTTAGTGCGGCCAGAGAAAGCAATAAACAATCTGTTGGAGGAGCGGAACTCCTTAGTTCTCTGTAAGTAAAACATTAGAACCCTCGCCACATCTAGAGAATGCAAAGTTCTGTCTGCATCAGAGGTGTGATTTTGGAAGAAAGTTGGGATGACAATGTGCTCCGTGAAAGTCATATCCGACAAAACCTTGGGAAGGAATTTTTGATGAGTTCTCAGAATGACTCGGTCTTTGTGGAACAAGGTAAAAGGAGGTTCTGATGATAAAGCTTGTAACTCACTGATCGTCCTGGAGATGTGATGGCTATCAAGAAAGCTGTTTTCCAAGATAAGAATTTCATGTCACATCTATGAATAGGCTCGTAAGGTGGTTCCATTAGAGCTGTAAGTACCATGTTTAGGCTCCAGGTTGGGACCGATATTGGCGTAGGTGGGAAAGTACGCATCAGCCCTTTCAGGAAGATCTTAACAGCTGGTAGAGTGAGCAATGACTGTGTATCAGGATTTGTTGTATATGTCGCTCTGGCCGATAGATGAACCTTGATAGAGGATATAGATAATCCTGCTTTGGCCAAGTACAGTAAGTAAGGTAGCACTTGCTCGACCGATGCTGTGAGTGGGTTCACTGATGATGTTTCGCACCACTTGGAGAAACGAGTCAATTTCCGGATATAGGTTATCCAAGTAGAAGGAGCCCTAGACGCCTTGATAATAGCACAGTAATCTGCAGGGAGATCCAAATTCATTATCCTTCGCTGCTCAGGAACCAGGCCTTGAGAGACATGCTCGCTGGGTCGTGGTGGCGGACCTTGCAGTTCTGTTGCGTCAAACGTTCCTGATGAGCGTTGAGGTAAATCAGAGGCCAACAGGAGAGGTGTTGTAGGGTTGAGTACCAGATCTGCTGGGCCCAATCCGGCGCTATCAGGATCATAGAACGATTCTGTTCCTTCAGTCTGCGTAGCACTCTCGCTATGCGAGGGATGGGGGAAAGGCAATAAGGAATTTCCCTGTCCAATCCACCGAGAACGCATCTCCTATTGACCGATGCTCTGGTTACCTGGAGGCAAATTTGGGTTATTTCCTGTTGGATTTGGTGGCAAAAGGTCGATTTGCAGATGACTCCATTCGGAAAATATTCGTTGGACTTCTATCCCGTCTAGTTCCCATTCGTGAGATGTGCTAGAGGCTTGGTAGTATCGGTTGTCCTGGAAGGTGTCTCCCTGCAGTTTTTGGCCATAGGAGGGACGATTGAAGCCTCTGACTTTGGAGGATGAGTCTCAAAAAGGACAAAAAGATCTACGGTCTTGTTCCTTGTCTTTAAGGGAACTGATGGCTCGAGCTGTGTCTGTGTCCGTCTTTATTCCTTTGAGGTGTTCATCGATCTTCTTACCAAATAAGTCTTGCCAATCGAAGGGCATGTCCAATATTTGAGCTTGGACCTCCGGTCTGAAGTTTGTAGCTCTCATCCAGGCTTTTCTCCTCAGTACAGTACCGTGAGCCATTTGCTTGAAACCTGATTCCGCCATGTCCACTGCTGTGTCAGTCATATGATCTGAGGTAGCTTCCCCGTCTGCTATGATTGTTCTGGCTTCTTCCTGGAGATCCCCTGGTAAATGCCTGGTTAGATTAGACATACGTAACCATAGCTCGCAGTTAAAACACACTGCCATGGCTAGTGCATTGCCCGCTGTGATGGTGAGAGAGGCTGACGAGGATACTTTCCTGCCCATGCCTTCTAACCTAGGGCCTTCCTAGTCAGGAGGTGCTGAAAAGGGAGATGAAGGATTGTCCAACTTTTTTCTGGCTGCCACCGTGATGACGAAATCTGGCTTAGTATGTCCCCTTAGACAAATTGGCACATTATCAGGGGCTTTGTATTTCATTTCCGTCTTGAAACCAGAGCGGGAGTAGATAAAGGTGTAGCCAATATCTTACATCCAAATTCCCATATGGTATCAAGAAGAGAGATGGCCATGACTCTTCTTCTGCGTTTGTCCCTGTGCTCATAAAGCACTGTCTTTTTCTCTTCGGATGTAACTTGTAACTTGAATAAGTCTGCAGCTTTGCCGATAATGGTATGAAAAGATACCAAATCGGCTGGTGGTGAAAAATCTCCTGGAGAGTCTTTCATTCTAGGTTTTTCAACTATGTAATCATCCCATTCGCTATGAGTATCAGGCTCTAGAGTAATCTCCCCTTCCTCGGGGTCTGAAAAATCACAGAAAGGATCCTCTTGCCAGTCTGAGACGGTTGAAGGCACAATTGTAGGATCTCAAACAGGTGGTCTTGGCCTAGGCGATGATCTTGGAGATGGGACCCTTGTCGGTGAAGAACTGAGCGTCCTGCTCCTGGATCTGCGAGAGGGCTCAGGTGAATGTGCCCTTTTATGTGGCCTGCTCCTGGATGGAGACTCTCTAGGCATGCTATGCCGAGGCGAGAGGCTCCTCTGTTGAGGTGTTACCTTTTTCGGTATGGATGACTTATTCTTTTCCGCTTGACGGCTGTTAAATTCTTCAATGATCTTTTGCATCGACTCTATGAGAGCTGGATCATAATTATTGGCAGGTTTCTCTGCAGTTGGTTGCCAGGGAGGACTGTGTTCCTTGGGGGTGACGCAAGGTTGCTCGCCAACAAATTCTGTGTCTGAAAACTCCACCTGAAGAATGATGTCTGGGACTTCTGCCATCTCTCCTAAAGGAGAAAGTTGTCCTACTATTGGTTCATGAGTCTCTGATATAGGAGGCACAGTTTTTTTATTGGATGCTGTAACAGTGGCGTCTGCGGCGGCTGTTTTGGCTTTTGTTTTCTCCGTGGACGAAGGAATTGATGTTGTCATCGATGGCGCCGTTGTATGCTTCGTCGACGGTGGCTTCGTGGACGATGACTTCGTCGACGGTGGCTTCGTGGACGATGACTTTGTCGATGGTTGAGTGTGTTTATCTGTCGATGGGATCTTCGTGGAATGTTTTTTGGAGGCATATTTCGATGATGAAGATTTGGTCGTCTATGACAAGGTTTGAAGTGTCATCGTCGTGGACGTAAAGGTTTCGTCGACGGCTTGGTCGCCGATGGGCCTCTGTCGCTATAACCGCTCGTAGACGGCTTATCTATTGACGATTGCCTCCCTCTGGTTTTTTAAAAACGTCTCCTTACCTTTAGAGGTGATTTTTTTCCTCAGGATGTCGTTTCTTGTGATCCCCAGAGCCAAAAGGGGGTATTACCACCTTTCTCTTACTTTTATGAGAGGGGGAGACACTCCTTTCCACTGAAGAGGCCCTTCTCTTTGAAGTCTGCCTCTCAGATGGTTTAGTAGAATGTAAAGGAGCTGTCTTGGCAGATTCTTTGTCAGAAGATAGACCTTTGGCTTCTAAATGGAAAAGAAGTCTTCTGTGTCTGTCTTGCAGGGTTTTGTTGGAGAACCTCCTACAAATGTCACATTTATTTATATCATGAGGATACAGGCAGTAGATGCATTGCTCATGAGGATCCTTCATCTAGACTAGTTTCTTCATGCACCTCATGCAGTCCCTGAACAGAGAAGGCTTTTTGGCAGTTGAAAGTTCAGCATGCTTTGAAGAGGATTTCACTCGACGAACTTTAGGTGAAATAAAGTGTTTTCTGAGCCCAGAAACACAGAGCAGAAAGAGCTTGGTCAGGGGATCGCAAAAAGATATATTTTGGGAGAAACAAATATATCTAACAGGAGAAAGATTACAAAAATCTCAGAGAACTGGAGGATTCCCTCTGTCTGTTAGACTGCGGTAAAAAATCTGAAGATGGCTGACTGGGGCGGAGCTTAAAACCCTGCCTCCTCATTGGTTAGGGCCATAAAGGACTAAAGTGAGGTGGAGGGACTACACAAGTGAATGGCTCATAGACCATAATGGGCAATCTACAGTCATATTGCTATGGAAATAATGTATATATTTAAAAAAAATGTAATAATTATTTAAATCACTTAGGATTCCCAGTCTGAAAATGGGGAATATTCAAGCATCTGAATCTATGAAAGATCGAATGCTGGAAAAGGTAGGAATTCCGAGGGTAGTATGCTGTTAGATGAAGGTAATCTGGGCATGTGGTTATGGGGCAGTATGTTGTTGCTAACCTCGTCAGTGGCCACAGTAGACAGACACAAGGAGCTAAACAAAAATGGAAGGAGCAAGAGAATTAGACACAAGAACATTACTTGACAGCAGAGTTGTTACGCTGAGGTTGGTTGAGTGACTAGGCTTCAGTTATGGTACAATAGTCTACAGGACCGGGTGGCTGCTTATTTGCAGAGTGGGTGGTAGTCTATGATGTTGAGGGTCTGGCAGTTGGAGTAGGTTCCTAGTTTCGACAGGAATGACAATAGGTATTTTTGTTAGTAGGTACAGGAATACAATAAATTACAGTGGGCCTCATTACGACCCTTGCGGAAATGGAAAAATGATGGCGGAAATGCAATACCGCCATCGAACACCGCTCGTTGCGATCATGACCCGTCACCGTAAAGTACGATGCCATTAGCGACACCGCAGTGAACGGCAACGCTAACTGCACCAAGTACGCGCACGCGCGCCTTGCAAAACCGGAATCACCGCCATGGCGCAACGGTACGCGAATTCTGACCCTAGCGGACATGTACTGAACGCCATCAAGCACGTCGTAAAGTACCATTCCGCCATGGCGAGAAATACGGCAACGTGAACCAACCGTAAATGGCCCACTGAGTGCCTGTACTCCACTCCCTGGCCTCATTGCACAACTCCTGGCAGGCGCAATGTACTCACACTATGCAACCAGTGAAATCCACAATTCACCCATGCATGCCAACGTAGAAAAGCATGCAGGGGCTCAAAGCGCCCCGTGAGTGGGCATCCATGTACGGCATGTCACCATAGCCGTACTGACGCAGCACAGGCATGTGAAGGTACAATACATCAAAATGAAAATCAAGAACACATGACACAAAACAACAGTAGTCCCCCATCGCTTGCCACCAGCGCAAGGCAACATCCAAAACAGCATCCTGAGGGGGATTGCACCAGCCCTGTACTCATGCCAGTAAACAAACCAACCATCAGCAGAAGCATGTACCACACAAGTCGGCAGAGTGACTGAGCAGCCAGGCTCATCCCAAGAGGGGCCGATGGGAGCTGCAGGGCACAGATGGCATCAATACAGAAGCTATTCCAATGGACATGACCCCAGTCCCCCTCCAACAAACGCACGCAAACACAGTCACCTGTGACCAGCCACATTCTGAACAACCCATCATTCCACCAATCGACCTGGCTGACAGGCACCAGTCGGCCAAAAGCCAATCCCCCGCCCCTGAACAGCACATCATGTAAACAGACACAATGGCAGCCCCTATCCGTGACCATACTGTGCTACGTAGGCAAACGCGGCCAGTACTGTACCACACAACTCAACTCAGAAGGCGGAACACAATGCAGATCATCTCGCAATACATACCGCCACAAAGCGAAAATCGCCACATCACCTGCAAAGAACAACGCAACACGACAAATATCGGAATACAATTTAAATGCACATCCAAATGACAAAGGCCCCACAGCAATTTGCAAAATACCACCAAAACAACCATCATCACCGAGGGCTGCATCTGCAATAATTGACCGGCTTCCACTTGTGTGACGCCCTGTACCATCATGGCACACAGGGCCTACATCAACGTTCCAAAAGGCAACATGGAAGCGGCAAGAACCGCAGGTCCGTCCCATGAGGCAGGCACTAGTCGAGCTGAAAGGCCGAAATGTTGCACCTAGCCACCAGTACAGCGTAAGGGCATGTGGCCCATTGGCGATCGTCCCATATGATCGAAATGGTGCTCCACTGATTCACCCGAAGCTGCAGGAGTCGAGAGTAAAAACCATCTGGAGGAGTGGCGTAGAGATGGCATCTGCAATAGGGCAGGAGATACCTGTCACCCAAAAGAAACACAAATTAACCGATTGCATTACGGGACTCATGATGCATTACAATCTTCATTCAACACACCAAATCCACACCCATATGCATGCTAGCCCACTCCAAAGGAATATACACACCCCTAAATCAGTATCGAATCATAACGAAACCAATCGAGCTAAATACACCATTGGCAACGTCGGTTACTGTGCATGCGTCCGTCAAGATAGAACCCATGACATGGGATTAGTAACGTGCCTAGACACAAGTGTATGAAGGCGCGTCGAGACAGGGAGGATCCGACAAGGGCAGATAGACGTATGTCCCACTATGGCAGCCTTGCATCACATAACGCAGGGGAAGGGGAGTGAATCAAAAAACCCATGTACATGGCAGACCCTAAACGGAATCATCAGTCCATGCATCCATACATCATTCCCTCATCCCGCAATGAAAACGCATGAATATTCACTCACATAATATGTGAAACTTCCATCGCGTCTGTGCGTAATGCAGTCCGCAAAAACCACTGTGCCCCTGGCCGGATCTGTAGTGTTGTGAAGCAAGATGGATTTGGGAACGTCCTGCCTTATCGTCCACTACGCTATTGCGCATCCCATTCAATTCATATCATTCATTGCCTGCTCGTTATGGGCCATGTCCCAAGGACATTCTACAATAGAACGTTACATTTCCAGCCAGACCTGTGGGCGTATCCTCGCCGCTACTTCAAAACCCAAAATGCTGGCCTTCGAATTCCTCACTTGCAACATTACGTCGAAAAGGCTTCTGTGAACGCTTGCATTCACAATTACATCAATGTAGTGCGGCTGTGTGTCATGATGCTAACTGGCTGCAATCACAAATGGGACGCCACGCCCGTCGGTGAAGTACGTTACTGTGCTGCATGAGGGTCGGCCATCGATCGAGCCCTACATACCACTGACTCTTCACAGGTATGTAAGCGGCTGCAATCATAGCATGTGTAACAATGGGAGCATACCATGAAGATCAGTCAAAGTACATCACACTGCCATCGGGATTAGATACATGATTCCAATCCCAAGATGCCATGCGGCCAAATGCAGCCTTACGTGCGGGACGTGCTCGGCCTGCGGGGGTACCTGGGCGGTCCTCTTTCGACATTCTCTGGCTCCGCAGGGCCTCCGGGCGTGTCGACGTTCTCCGGTGGTTCTTCCGCCGCCTGCCTTTGGCCAGGGTCCGGTTCTTCTTCAGAGGTTGCAGGTCCTATGCGTTTGAAGAAAGACACATTTCTGGTCACTGTCCCGCGCGCGTTCGCCGCCGTGACCATGGACCCCTTGACGTGGGTAACTCCCATCGGGTGTGTTTCATATGTCATTGAGAGTTTCCCCTCTGGTTTCCTGTTCCGGACTAGGACGGTGTCTCCTACCGCTATCTCTTTCTCCGGCAGCCTCCGCCTCATTGTCTCCTTCTCGTTCCTCGCGGCCCTGTCCGCCGCCACTTGTGTGTCATCAATCACCCCTGGGCGTCGCTCTCCCGCTTCTGGTATCAACCCTCTGGGTATGCGCTTGAATAGTGCTTCGGCGGGTGCGATCCCGGTGGACTGATGTGGGGTGGACCGGTACTCACGGAGGAATTCGATCAGATTATGGCGCAGGTCTTCCCCTCCATTGACGGAGATGCGAAAGATTTTGTTGAGTGTCCGCATGAAACGTTCAACCTCTCCATTGGCTCTTGGCCACAATGGGGTAACTTTACGGTGCTTGATGCCTCGTTCTGCGCAGTATCTGGCAAAACGCTGCCCTTGGAACGGAGCGCCGTTGTCCGAACAGATCTCGAGCGGGAAGCCGTGGGTGGCGAAAATTTTGTCCATGGCCAGGATGGTGTGATCGCTGGCGGTGGATTCTACCAGTTCCACCTCCGGGTACCTTGACCACTGGTCCGTAACCACTACGAAGTGTAGGCCTCTGCCGGTCGAGCCGAAGTCTGCGTGGACGGTACCCCACGGCACGTCGCTCCGTAGCATGGCTTGGATGGGCGGGCCCTTTTCTGCCGGACTCGCGGCTTGGCACGGGATGCAGGCCTTTACGAACTCAGTCACCCGGTGTTCCAGGTCGGGGAACCAGACTTTCAGCCTCAGGCGCGCTTTCATTTTAGCCATGCCTTGGTGTCCTGTGTGGGCTAGTTGGAGAACCCTCGTGACCAGGGACCTGGGGATCACGATCTGATTTCCCCGCAGTAGCAGGCCGTCCGTGGACACCGAGAGCTCGTGTCGAGCCTTCCACAACAGTTGCAGGTCTCTCTGCGTCTCTGGGTTTCTTCTGGCGTTGTTCAGGAGGACGTCTCGCCATTCTCCTGTGGCAACCGCTCTTTTTACTCGCAAGAATGCCTCGTCAGAGTTTGAGTCATCTGCGATGTTCTCCCTCGACAGGGCCACTGGCAGGGCTGATTCCACGACGAGGTGCACAGCGTCCCCCGCGTCGGATAATTCTACCGGATTCTGGGCGTCCCTCGTGCCGGGGTGGCGAGACAGGTAATCTGCGGGGTTGTGGGTGCCTGGGCGGTACACCAGCTTGACGCTGTATTCGATGAGTGATAGCATCCATCTTTCAATCCGGGGAGGCGGCTTTGAGGAAGTGCCGGACAGGATTGGAATCAGGGGTTTATGGTCAGTGACCACGACGACGGGTTTGCCGAGGATATATATCCTGAAGTGTTTGCATCCCCACAGGATGGCAAGGGCCTCTCTCTCGATTTGCGAGTAGCGCCTTTCCGTGTCGGTGAGGGCCTTGCTAGCATAGGCAATGGGTCTCATCGCTCCCAGTTCATCGGCCTGCAAGAGGACTGCCCCTAGTCCAACGGGGCTGGCGTCAACTACGATCTCTGATTCTCGGCTGGGGTGGAAGTAGGCCATCGTCTCCTGCTCCGACAGGGCCTCTTTGATGGCGTTGAATGATCTTTGTTCTGCCGCTGTCCATTGCCATGGTACGTCATTTCTGGTGAGTGCCCTCAATGGTTCCGATAGGGAGGCTAGGTCTTTGATGAATCTGCCGCAGTAATTGACCATCCCCAGGAAGCTCCGAACTTCTGCAGGAGATGTGGGCGGAGGCGCATCTCTTATGTCTTTTACCTTGCCGGGATCGGGTGAGATGCCGTTCGCATGGAAGGTGAACCCAAAGAATTCCAGCCGATCTTTCAGGAATTCGCATTTTTCTTGGTGTAGTGTAAGACCTACCGCCTGGAGTCTCTCAAACGTGCGTTCTAGCCTTTTAAGGTGTTTACTCTCTGACTTGGCGAAGACCAGAATGTCATCGGACATGTTAATGACACCCCTCAGGCCGGACAGCGCTCCTCTTATGGCGTTCTGGAAGACCTCAGCCGCGGATGAGATCCCGAAGTTGAGTCTCTTGTATTGGTACAAGCCTTCGTGCGTCGTGAACGTAGTAATGTACCTCGACTCGGGGTGCAGTTCTAGTTGATGATAGCCGGATCTGAGGTCCAGTTTGGAGAAGACCTTGGCGCCTTGGAGTTCGCCGACGATATCGTCCAGGGTGGGCGTGAGGTGGCGCTCTCTTTTAATGGCAGCATTAGGTAGCCTCATGTCTACGCAGATGCGCACAGCCCCTGGTTGCTTCGGCTTCGGGGCCACTACGATGGGCGAAACCCACGGGGTGGGCCCTTCTACCCGTTCAATGATACCTCGGTCCATTAGCTGTTGCAGTTCTGCTTCTACTTGTGCCCTCAGGTGGAATGGAATTCTGCGGTGTTTACGGATTTGTCGATGTGCAGGCGAATGGGGTCTGCGTTCAGTTTGCCGATGCCCTTGAAGAGACTCGCGAACTTGTGTAGCAGGCTCTTTAGATCTGCATGGTATACCCCAAATGTGAAATGCACGATGTCTAGCGCTTCTGACGCAGCGCAGCTCAGCAGCGAGTGGGGGCTGACGTCGGTGACGAAGAATCTTGCCTTGATGGAGTTCTGTCCATGGGATACTGGGGCGACAAATGCACCTTGGATGGGTAAGGGGGTGTCGCCACCAAACGCATATATCCTCGCTGTTGATGTCGACAGTTCTGGTGGGCCCGGCAGGGCTACGTAGTGTTTGGTGGCCAGCACGCAGACTGAGGCTCCGGTGTCGATGAGGATGGGGGTGGGAGTGCCCTTGATGTCGACGGTGCACTTGGGTTGGCGTCTCGTGCTGGAACATCTCGCGATGCTGGAGATGAAGAAGACTTCTTCCTCCTCCTCCTCTTCTTCTTCTGCGAGGTCTAGGTCCTGCAGGCCTTGATCAATGGAGGAGATGCCCCTCACTCTGCGGGAACTGCTTCGCCCCACTCTCTCCGGTCCTCTCGCCGTTGTGACAGGGGCAGCCGCACGGCACGTTCTGGCAAAGTGACCCGGTATGCCGCACCGGGCGCATGTTCTTGACTTGGCTGGGCAGTCACCGCTGTGGGGGAGGTCGTACCCACAGTTCGAGCACGATGTGGCGGTGCTTGGCGTGGACGCAGTGTCGGGTTTTCTCGGCGCCCATCTCGACCTATTCGCAGCCGACCGTCCTACTGCAAAAGCGTCTTCGTTTTGTCCTGGTCGCGAGGCAGCGTCCATTTTCGCGCCTCTGGCCTCTGCCAGTTCATGGGCTCTGCCCAGGTCCAGAATTTGCTGGAGGGTTAGGCCAGGCTCCCTCAACACTTGCCTCCGAAGTTTACTGGAGCTGCACCCCTGCAGTAGTTGGTTGCGGACCATCTCCTCTTCGTCGGCCCATCTGCACGAGGTCGCCAGGTGTCTCAGGCGGGCGCAGAATTTGTCTAGGGACTCATCATCTAACTGTTTTTCAGCGCCCATGACGAATCTGTCAAAGTCCACATTGGCCATGGGTAAGAAGTGGTCCTTGAGTGCCTGCTTGACAGCGTCGTAAGTGACTACGGGGATGGTCAGGGAGTCGTAGATCTTGTGGACTTCTGCGCCTGCTGAATAGATCATGGTCGCAATCTTTTCATCATCGTCGTTGACTCCAGCTGCCCTAAAGAACATGTCCAGTCTTTTGACCCACAACAGCCACTTCGGTCCTAGCTTGGAAGGGGGTCCAGTGGCATCAAACTCAGGCATGGGGGCCAGGGAGCTGCGGGCTCTGCGGGGAATCGGGGCTGCTGCGCCCTCATCGTCTGCGCCGTCACCCATTTCTACTGCTGGGTACTCACAGGTGGTAGATGCGGCCTTGTGGTAGTGGTGGGAGCAAAATCCACTTCTTTCTTCTTATGTGCCACAGCCTTGCGCCAGCAAGACTGTGGGCATTCCAAAAATTCACTTCCTGTGTTTTTTCCTTTTTTTTTTTTTATTCCCTCTGCCGACGCCGTCGGCGAGTGGCGCACGAGCACCCTGTTGGGCCGCAACCACGATCGCGGGTCGAAGAGGAAGAGAAAAAAAAAAAAAATGGCCGCCGGTGCGTCGTCAGTCTGTGACGCGGCGGACTTTCTCACAGCGTTGCAGCCGGGCACGGGAGTGGGCCGTGGCTCCACCTCGTCGCCAGTGTGGTGATGGGGGGGGGGCCGCAGATGTCAGGCGGGCCCCTCCGGCGTATGGGCCCTGTGCGCTGCAACGCCGCGCAGGAACAGACCCGGAGACGTCTGATTGCTCCGGCGCTCCGGCTCCAACTGCCGGGCGCCGCCTTTATTTTCAACCGCGCATGCGCCGGCTTGTGAGGCCGCGCATGCGCACTCAGTGTGGTACGTGCTACGTACATAACAGATTGCATCTGCCACAGATTCATTCAATCAGCACAGGTGGAGGCCATACAGGCCGACAGCACATATATTGCAGACCCAAACCCCTCCCACAACCACTCCCACTCCAAAATGCTACCGGCAGGACTAGCGATGTTGGGCCTGGGGGACCAGATAGCACTGCAAGTGCTACAACTACAAGAAGACGACGAACAACAACAGGTACAACAACCGGGCGCACAGGGGAGACGGAGGAGAAGGAGGAGGAGGAGGGCAAGGCAGGGTCAGCAAGGCCCACAAGCACTGCCACTACCACCACGCAGGCGGCCCGCAATCCCACGCCTCCGAGCCGATCCGTTCAACCTCACTGCTGAGCAGATCCACACCCTCTACCGTTTGGACCGGGACACCATAATCGCCATTGTGGACATGACACATGCTGACCTCGTGAGCATGATAGATAGCCCAACCGCCATCCCACCCCTACTGAAGGTGGTGTCTGCACTCCACTTCCTGGCCACAGGCACCTACCAGCACACAGTGGGACAGTTGCATGGCATTTCACAGCCACTGTTCTCACGGACACTCTTCCAAGTGCACGATGCCCTCCTGAAGCACGCCGACGACCACATCACACTACCACGCACGTACCAGGAGATTACCAACGCTAAAGTGGGATTCCATGCACTTGGCGGCATCCCGGGTTGCATTGGTGCCATCGACTGCACCCATGTTGAATTGGTTGTCCCACATGCCATGGAGGTCCAGTACCGCAACCGGAAACAATTTCATTCAACCAATGTGCAAATGGTGTGTGACTCCAACAAGATATTTACGCATTGTTGTGCCAGATTTCCAGGATCTACCCATGATTCTATGGTCCTGAGGAACACAAGAATACCACGCTACATGGAGCGACACGCAGGGCACAGATCCTGGCTACTCGGTGAGTCTCATTCCATGCATGACATCGTGGCCCATTTGATGCGTCAATGACCTTGCAGGGGGGGGGGGGCTACTTAGCACTATCATTCCACTGACACCCTTTATTCGTCTCATACAGGTGATGCCGGGTATCCACTGAAGAGATGGCTCCTTACACCAATCCGGAACCCACAGAACGAGCATGAGGAGGACTACAACCATGCCCACTCACGTACCCGTGTGGTCATTGAACAGGCATTCGGCCTACTGAAGGCTCGTTTCCGCAGCCTCAGCAGGTCTGGCGGGGCACTCATGTACAGCCATGAGAAGGTTTCTAAGATGGTCATGGCATGTGTCATGCTGCACAACATGTGCATACGTAGGAATGTGCCCATGCCCCCTGACGCTGTACTGCATGCACCTGAAGATGATGATGATGATGAGGGTGGGGATGTGGAGGCACCTCAAGGAGTCCATGAGGCACAGGATGCACGTGCAATCCGACAGAGCATCATAGATGCATGCTTCTAGCAACCACGCATGGTGCCTATTACACGGAAAGGGGACCTGTGGCACTGTGTGTGTGTAGTACAGGCACATTGTGGACTGTACGCCTATGAAGGCCTCGTACGCAAATATCAATGTCCACACATGTCATTGGATGATTATGAGATGCTGTATTGTTAATGTGATTTGATTTATACACCCTATGGACCCGCCACCCAGTGAAGCCCAACACACCCCCTCCACCCTACTACCTCACCCCCCAACACCAGTGTCCAAATATGCATGCTGTCCGTGGTTGGACGCTATTGCAAGCCCCCTCTACGGGTATCAGGGGCACCCCTGCCCGTGGAGCGCAGGTTCCTGCCAGATCTGCGTTGGGGGCTGCCCTGGACGGAACTTGCCACGGATGATGTCTCTGCCTGCTCGCGTCCATGCATGTCTCTGAGGGTTTGTGAGAGCTCCGAGAGCACACGGCGCACAGCAGCAAGTTCAGCACAAACGTCTTTGGACGTCGCATGCAGTTCCCCCCTCAGGCTCTCGGTGCTTTTCTCCATTTGTGCTCTCAGGCTCTCGGTGCTTTTCTCCATTTGTGCTCTCAGGCTCTCACTACTTTTCTCTATTTGTGCCCTGAGTGTCTCGGTGGATGTTTCCATGGCTGCCCTGGAACCCCCGCATTCATTTGCATGGTCCTTGAGTAGCGTGGACACTTCCTGCTGTTGCTCGATCAGCAGGTTGAGGGACTGTTGCCTCTGCTGGGCCATGGACATTTGCGGTGGTGTGACAGGGGGGCTGCTCAACACATGTTGCCTTGGCACAGGACTTGTGGGGGTTGGCCAGTCGTCGTCTTCAGGGTGCCCCTGCGTGGTTTCGTCATGGTGTAGGGGATGGAACATGCAGGGGGATTGGGAAAGGTCATGGATGGTACCTACGTCGCCAGCACTGTTTTCCGTGTCGGAGCATGCTGGCATGACAGCTGTGTCACCTATGGTGCTGCTACCACCAGAGGCAGTGCCATCAGATACGTTCTTTGGGGGGACCTGTGGTGCTGGGGTTGTGGACTTGCTGGCTGCTGGGGTGCCTGTTGCAGTCCCCTCCAGTGTGCTGCCACTTGATTCCTGCTGCTGCCGTGTCTTGATCCTTGCACCTGAGGTGGAGGCTCTTGGGACGTTGGTCCTGGCCCTCTTTGCAGGCGTGCTGGTAGGGGTGTCCTGCAGCTCGTCGTTGGTATCGGACCCTGTGGTGGAGTAAAGAGGGGCGAGCGTTAGTTATGGGTCTGTCGGATTTGGAATGGCAACGTATCAAATGCATTGGGGTGGTACATGAGGCTGATTTGGGACTGGGCCTTGGAGGTGGTCTCATTTTCGTGTGGATTGAGGATGCATTCATTTGGCTGCCTGCAGTTAGGGGGTGCATGCTGCACATGTAGGGGTTGTTTATGGCTTCTTGATTGATTTGTTTGTTCATTCTGACTTTTAGAGGGCGCTGTCAGGGCAAAGTATGTATTGCACTATGGGGTCACATGGTACTGCACATGTTCGTGGTTTGTGGATTTCGCATTGTTTCTCTTGGCCAACCTACCTGATTCTCCGGATGTCGGCACTCCTTTCTCCATCCCTCCGACTCCCTCTATGCTCTCCATTCCTATGGTGGAGGCGCAGATTTCCTCCCAGGGGGTCAACTTGATGGGCGACTCTGAACCCCCCCCGGTAGCTGTGGCGATGTTCCTGTTCGCAGAAAGTATGCTGCGTACGCGGATCCGCAGGTCGTCCCACCGCTTGCGGCATTGCTGTGGCGTGCGGGGTGTTGTCCCCACCGCACTTACGCGCTGTGCCACCAGGGCCCATATGGCCTTCTTGTTGGCAAGGGCCGTCCTGGTCATTTGACTGGAGAAGACGACGGCGGCATTTTCCTGGAGGGTCTCGGTGAGCACGGTCAGTTCCTCTCGGGAGAAGTGTACCTGCCGCTTGCGGTCACACGCTTTCTTGGCTACCTTTCCCATATTTATTTTTTTAACTGGGGTTGCTAACGGGTTGGGATGTGTGTCAGGGTCGGATTTTTAATGGTTGTGTTGGGATTCGGATTTTATAGTTGTGCGGCGTGCTGTTTCCCGTTCCGGCCACATGCTTTTACTTCCGTTTCCGTATATTTACGGTGGCCGTAATTTGCGGTGCCCGCTCGTTACGGTGACCGCTCATTACGGTGACCGCTAAGATGGGTGGCGGTATTGCACCTGGTGCAGCGTACGGCGGCGGTAAGGCCCGTTTTGGGGTCATTTCCGCCATCGCAGCCTTTCGGATTCCGCCATGGCGTAATGCTCGTGCCCGATGGGTCGTGATTAGCCGCACTTTGCTCCTTCGTGCAATGGCGGAAACGCTATTTACGCTGTTGCGGTCCGGTCAGTCACTTTCCGCCAGGGTCGTAATGAGGCCCAGTGCATGTAAGGCGAGTGGAATGAAAGCCAGATATGCCAGGATCTAGGCACATAAATCTCTAAGCAGGTTTAGGCTATATTGCAAAGGCAGTATTAACAATGAACATCAGATACAGTATGCAGGAGTACAATGTATATCAATCTACAGCCAGTAGGCATAGAATATAACAAGAGAGGATCACTTCAATTGCAGAGTGGATGCAAATGTTAGGAAATTGGCAACAGACTAGGAGCAGATAGTCTAGGAGAAAGTAGCTGGAGAGATGATGGTCGCTACTAAAGCTCTAGTGTAACGAGACGCGGAACTCAATGAATCGCAATTTCGCACGTAAGGCAGTAGTTAAGCGTTTCATTTCTCAGCGAAGCAGCAGGAGATGGGTTCACCTGGAATTGCAGAACTACAGAAGCAGTTCAAGCTACTCTGTCAGAAGATTAGTTGCGCAGAGCACAACAGGCTTTGGAGGATAGCTCAGGGCAATGTGCTCACTTGGAAGCAAGGCAACACGGAGCAACACAGGTTCGATCCCCGGGTCTGCGCTTAGAAACCTTTGGGTATTAAGTGCGTTATAAATGACCAATCATATATCATATATATCACTTTGCAATGGAAGTAAAATTAGCGTAAAATTCAGACTCAAATCGAGTAGATCTAAAAACGAAAATAACAATGGTGCATGCTCGCAGAGGAGTACTGCAGGCTGAGCAGCGTGATTTGAATTAAAGGGCTCACTTATAAAATGCAGTTCAGATAAGGAGCAAATAGATCCCAAGATAAGGTTCGGAGATCATTCAGGGTCGAAAATGCTCACAAATAACTTTATATCACATAAAAAGTAAAACATGACAATTAAGCAAGATTTCTCATGCAATTCGGATCAGTTTCAATACAAGCAAAGGTTTGCACAGCACAGCACCTTTCATTCAGTTTTAGTGTGTTTGTTTAGAGTTGGCTTGTTTTAGAATGTGACAATAGGTCCAGTAATTAAGTATGTGAGTTCAAGAGTTGGTAAAGGATGCAATGCTTGCTTACCCTGTAGTTCAATCGGCACTGGCGATGGTGCAGGTCGTAGTACGGTCAGCGTGGCGGGACCCGCAGCACCGGTGCGGCACAGACAGGCACATACAGGGTGGGCCTTATACTTTGGGGGGGTTAGATTTGGGGGGGCCGGCTTCTGCCTACCGGCTGCCCTCCTAGCTTTTGAAAGCAGGGCCGGAACAGGTTGCAAGGCAACCAAAAGTAAACAAATTGAGATATTCATGGCGGCGGCCATTTTAGAACCTACAAACTTCCAACAAAGAACCACAGATTCGCTGCTCCACGTAGGTGGAAGGCTTGTAGCCAGGACAGGTCAGCCTAGGCAGAAATAAAGTAGCACAGTGGGAAAACAAATTTCCTCATACGGCGAAATCGGGCAGCTTTGTGAAAGCTGAATTCCAGCAGCTCCTGCAGCGCACACGGCTTTGGCTTCGTGAGGGGGATCGTAGGCTGCTCCAGCAGCTCCAGTGAAGAGGGTCTCCTGTCCTTGGACGTGCAGGCACATCGCCTCTTAACCTATTTTGGTCAGGTTCTGAATGCACAAATTATTCTTGCTTTTTGATTTTATGAAATAAACCATCTACTAAATTCTTTTTTGAAATCATCTTTGCAGTGTACTATAATCTTTCACCTTCTGCTTTCATAATTTACTTGTAAAACCAAATACTAGAACACTCAAACTACGGAATTAATTTCCATGCTGCACCATAAAGACGCATCAAGTGTGAGGCTGAGTGTCCTGTGTTACTGGCCATTTTCTTTGCTACTTTGTTGGTTTGGAGAATTGACTGCTTTTGACACTGGCGATATTCAGGACTCTGCCATTCTGGCCTGCAGGACCTCTACAGTACAGTAATCAACACATTGTGCATGGCCCTGGGAACTAACTGCCAGGAACCGGCTACAAAAGCCTACCGTGAATAAATCTGGAAGATGTTATTGATATTAATTTATCTAACTCTCCTGATATAGCGGCCTTAGCCTCTCACTCTGATTCCACGACCACAGATGAGTTCAGCAGTGATGGTGATGGCTCTAATCTAAATGATAAATTCTTGGGTGGCCAGTCAGATCTTAAGAGCAATCTTGGCGCGCTTGTATCTGAGATCGAAGCGCAATCTTCTGCACTCACATCAATATGTAGGGAAAGCACTTATGCTGCAAATGCTTGAACTTTTTCCTCTTTAGCAAAAAAAGTGTTAGAAACAATCGAGCAGCAAAATACAACCAAGGAGCTGACCGAAATGCATAGAGATACAGTCAGTTGTATTTGTACTTGTGAAAGTAAGCAGGCTGAAATGAAAGGACAAAAAAAAATGATTTAAAGAAAAAACTGCATCCTCTTGATTCACAGCCTCCCTTCCAATCGGCCAAATTCGCAGACAAAACAGCCAAGATAAAACAAAATGGTATTGAAAAGCGCATCCTAGTAGAAAAACGTGCTCCTGATGGGTACATTTTTTCAGGCATATCTACATGGCCCTCTCAGGATTGGGGGGGAAAAATTGCCTGAGGATAATTTACCAGTGCAGCCTTTACAAAATAAAGAACTGGCAAATAAAGCTCTTAACTCAGCGCCAACGGATTTGTTAAGTAGAGCTACTAGAGCACCAACGAGTTGATACTGAAACAGAAATCACAACTGGACCGACTGACTGTCAAAACTCAGAGCAGCATTCCGATTATCCATCCAAATGCCTTAAAAGATATGGGCACATGGATTATCCTTGGGGAAAACATGACAACTGCCTACAGCCCTTTTCTGAACAGGTCTGCTCTTTTGTCCATCTTTCAACAGATCCCATATCTTGAGGTAATTCAGTCTACATATATTCTGAAAATTGAGTTACCTTCCTGGAAAAGTTCTACGAACTGGGCGCTGGTGGAATTTGCTTCCCTTTAATGGTGGCATTGTTGAAAACCCATGCGGATTCACTCTCCCATCTGGGCTATACTTTGATTGCCTGCAGAAAGATTAAAAGACATGTACAATCACTTTCGGAGCATGAACCCCAGCAGACTAGACAAGTCGCAACGCAAAACCCTGAGCGTGAGGCGCTTCGAGCACTTCAAACTCAAAGCACCAGAGCAAGATAGTGTGTGCCTGAATCTGATTATTGGATGCCGGTGTGCACCCAAAGCGGGGCAAATTGGCCAATTGAGCCCACAACCTATCTACGATGGCTGTCATGGAACATCAGGGGCTTTCGCTCCATTTTGGTGAATACAGATGGTTAGAAACTGTTAGAAAACTCAGACGCATTCATCCCACAAGAAACTTGGTGCACCAAATCCATCTCTATCGACAGTTGTCAAACTTTGACTCAAAATGCAACCCCCTCTAAGAAAGACAGGGCTAGTGGTTGGATGGCTCTAAAGCATATTTAAAATTGACCCCTTTTCCTTATTGGAAAAAATCCTCATGTTCTTATGGGCATTTCATCTGTTAAATCTGAGGAAATGTTGATTATTAATATTTATGATCCCTGGGTGGTTTACAAAGGAGATCTATTTAGAATGTGGTGATTAATTCCCTCTCTCACCCCAGGCCTTAAATCTTGGCTCAAAATAGTGGATTTCCTTGATTTCAAATGTTTAGATCTTTTTCCTATCAATTCATAAGTCTCATTCCACTTGGTCGAATGGCATTTTTAAATCTCTCATCGACTATGTGGTAATTAATCCTGCTCTGAGCACACATTGTAGTCATTTTACCATCACTCATAATAGTTTCAGTAACCATTGGGCTCTTGGTTGGCATATGAAACTGAAAAGTGCTCCTTTGCTAATTACGAGAAGTTTAATGCTGACCTCAAATTTTCTAGGTACTCAGCTCCGATGGTCAGTTGATAACATCAAATATACTAATGAGATATTACATCATGATCTTCCTGGATTGACTGTCGCCTTGGTTGGGGCTGAGTGCGATCTGGTAAAAATGGTTACTGCCAAGATACAACCACTGCTAAATAAGAAATGGAGAACTAGAAATAATAACATCACTAGTAATTTCGCTCCTTTTGATTACATTATTGCTGAAAGAAAAAGATTACATTGTAGGGAGCGTGCGGCTGTTAGAGCCGATTTCAAATTAAATTTAGAGGAAAGAAAAAAGTACTAACAAATGCAGAAATCGTTTTTCTGGTTAACAAGACATAATATAAGTAAATTCTGGCAGCATTATAACGACTTTCATAAGTCGTTTTCATCGCAGCAACTGAACCCTGTATCTCAGGAGACATGGCTACTATACATTCAGGATTTATACTATATACCATCTAAATTCTCTCCTGAATCTAGTTCAGACTGGAATAGTGATCGGCTGCCCACCCTTGTAAGACCTCAAAGCCTCTCTAATTTTGACATCAATGAGGGAAACTTAGTGAGATTTATCAGCAAATCTAAAGCTTCACAGGCCCCTGGCCAGGATGGAATCCCTAATATAGTTTTTAAAGAAATGTTTGTTTGTGTGGGCAAAGATACTAAATGTACTCTTTTCTTATATTATACAGACTGGTAACATTCCAGAAAGCGGGCAGAGATCAATATCGGTTCCCATCTTTGAAAAGGGCAATAGACTGGAGCCGTCAAATTATCACCTGTTGGCAATGATGGACTCCAGCCAAAAGCTCTTTGCCAATATACTTCTTGAACAACGTAGAAGAAAAAATATTCTGGGCATCTTTCAAACAGGTTTCAGAAAAACATATAACCCCATAACTAATATGCTACTCTCCAATTTCTTTTTTCCACTTGTGCTAAAGGTAGAGAACGTGGTATGTGTTTGCTGTTACGTGGACTTTGCCAAGGCCTTCGATCTGGAATCAAGATCCAAGTTATGGGAAAAAACTGAATAGATTGGTTATTGATCCACAAGTGCTTTATTTCATACAATCCCTGTATACAAACACTTCAATATCCATATGTCTTAGTTCTGAAGTCCACTAACCAAATATACATCAATAAATCATGGCCTGAAGCAGGGATGTGTATTGTGCCCCATCCTTTATAATGCTTATACAGCTGACTTGGATCCTTCTTTACACTCCATACATAACTTTCTGCCATGGATAAATGGCACTAAGATCGTCAGCATGTCTTATGCCGACTATATCACGCTATACCCGATTGGCTTACAGTGATCAATAACTACGCTTGCTGAATACGCTAGGGAAAACGAAATGGTGATTAATAAATTGAAGACCCAAACTGTGTGCCTTGGTGGTAGCCAAAAATCTATAGAAAAATGTAAATGGCAAGTAGAAAACACTGTATTGCAAAATGCACAGGAATGTATATATTTGGGTTTTCCAGTAAAAATCTGATCGTCCTCTCCTTATTACGAGGCCTTTGTTTTTCGAGAAAACTTGGAAAAGATGGCTAATAATCAAGAACTATATTGAACATAGCGTAATATTGAGGGTTTTGTAGAGATCTATAAAGCAAGTATAATTCCCTCAATTTTATATGCATTAGAAGTTCTACCATCAGTGCAGGTCAAATGGCTAGGGAAACTAGAAGTACATTATTGCTATCTATTATTAATGGGTTAGAAGTTCTACCATCAGTGCAGGTCAAATGGCTGGGGAAAATAGAAGCAAAATTATTGTGATCTATTATTAACCTCCCGAAAGGTGTCCCTGTTGAAGCATTGAGGCGTGAATACGATCTTCCATCTTTAAATTCATTGTGGTGTGTGAGAAGAGTTTTGTTATACGCCAAAGTGTGTAAATTATCGCAGCAATGAGTATTTAACTCGCTGAGCTATATTACCAGTTAAACATACGTGTTAGAGTTGCAGTTAGGTGAAGGCTACGTTAGAATTAGAACAAGGGTTTACATTATGGCAAGGGCTATGTAATTTAGGGCAAGCTGGTGATAGGGATTGCGTTAGGTTCACTGTTCATTTTCTTTTTAGGTGGTGTTTTGTATTGAGTCACATGCAAATAAAATGTTTTTGCACTGAAGGGTTAGTGTTCGGTTTAGGGTAGAATACATTTTGTAATTAGAGTTAGTTCAAGGTTAAGAAATAGAGAAAGGGTGATTGTGGAGATATCATTAGAGGTTTGGGTCCTTGTTAGAGTTACAGCCTTGTATGTTTGTGCACTTAAAAAAAGCTTTTTTTTGCAACCTTATTGCTGGCAACATTGTCACGCTCTGCATTGCTTATATTTTGTTTTTTTATTATTGTATTTGCTAAAATAAAAAGCAACCTTTAACAATATAAGTAACATTCCTATCAACAACAAAAAATTATATCTAATCCCGTTTTAAAAGAATAACAAACATTTCCCAAATTCCTAACATTTACATCAATCAATCGTCCAAAAGGAATATAAAAAATATTCACTAATAAAAGACAGAAACATGATCTCTTTGGCCGACTATTCAAAAATTCTATAGCCGCAAGGACCACTGAAGTCGGGTGGCCACCAAGGCACTGCATCCATAAATTGTCACAATCAACAAAAAAGGCTCACTATGAACACAACCTTTAAAATATAAAGTGCAGAGTGCTTCAAGTGCCATACAACGAATAATCAAATGTTTCATGGTCTCCAATGCATTAAGAATCTTACAAACCCAACAATATAAGAAATCATGAGATATCAAGTTAAGCGTCTAAAATGTCCATTGTGGGCTACAGATTCCACCTGAATAAATTCTGTACATGTTGGTTTGGGGAAGTCCTCAAGAATGGTGCTGCTACTCCAAGTGTTTGTGTTCATGGTTTACGTGTAACAGAGACTTGTAACTGTGGAATGTGTCTAGGAGAAACACCACTCATTGTCCTATAAGGCCTATTTTACTTCCTCTGGATCAGTCTCAAGTTCAGAAGGACACTTCACAATTTCTGCAAGCATATTATTACACAATTCACAGAAACAGTTCATAACATTATCATTATTTACACTCATTATTCCTTGAAGATCCTCATAAAGTGTATTTTCCAAAGGTTTTAGAATTGTATAATCAAGGGTTAAATATCTCCACCTTGCTCTAACTTGCAATGACTTAAATCCAAGTTAGAACCTTATGGCGGCTATCGGCACTATGCCAGGAACATGCAGCACCCTACGCCTAATAATACTTTCCAGTTTGCCCAGGCTTTCAAGAGCCCACAATTGCAGTACCTCTATTCTGTAGATTAGCTTGGGGATCACAGTACTGTCATAGAATTTCAACACCAGATTCATGGAGAACTTCCCGTATATGGCATTGATCTGGGCCATTTGACCATCCAGAATCACTGCCTTATGTTTCAAATATTCTCTGGTATGTGTTTTTCTAGGCTTACTTGGAATGGGGATAATTACAAAGATAAATGAAGTTGTCCACATGCTTCAACTTATCCTTGTCTAGCTGCCAACTAAAAATGTACCTTTTGTTTCGAGAGGTCAACTTTATAATCTTAGTTTTCCCTTAGTTTATTTTTATAGAATTTTCTTTGGCGTTTGTAGAAAATGCACTAATCACCATGTGTAACCCAACTGGTGTGCAGTCAAAAAGAAGGAAATCATCCACATACGCGAGCCATATAAACTTGACTGTATCTAGTTTTGGGGGAACAAAGGTGGCTGGGTGCATCATCTTGTCAACATCAGAAACATACAAGTAGTTAAAGAGGCAGGGAGCCAAAATGCAAACCTGCTCCATTCCCTTTCTAGTTTCTATTTTCTGGGACAAAGATCCCTCGTAGTCAAGCCTTACATGTAGATCAGAGTACTCATGAAGGACAATAATCAACCTCAGGAGGCCAGGTGGAATTCACCATTTTTACAACTTGTTCCATAGATGTTGCTGTTCACTAAATCAAAAGCCAAGGACAAGTCAACTGAGGCCACATAGATAGATTCATATTTCTTATTCCAAGCTAGCTCCTACAAGCACTTACAAATAAAAACTGATCCGATTCGTGCAATGCTGCTTTCTAAAACCAATTTGTGGTTTTCTGAATCTCCCTGCACTCACAGCTCATAGTTCCAAGTGAGAGTTAAACTGAAGTGAAAACCTTACTATCAGTGTACATGATGATAATTGGGCGATAGTTATTTAGATCAGTGTTCATGCCCCTTTGAGAAACTGGAGGTACATAGAAGGTACTGCAAGTGTGTGGAAATACGTCCTTTTTAGCTATCTGCATGAACGATATGGTGAGGATAGTAGACCATAAACTTGTGCCCCCATAAATAACATATTAGACAGATTATTCGGTCCCAGGACTCTCGAATTGCTCACCTTTATTATATCCTCATGGATGACTGCCTGATCCGGCACTAATTTCCAATCATCACTACTTATCTCCAAAACCTTACCAATGGGGGGAGATAAAAACATAAACCTATTTTGCTTATCCACTAGGTCGTTAAGTAATCTCGAAAAGTGACCCATGTCCTTGTTTCTAAGAATACTGAGCATGTGTTCTGCATCTTTTTGTATCAAATGGGCCCTTTGGCTTTGCTGCCAACTTTTATACTTTTGTTTCACTTTTTTTATTTGGTGTACTCTAAGATCTAAGCCCAGGTCTAACTTCATCATTTTGCACAAAGTGGTTCTCAGTTCTCTTTTTTTCAACTACTATATCATCAAAAACATGAGTATGTTTTTAGCCAGAGCACACGTTTTCAACAAATATTTTTTCTTTAAGAAGGCCTTGTTTTATGTTATCCTTATGTTATAAAGATCTTGTAGTTATCTAAATTGAAGGTTAGAAGCTTCCATTTATAGGAGGTACACTGCGTGATACTATCCTTGCGCTTATTAAAGTGAATCACTACTTAAGCATTCAAAGCTACCCGCTTATTACCTGGATTATATATCAAATTAGTAGGGCCTCCCACAATTCTTCTCCCCATTTTAAAAGCAAATTCTCCTACCAACATACAATGATCACTCCACTTTCTTTATTCCACCTTGAATGGTGAACATGATTTATACAAAAATAATCAGGGAAAATATAATCTAACACAGATTTACTTTTCCCCTTATACCGGGTCTCGGAATATTCCGTATTAGAACACCCTGGAGGGTTATTGACAGCTGTGATTGGTCAATCTGCAGGCTATGCGAACTGGTATAGCCAGCAGATTGATTACAGCTTGCAATTAGTTGGTGTCTGTGTAATGTCGGAATGGAAAGAGTTAACGCTCTGTTCCGAATTACACTTTGCAAGACCAATGTGGAGGTCCTGCCCATTGGAAGCAAGCCGAAGGAAGTCCTTTCCGCTTTCAATTTGCAAGAAAAGCGTTTGTTTAAGTGCTAAGTCACCGAGAAGGAAGACCTACATGTTTGTTTCATGCATAATGTGGCATGTTGGATTGTTTGCTGCTATGAAGTCAGGGGGATCCTCACAATGTTTGGATATTTCCTGCATGTACTATGGGAAGGCTAATGGAAATGTAAGGTGAGGACACGCTAAATAAATGTACATGCAGTGTGGGCTTGGTAATGTTTTGTTACTGTTTTGAAGTGTGCAATATTTGGAAGTGTACGTTTGTGTAGGGGGAAAAAACGGATTTTACCTTAAGTGAAACATACCTGATTTCAGTTTGAAGGCATACTCTTCCCACCGAGTCACCTTCCACCACCCTATTAAAAAAAAAAAAAAACATCCAATTAAATGTGGCTGCAACATTTATGTATCATTTGGCAATTTCTTCTACTTCATCTCATTAAATATACATTAATTAAAAATTGAGGGTGTTCCAATAGCTTTATAGGCCCCTATGCCACTTTGCAGATCGGCTGCTGGAATATCCGTCTCCCCTGCTGGAATCAGAATGGGGTTAGTGACCTTCGCCCGGTTACCATCAAGTTGCTCACAGTACTGAGTAGAACACGAGATAAATAGCCTTGAAGAGTTTTCAGAAGAACTTGCTGACTGCAGCATTTTCGCTGTGGCCTGTTTTGATTCTAGATGCAAAGAGGCAGTAATAGTCTGCAGCATCGCTCTCAATACATGCTCTTTTGCTGCATTGTCCAATTTGCTTTGTATGAATTACAATAACAGAGTGTAATCTCACCTCAGTTTTTATATTGTCGTATAAGGACACGAATGCTGACAGAACAAAGGTTAAGGCCACTAAAGCAGACTGTCTGTTATCAGAATTCTCTAAGCCTGCTTGCCACTGTGTCTCAATAAAGAGTTAAGTCCTGATGACTGTGCAGGGGCCGGAGTCGAGGCATAAGAGGTGAGTGAGGTATCACTATCCTCACTGTCAACATCAGTGAAGATTGGGGGGGAATTCAGGGACGAATCATTTAAACCCCACCCGACCTTTCATGATCCTCCGTAACTCCCAATAACTCAGTATCATTCACAAACGGCTGCAAGTCTTCTTCCTTCAGTGCCGACCCACAGCATTCGAGGTACTAAACAGCATCTCTTGATATTTCGGAGAAGGAAGTAATTTGTCCAACTTTTTTTAGATTTGCTAGCTTGATCTGTTTAGATTGTCCCTCCCCACTTCCAGGCTCTATCGGGGAATCTGGTAATGGCAATCCACGGGCATAAGGTCTGCGCCTCATGTTGCATGCCGTTTGGCTTAGAGCAACTTCTCAATGCATACAGACAAGCTGATCTCTCCAGGCTCACAAACCCTTTACGGCAGATCGGTTGAGGGTCCACTTTGGGTTGGCTGCTTCCTGCACAGCTAACAGCACTAGTTGTCTGCAGTATTAACAGGACTCAACGCACTCCGAGTGCGCTCTGCACCTCCCCGGCGTTCTTCTAGGGGAAGGAGATGGAGGGCAGAAAAGTCTTCAAGACCAGAAACATTTCCAAAAGCTTGAGGTAATTGATATAGAGACCTGGTCCAGGGGCGACCATGGGCCAAAAACCTCCAGATTGTTCAACGTTGCCACCCACCCAAGTAGGGAGGAATCTGTTATTGTGACCTATGGTGGCGGATCCCAAAAAGGGATCCCCACAGACAGATTGGTGAAGTCCGACCACCAGTGGAGATCAGGTATTATGTTCGAAGTCATTGGAATTAAGCAAGAGTCTGAATCCCTTTACTGGGACCAGTTCTGCCTGAGCACTACCTTAGTGTGTCTCATTTTTAACCTCCCCAGAGGGAGGGCTAAGACACATGAGGCCACCAGCTCTAGGAGGCTCGAAACCACCATGCCGACCTGTGAGTGGAATTGAAGAAAAGCATGTCTGTGATAAATCTCTCATCTTGTCCTCGGTCAGGAAGGCCCTGGCACTGACTATGTTCCAACGTAAACCCAAGAAAATCAGGTCCTGTGAGACCATCATTGATGGTTTTCACCAGTTCACTAACAGACCCAACAGGAACAGCAGCTGGAGAAGCAACTATAAATGGCCCGCTGCTGTACAGGGACAACGACTGCATAGAAGCCAGGCCAGTCGTCCAAATATGGACTCCTTGAGGACTGTGGAATGCTGCAATTACAGCCATCATCTTCATAAAAACTTGTGTCACTGAGTTCAAATGGAAGGGGAGGACCGGGTATTGAAAATGCTCGGCCGCTACTGAAAATCAAAGGTATTTGCGGTGTTGGGGTCAAATTGGAAAGCAGGTATGAATCTTGAAGATCCACCACGCAGAGCCAATCATCCTTCAAGAGGAAGTAGCGGATTGCGTGGGAGTGACCATCGTAAATCTATCTTTGGGAATGACCAGATTGAAATCAGGCAGGTCCAAGATAGTGCGCAGGCCAGTCTGGTTGGGGTTCGCACTGTAAAAATGCAGGAACAAAACCCCATGCCCTCTTGTGCCGGAAGAACTCATTCTATCACCCTCAAGTCCAGAAGCTTCTGAACTTTGGCACAGAGAAAAGGGGACCCTGTCTGGTGTAAACAAAGTCGGGATGGAGGGATTGTTGGAAGGGGAAGCTGGACACCCGAACAGGCGACTGATAAGACCCACCAGTCTTTTGTGATGCTCCACCAAGCCTTCAGGTGCAAGGAGATACGCCCCCACACCGGAGTCACATGGGACCATTGAAAAACATAATTTGGCAGATTTATGAGCAGAGGGGCGCTGGACCCGCAGAGGAGGCTGAGGAGTGGGACAAAAACCGACCGCACTGCCTTTGCTGCTTGCACCGGGGGCCACTGAGGAGCGCTTGGGGAATGTCTGGCTGACGCGCCATGCGGTCCTGAAACACCCAGAACCCTGACAAGGATCTTGAGTGGAAATCTGACTTCCAGGGATAAGACAATCTGGTGAGGGGCAACAACGATTTGGCTGTTACGGTACTAGCCTTAGTCTTCGCTAGCTCTTCGTTGGTGGAACTGTGGAAGAGCTCCTTGCCCTCAAAGGGGAGGTCGAGGACCTTCTCCTGAATCTCCTTTGAAAACTTTGTCACACGAAGCCACGCTTGGAAAGTGATATCAGCGCCAATCATAGGGTTGCATGCAGAGGTATCAACTTGATGTGCAGCAGCTTCCAGCCGATTTTGGGCCAGAACTCTGGCGTTAGACAAGCCAGTCTTGAAACCCTCAAGTTTTTCCTGAGGAATGAATTAACAAAAACTCGGACAACTCTGTCCATAACTTTAGATTAGCTGCAGCTAGGACCGCCTCTTTGTTTGCCTGAAGCAGCTTAAGTACCACATTAGCAAAGAATGTCTTTCCTACCCCTTCAATAATGTTGTCCTCCTTAGACAACACCTGTGATGCGGAGGAGAAGAAGAGGAAGATTTGCACTGGACAGATGCTGCAGCCACTACAGTGGACAAAAAGATGCAAACATGTAGCCAAAGTAATCTCCTTGGATGCCAGAAGCTTGTACCAGGCGTCAATCCTCTTGTTTATGTGATGGCCTGTATGGGGTTTTACCCACACCTTGCAGGCTTCTGCTGAACTCTCCGGAGGGGGCAGCGAAGGAGGAGGCACCTCCAATGGCTTTGGTGGAGGTAGTGGAGGAGGTATCTCCCTAGGGGCCAGAGGCTCAGGAAGCTTAGCGAAAATGTCCCTGAAGAGGTCCCTAAAGTAAGCTTTCATGGGATCAGAGTGCATCAGATTTTCGAAAAGACTGAAGAACGCCTCGTTTAAAGATGGCCTAGACTGTGGCGTAGGAATCAGCAGTCCAGCGGACTGTACCTCCACCAGCCAGCTGAAACTGGCTGCCACGACGGACCACCCCCCATCTATGGATCCACTTAGTGCTGAGGAGCTGATGTCGGTGGAAGCAATATTGTTGGCGGCAGAGGAGGGATCCTCGTATTCCAGTCCAACTGAGGATTCAAAGGGTTTTTCCCCAAAGGCACATACGGCAAAGACTTGGGCCTGGCCTCTAGACCTGAAGTCCCAAAGGTCCATGACACAATGATTGAACAAGACGCCATTTTGAGACCCTCGGAAGTGACATGCATCACAGGTCTCTCAGAAGACATTGTCGTCTTGACTGGAATGTTAGGAGCCTTGAGATGAACTTTAGTCCCTTTTGAAGGATCATCAGCAGAGCCGGTAATTAAAGACTTTAGATGCTTGTCTGCCCTTTTCCCTCCCTCAGCAATGGCCAGTACTATGTTTACCCCCTAAGAGGGGAACCTCAGACGAAACTCAAGGTCCCTTCAGCCCCGGGCTGGGGAACCTTGGCCTCGCTGGTGCTTCTTTTAGCCCCTTTCAGGGGAACCTCAGGAGTTACCCTGCTACCTTTAGCCCCTGGTGAGGGAGCCTGGGGAGCAGCACTGGTCCATTTAGCCCGACTGTGGAACCTCGGGAGTGACCCTGGTATGCTTATCCAGAGGGGGAACCTCAGAGGAATCACCAGTATCCAGATTAGACCCTGCATGGGGCACCTCAGGGTGAACCTTGGTAACACTGCAGCCAATGTGACTGCTCCCAACACCAGATAATCTCGGGAAGGAGGCACCCGGGTGGGGTCCCCTAAAGAGTAGAGTACTTACCGGACGATTTCTCTTCTCTTCGATGAAGCACTGTCGGTGTACCCAAGGCAAGTTGTGGAAGACTCCCTCCCACCTGACGAGCATTCTTTTGAGTGCGCGGACCAAGAGGGAGTCGCTGTATAAGTATTTGTCCCAATGATGGTCTGGCCCAGGCACTCGAGACAAAGAATGTAAGGATCTGCCACTGCATAGTGATGCCCGCAGGCGGTACACAAGGCAAATCCCTTAAGCTCCAGCATCGGCGGGGGAAAAGAAGCTGACTGCAGAACCGGAACAGGAAGACAAATTGAAAGGACAAGTAGGAAAAAAACTAAAATCCCAACAATGCAAGTGCATCTAATCCCAACCACGTGGAGAAAAGGACTAAAGGACGATGCGCTTGGCAGGGCCAAGGAAGGTGGGTGTAGCATGGTACATCTGTTGCTACACTGGTGTGGAATCCAAAGGGATTCTGGAAGGAGAATGTGGAGGTGGAAGAGGACTGAGAAGACAGTTGGAGAGACTGAAGCATCTCCCTTCAGAGACTCCTTCCATATCCCCTTTTAATATATATTCAATATACTTTAATTCAGTAATAAATCCCTAATTATATATTTATATATCGCGCCTGTCTTATCATCGATGCTACATTTGGCAACGAGGAAGTTTGAAACAGCAGTCACCTGGGTGAAGTGAAGAAATTGGAGTCTGCAGGTGAGCGTGAAAGAACCTTGCCCCATAAATAATTTAGCAAGCTGATTCGTAATGAGCAAGTCACTATAATTGTTTACATATGCTGAATGACTCACGACTATAGTTTGGATACGCACGAGCATCCGCGCGAGCACCTCGAGCAGCGTGTTGAATGTAAACACTGCCCCGAGCTGATCGCGAGCTCGCAGTGTAAATCTTAGCACTTTAAAGAAAAGGACCTGCAACGTCGTGACGAACGTTGCGCACGGGCGGCCATTTTGAGTTGGATTAACGAAGTGGTTGCAGCCACAGCGTTTGCAGTGACAAGGCTCAGAGTTTATCGATAGATCGCCAGCATCAGAACAAAGTGAAAATAAGTGAATTTTATTTATTACAACAGCGCACGAGGCAGTGCTTATATTAGGATAAAAAAAAAAGAATTATGTGAATGAGGATCGAATGATCCGCTCCTACTCGTCCCAGTACCACCACAGTAGAGAGCAATAGGAGCCAACAATGGTTACGGAACAGTGAAATATATATAATAAGGGTGATATTTAAGAAGCTATGCACCAGGCACACAAAGGACTGTATTATATGTGAGAATAAAAGAGCTATACAGTGCTATTACAAGGAAGCCTGCAGCAATCATTAGCAACAGAGGAGCAGGTGACCATTCCTCAGCTGGCAATATGTCAATGCACACTGTCCCACCACCGGCCATGTTTTTACTTGAAGCTGGAGAACCTAATTTACCATGGAAGAGATGGTTGAAGTCATTTGAGCACTATGCTTCAGTGATTTGTGGAACAAACTACAGTGTGAAGAGAAAGAAATCACTGTTGCTTCACTGTTTGGGACCAGTAGGACAAGAGAAGTATGAGGACTTGCTGAACTTACCTGATGATGAAGGGGATACGAATGAATATGAAAAATGTATTGCCAAATTGAATAAACACTATGAAAAGAAACTGAGTACAATTTTGGAAAGGTATAAGTGTGGTAAGAGGTCGCAAGAAAGTGGAGAGAACGTGGAACAATTTATAACTGTTCTGAGAAAATTAGCAAAGAATTGCAAGTTCGGGCCACAATTAGATGAAAGGCTCAGAGATCAATTCATGCTAGAGTGTAATAGTGCTAAAATTAGAGAGAGACTATGGGCTGAGGATGATCTGGATTTGGATGTGGTATTGTGCATAGCCAAAGAGGTTGAACATATGGAGAATTGTGTCAAGACGCTAGAGGATAGGGTGAAGAGTACCACTCTGAAGTCAGAAAATCCAATCAATGCAATTTAAATGACAAAGATTGATAATGGGAACAATCAAAATGTTGTGGTGAAAAGTAAAGAAGAACCCAGGATGCAAAGCACTTACAGATACAGTAATGATGTAAAAAGCAGAGGATTCTGACGTGGATGTGGAGGATACAACAGAGGACGCTCCGTGAGTAATAGGCGGCCTCAAATGAGTCAAAGAGGCAGAGGAAGGTTTAGGACATGCTTTAGGTGTGACAGTCCCATGCACTGGTCTAACAGTCCTGAGTGTCCAGCCATCCACATTATCTGCAAAAACTGCAATGGAAAGGGCCATATGGCCAAATGTTGTAGAGTTGACAAAGGAAGCATGAATTGGATTGGAGGTGCAGAGGAGTATGAAGACGAAGAGTGTGTCTTTGCTGTCAACGACACTGTGAATGGCATGGAACTAGAGAGTCCCAAAACCATCATTATGATAAACGATGCTCCAGTAAGAATGATGACTGATTCAGGAGCGAAATATACGTTACTGCCTGAAAAGATATGGTGAGAAATCGGTCTGAGATGGCTTAATGAATCAGACATTAATCCGAGTGCTTATGGTGGTGTGAAAATAGATATCATTGGATAGTTCAAGGCAAAGTTGGCCTTTAAAGATAGAATTGCCAAAGGGAAGGTTTATGTATCAAGAAAAGGAGCAACCCCGCTACTGAGCAGGACACATCAGGCATGGTTAAAGGTCAGATTGGATGCCAGTGCAGAGGAATCTATCTATATGATTGAATCCAATGAGATGTCTACAGAGGCAGTGAAGGAGGAGGTGTTCAAGGATGAAATAGGCTGTGCAAAAGGGATTACACACAGGATACAGCTCAGGGAGAATTGTAAACCAGCTGCACAGAAGCTGAGGAATGTGCCTTTAGCCATGAGAGATGAGGTCCAAAGCGAATTGAAGAAACTGGAAGGGCAAGGCATAATTGAAAGGATTGATGCTTCGGAATGGGTATCACCGTTGGTAGTGGTGAGGAAGAGTTCTGGAAAGGTGAGAGTGTGTATCGATCTCAGAGAACTGAACAAGTGCATCATCCCTGAGAGACATCCACTGCCCAACTTTCAAGAGTTGCTATCAACGATGGAGTCAGCAAAAGTGTTTTCGACCCTGGACCTGACTTCTGCATATCACCAAATTCGGTTACACAAGGACTCAAGGCATCTGACAGCGTTTATAACCCCGGAGGGTTTGTACCAGTATAGGAGAATGCCATTTGATCTTATATCAGCAGCTTCGGTGTTTCAGAAAACCATGCATCGCATTTTTGATGGTGATGAGGGCATTATTTTTTTTTCAAGATGATATTCTTGTATTTGCTAAAGATCAAGTGGAGCATGATAGAATTCTGGATGGAGCATTGTGAAAACTGCATAAGATGGGTATGACATTGTGCAGAGAGCAGTCAAAGATTCATAGGAAGCAAATTGAATATCTAGGCCATGTTATATCAGAGCAGGGGATTATGCACAAGCCGGACTTGATGTCTGCAATCAACAATATGGCTACACCTGGCAATAAAGAGCAATTGAGGACATTCTTGGGAATGGCTGAGTATTATTCTAAATACGTTAGAAAGTTTGCCGATCACACAGCTGTATTAAGGGATCTCACTAGGATCAATGTCAAATATGAATGGAATGAGAATTGTGAGAAGGAATTTAACTACATAAAGAATGCCCTGACAACTGCGCCAGCATTGAAGAACTTTGTAAGAGGACAGTGTACAGTGATCACAATGGATGCCAGTAATGTGTGCCTAGGTGCGGTGTTGACGCAACTACATGATGGAGAGGAAAAGGTAATTGCGTTTGCTTCACGGCTGTTAAAAGGAGCAGAAAAGTCGTATGCAACTATCGAAAAGGAGGCCTTAGCTATTGTATGGGCAGTGAACAAATTCAGGAGTTTTGTCTGGGGGACACAATTTGAGTTAAACACGGACCACAAACCACTTGTGGAACTATTCATGAACAAAGGGCTGGACAAAGTGTCGGCAAGGATCCGGATTTGGGTTCATAGAATGCAGGAGTTCAATGTAGTGGTTAAATATATTCCAGGAGTGAGGAATTATGCTGCAGATTGCTTATCTAGGCTTACGAATGTCCAAGAGGAAGGTGGAGATATAGGTGAAGAAAACCAACAAGAAACAATATGTATGTTACAGGACACAGCCATTGCTAAGGAAGAATTGTTGGAAGGCATGAGGAAGGACGTACAATTACAGTTTATGATGGAAAATCTGATCAATAAACATCTTCATGTCAATAAGATCAAGGAGGCAGATGTGCAAGCACTATGGAGTGTCAGAGATGAGTTGAGTGTACAAGATGGATATTTGCTTAGAGGAGACAGATTAATTCCACCTGAAGATGTCAGGAAGAAAATAATTGAGTTGGGACATGAAAGCCACCAAAGCATTTCCAAAACCAAATGCAGGATAAGGAATACTTACTGGTGGCCGGGATGTGATGCGGAAATCGAGAGGATCATAAGAAACTGTATCCTTTGTAATAAGTCTGATAAGAATTGTGTGAGTAGTGAGTACCCGATGGTTATGACTGATGTGCCGAGTAGACCATGGATGAAAGTTGGGATTGATATAATGGGTCCGATATGGAGTGAAGGAAGTCAAACGTTTTGTGCGGTTATGATTGATATTTTAACAAGATGGGCAGAAGTGAAAATGATGCCTAGTGTCACAACTAAAAATATTATCAATTTCCTGGTAGAAGTATGTGGTCGGGAAGGATATCCTGGAGTTATCCTATCTGACAATGGTCCTCAATTTGTCTCGAGAGAGATGGAAGATTATTTAGAAAAGAAATCGATCAAGCATGTGACAGTGCGGTTTATCACCCACAGACTAATGGGATAGTAGAAAGATACAACAGGATTCTCAAAGATGCCATTAGATGGGCATGGGCTAATCGAATGAGTTGGAAAGAGGCAGTCAGAAATGTCATTAATGCACACAGGTTTACCCCGCACAGTTCTACAGGTATTTCACCATTTGAATTGAGCAGAGATAGAAAAGCAACCACCAAGCTATCTCCTGGATGGATGGGTGAAGTGATAAATATGGGAGTGGTAACCAGTAATGCTGTAGATATGATTAGACAGAAACAAAATAGAAATAAAGCATGGCATGACAAGAAAATATTTAGGGGCAATGAGACACTGGAAGTAGGGTGTTTTGTGAGAGTGAAGCTTCCGGAAGCTTTAGGAGTGAGAGGCATTAAGTGGTCTGATCCGATCCAAGTTATTGAAGTGTTTAAACATGCTGTAAGAACAATTGATGGAAGAGTATGGAATAATGGAAGAGTTATGGGAGTGAATGATAAAGTTGATGGTGAGAGTGTGGACAAAATGGATGCTGGTGAAAGTAGAGGAAACCAGAAAATGTCCTTACCAGTGAATTCCATATTGTTAAGCGGCTTCACTTCAACACTACAGCTAAGTCAATGCCTAGTCTGGGATGCTGAGGGAAACCCTTATTGATATATTTTTAGGTCCTGTTCATGTACTCTGGATGACAACCCTTATATAACACCCCTCTCTTAGAATCCCCCTGACCCCACTGAGCCAAGAAGTAGGTCTGTTTTGCAAATTTAAAAGGTTTATTTGAGAAAAATAACAATATATATCACACTTTTATAATAAATTAATATTGGATATCACACTTAAAATATGACCGTGATCAACAATGGATAATGTTCTACTGGTAAACTGAGTTGGTTACTTAGAAGTAGTATAGAGGATGAGGTAGCTGAAATGCTTTATGGTTTCAAGGAAATGCCAGGTGGAATAAATGCAGTACAGAAAATAAACTGATATGGTTTCACAAGAGATAATATTCACTTTTCCCCTGGTGGCAATTCACCCCCCCCCCCCCCCTATATGCAATGCAAGGAGATGGAAGTAACACACACAGTCTTCAGGAATACAATCAAATACAATACGGAATTCAGTTCCCCCCCTCAGCAAGCTTAGACAACAGGTATGCTTTTTAAAACACGGGCAAGAGTGCTTTGTAAGGTGGTGGCAAGGAAGTGAAAAATGCTAGAATTGCTTTTAATTCCCTATCGGAGGTTCAGGGTGAGTGGTAGACACTTTAAATCAGTTCAGGTCAGCCCTAACAATGGTTCAGGGATGGTTATTAGGTTGCAAACAAATTTTAGCAGTTCAGGCAAAAGCGGCTATCTTTTCACAGATGACGAAATCAGGCCAAATCGCAAATCGCGGTAAATTTTGCGAGTGCGTAAATCGCGATTGCGGTAAAAGTATAAGGAGTAGGTTCTAGGTTCGTTGGAAAGCCTAGAATCCCAGCTTTAAAATGAAATGCTGGTCCACTTTCGTTCCTAGCCCAAACGGTTCAAGAGATATGGACGATTTAATAAAGGTAGATTTTCGGATTTAAAGTAAAACTCAAAATAACAGGTGACAGCTTGCAGCTGCAGAATTGACAGGTGACAGTTGTGCAGCTTTAAAAATGACAGATGACACGATTTTTAGGAGGCTGTTCTAATTAGGTTAAAATAGTTTGGATTAGATTATTTTAACTAAGAGATTGGGTTCTGCACAGTTCTGGCAGATACTCCGAATTTTGAAATGAATGGGCCTCGTCACGGATCTGGTCAACTGAACTGGACTTCGGGCGGTTCTGCTCACAGCGTCTGGGTCAGCTCTGCTCTGCTGGTCTAGCCTCTCTGGATACAGTGGCCTCTGGTTCTGGATACTGCTCTGCTTTCCGGTCCGGATCAAGTGGATTCTGGATGTAACACTGCTTTCTGGGTACTGGCAAAAGTTCTTGGCAAAGAATTCAGACAGCTCGCCCGGCTGTTGAATAGTTTGGTTAGGTTAACTGGATTCTGAAGGCCTGCTGATAATACTTTTGCTTGCAGTGGGCCTTCTAGGTTCAAAGTTCTGTAGTCTATGGATCTCTGGTTCTGGTCTCTGTCTGGATGGGATGTCGGCCGTCAAAATGCTCCGCAGAAATGGAAAATGAATATCTCTACCTGTCCCAGCAGTCTCTTTTTATGTGTTTTAAAAAGTGGGTGGAGAGGCTAGCATCACTTAGCCTGCCCCTCTCTTGATTTGATAGGTCAATAGATTATTTGGTCCCTGATTTGGGAAGGGATAGTGTGTCAGAGTGATGTCATTTTTATGACCTGCAGAAATGACACTCCCCTGGTCAATGTGCACACAAATCTATTCCTGATCCAAATACATATTTCCCAGGTACACAGTTGTTTGACATCACATACACACATCATATATTACTAAAAATAGTCCCTGTCCCGACTCTGATTTTTCTTGGAGCTTGCATTCAAAACTGGCAACTTATTTTCGATTTTAGTGGGTTTTGCAACATTGGTTTTTCATCAAAAATTATACAAAGGTACATTTCCCTTCCACATATATCCCAGTAACTTTCCATGTCTCTAGCTTAAATACAGTGTCTACAATATTCATAATTAGCGGGGTTTTGCCCCAGAACATGGTACAAATCGGAGTTTGGACTCAAATCGTGAGGGCATTTTCCATACTAAGACTCTCAAAGTTGTACATTACTGTCATTTGGTTACAATAAGTTATCACTGTTTCTATAAAATATATATTTGTTGCAATTCAACTCCCCAAAGTGTTTGGGTCCGCCTCCAGAAGTCTGGGTAGGTCAGTGATCACATGTCTCTCCTTGCTGGCAGAGGGCTGTTGACAGGAAACACTCAAAATTAACATACCCCATTCAACTGAAAGGGGCTATTGTCTCTCTCCTCCAGGCTGAAGGGGAAACCCCCTCCCTCTCACTCAGAAGGGCCATGTGATATCCTGCCTCCTGTTGTGAGTCTCTGGGGTGTTAAGAGTTCTCAGCCTCTTGGCCTCTGGGAACAGCAGGTGGCTAAGATTTTCAATTAACCAACAAGCTTTGAAGTCCCTGCCCCTCTTGCAACTCCTAAATACAGTTTCCCTGTCAGAGTTTAGACCGCTAGCGCCGCCTTGGGGAATTTGTCGGTACTGCATCCATTTTTGAGATTTTTGCTATTATTTTGATAGGCATCCTTACATTAGAGTGGTGATGTGGAACCCCCCACAAGAAGGTTGTGTCTTTGGAGTGGTCTTGTGCCAACTGCGCAGTTCTCCTGGATTCTGGCGTGAATGTGGGCGGCGACAGCTCATCCCCACATCCACCCAGTCTATTGATTTAGTTTGTTCTGGGATACAATAATGGGCGGCGCCAGCTCATACCCACATCTACCCAGTCTAAGGATTCAACATGGGTCAAAACCCTTGACAATATATGCACCAAATGTGACACCAATGTCGGTATCAAGGTTTGGGAGAAGATACCAAAGACCGAAGTACTTAACGCACTATGGAGAGTGAAGATTTGTCTAGAAAGAAGAGGGATGTGTAGCATGGTACATCTGTTGCTACACTGGTGTGGAATCCAAAGGGATTCTGGAAGGCGAATGTGGAGGTGGAAGAGGACTGAGAAGACAGTTGGAGAGACTGAATGATCTCCCTTCAGAGACTCCTTCCATATCCTTTTTTAATATATATTCAATATACTTTAATTCAGTAATAAATCCCTAATTATATATATATATATCGTGCCTGTCTTATCATTGATGCTACAGTGGGGTTAAAGACACATGTGCTGTCCCGGCGTAAACATAAAAGAAGGACAATAAATGTTTTGATGCTTCAAAAAGTGCTCCGGTCCCATCCTGAAGGACGGATGTCCCACAAGGATGGAGGAAAGGGGAGGGGACGTAGGAGTCATGTGTAGCATTGCGTGGATACTTTTTACCTTCTGCCTTGGGTGCGGAGGGAGAGTAGCAAAAACAGCTACTAGCAGTCTTCAGTCCTGGGGAAACTTCTAACCACCCCACAGCAGGAACAAGTGGGAATAGCAGGCAGAAACTATATATCCTGGATTGTGAAGGAGAGCTGAGAAAAACAAAAGCATTCAGTGGCAGGTGGCAAGCTTCAGGTCTAAGCTCAAAGGCCCTTGCCCCAATAATAAACTGTTCTTCAGTGGTGGCCCCATGACCACAGTATCCTTGCTGGGAAGGAGTAAAATAAATCACACTGGCAGACTCCTTACACAAACAAGTTCCATGCTCCAGGCAAGATACTTCACCCACCAAACGTAGTACATCATTTAATTTTACAAAATGTTTTGCGAGGGAATCGTGGCTCACAAACGACTCACAAGCTAATGAACAATGTAGCCTGTGGTGTGGACTACATACATGATCAATAGTATTATTATGAATGGAACAAAAACGGTTGCCTTTTAAACCTTAAATGACTGGAGCCTTTTGCATAGTGCACCCTTGAAATAATCTCTTCTAGGTGATCCCAATTTTTTCAGCCAAAGAAAATAAGACCCATTTAGGTAGAGTGATTTGTGCAGGATCTCAGCTGGTCAAATGCGGAAGCCTGAATACGAGAGCAGGTGGTCCATTTTCACAGTTTGTAATTTTTTGCAATTTGGTTGTTTCAGATTACACACTCTCCCACTGCATCGCTAGCTTTTCCCCAAAGTGCATAGCATTCTAGCAAGAGTTCAACTAGTGTATTATGCAAGGGTGATAACATCTATTTTTCCCCCCTGGATGTGGCCAACTAACTTGGGGGCACTTTGTGCTGGTGGGTTGAGACAGGCGAATACGGTGAGGCCAGGCGTGTGGTGACACAAGTGAGGGTATCATGATTCCGTCACCACGTGATGATGTTCTCAGACGCAATGACCCCGGGCCTTTTCAGACTTGGGTGACGCGGGAGGACAGGCGCCCAGGTCCGGCGCTAGGCAAGAGCCGCATGTGCAGCTGCCCTTGCCCTCGCCCCGCGCAGAGTCTACCCCAGAAAGAGGGTCAGTCTCTGAGAATCTCCAGCGCTGCAGTAGTCGGGGATCCAGCCTTCATGCGCAGCATGACCCTGCTCGGCCAGGCATGGCTTCTTTCACAATGTAAACGCCGCACATCAAAAGTGCTCATGTGTGTTTACATTGTAAAAGAAGCCATGGCAGGCCGAGAAGGGGCCTAATTCCTGCCACTGCAGTTTCAAAGCTCAGACTGATTGCAATTCGTCCTGAACTGGGCAGCATGTGGCTTTTTAATGACCTCTGCAACATGCTGCTTTCTCTTATCCAGCACACCCTTTATTTGACACTGATGGGCTCATTAGCTTACAAGAAGGTGTTCACTTAAAATAAAGCTCCCATTTTTAAAGGTTTGCGATGATGTCTGACATGTTAAAAAAAAGGGTTGCTTTATATGACTAGGCAAATGCTCTTAACAGCCTGCTGGAAGTTTGTGACAAACGTAACCTTTATCCAAGTAGTGGTCTGAAAAAAAGATTTTTTTTTTCAGGCTTGTAATATTTTTAATTGTGGGATTTCGAGTTTTCCATTCAGGATGTGGAAAATAAGACAACAACAATATTATTTTGCTTTAACATGTGTCTCTAAGGATTAAATTATTATTTTTTTTGATCAGATATGTTCATTTCATAAGTAAATTATCCGATTTCTGAAGTTTCTCAGGGCCATCTGTGAGAAGACCACTAAGTTCCTGTTTTTTTCCATTTGGATTCTGGGGCCAGTAGTTTTTTCTCTCCCATTTGAAATGTAGCAAAACTTAAAGTCCCAGAATGTTAGGCAAAATGAGGACTTGATGGCATTTGCATGCATAGCCATGGGAAACTGGAGGGCTCTGGTCTAGAAGACATTATTGTAGGCCTTGAAATCCAAACTTTAAATATTTGTGCCAAATGGAGCTTGGAAGTTATGTGTTCAAGTGGTTAAACTGTGCAAGGGTTAAAATCCCGGTTTCACTGTTTAACCACAATGAATGATCCCTTGTAGTATAATGTACTGGCCTCAGCAGAGCCATTGTTAACTTTGTTCTCGATTTGCTGCCAGTCACCAAAGTGGCATTGTCCATCCAGAGTGAAACATTTGGCACTGCCCAACCGAGAACGAGTGAAACATTTTGCTATGCCCCATTATGCAATGTTATTGTATAGCACAAAGTCTACCATAAAAAAGCAATGTGTTTCTGCGTGTGTGTATTTTTGGGTGAAGGAGCAGGTAGACGAAAGGAAAGTACCGTTTTACTAAGTGTGCCATAAATCAATATGCGTGCAGCAATGATAGCCATTGGGTTACTGCTGAGATCTATGTTTAAACTTCTGGCCCACGGGTTCCCCTCAATTTTCATCCATCCGAGTGCAGGTTGGAGTGGTGTCACTTCCAGTGATGTCACTTCCATTGAGTACCATTAAGTTTGGTAACAATAAACATCTGTTATTAGCGCCAAGGTGCCCCCATCGGGGGTGAAAGTGCGCCTTACAAATACACCTGTTATGTTATTGATATCATATGCAAATTAAGGGGCCCTGCAATTAATTTGCCACACTTGGCCCCCACAATCCCTAGGGCGCTGTTGTGTTCTCTTTGCTGGCGAACCTCTTAATGATTCTTCTAACCGCCTCCTTGAACACATCATCATTGTCATCATCTACCGGAATCGGGGTAAGGCCCTCGAATATTCTTTGCCCTTCCACCCCTAAGGCATTGAGTAGCATGGCCCTGCGTCTCGCCGCTGAAAATCCTGCTCCACCCATAGCTTCCACGTACGTCGTGAACAGGGGCTGCCATTGTGGCCAAGGAATGGTAGGCCTACCTGGCGTTTGTAGAAAGGGTGGCGGCGGTGTGGCTCCCTGCATGTTTCTGCGCGGTTTCTTGTGGTGATCCTCGTCGCCAATTTATGTTGTATATTAATACCTGAAGGAAGACAGGAGCCAGGCAGGGGTTTCACCAGTGTTTTATTTCTTCTGGTTACACTGGAACAGTTCACATATAAACAGTGCCCTGGATAACTAAGGCCAACGTGGCCAACTGGGGCCGGGCTGCAGTAACCCTAATATCGCAGCTTTTATGCCGAATTAATCCCGTGCTCGGAGGAGCCGGGAAGACGCAGCTGTCCGTGTCCTCAGCTCGTCCCGTAATGCGCGCGTAGCGCGCGGGGGCGGAGCTGTGGGCGCGAGCGAGGTCTCGCGAGAGCGGGGCTCTCGCGACATCTCTACAGGCGCCTCTTAGTTACAGGATCCGAAAGCAATAAGCCCCGCTCAGGCCCAAGAGTGCCAAGTTCTATCTGTGCAGCAAGCTACAGGGGCCATAGACGCGGACACAGCTTGTGAGCCGCAGGTCAGCCCATGTCGGTCTCTCAGAGCAGCGTAGTCCTGCGAGTTGAGGCGCCCAGGATCCAGTTTGATCTTTTCTGACGTGGTCTTCCTCCCACTGGGCCATCACCATTTGGCATATTGCAAACGCTCAGTGTTTGATCTGTGCATGTTTGATGGGCTATACGCTTCAAATCTATTTACAATGTAATGCCTTTGAGCTGTATTGTGGCAATCGGCACACTGGTCAGTACAGCGGCAGTAAACAATAAACCTACCACTTTTGGTTTGTAAATAATCCGCCCTATTAGAGTAATACACAGTGGCAGCATGAAGACAGCAGAGAGGAGGAGCAGAGTAGCAGTACAGTAGTAGGAACGGTAGCCGGCAGCGAGAAAAGCAAAGTGGAAAGCTAGAGGAGGGTAGACTGAAGGGGAGTAGCAAGGACAAGATTTTATGGGCAGATTTCTGGTGATGAGGCTCCACTAGGCCAGACGGCAAGGGCAAAGATTAAGTAGAAAAGGGGCATGGTGGGTCCCTTTGGATATATGATTCCAAGTGCAGTACCATTGAGAAGGAATGGCAGCTAAATGCAAAATATCAGGGAAAGACAGGGATGAGAATGGACTAGAGATGTTGGCAACCCTAATAAAGGAATTGGTGGCAGAGATGAAAGCTCATGCAGAAAGGGCTTAAAGACAGAACATGAGAGCTTGAAAGAAGGGTGTAGGAGTTGATGGGTGAGGGCAGAAAGGAGGAAGGGAGCCTAGCCAGGACCCAGTGATGCTGGACACAGGCAGTAACATCATTTCAGTAAAATGCCTAGGGTAGCGGAAGTGACAGCACACAACCCTTGACCTCTGATGACATCACAGGAAGTGGTGTAATTTGACCCATCCCCGAAGTGACATCACAGAAAGCAATGGAACACGACCTTTCACCCCTTCACAAAGAAGGAAGGGGCATCACATAGCATTTTTTCCTAAGTACGCTATGAAAAATATTGCTACGATATTACTATAATGTGATATACATTTCATACAAGAATGGATCACCATATGTATCGTTCATATCTGTGTGTATAGGCCCATATTACCAAAATATTGTAAATGCAAGGAGACATCCAAGTCCAAATGATAATGAGTGTTATTATTAAGCACTTGAGCATAAGCGCTTTATGTAGAACAAATATGCATAGAATATCACCCAACCTGTGTTGGTACTCATTTATCGACCTCTGAAGGATGAAAGTCTGAGTTGAGGTGTTAAAGAACAGACTAAATCAGTGACTCACCCCCTGAAGTTTGCCTGAAATAAACCTTTAATGAGTCTAGCAATTATTGTATAGAATTCCATAAAGACAAATTATTAGTTATTCCTATTCTTTCTTATTTAGAGTCACTGCTCAAAGTGTTACACTTGTACAACCCCCTGTTTTAAGAGGCCTGATTAAGAAAGCCAGCCACTCCAGAAACAAAGAGCGACATGGCGCTGGCCACAGCCAAGGAGTTTACATTGCAGAAATAAAAACCTTTTTTTCTTTTTAGGGGTAGCAAGGAAGACCACAGGGGTAGAAGGGGAGACTTCAGGGTCATAGTTGCAACCCCTGGCGACGTCGAAATGACATCCCTGGACACAGGTGAAGAGGTTTGGGAGATGAGGTGCTGGAAATTATATGAATAGCAGTCGACAGGTCAGGAAAATGAAAGAAGGGGCACAAGACGGTATCTGCGACAACACTAGAGAAGGTTGTGGGGTTTAAGAAACGCAGAATAAGGAGGGCAGTGACAGTTGGGCGAAATGCACTAGGGGACTGCTACAAGAGTGAAGGTAAAAGGGGGGAAATGGTAGGAAAAAATGTGGGAAAAGGGAAGGAGGGGAGGTAGGGGTGTGCAAGAGCAAGACTAGCGAATATGATAGTATTGGAAGGGTTAAATGAGAAGAGGGCGGAGCCAGATCATAGAGTAGATCCAGGCAGGAAGAAAGATAAGAAAAGAGGGAGAGTTAGTATCAACAGCAGAGAAAAGGAGTCAGACAAGTAGTGGAAAAGTAGGACGTGGAAAAAAGGTGAGTAGGAGCCATTATAACAACACTTATTGGGAATGCTGGAGAAAAAAAAGAGCAGGAGAAGCAGACGAACGGTAAGGAGCAGTAGCAAGGAACGGATGGAAAATCATTGGCGACAGTATTGTGGTGGTATTAATAATCACGCACAGGCAGAAGGTTTAGGTAGTGCTCCTTTATTTACACTACATACTCAATTCGCGTTTAACCCCTTTTGGTGCAATCATTCAGAGTGGTAAGTATTTGAAAGGGGAAATGTCAATGCTGGGTTCTCCTCCATGCAGGGTAAGGGAGTGGGCCCCTTACTAGGTGGCTAAAGCGGAGAGCGTTGGGCTGGCTCTCCTTTCGCTTGCCGCTCTCGTAATGTCATTTCGCGGGAAGTCGTGCTTGTAATCTCGCGGTCGTTCCCGCAAGACTTTTCATGGGACTTCCTGGAAGTCCTTTACTCTACATACCTCCTTTAGTTGGACAAATTTGTCTGACTCCATCAGTCGGTGTACTTTCCTGGTCCTCTTCTTTCTCTCTGTGGTCGACTGCTCTCTGCATTCTCTTCTTGTGGTGTTTTCACTGGTTCTCTCTTGTCTTACCGCACTCCTCTTGGGACTGACTTCCACTTGGGATGATGTCCCTATATCCTCCTCCTCTCCATGTCCAGGTTGTTCTCCCATGGTCGTGTTCTCTTTGGCAAAGCTCTCCTCTTGACTTCTCTGCTCTTGTGTTGCGGGGCTGAATGCTTCTCCTGTCCCCCTTTCGTATAGCACCACCCTCTCCAAGTTCCATCGTTTTCCGTCTTGGGTGCGTAAAAGGTTTGTCCCTCTCTGCATGACCCTCAATGGTCTGCTGAACTTGGACCCAGACGCGGGACCTATGTGTAACATTTTAATCTTTATCAAATCTCTTTCTCGGACTGTGCTTTGTTGTGGCTTTCTTCTCTCGTCACTATATCTCTTCATGTTTTCTTTGCTCTTCTTTTCTCGCCACACCAATGCTTCCATGTCTACCATTTCATCCTCTCTCACACTTGCCAACCATGGCGGGACAAGGGTGGAGGCTGCCCTGTGTCCTTTGAGAAGATGGAACAGCAATATTATTGTGACCCCATTGGGGGTAAGGCGATGAGCAGTTATTGCTTCCTTGACTGTGCTGAGCAGATCAAGTCCCGCTGCTGTGGCTAGCTGCAAGGCTCCCTTTATGAACCTGTTGGTGCGTTCCACCAACCCGTTTGCTTGTGGGTGATATAAGGCTGCTTTGATTCGCTTGGTATGGGTCCCCTTCATAAATGTTTCCATTTCTCTAGACACAAGCTTAACTCCGTTGTCAGTGACCAGTTCTCTGGGCAACCCTTTCTTAAAAATGTTCTTGAGGAACTGAATAACTGTGGTGTAGTTATGTTGGGTACGAATTCCACCTCTACACATTTGGATAAATAGTCCACTAAAATACTTGTGTTCATGATCCATAAGTTGTAGCGGGCCTATGAAGACCATGCCCAATTTTTGCCACACTCCTTCTGGCACTTCTGTGGGATGTAGTGGCTCTAGTCTTACTTTAAGTCGCTTGTCGCTATTTACACTCTCTGTCATGGTCCTTATTTCTAACTCCATTCCTGGCCACCAATATGCTTCCCTCACTCTTTGTCATGTTGTTTACAAGATGACCGGTGTGAGCCCTGTATATAATGCTTCTTCTCATTGCTATGGGTGGAATAACTTGGTCACCTCTCATGAGCATCCCCTCGCTTTCGAAGATTTTATCTGCCACTTTCCAACAGTGACGCAACCGTTCTTGAATGGACTTCTCATCGGGCCGTCCTTTCCTGACCCATTCTGTGATTTCTGGTGTGGCGGCATCCTTGGCTGCTTCCTCTTTCCAGTGCCCCTCGCTCATTTTGAGGAAATTCCTGACTCCTCAAGTTAGTGAGGGAAGCGACGAAACATTAATCTTCTAGAAAGCTGGTTTCTGTGTCTTTACACAGTGGGAGTCTAGACATACAGTCTGCATGGGCATTTTTCCACACCGCAATGTGCTTTATTTCGTATGTGTATTCTTGCAGGCGAGGTGTCGCTGTTCGGGTCCCTCCCGGGCTCAGTTTGTGCACTAGTGGTTTGTGGTCAGTAACCAGCAAAGAGTTTGTACCCCTGACGTATGTGTGAAAGTAGTCCACAGCCAACGCACATGCTAACATCTCCTTTTCTATGGTGGAGTAATTTTTCTCTGCTTGCCAGAGTGCTTTGGACGCGAAAGCAACAATATGTTCATTGCCACCTTTCTTTTGGGGGAGGGTTTCCCCTATACCATACACACTGGTGTCCATGGTGATCATGGTTTTCCATTGAGGATTGGTGGGCTGTAGACAGGGTGCGTGCATAATGCCCTCTTTGACTTCTTCAAATGACTTTGCCTGCTCTGTATTCCACTGGTACTCTGCACCTTTCTTGAGCAATTTTGTCATGGGAGCTGTGGTCTCCGAAAAAATTTGGCACGAATTTTGCGCAATATTCGGATAGTCCCAAAAATGATCTCAGCTCTTCTTTGCTGGTTGGGGGAGGCGCTTTCACAATGGCTTGCAGTAAATTCTTCTTGCGACTAATGCCTGCCTTGGATGTAGTGTATCCTAGATACTCGACTTCACCCACCTGCAGTACACATTTGTTGTTTTGCCACACAAGAGATAAATACTCAAAAGCATACAAGGGACAAATGAGTAACGAAATCAACACACATAGGGGAGTCCCCCAAATGAACCATTCAACAATTGATTTAATGTCCCAGTCTTAACTCATACTGGGTCCCATTCCATAGGCTATTTAAATCACCACACAGAATGTTACACACAGTGCGAGGTATTTGTCATTTTATATAAAATGTTTATAATTTATTTCATAGGCCATTGGTCCTACATTGACAAAATAAAACAAACCACATACAAATATATGTCAATATGAAAGATGCATATATGCACCTAATAGCATTTATGTGATTTAATCATAAAACCAAGGGTGACACTGAAAACATTCTACAATCAGGAGGAGAATGGGCACAAACACTATCTTCCTGGCCCTATCTGGCTAATAAGTCACAGATATCCTCCATGGAGCAGTGTCACCTATTTCATGTTGTAAAATTGATTATACATGGCAAAATAAATTATGCATGACCGAAAAAAACACATCCCAGGTCTACGTCCATGGTGGCGTTGTTGAACCATGTAGCATAACTCGATGACGTGGAGTAATGCAAGGGACGTTTCGGCAGGGCATCAATTATACTGCCTTCATCAGGACCCCAAGGGAAATGGAGCTTTTAAGGGATAGAACGATCCTCCAAGAAAAGATTTTCGCTGCCACAAAAGCGGCAAGCAGAAGGAAAAGCCTCTGGCCCTTAGTAGAAGGGCTGGGTATGACATGAGAAATTATCCCTCTAATGGCGGACACATTAGTCAAAAGTCTGTATCACCAAATGTATAGGTGCGGGACAACTGTGCAGTCAGACGTCCTCAAATCATCATAAACCAGCTGAACTCGCCTCCTGAGCCTGAAGCACTATCAAAGAGTGGTGGTGGGCTTCACAACATCCTCTGGGACTACGATCATATCTTTTCGGAAACCCCTTTCCCCAGTTTTGTCTGCGTCATGTGCGAGGCCTTAACTTGGCTAACAGGTGTTCTTCCTGCGAGAATGGAGGAGTACAGCGATTAGACCAGCACACGCGCGACGCGTTACATTTGTTGTAGCATACACTTTGCAGAGAGCCATGTCATGTGTCTTCTTGTCCTAGCGTAAATTAGTATGCCATCTTGAAAGTATGAGACATTTCCAATGTTTTTCAAAAAGGAGTCCATCATGTGCTGGAACGCAGAAGCCGCCGAAGACAACCCGAAAGGCATTCTGTTGAATTGATACGTTCCAATGGGGTTATAAACACAGTAAGGGGTCTGGACACCCGATGCAAGGTGATCTGGTGGTACGCATCTCTCAGACCCAATTTAGAAAATACTTTTGCCTGCTTCATTAGCAAAATCAGTTAATTTATGCTCAGTAAGGGGTAACTGTCCGCCACCACTTCTAGATTTAGGCTGCGCAAGTCAATGCAGATGCATAAGTCTTCGGTATTCTGTTTCTTTATAAGGACCACATAGCTGAGCCATTCTGATGACTCCACTGTCTCTATGGTTTCTTCTGATAGAATCTTGTTGAGTTTTTCTTGTAGTGCGACTTTCGCAGTCGCTGGTACCGGTCTCACCCTGTGGTTGACTGGTACTGCTCCTTGTTTTAACTTTATTTTGTGCACATAGTTCTTAATGCAGCCAGGCGTGTCTGAGAATAATTCAGGAAATTCTTCTTTGGTGATTGATGCACCATTTTTGTTTATGGACAGTCCTTGTTCCTCCACACTGGGGTTGAGCCTAATTTGCAATTTGGCTAGGTCATCCCAGCCTAACACTGGTTGTCCGGTTTCTGCGAAGTACACTTTAGTTTTGGTGACGCTGCCTTTGAATTCCACTGTCACCCTGATGTATCCTAGGAGATTCACACTGGCACCGCCATAAACCGTGGGACTAATATTCGTTTTGTAAGCTTCTACTCTTTCTTTTCCCACCATGATTTTGTACAAGTTCAATGGTAGCATGGTGTGGTCTGAACCCGTGTCCGCCATTACTCTTGTTTCATGACTGTTGATTTTAATTATACAATGGGGCTTTCCCCTCCAAATCGTGTGGCTGTTCACCATGAGAACTGTGGCATATGCTTCTTCATCTGCGTAGGCCTCATCTCTGCCCTCCTCACCCTGGATTGCTGCCACAGTCTTCCTCCCTTTCCATGTGCACATCGACGCAAAATGTCCATACCTTCTACATTTCGAACATTCTTTATTCCTTGCTGGGCATTCTCTGCTGTTGGCTAGGTGGCTGGGACTGGCGCATCTGTGCACTTCAACGGTTCACGTTTCATTGCTAGTCATCTCTGGCCTCACGTTGTCCTCTATCTCTTCTGCCTCTGGATTGTACCCACTGTACTTCTGGTGATTGCGCAGTGATTACCCACTCTTTGCGCCTTCAGGACGTCTATTCCACCACCCTCGCAATTAGAATTTCCTTCTCGAGAATACATTTATCTTGTATCTTGCTGTTGTTTGTGTGCACTATGAGCATGTCGCAGACCCTTTCCTCCGATGTAGCTCCAAAGGTGCACAATCCTGAAAACTCTCTTAACTTGACCACGTAATCGTCCACAGGTTCTGCCAGTTCTTGCTTCCTGCCATAGAATCTGATTCTGTGTAGTACAATGTTTTGTTTACAAGAGAACCTCTTGGCTATTTTCCTTTTCGCTTCTTGATAGGCATCATCACCTTCTCCTGTCGGAGCTTCTGGGTTCAGCCCTGAGAAAGTTCTTTGTCTTTCCACACCCAGCGCATTCAGTAACATGGCCTTTTTACGTGTAAGTTTGACACAAAGGCTCCCATTGGAGCCATGGAATGGCTGGCCTGCCTGGGACATGCAGGAACGGCAGCAGTGGCGTTGCTCCTTGCATGGTGGGGCAGTTGGGCCGCTTGGATCCTCGTCGCCAATTATGTTGTGGTGGTATTAATAATCACGCACAGGCAGAAGGTTTAGGTACTGCTCCTTTATTTACACTACATACTCAATTCTCGTTTAACCCCTTTTGGTGCAATCCCAACATTCGGAGTGGTAAGTATTTGAAAGGGGCAATGTCAATGCTGGGTTCACCTTCATGCAGGGTAAGGGAGTGGGTCCCTTAGAAGGAGGTTGCAGCAAAGAGAGTTGGGCTGCCTCTCCTTTCGCTTGTTGGGGTCATAATGTCATTTTGCGGGAAGCCGCACTTGTAATCGCGCACAGGACTTCCTGGAAGTCCTTTACTCTACAGACAGGCTTCCAGAGCCGGGGGAGCTGGGTAAAGATGATTGCAATCATCCATGGCAAGACAGTTAGAATCCACCATGGTTAAAGTAAAAAGGCGATGAAGCCAACCATACAGCTCATGTGTCTAGGGAGCTTAAAGACAAGTTTGTTATTGGGTGTGAAACATTTTTTCTGTTTTTGCGTTGTTACCAAGGCAGAGAAGAGAATGTTTATTTGCAATTTACATAGGTAGTTCCTGAAGTCACTCAGGTGGACAGTGCACAGATACTTTGCGACTTGAAGGCCAGGGCTAGGCATAATTAACACTATTTTGTTGAGGAGAGGCAATACTTGGCTGAAGGGCTGCAACATTAGTCAGAGGAAGCTGAATGACAGATACCAGAGGCGTCGCTAGAAGGGGTTTGGGGGCTATAGCCCCGGGTCTTTTGGTTGTAGCCCCGGATAGAATCTCAGGGGCTACAACCCAAAGTGTAGCTAGCCCCGAGTCCCGACATTAGCGTAGCCCCAGATCTTTTCCAGACCTAGCAACACCCCTGACAGATACAAAGGTGATGGGTATTTAAGATGGACAATTATTATATCATTATTATAATAGTTTTTCTATAACGCGCTTAATACCAAAGAGGTTTCTAAGCACAGACCCAGGATTCAAACCTGTGTTGTTCTGCGCCATCTTGCTTCCAAGACAAGTGCGTTGCCACTGAGCTATACAACCCCTGCAATGAGAAAAAAATTGGACTCTTTTCCTTGTGACAGGCCGGGTCGGACTGGGACAAGAAATATGCCCGGACACCCAAAAAGAAGTGGCCCACCTCACCTAAAAAAAGTGGCCCTCAAACCCTCATCCGTGAATCGCGTCAATTCACGACTTTACAGAAAATGCTACTTATGGAGGGTAAATGGTGTTTGTTGCATGTAATGCTTTGTGTAAGCGCTTGAGAAAACCAGTGATAACATTATTTATTTATTTTTTAAAATACATCATCATCACAGAGCTAAAGCCTATACTTATTTCGGAGAACCAAAGAACGGCAGTGCGTGAAAGACAAATTGCTTGGATTGGGGGCGTGGAGTACAAGACGTTATTCAAAGAGACTTGATGGCCTAATTTCTTATTCCCTCTGCAAATATTCTTACATTTGAAATAAGTGTCCCCATGTACACACAGTAAGGGAAACGTGTCTACATAATTGTGTTAGAATGATGTGATAGCCCTGTACGTCAGGGGCTTACAGGTATTAAATGTGGGCCTACAGAGTTGCACAGAATAACTCCTGCATGTGCTGCTCGGAAGCATGGAAGAGTACTGTACAAGTGACCCAGGAGGCAGGCGACTGACGTTCTAACCTCACAGGTACTAACGACTATTCAGCGGTTTGCTACAGCCTTGCAAGTGTAGACGGACACGGTAGGGCAGATCCCTCCTCGCAGGTAGGGACACTGACTGGACACCAGTGCAACAGGTACTATCTCACTCTATCCACAGGTGGAAAACCACATACTGACTGGCAGTGGCTACCACAATCTGACTGGCATCTCACAACACCCTCACAGCTACAGACCAGGCCATTGCACCTGACAGATCCCTCACAAGTATAGACTAGTACTCCTGAAAAATCTCTCACAGGTACACATATGTGCCCTGATTTGTTAATCTATCACGTGTGCAGAACAGTACCCTGAAAGTTACACCACCTTCCCAGGAGGAGAACCTCAACCCAGACTTGACACCCCAATTACAGCTACAGACTTAGACCCATGCCTTGGCAGCTCCCTCACAAGTGCATGCCCTGGACATGACAACGACCTCACAGGTGCAGATAGGGACACTGGGCTTCATTACGAGTCCGGCGGTAGGCGTGCCGGAAAAAACGGCCTGCTGCCGCCGGACCCGTAATACCATTCCGCCTCCGTGATTGCCGGAATCACCGGGACATTACAACCCCAGTGACCCGGTAATTCCGGACGTGGAATTCTGTAAATCCCCATTCCCATGGAGTCCGATGGGGACCATGGAAACACTAGTTCCGTCTATGACAGAGCCGGTGTTTCCATGTCCACCTGCAGGCGGGTCGTGTTAATCCCGCCAGGCCAGACCAGGTCAGACCTGGCGGGAATGACACCTCCTGCCTGCAGGACTCTGAATCAGCCGGTCCGGAAAGAACGGTGGCAGCGGTTTTACCGCCACCGTTCTGTCCAGACCAGCAGAGTCGTAATGAGGCCCACTGACTTGGACACCAACCTCACAGTTACACAAACATATGAATGTACTACCACCTTCAGAGGTACATACCTAACCCGTGATACATCAATTAGGATAGAGACTGATAACCTGCACCAGACCACATCACAGGTTCAGACTTGCAATCCAGACGTGAAATCACACTCAGAGGTAAATAGCTGCGTCTGCACCTGACACTACCCTCATGGGTACAAATATGTGTTCTGGCGTGGAGGTTTCTCCACAGAGCAGACCATTCCATGGGGCAGTCACAGATTAAGAGATCAAGTGTTTGTCACGGGTGGCACTTCCCGCTACTGTACAAGACAACCTTTGCACAGGGCAGATACAGACCAAGAGAGCAATGTGCTTGCCATGGCATTACCCTCGCTGCTACTGTACAAGACAGCTATTGCACAGTGATGAGGCATAGAGAACTGTGTGACTGCCCTGCCACTTCCCCCTCACTGCTGCTGTGCAAACCTATGCATGGGGCAGATTGAGACAGAGAACTGTGTGCCAATACATTCTAAGAAAATCACACAACGTTGGAGAGAGAAAAACCTAATTCAAATTGTCAGATCTGCAGTAAACAAAGGGCTCTAAGAGCCAACGCTATAGGGAACAGGCCTGTTCCCTCCCCCAGCCCCACACTTACTTCCTCATCCCCCTTTACCTCGTCCACCCGTCACGAATAAAGAGCAGGATGCCAGGACCCAAGGGCGACGACGTGGCGGATGGCTCAGGCTCCTCAAGTTGGCGTGGGCTAAATGCAGGCCAGGCGGGGCAGAGAAGGTGAGAAGGCGATAGAAAGAGTGAGATGTGGGAAACAGAATGACACGTGCAGACAGAGCACGGAATGAGGGTAATAGAAACGTGAGATGTAGAGGGCGAGATGGCAGACAGAAACAGTGAGCAGAGGGCACAGCAAACGTGAGATGTGGGTGAGGGAGAGAGGCAGTTGGGGCGGGATAGCGAGTGATGAAGGCGTGAGATGCTTACCCAATAGAGTAAGATGGAAGAGAGGGAGAGAAGGTGGTGTGGGAGTAGGCACAGAGAGAGTGGAGCAGGGTGGTAGTTACAGTAAATCTGGGGTGGACTTGAGGAAGGATGATGGCGGGATCGAGAAATGAGACAGCCGGGCCCTGTGAGCACAAATGAGACAGCCCTCGAAAGCACAGCACACACGCAGAGAGGGAAAAGTCTCGAGACTGCTGTGCAAGATGCCCCTCTCGCTCACCGACACCTACGTTATTTCATGGGGGCGGGAAGCCGGTGAGGGCGGTTTACTTACTTTAAAAACAAGCCATAAATCCCGGTGCCACATGCAGAAGCCGCCCAGATACCAGAAGGCCTGCTGTCCTGCATGTAGGGTGGCGGTGCCAAAAGTCCTAAGTAACAAGTCTGGCATAGAAGATGCAGGGAAATCCTAAAATGCTTAGTAGGGAGTTTGTGGGGGGGTTGGGCGGGCATTGCCCACACTAGTAAGAGTGCAGGAAATGATTAGGGCGTTCGCTACAAGAAGGAGGCTGAATTCTTGGTGAAGGGCTTTTCTGCCCCCTTATCAAGCTCACCCTTGCTGCGACAAAAAATGAAGTGGGGAGTTTAGGATGATTTATCATTGTCCTACCCGGAAAATCTGTAAATCGTTATTTGGTTGAGGCTGACTGTTAAGTTTCACATACATCTTTTGAAACTGCTGAGAGGTTGGTTAGGGACAGGAAAGAAGGGGAGCTCCTATGGCTTGAGCATGTGTAAAGTCGGCTTTTAGGCTACCACCTGGGCATTTAGTCAGCTATCATTTGCCAGGCTGTTTCTTTAAAGAAGCCTATCACCAGTGCTGGAAATGGAAAAATTTAAACATTTTACTCCTGGAACCCTCTCCTCAATTTGGGAGTAGGGCCAGGGGATGTGAGAGCGGAACCGAGAGACAGGGCCTCATGCCAGGTCACAGAAAACAGTGGGTCTGATTCATGGAATTTTTAGCGCGGTGCAAAGTCCCTTTGTACTGCCCACAAACACCTTGATTCAGAGTGGTGCAAAGTGTATTTTTGCAGGGCAAAGTCACTTTGCACTACAAAAATACACTTTGCACCGCTTGGTGAATTAGGGTGTTTTTGGCAGTGAAAAGTCACTTTGCAATGTGGTAAACATTCCAGGCCCAGTATCTCTTCCTGGAACTCAAGCATGGTGATTTGCATGAAAGCAAATAGCATTTTGGGAGCACAAGAACGCCCACAATTTTAAATTTGAAACATGTCAATGATACTGATACAGCAAAAACAACTTTGGAAAGTACAGAGCTGAAGTAAGTACGAAGCCCCGAGAAGTCTTCAAAAGAACCTTAGGTGATCTAGGCAAAGACATGGAGACTTCCAATATTGCCTCCCTGACCACTGAATTCACTCCAGAGTCGTCATGCTCTGCAACATCAGATTCTACGCTCTCAGGGTTAGATGTTACAAGAGGAAGGCCTGTCAACAAATCTGTGTACCCCAACTAGTGTCTCAAAGGAAAGTACTGAGTTCAAACAATCAAGACTAGTATAAATATCTAATCTAGTTTTCTGGTGTCCAGTCTCCTTACTTAATGAGAGGTCTGTGGACGATCTGTCTGAGAAAGGTCACCCACCCAATTAATGGACCAACTTTAAGGGTGCAAAAATGTGGAGGGGAAGGAGCTCCTAAGTATCAATGATGCTCCTAGCCTCATCACGACTTGGGCGGTAACGGTAACGCTATTAGCACGGGCGGTATTAGCCCTACCGCCAAACTCCCCGGCGCTAATAGCGCCGGATCACGAATTCGGCAGTAATGTAAGTCCCCATTCCCCACTGAGCCCATTCGGGAATGCCCCATTCCCCATTGGGCTCAATGGGGAATCTTCGCGCTAATACCGCCGGCGGATTTCCTGCTGGCGGTAATAGCGCGAATTTTCAGCGGGTTTCCCCCCAGCTCAGAGCTGGGGCGAAATCTGCCAAAGCCCTGATTCGGCGGACCCCTAAATCCGGCGGTAAAAGCGCTACCGCCGGATTTAAGGGTTACTGCCGAAGTCGTGATGAGGCCCACAAAAAACCGTTGAATTTTTTCGGTTAGAACTTTTTTCACTTATTCAAAATGCAATATCATAAAGGAAAACACAGTCAAGAATCAACGCAAATCAAATCAAAATCAGTGCAGAATACAACGCAAGTAAAAAATAATCACATCAATTGCGATTCATTGATGCTGATAGTAGTAGTGTGAATTAAAATTTGCAGTAATATACAGTAAGTGATAAGTATAAGTGTTAACATTCTATCCAAAGATATGTCAATTTAGAACATAAAAAGGCTTAAGACCATATGTTCTACAGTTTCAAAGTCGAAATCAATGCCTTCAGTGCACATTAAAGTTAGGAGTGTTTCCAAGTTGCCCTCCTAGTGCAACATCTCTGTGGATTATGTTCCAGGGTCTTGGGGTAAAATATATATTTGCCAACGTGGAAATTAGTGACAAACAAGATCTAAAGAACAGGGTCCATTGATATGTTAGGGTTCCCTGGAATCTTTACGTTTCGGCGGTCACAAAGTATATTTAGGCCACCTTCATCAGGGCGTCAAGTAGAGGACCCTGTATGGAAGTACATAAAGAGAGTGTGAGTGGGACCTATCAGTAGGTGCCTGTAATAACTAGGCACCAATGCTACATATTCTTTTCTCTAAAGCCCGGACATTCTTTTACCTGCCGGGACTTTGATCCCAAGTATCGGATCTGGTCATCAATGGGGTGCAAGCCAGTCAAGTGAGGCGATCACGGTTGGATTGAGTCAAGGTGGAGCCCTGCATGGCTTTCTTGGACCAGGTCTTGGTGGGCCGGTAAAGCCCCAAAGTAGTCCTGCTAAATAAATTGTAGCATGTGAGAGGACTGTGTGTTTACTGGGCTAATGGGGATGTGGTGGTGCTGATGCACTATTTTACCTGTAGTTATTGTTCCCCGTGTATGGTCAGAATCTGTCCATATTGTGGTATATGGGCGGTGAGGGATAAGTCCTCTCCAGGTTTTGGGTGGCAGGTGTAGCACACGTCGTATCCTATGGAGAAGACAATAATGATCTTGTTGTGACAGCTCGACTGTTCACCTACTAGCTTTTTAAGTTGATATATATGAGTGCCTATGGTGGGCCAGTACCGCCAATTACCTGTGGTCGTCGTTCCCAGTGTTCGTGAGGGTAAATTAATTCTCTGGTTCTTGATCCCTGAGGGAACTGCCTCTCTGTATACGGTGTGGTCACTGCTCCTCACGGGGAAGATAGCAATCAACAAAACGCGATTGTAACCACACAATAATATTCGTGGACATATGTCTTGGACTATTTCCAGTGTGTCCCCCCTTCTGCCATGTGGGTCCAGTATGCGGATAGTGATTTTCTATAGTAGTGCTTGGGGAGGCTAGGTGAGTACGTGTCTACCCAGCCCCCTGGTGCTGATCAGGATAGCTTCTGCAGCGTGATTATAAAATTTTACATAGGACAGATACAAGCGTGCTGTTTCTAAAGGGCATTGAGAAGTGTCAAATAAATGTTTCTGATGCTGCTTGTAACTGCGGATTACCTAATAAAAGGGTCCAGGATGGCAGAGGGATCTGTGCACTGACACGTCTGCACTCGACTGGCCATTGAGTCTAATTGCGGCTTTGTTAGTGTTAGTTAATATGTTGCCATGGGATGGCGCGCGCGCAGCGTCCACTCCCTGTGGGGGCATGTTCATGAGCAGTGAGTTGCAGGGCCGTGTATGGCGTAAGCTATGGGCGGCTCCCCAGCTGATCCCGTTGCTGGGGTTCTGGTGTTAGAACCAGGGTACTCGTGATGTGGAAAATTGTTGCAGGAGCTGTCAATTTCCTGGTGGACCTCTCAGGCGTGTAATATCATTTCCATATGGAGGACATAAGGTACGGAAATATAAAATTGCTTACAGTGGTTCTGAGCGGGGATAATGTTCATCGATGCAATGCGTCTTTGTCGTTTTGTTGGCACGGTTACCTTGGTGACCGCGCAGCACTTGCTGAGAGCTTTTGCGCTGTCAGAGGCGTATAAACTCAAGCTATGTGAGTGTATCTCGGATGTGGTTGCTTGTGATTGTGGCTCCGACCACATACACGTGGCCTCGGTATTGCTGTGGTCCTTGATATCACACCGGTGTTAGGTAACCAGCATTTAAAGCATTGTCTCAGCAATTACTAAGCATATTGTGTATCTGAACCAGGCGTCATCTTGATGCACGTATGCGCCTGGTGCTGATCCTTATACCCCTTTGACTTGGTAAGGGGGTACTGGTGGTGGCATTCTGGGACATAAGTAGTAGTAAATGGTGAAAACTGCTTGTCATCCAGGTGGAATGTGCTATGAAGGCACCTGGAGATTGGTGTGATAGTATCACAGGTGTACACCAAATTGTCGCCCTGAGTCATCGTCCATCGCTGTTATTGATGTACAGCGGGTGATAAGCTCATTACTAGTTGGAAAAAGAGGGGGAGCATGACATTGTGTCCTGAAATTCAGAAGACATTTGGTTGAAAAATCTCATTCAGGCCATGATGGTATGTATCTAACCTGTGGATCCACCTGGATTCTTGGTGAAGGAGACTTTCCTCAATGTCTGCTCCACACTTAACCTTTTCTACCACCCACCAGAGGATATCATTTGGCGTGTGTCTGCCGGCTAGATAATTTTCAACTAGTGGTGCTGTCAACGTTTTGCATCTGATCTTGGACCGATGTTCCGATATTCTGGTGTTGATAGCTCGTGTGGTCTGTCCAATATATCTTAACCTGCAGGGGCATTGGATGCAGTAGATTACATAGGAGCTTTTGCAATTTGTAATGTCTCTTAAGGTCCATTCCCGCAGGCAAATTGGGAAAGTTTTAATCTTTTTAGTGAATTGACAAGCAACACAGCTCCCACACGGGTGATGACCTTGTAGTGGACGTAGTGTTCTATGTCCACTGTGTGTATGGTCTGTTTGATATAGTGAATGGACCAGATGTTCTTTAATATTTTTAGCTCGTTTGTATGCAAATCTAGGAGGTGATTCCTCCGGTAGGTTGAGACGAGCCATGTTCCAGTATTTATAGATAATTTTCTTGATCTGAGATGTGTGTGCGCCATGGGTAACAAATGTATGGGAGGACAGGTCAAAGAGACCCCCTCCCCTGCATTCCCCTCCTTGGGATGTCTATGGCTCGTCAGGGGCCCCCCTGCCACCAGGGCCCAGGTGGTGGGTGGACCACTGGCCGACACATTGACCACACATACTGTATTAGGCTAGGCCCAGGAAACCATTTTGAAAACCAGAACGCCGTCTTAAGACATGACTCCATGTGCGCTGCAGCACGGCCCCACCTCCAGAGAATCCTCACCTACCCTGTTGCCCTCGCTCCTTGGCAGATCCGCTGAAAGCCCGTTCCCACGAGCAGTCGGACATGAGCTAGTGTTAGAGCAAACACTGTATCTTTCACCTTCCGCAGTGCATCATTATCCTCAGCGTGACCCGTGCAACGGGGCTGGCTTAGAAAATAACTGTAAACCGTCCTCGACGAAACAAAAGCCTTAATCCCGCACCAAGGAAATGTTCATACATATCTACATATATAAATATATTACATTACAATGATATCCCTTCTACACGACCACCGTGGCAAAAATCTCCAAACAACTGTACGAACTGCAGAATGTGTCATTGTGTGACCACACGGTCACGATATTCAAACCCCCTCAGTACGCTCACACACTTAGAGCCCCTGGCCTCCTACTATATGCTTCTCCAGGGGTAACAACATACCGAGTTGCTACAGGAATTAATTGAGGCACTTAAAGAACCTACAATGGTGGCAATCGTCAAGTGCCAAGCACATACGTCCAATACAGATATTGTATCTTTGGGAAACGGAGGCGTCATATATCCAAAAGGAAACTACAGGTGAGTACATATTGCAGCAACAAGCGAGTGAGGAATTACCAGAAGGGTACAATGCCATGCCCATATCACAAATACTAGAGTTACAGGAAGGAGCAAGTAATGAAGAAAAAGCATTGTGGGAAAAAAGGGATTGCAGCCAGTCGGCAACAGATTTACTATGGCGCCAAAATAACACAGGTAAAGTGGTGATGCCCATTAAATTAATGGAGATAGCGTTCCAGCAATTACACTTTCCAGCACACAATGCCAAACAACACATAGCAGCAGAGATACAGGAAGATTGGTTTGTGCCAGTGCTCCAGGCACATATATCAAGGTTAGCAATGGAGTGCACAACGTGTCAGATATACAATTCTGGAATGACATTACGGACACTCAGAGGGACAATTCCAAAACCAACAGGGCCCTTCCGGGAACTACATAATGATTACGCAGACATGGGGGAAAGGTGTAATGGGACACGCTACATGATAGTAGCTGTATGTCCATTTTCAAGATGGGTTGAAGCTGGTCCATGTGCACGTCCTGATGCTAAGTGTGCGGCAAAGTTTCTAGTGAGGGAAGTATTCCCGCGCTGGGGAATTTGCGACGTGATTCGCTCAGACAACGGCACTCATTTTGTGAACTAACTGTTCAAAGAAGTTACTGCATTATTGGTAATCAAACACAAGCTTTCTCGATTTATCACCCTCAAAGTAATGGCGTTGTCGAGAAGATCAACGGCCTGTTGAAAGGAAGATTGTCTAAACTATGCTTCTCACTCAAAAAGAACTGGGTGTATTGCTTACCCCTAGCACTATTCGAGTTGAGAAACCAGCCAAATAAGGACCACCACTTGTCCCCTCACGAGATTGTGACGGGGAGAAGAATGCACACAGCACATTCTCCGCTGCGTAGAGACTCAGATGCACATAGAAGCGCCACAATATTAGGAGATGAGTTTACTGATTATCTGAAAAAACTAACTAGGGCAGCGCGTGCAGTCTCAAGACAACTTTCACCGCCATTTACAAGAGAAGAGGGAAACCAAGCTGTGTCATTTGTGGAACAGGACCACCAAGGACAACTGATGCCAGGGGATTTTATTTATGTTAGAAGTTTTGTGCGCAGATGGAGTGCCCCAAGATTCCATGGCCCCTACGAAGTAGTTTTTTGTACTCCCACAGCAGTAAAGGTTAAAGGGCTGAGGTACTGGATACATTTAAGAGACGTACGAAGGGCCTACAATAATGTTCAGGAGGAAGTGACTGAGGAGGCACAGACAACAGCAAACGACAACAAATGAAACATTGAAAGAAAAAGATACAGCTAAAAAGAAGTGTATCAGAAATATTAATATGCTAACAAAGAAATTGAATTACAGGTACGAGAAAAAGATAAATGAATAACATTAATGGTTGAAATGAAAAATGGAAAAAGTGATCAAATATGAATGAGAATATGTCTCTCTCTCTCTCTCTCTCTCTCTCTCTCTCTCTCTCTCTCTCTCTCTCTCTCTCGTTCTTTCTACACTCATCCCCTCTCTCTCTCCCTCTATCTCACATTATAATTGTATGGTGGCTACAGTACAAAAATTAAATGTTTACATGTATATACTTAATTCACTTTTATGTTTCAAATAGGAACAACCATGGCAACAAACGGGCTGCCCGCAACGGAGAGCAATATAATATCGAGATATAGACATTCTATAGTAGAAAGTTGTAGATATTCGTATGAATGTGGATTGTCTGTGTGTATCGTATTCTTTTTTGTGATACTGTTTGGCATAAGCACATATTGGTTCATAGCATTCATCTCTGTCGAGATGAATGAGGGGGGAGGGGGGAACAGAAGTAATATTGCAAATGAAAATATAACAACTGAGAGGGCAAAAGAAGGTGATTATTTGGTATGGAATGGATACCAGCTTGTGTGGGGGTATAACACAAAACCGCCCAAAACAATCAACCACTCCAAGAAAAACAGTGCTGAAATGAATGTTAGCATAAGTCCCTTGCCAAATGTCTCTAACTACAACGCCCACAGCCTAAAAGACCGCAACCCTTCTGTCATATCGTGGCTTTACGATACCCCCACCACCCTGCCCACACAAGTAACCACCCCTACAGCAGCCAGTACATTACATCATAGAATAACAGAAGACAACAAAAAGATGGCAGAAAAGTTTGCATTGCTATATGATGAATGGAAGGAGGGGGATGTGGGAAAAAGGGGGTACAGATCACATATTGCCCATGAAGCTGCGAGATATCTTAGAAATAATAGGAGGAAAAGGGAGGTGGGAAGTAGGAAGTATGACGAGTATCATGGTCTGGGTTTAGATCAAATGGAAGACCCAAGACACCCCCACCAGACTAATAAATGGTATGCAGACATGACTGCAACCGCCAAACAAACAACAAATGAGAGCTGCTATGTCTGCTCCCTTATCCCCCATGCCTCAGGAACACCCAAGGTGTTGCTACCAAAGGAAGTGCCTCTGATAAATGCCCAATGTCTCCTTCATCTCACGCTGTGCAGAATTAAGAACACCTTTCAGGCACACAAAATAACTTTTAGCATGCTGCAGAACGAGAAAACATGCTACCCGAAAGTGGAAGGCGTAATATGTCTGAAAGAACCATTTTTTGTAATAAAGGGGACATTATTCACAAACAACAGATGGAAAGAAGAAGAAGTTACATGCAAAGCAGAGGTGCTGCGGGGAGTGTCACCCGAAAAGCTGCAGTGGATCGAAAGAACGTGTACACCCATCTGGAAGGAGCACATCACAAAGTTAACATGGGTGACTGCTATTGAAAAACCGTTCAAACTGCAGAAAGAAATAACATATGAACTATGCTTCCAGGGGGAAGGAAAAACCGCAATGGGAATAAACAAAGAGTGCAACCGGACTATCACCATCCCAGACATGAGGAAGGGGACTGCAGCACTCATGGACACCTACTGGGTGTGTGGCCGCCAGGCATACTTGCATCTCCCACAATCATGGAGCGGCAGTTGCTCATTGGCCACACTACATTCAGCACTAATAGTGATACCGGGGGGCGTGGCCTGGAGCTGATGGCGTGCAGCGGCTGATCCGCTGAGCTCCGGCCGAGACGCCGTTTCCAGATCCTTTTTCTCCGGCATACGAGAAGCAGCAGCCCGTTGAGAAGAACGCAGTTGTGGGGGAAGCGGTTCCCTCCAAGAATCGCTCGAAGGGTCGGATTATCGGACCCCCTGGACAGCAGTGGCGGGTCCGGAACACGCTCCCTCCCCCGCCGGGCCCGGCTCCAAGATGGCGACCTGAACAGCTTGGCGGGGTCTCCGTGTGAAGCACACACACCACCGCGCTCCTGAGCCTGGGCTCCAGTCGGGATCGGTGAGGAGGCGTTCCCTGGCGGAGCGGACCACCGGGCGACACCCGACCGAGGCTGGCGCCGGAATCCCGGGCTCCCGCCTCACTCCCCCTCCACTTCAGAATTCGGCTCCGGCTGACATTACGCACCGACGCGGCAACACGTGGGGGCCCCTGAGCTTGTGGAGCCCCGCACCACGGCCGGGCTGCGTGTGCCCTGACGGGGGAGCGCACAGAAGAACGCGCTGATGCTGCCAGCTTTTGGACCCCAGGAGCCACTCCCGACTCCAACGCGGCCGCCCTCTCCGAAGCGGGGACACGTGGGAGCAGCGGCAGATCCTGGTCGAGACGGCAGAGTAAACACGGGACGCAGGAGCCTGGCAGACAAGGTACGTGCAACCGCAAGACACCCGCTAGCGGGACCCCTTGTTCCGCCCTCCCTTGTCACCGCCTGCGCCCACCCCCTCGGCTGGACCACCTTGGGCACCCATCCGGGACCACATGGAAAGGGGAGACGACTTCCATCCCACTATCACAATCCATTGCTGAGCCCCATGCGCCCCAATACCAATACGCCTGTGACCGGGGTGCAAGCGCGGTGGGGGCAGAGATAGCGAGAGCCTGGAAAAGTTTGTGGAGGCCCGGAGTACTCACAACACTGGCTGCCAGCACCCCAGATCACTCCCAATTACAGTCATCGAACACTTTGGGCACGCTCAACTTGGGACCCTCCCTTCTGGACACATAAGTGGCCCCAACTTTTTTACCCCAGCGGTAACCCAGATCTCGAGCTTCAGTGCACCTGCTACCGTTCTCCCAATATGGCCGCCAAAAACAAAACTAAAGCTGCCACCATGGACTCCTTTGTTTCAACTAGGGCAAAGACCCCCGGTGGTCGGTCAAAAGGGCGAAAAAAAAATCTCGAATAACAAAAATCTCGAAAAAAAAGGCGGGAAAAAAAAATATCGAATTTTTTTTTATTTTTTTATATATGTATTTTTTGGTGAAGGTAAGTAAAAAAATGGTTAAAATAAAAAAAATAGAAAAAAGGGGGGTTGGGGGAACCCCCCCGTTTAAAAAAAAAAGTCATAAAAAAAAATTTGATATTTTATTTTTCGGCCTTTTTTTTCGAGATTTTTTTTTTGAGATTTATAAGTTCGGTATTATGACTATAAACCAAGACCCCCACCCAAGCCAAAACTAGCCCCTCTGAAAACACTCGGCCGACTGAGGCGGAGGCCAGTGGCAATCACTCTCAAATCCTCGACGCTATTGCCTCATTGAAAACCCATATAGACTCCAAGATCGACGAGTTTAAGATAGATATACAACTCATCCAACAGGATGCTCGCAACTTGGCGGAGAGGGTGACAACCTTAGAGAATTCAACAGAGGAAACGTCCGGGGCCACCGCAGCCCTACAGTCCGAAGTCTCGCACTTGAAAAGGAAGGTCGCATTCCTTGAGGAAAGGGCTGAAGAGGCCAAAGGCAGGGACAGGCGGGGGAATATCAGGATCCTGGGAATCCCAGAGGGGAACGAAGGCTCGAATACCACAACCTATGTCGAAACCCTGTTGATACAAGAGATTGGGGCCGGCAAGCTGTCTCAGGGATTCGCGGTCGAAAGGGCCCACAGGTCCCTCCAGAAACGGCCTCCCCCCGGCTCACATCCACGACCAATAATAGCTAAGATACTAAATTTTCAGGACAGGGAAATTATATTGAGACACTCCAGGGAAACAGGTCCTATTGAACGAGGAGACTCCAAGATCTCCATATACCCGGACTACACTCAGAAGGTACAGAGGGAGAGGAATAAATTCGTCCCGATCAAGGCCAGGCTTCGCCAACTGAACTTCAAATATAGGTTGCTCTACCCGTCCCGCCTATGAGTCATCCACAATGGGCGACTGGTATTCCTTGACAACCCGGAGGCAGCCAACATGTGGCTAGAAGATAATAACCTTGCTGATGGCAAGGACGCTCCACGGAAGGAAGACTGAACCCCAGAGACCTGTCACGGCGCCTGCACGCGGCCATAAAGAGTACACGAAACGCACATTGCCTGACCCCAGCAGGTAATCCAGTCAACAGTTTGCCATAGGAAACGGCCCTCGTTCGGCCCCGCCGCCTCGCACCAGCACTACCCCCAGTGAAAAATCCAATCGGGCCAGTTCTTCGCCCGACCCAACTCGCGCCCGATTCCCGGATGGGTTCAAACGGCTCGAGTGCACCTGAGCACCGCGACAGTGTTGTAGTCGCTGGGTGCACCAGTTTGAGTTATGTTACTAGTTTCGTTAGTTTCACAGTCTTCGTTTCACTAATGCCAGTAAGACATAAGATGGTTACAGGTGATGAACCAAGTGATCGCGAATCAGAGGCCGCCAGCATGCAGCCCGTTATCCGCGGCCTGACGCCACACCAGGCCAAAGGGATTGTATCTCATCCCAAATCTGGAACACTGAATCAATGGCGTCACATCTCACCGTGATAACGTGGAACGTGAGGGGAATGGGCTCGTACCTCAGAAGAAACCGCATACAATCCTACCTCAGGAGGAAAAAAGTCTCGATTGCAATGTTACAAGAGACCCATCTCACGCAGGACGCAATGTCCAGACTAGCAGACCGATGGGAAGGGACTGTGAGTGGGTCCCCATACTCCAAATACGCGAGAGGCGTACTAATATGGGTGAACCCGAACGTGCCCTTCCAGCTACAGGGGTGCGAATCCGACAAGGCAGGAAGATTCGTGATAATGTGGGGCACCATAGAACAGACCCCGATTTGCCTGGCCAACACATACTTTCCACAGCACGGAATCCCGTCATACCTCAGCGCATTAAGTGCCAAGCTGGCACACCATCGTGGCCGTACCTTTATATGGGGTGGCGACTTTAACTGCGTAATAGAAACAGCTATGGACAGATCCCTCCCTCCCCCCCAACCAAGCAATCCCGCAACTCGCACCCTGACGGAAACACTCAACCAACTTAACCTGGTGGACATCTGGAGGGCACAACACCCAGCTGACAGGATCTACTCAAATTATTCAGCCCCCCACGGAGTCCACACAAGAATCGATTACTTGTTCATAGACAGGGAACAGGTTTCGCTGGCAATAGCCACAGAGTATTTGGGGAGATCTATCTCTGACCACTCTCCGCTGAGCATGCAATGGCAGCTAAGGGGACCCAAACCCCCGATTCCCTTGTGGAGGATGCCCACTGCGACACTAGATGACCCGGAGTTCAGAGAAGACCTTGCTGACAGATTGGAAGAATATGTCGAAATCAACAAAGGATCGGTGTCCACCTGGAGCACACTGTGGGAAGCCATGAAGGTGGTTACCAGAGGAGAAATTATATCCAGAGCTGGTGGCATTCGCAGACAGTTAAAGGCGACCCTGGAGGCACATGAAGCAGAGATCACCCGCATGGAATCCACCTCAGACATCTCTCCAGAGGTCGAAGTGAAACTGAAAGTAGCTCGTGAAAAATGTCAGGAGTCCTGGGACAGACTGGAGAAATTTGACTTTGCAACATATACCACTAGTTCCCACAAAGAGTCAGACAAACCGGGCAGATTGCTGGCCTGGCTGTGCAGGAGAGAACACCCCGAACACCTGCCACGGAGATAAGGGACGAAGAAGGAGTATCCCACAAGACGCAAATGCGGATTAACGAGGCATTCGCTAAATTCTACTCAAAACTGTACGCCCATGAAGCCCAGATACCCACCGCGACATTAATAGAAACCCTAGAGGAGATAGGCCTGCCCCAAATATCCAGCGAGCAGAGAGACGAACTGGAGCTGGAGATCACTGCCGAAGATGTGAGAGAGGCTATCAGGTCGCTCGCCACCAACAAGGCCCCTGGTAGCGACGGTCTTCTGCCGGAATTTTATAAAACATAGGAATCTATTCTCACCCCCATCCTACACAAAGTTTACCAGGAGGCCTACGCAAACGGGATCTTGCCCAACACTATGAAAGAGACTATAATCATCCCCATGCTAAAGCCGCACAACCCACCCACTGAGTGTGACTCCTATCGACCTCTGGCCATGCTAAATTATGACAGCAAGATCCTCACCTCGATATTGGCCAGCAGACTTGCTAGAGTGATGGGGTCCATAATTCACGAAGACCAGAATGGATTCGTCCCCGGACGCAAGACCACAGCTAACCTGAGGAGGCTACAGCACATCATGGCCGAAACCTACGAATCCGATGAAGACCTTGCGATATTGTCACTTGACGCCATCAAGGCCTTCGACTCCATCTATTGGGAGTGGCTTGTGGAGGTCTTGAGGAATTTTGGTTTTGGCAAGGGATTCATTAGATGGATCCAGGTACTCTACAACTCTCCAACGGCCAGGGTCAAGACAGGCAGAACAGTCTCAGAATCCTGGGAAATACAGCGGGGTACGAGGCAGGGATGCCCACTCTCGCCCATGCTGTATATACTGGGTCTAGAATCGCTCGCCATATACTTCCGGCAACAGTTCTTCGATGCTGGCATTAAGGTGGGCAATGTCTATAATATAATATCATTATATGCAGATGACGTCCTCCTCTACCTAAGGAACCCCGAGGTCAATGCACCGACAGCACTGGAGGTACTTGATAACTTTGTGAAATACTCTGGAATACAGTTTAGCAGACACAAATCCTCTGCACTCCCTCTAGCCAGATTGCGAGACATTCCAGCAAATGATCTCCCGCCTATAGGGATAAAATGGCAACTAGACAAGTTCCGGTACCTAGGAATTAATGTGGGCCACACTCCGCAGCTCACACATGAGCACAACCCTGAAGTCACAGTCACCAACCTCCGGCGATCTATAAAATTCTGGTCCAATCTCCCACTATCGATGGTGGGAAGAGCGGCGATCGCCAAAATGATAATTCTCCCCCGATTCCTGTACTTCTTTGTGAATATTTCCCACTATGTTCCGCCGCACTTCTTCAAGAAACTAGAGGCTATCATCGGGGACTTTCTATGGGGCCCCCACAGGCACAGACTGTCACTGGCCACGCTAACTCTGCCACATAAAGAGGGAGGAATAAAACTCCCAGACCTCCAGCTCTACTACCTGGCCGCCCAGCTCAGCCATATCACGAAGTGGTTGTCAGATGAACCATCAGCCGAATTAGGGCTACTGAAACAATACCATATCAACCTAATCCCCAAAGAAACTTTATGGTACCCTCTCCGGCAACCCTTGGACATCCCCCTAATCGTTGAGCTCGGCAGGAAGATATGGGCCAGGACCTGCTACATAAGGAAGGTGAAACACCCGTACTCTCCTGACAACCCTATAATGGTTGATGTGTGCAAAACGAAGGCAGACCTCTCCATAGCCAGGAGATGGGAAGAAGCCGGCATATACACGTGGGGAGACTTGTTCGGAGAAGGGGGATTCAGGGACTTTGAGTCGCTACAGGACATCAAAGGACTCTCCAAGGGCCAATTTCTCTGGTACCACAGGCTCAAACAGGTCGCCAAGAAGCAGTGGAACAGCTGGCCAGAAGAACCCACCCCGGATCCGCTGCTGCAGGAACTGCATGACCTCTCGGATGGATGGAGACCAATCTCCAGGCTTTACAACAAGCTCATCGATAAACCTAATCCCAAAGGAATGGCACTGAAGGCGAGATGGGAAGCAGATCTTGAAACTCCACTCACCGATAAGGAATGGGAGAGAGCATTAATATACCCCAAGAAGGTGTTGAGAAACTCCAGATTTGGTCAAGTACAACTGAACGTCCTTTACCGGACATACATGACTCCTCAAAGGGTAGCTTCATTCAACGAGAAGGTCTCACAGGTGTGCCCATGGTGCGGGAACGACAAAGCGGATATGATCCACATGTTCTGGACTTGTACTAGGGCGATGTCACTCTGGTCCAAAGCTAAACAGTCTTGCAAGGACGCTGGAATGGAAAGATACAACTGGACACCTGGAGAATGTCTACTAGGAACCTACCCCAGACCGAGTAAATTCAAACATATTGTGAAGTTGATGGACATTTCATGTATATTAGTTAAAAGAACCATAGCAATGGCCTGGAAGAAACCTGCAGGTCCCAGGCACGAACGGTGGTTAAACGAAATGGCGAGATGGACGGCTGCCGAAACCAGAGCCTGGCAGGAAGGAACCATAACCAGTGGGGACGCCGCAAGCGGCAGTCTGGACTCCTGGAAGGCCCTCCTGCGAGACATGCGCTTCAACGCAGACCATAAGTCTCCCTGAGAACCCATAACGCTTTGTAGCACTGATCTCTTGCACCATCACAGAGTCGATGCCCCCTGAAACTGTTTTCCCCTCACTTCCCGAATAACCAGTATTTCGTTTTTCACAAGCCATCCCGGATTCTAAGCGTATCATCACACGAAGACTGTTGTTTATGTTGTTGTTCTTTCTTTTTTGTTTTATTTCGTAAAGTTTGTATTACTTAATTTTTGCCCCAAAACCAATAAAATACTTAAAAAAAAAAAATAGTGATACCAGAGAGCCACATCGGTGGGGGCAGGAAAGGGCAAGACGCCCCCCGCAAAAACGAGGACCAACCAACAGAAGAACCGCAGATGTATGTTTTGTCCTCTGGCAACAAAGAAGAAATGATGTCCCGAAACAGGCGATCATCAAACTACATATCGAAAGCATCCTCAGAACTATTGGCACAGATCCCAGACAGATATCAATTGTTTAGCTCTGCAGAGACTTTCTTTGCCTCACTCATTCCAAGCATCCAGGCACGGGCAAATGCTAAGTGGCTCCAAATAACACGTTGGGAGCTGATCCAGTTAGCAAACGATACTGAAGAAGGTTTCAACGTGATCAAGGTAGAGCTGAGAGCCCTGCAGCTAATGACAATGCAAAATAGGTATGTCCTGGACCTATTAACAGCAATGGACTGAGGTGTTTGCCGGAAAATTGGAAGTGCATGCTGCACTTTCGTACCTTCTGAAGACGCAGATAATGGTACATTGTCCCACGTGATCGCAGCAGTGGACAGCCTAGGAGAAAGAATGAAAATGGAAGGTGGGGCAGAAGCAAGCACGTGGTTCGATAACCTCTTCTCCTGGGTCCCATCATGGCTGGGAATGACTGTTAAACTACTAATGCCAACAGTAGTGTTTTTACTTCTGATTTTTTGTGTGTGCCAGATGGGCCTTCGATGCTGTACAGGCGAAGTACCAAATGGTGCATTGATGATGGTGATAATGGGCAATGCTCGAGGCACAGTGCAAGCTATGCAGGAAGCTCAAGTGCAAACAGGCGAAGAGCCTGGCCCTAAATACCAGATGGTGCTGGTATTCTGCAACAGGGATATAGTAGACAGATTATGGCACACGACATTCAGAGAATTGCGAGAACTCGAATGGTATACTGAGATGTGGGTAGACTTGGAAGGGAATAGGGATTGTATATACTTGACTTGTACCCCAGTGGAATATGCTAGAAGGGGAGAAAGCCTGAGGGGGGGGGGGTGCAGGGCCTGGATGCCCATAAAGGGCACCCCAGCATGGGATGAGGCAGTGGCAGATGAAAAGGAATGTGAGCGGTTGGGGGATTTAAAGTATTCGTTACTTAAGTAACGAAAGGGGGGAAATGTATGGGAGGACAGGTCAAAGAGACCCCCTCCCCTGCAGTCCCCTCCTTGGGATGTCTATGGCTCGTCAGGGGTCCCCCTGCCACCAGGGCCCAGGTGGTGGGTGGACCACTGGCTGACACATTGACCACACATACTGTATTAGGCTAGGCCCAGGAAACCATTTTGAAAACCAGAACGCCATCTTAAGACATGACTCCATGTGCGCTGCAGCAGGGCCCCCACCTCCAGAGAATCCTCACCTACCCTGTTGCCCTGGCTCCTTGGCAGATCCGCTGAAAGCCCGTTCCCATGAGCAGTCGGACATGAGCTAGTGTTAGAGCAAACACTGTATCTTTCACCTTCCGCAGTGCATCATTATCCTCAGCATGACCCGGGCAGCGGGGCTGGCTTGGAAAATAACTGTAAACCGTCCTCGACGAAACAAAAGCCTTAATCCTGCACCAAGGAACTGTTCATACATATCTACATATATAAATATATTACAGTACAATGATATCCCTTCTACATGACCACCGTGGCAAAAATCTACAAACAACTGTACGAACTGCAGAATGTGTCATTATGTGACCACACGGTCACGATATTCAAACCCCCTCAGTACACGCACACACTTAGGGCCCCTGGCCTCCTACTATGTGCTCCTCCAGGGGTAATGTAAAAAGAGTGATACCAAGTCCTTATGCCATGACTACCCTGATGCTGCTAGTGTGCAAAGGAACACAAGCGTGACAGTATTGTAAAGCTCTCGTAAATTGTTTAATGAGATACATAGAATGCCATCAAATGTGAATGTAGAAGTTTAACGTGTATTACTGCTGTCAACCGTATTGGTCTGTTGCTCCTGTGTGCTCCACCAACCCCAATGCTACCTCACGTATCATGTTTACAATATGATGCTAGCGCTGTTAATCTTGCAAATACTTACCCTATAGAGACTAATAGAACTGCTGATATAGTTAACGTGTTCTGAAATGACTGTGTACTGATGTAAAGACTATAGACGTGTAACCCTTTAGCCATTTTACATTATACGATTCCCTTCATTTTCAATACAATTTGCAGCTTGCGAGAGGACTATCATTGTGGGCATATCCAAGGCCACCTCCCCTCCCTTCCCATTGAAGCCTGCCAGAGAAAGCAAAGGCCCGAGCTACACTGCCTCACCTCCCCCAATTCGGCTGGAGCCGCTTCAGGCATTCATGATTCCCCCGGAGCTCACATGGCCCAAACAGCCACCTGAATTATTTACAGCCCAGCAGCAAAATCCGGCCATAACAAGAGGCCAGAGGAGCCCCCTCATAGGTCCCACGACCCACCAGGTCACCCCAAATTAATGACGCTTGTAAAAGAAGACACCTAATATTGCACCAACATTGTGTAAAAGCATCCGTCATGACTTCTAACGAGACCCAAAAGCTCGGACAGCTTATCCTGTGCCCTGAGACCCGACCTCGCGGCCTATGATACCTAGTCAATAGGATAACAGCAACCCTGTATTGATGTATCACCACAATACCCCACCTAATGCGCATTCCTCCTGTGTTGTATTAACCTGCAGAATAACCTATTGTAGGATTTACAGGGCAATTGACATTGCAGCATTGAATGAATGGGGTGTACCTGGCCCTTAGGGCAGAAAGCCAAGAAAGACGCCTATCAATGACACTGACCACGCCTGACCGGACAGCGCCTCCCGGATGAGCCCAGCTGACCTGCCCACCCCACGTTGGCACCCGGCGGTGTCCACAAACCACGGAGCGACGCATCACAGCTGCACATATAGTTAGTCGACACCACCCAATCCCCATGTACATGTGCCCCCTATAGTGTGTAGGTGCCTATGACACTTCTTGTAAATATAAACGCCTGTCTTTGTGATTGTCAGACAGAGCGCTCTCGGAGTTTGCAGAGTTCTTTGCATGCCCTATTTTGACTTAGATAAAGCTTCCCTTAAGCTCACCCGCACTTGGTCCTAGCTTTATTCCCATTCGTGGGAGAGTCCATTCTTGCCTCTCATTGCGGGGAGGGTCGTGCTATCTGGGGACGCTTGCCTTCACAACACAAGTTAAACGGTCTTCACTGTTGTCCCGGATTCTGTTTGGCGGTTGTAGCAAGGCCTCTCTGTTGGTATTGCATGCGCTTTTTCTTGCTTGGTACAGCAGTCTTCTGGGATAGCCCCTTATCCGTAGTCGGGTTACTAAAGTTGTTGAATGTCTTCTAACGTCCTCAACAGATGTACAGTTCCAATGGATGCATAGGAATTTCCAGAAGGGCAGATTATCTTTTGTATGTGCCGGATGGTTGCTGGCGTGATGTAGCAGCATATTTCTATCAGTGGGTTTTTGATGAAGATCACACTCATGTTTCCCATCCTTCTGTCGAATAATCAAATCCAGAAATGGAACTTGTAGCGTGCTGTACTCTATGGTGAATTGTATGTCCTGATTGCAAGAGGAAGGCCACCCCAGGAACCGAGAAGTACAAACCCTAAAAATTCTGATTTGTTCAGTACAATGTCAAAACAAACTATTGCATTGGCCCCATTCTTGAAGCTGAATGAAACAATGAGTGATAATATGAAAGATCAGGTCACGTTGCTGACGATGCTCCACTCAAAAAATGTATTTATAGAGGGGTTTGTGATGATGATAAAAAATTAGATGAACTTGAGACCTAATCAAGGAGTGGAACCAATGAGGGGAACAACTCAAGATGGGAATTTAGGAGGAGGACATTCCTGAATTCCCCCAAATGGAGACTTGCAACCAAAGAGTCCTGAGCACCCAGGCACGCTGGAAACAAAGGTTGCTTCTACCAGTGTGTCTTGTCAATAGGAGGTTGGAAAGATGGACAAACCTGCTAAGGATTCTCTATCCAATGACATCCAGGAGGAGAGCCTATTACAAGAAACCCCAGAGAAAACTGATCATCAAGAGGGCTAGTGGCAACCTCCCTCAACACGACCAGAAGAAACGTCCAGGCTAGAGAGTGGAATTGAAAATCATCGACTGGTTGCTTAAGTTAGGCCCTACCCACATTTTGGACTAAGAAGAAGAAAAAGACATGGCAGAAAACAAACATCAACAAAACTAAAAAAAAGCTGAAAATACAGCAGAAGATGAGATCCAATGACACGCAAATATTCCTTCGAAACTTGTCGAAGCTGGCAACAACACCAATATCTACAGAAAAAAGAGGAAGATTAAAAATCGGAAGAAAAACAAGACAGGGGACTGATGTCCTGAATCTGGAACTCACGTTGCAGGAGGAAATGGAAGAGGTAGAACCAGAAGGAACCTCATTAGACCCTCTTACAAGCTTGTTGGCATATACAGAAGAGGAAGATGACATTCAGTGTGTCCCTGCCCTGAACTTTGAAAAATCCTAATTGGGTCAAGATAAAGATTCCAGGGCCTGGTCCGAAGAGGATCTTGAAGCTCCAAGGATAAACTTGTAGACTTTGGGCCAAAAAAAGCAAATAGTGGTTGCTACATTTATCCAAGAACACAAAATGGCTTCATCCAGTCCAGAGCAAACACAGAGGGCAATACACAAACATCAGGGGCCCCAGTGAATACACAATAAGTGAAAGAGTCATGTGCATACTTCTCAAGAGGCTGGTGGACGACAGTCAAGATAACTTTACTTTAAATGGAACTGGAACTGTTGCACTGTATTCCTAAACTCAGGCAAATTCGCACAAGCAACATAAACCTATTCGAAATTGTGGATGAGGTACACCTGGACAGATCCTCTTACACATACACTCCACCTTGGTAAAGCAAATGCTGCCTGAGGCAGCCCCCAGTGTATTATCGTTTGAGTTTCAAATTGACATCTGTATATGATGGACGTTCACAAAAACAGGGTAAATATACAGATAAGAATGGAAAGTTAAATAGATACTCACTGAAGGGCCAAATTGGTGGGAAAACACATCAAGGAGTGCCCATATAGGAGCGATTGCTCTTTGAACACCAAAGAAGGCCCATAAAAGAAGAGCAGCATTTTGAACATAAGATCATCGACTCCTGGCCCAGAAAAGATCAGCCATTAAGAGTGACATTTGGGGGGGAAAATGGGCTGGCTAGAAAGGTCCAAATTATTCCATCACAGAAGCCGAGTACATTGCCAGAGGCTTTGTGGTCCTGGATAGCTGAACCACCAGTGGCCAAGTGCAAAAATTAGCAGTTGCCAGCAGGGGAGCCCAGGAATTTATCTATGGCCTGCTGGAACACGAGAGGATACACACACTTGCTTAAAAGAGGAGATCTTACATTTTAATATTATGAACTGATATGTTTACAGGCGACCTGGCTGTGCCATAAACCCTGCTTGGACGGATTCACAATTATCTTGAACCCTGGCAAGGGGCAGGAAAAGGGTAGACCGTCATCAGTGCTTCTATTGGCCATCAAAAGTAGAAAAGGATTAGACATGGATAAACCAAGTAACCCAAACCCCTACATGCAGCGAGTAGTGCAGGTATGGGGTTCACCCATTTATCCCTCCCAGAAAGATGCTACAATCATCAACCTCTACTGGAACCCAGTCGCTATTTCAGAGGTGAACTATATTGAGGGGGGTTATTGATCTAATAGATGAAGCTTATAATACAGTGGAAAATTATGCCAATCATACTCTGTGGGGACCTAAACATCACCTGTATAAATAAAGGGGTGAGGGGTTGATTAGTGAAGAGACTCCCTCTATGAAGTCATCGGAAAAGAAGTTTCACTTGGCTAAGAGGCATGGAATCCAGGGATTTGCACATTCTGAATGGACATGTGCAAGGAGATGGACTTAGAAGTTTGGCTTGGTCTCGGGGCACACAAACAGCAATAATTGATTATATTTTTGAGTCAAGGAATATGTTAACGACTATAAAGAACTTCTAGGTTGTCAATAGGCAGCACAGCCACCATAACCTTTTAAGAATGTGTTGGTCTGATGGTAATCAAAAGTTGGGTAACATGATGAATCCCAGAGTAGAGGTAATGCAGGGAAGAAAGTGCCTTAAAATGACCAGAGAGAACACCGACAGCCTTATAGTTCAATACTCTACATGTGTAGCTACATGGAACGCGGAATATGTCGAGGAGGTCCTAGATTACACTTCTATATTAGAGGGCTTCCTGGAGGTAAAACGGGATTGGAAGAGTTGGCTTCTGTCACCGCCATGTCTTTGACATGGGCATAGTAGAAAAAAGCACAGTCCCTCCACCTCACTTGGGTATTTTATTACCCTAACCAATGTGGTGGCAGTGTTTAAGCTCCACCACAAGCAGCCATCTCCATATTTTGAGCCGTACTGACTGTGAAACGATGGCTATGGAGAAGCCCATCCCGCCCCCCACCAGGGGAGGAGGGCGGGCGCATGTGAATCTATGAAAGATACCAATTCTGGAGAAATGCAGTTACAGGTAAGTAATTAAGACTTCTCCAGCAATGGATCTTTCACAGATGCACATGCCTGAATAGAATGCCAAGAAGTAAAGGAGTCTATGCCTATGACAACACAGTTGAGATATAACTCCACAGTGAAAAGGTATTAGACTCTAAGCATGCTAGATACTCAAGGAGGGAAGTAGGGATACATAGGCTATTCCTACCTTACATCAATGTTGGTGGACCACCTGTCTGACTGATGATTCTCTTCTGGTGACTTCCACAAAGCAGTAATGCTTGGCAAATGTATGGAGAGTGCTCCAGGTGGCTACACTACATATGTCCTTTAAAGCCACTCCCACTGGGACCGCAACCGAGGTTGCCCTTCCTCTGGTGGAGTGTGCTGTCGGTGGAGTAGGGAGTGGTTCTTCTTTCGGCTGGTGGCAGTGGGTGATGCAGTTTATTACCCAGTGTTAAATTCCTTGTTTTCATATATAAAGGTCAAAAATTGAACATTATGCAATGCGCTTGCCTTATAAATTCTTGAATTCAATGATACAGCTGGTGAGGCCTGGCTGCAGACACCTAATCTAGATGGATATTCACTAGTCAGTACGAAGTAATGACAATGAAAGTGTAAGATAGGTGATATGCCATCCCCTCTCTCTGGAAACAACTAAAAGCGGACCTGCTGAGATGGGATAATCAGGAATTATCGTGGTTCGCCAGAATAGCAGCAGTAAAGATGACCCTTCTCCCCCGCCTTCTATACGTGACGAGTTCAATACCCGCGACGATCCCATCACAGATAATCAAAGAACTTCAAAATGCAGTATTTAAAATCATATGGGTGAAAAAGAGACCCAGAATACAGAGACGCATACTGACCCGTCCCCCGCTCCTGGGAGGCCTGCGGGTCCCAGACCTGGGCAGATACATCCTGGCAGCGCATATGGCTCCCATTCTCCAGTGGGCTAGCCAGACAACATCTAAGGATGGAGAGCCATAGAACAAGCACCCACACAGATCCCGATAAAAGCGCTCCTAGCACTGAACCCCAAGGCCCGCGAAGCAGAAGGAAAATTACTAGGAGCTACTAAAACAGCCCTGAGTAGCTGGGACAAAGCCATGCAAATGAAAAAGATCAAACGAGGACTGGGTCCACTATCCCCAATAGCACATAACATTGACTTCACCCCAGGCCTGAAGAAGAGCTCCTGGAAAGGCAGGAAAGGCGCGGACAATCTGACAGTGCAGGACATGTACCAAAACAGTGACCCAATCCCATTCCTAGAATGCAAAAAGAAATTCGATCTAGGGGAAAATGAAAGGTTCAGGTACACGCAAGTACGACACTGGATCTCCCATCCCTCCCTGAAAAGAGCGGGAATGAGAACCCTAACAGGCTTGGAACTAACAATGCAAGAAGGTGAACCAAAGAAGGGGATATCTAGAATATACAGACTGCTCGATGGAGCACAACCAATGGACAATCTAAAATATAAAGAGAATTGGGAAAAAGATGTAGGAGAACCAATAACGGAAAGAGAGTGGGACCAATTATGGACAAGAGCTCACAGATCATCCAAATGTACAGCAATTAAAGAAGCTGCATATAAATTATGCTACAGATGGTACATGTCCCCCCACAGACTACACAAAATAAACCCAGAATATCCCCCAAACTGTTGGAGACAATGTGGAGGGAGAGGAGAGCTATTCCACATGTGGTGGACATGCCCCAAAGCAATTACCTACTGGAAGGAGATACTGGGACACATCAAAGACTTTACTGGCAGAGATTTACCACTATCACCTAAGGTGGTCCTGCTGGGAGTAGAGGCAAAGGGAATATACGCAGCATCGGGGCATATATCCACGCTAATAACACACTTACTATCAACAGCACGAATAACATTAGCGCAAAGATGGAAAACACTAGAGGGCCCGTCGACACCATGGTGGTGGATGAAACTATGGGGAGTAATGGCAATGGAGAAGGTAACTGCCATAAGAACAGAAACATATCAAAGATACCTATCCATATGGTCCCCCTTCAGAGACTTTGTTGGAGACAGGGAAGCCCACTTTTATAAACCACGAACCCTCAGAAATATATCGATCACTTAACATCAGAACAGAGAAAGAGATAGAGAATCAGCACGATGAAAAAAGAGAACAAGGGGGGAAAAATAAAGGGGAAGAGGGAATTAACTGTGTAACATCTACACCCAAGAACTTATGTATGAAAGAACTAGACACTGCAGAGACGCCTGTCCACTTGGCCCCCCTTCCAAAAGTTGTAGCGGAGAAGGGAGGGAGGAAGGAAGTTAAGAATGAAACGATAAAACTGGGAGATACCTATTGTATAGTAACAGACAACGAAATTATAATGTGGACTCATAATATCAAAAGTTATACTCTTGCACATTTGTTGAAAGCCAAAATATTGTTACCTTTTCAAAATTGTAACAAAAGTTATAAAGAGACAGTGGGGACGAGGGAGGGATGATGAATTACAGATGAAGAAATTGGAGACAAGTTACGCAGCAACGGGTGACGGTAACCCTGAATGGAAAGTTGATCTACGGATTATGACAACAAAGTGTAACGATCATATGTTGTAATTGATTATGACTCCATTGAAAAATAAAAATGGTTAAAAAAAAAAGATAGGTGATATGCTGCACCTAAGCTAAATAAATGAATCCAAAACCTTAGATAGCTTCTGTAAGGTCCCAGCTCTCAATTCCTGCAGGAGCAGATGATGAGTCCTCCATACCCCTAAGTCTGGCCCTTCCAACAATTTGTGAGTTACAATTGCTGAGATGACCAGCCCGGGCAAAAGGGAAAGCGGATAAAAGAACAAATAACGGGTCCCTGCTGGAGGCCTTATAATTTTTAGATTTTATAAGAAATTGAAACTGCGCTTTAAAACGTTTTCGCAAGTCTCTTAGCACCAACTCTTTCTCTTTGAAAGGTTTTACAAGGTTCTTCTCCCAAAACTGTTTTTTCAAGTCTTTACCTCCTCTCAAAAACTTAATAGCCTTTGCTCATAGCTGCTTTTGGCTGGCTCTGTCACTGACCTGTTGCCTTCAGAATACTGCAACTCAAAACAAGGTCTCTTAGTTCCACTTAACTTAATCCAGTATCCTACAAAGGTAAGGTTAAGCAAAATAATGAAAAACCAACAACCCCACCCTACACAACTGGCTTTTATCCCTGCTTTCTCCTGTGCTTCAAAACCTCTTTGTGTACCCAGACCCTCTTAGAGGAAATACTCAGAAGGAACCTGACAGTACCCCTCCCCAACGCAATGGCCTGTCCCAGGGCCTGGTCTTCCGGGTTTGAGTCTATGGAATCTCCTGACCAATCTCGGAGCATTAACGTCCTCAGCCACCTCCCATGATCGTTCCTCAGGACCATACCCCTTTGAATTCACCAGATATTGCAACTGTTCCATGTACCACTCTAGAACCCAAAATGGCCTGTGCATCTGTGACAATGTGGATGCCTACTTGCCTAAGATTACAGACATAATGATAGAAAAATGCCTACGATGTAAATAGAGGAAGTCCTGCATGTATGGACTTTCCGCTAATGTTTTTCTGCTTTTGGTTGCCTAGGAGACAAGGGTCGGGGAAATGGAGCCTGAGACCGACCATTACATCTGGGCATATTAGAAAGTTTATGACCGGCTGAGAGCTCATCAAGCTGAAGGGGTGTTGTGAATGCGCTGTTGCGCAGAAAAAGAGGTGTACTGTTAACATAATGAGGCGATCGTTGTCGCCGTGAGAAGAAAGAAAGCCAAAGCGCCGTTGCGCAAGTAAAGGTTTCCTGTAAATTAACGAGGCGATCGTTGTCGCCGGGTGAAGACAGAGAGCCGGAACGCCGTGGTGCACATGAAGAGGGTCCTGTTAAATAAGGAGGCAATCGTTGTCGCCAGGTGTAGAAAGAGAGTCGGAGCGCCGTGGTGCACATGAAGAGGGTCCTGTTAAATAAGGAGGCAATCGTCGCCAGGTGTAGACAGAGAGTCGGAGCGCCGTGGTGCACATGAAGAGGGTCCTGTTAAATAAGGAGGCAATCGTTGTTGCTGGGCGAAGCCAGTGACTCCACGTAATTGTGCACAGGGGGGGCACCGGGGGGAACGCGAAGCGTTTCCCCCCGGGGAGTTTTTGGCGCTGCACACGGCCAGCAAGTGGCCGTGGGAGGCAGAGCGCCTCCCGGGGTATTTAAGGGGCTCAGGGAAGGTTCGGGAGCCAGGCAACGGTTAGGACTTGAAGATTGCTGTCAGTCCAGGTCGCCTGCTCCCGAGCCTTCCCTGAGATAGCCAGGCCTAGTTGTGTGGGAGAGCATAGTGAAGGTGAGGTAGGGTAGGGTTTAGTGGGTTTAGTAGGTTAGGTTTATTAAAGAAAAAAAAAGAGAAATAATTTATTTTAATTCAGGGGTGCTGTAAATAAGACACCCCTGTTTCTTACATGCGGGTTGGGGCGGGTCGCGGTCGGGAGCGTTTTCTGTGTGTTCGGGGGCCGGGCGGGCGTCTCTACATGGCTTGGAGGTTGGGTGGAGGAATAAGTATTTTCTTTTTATCTGTGTTGGGGGGGAGCGGGATTTCTCGCGGGCTTATATTTCTTCGGGACCCAGCGTTCGGCTGTGGTGCGGGCCGTCGGCTTCTTCTCCTGGAGAGGCGCGCGTTGCGTTCTGCTGAGGAGAGGCACGGTCTTTCCTTAAAGGGACCGTGTCTTAATTTTAATAAGGTGCTTTAGGGTCGTGTATCAAGCAGGGGGCAGTGTAAACATTTTTTATACCTAAGTATATTTTATCTGGGTGTATTTTTGGTGCAAACTTTATACAGGGGTTTCCTTTTGTGAAGTGGTGCTATTTAGGCAATTGTTATTAGGGGTTTATAAAAAAAAAAAAAAAAAATTTAATTTGTTTTTGGGGTAATAATTATTTATTATCCTTATATAGTATTATAAGGTATTTTCAATTTTTTATTATTTCTTTATAGCAATGTATTTTATTGGTTGCTAGTTTACAAGGACATTCCAAGGGTAGGTTCTGGCTCGGGAGCTTAGCTAGTTAGCTTCATAGGGTGGAATATTAGTGCACTCTAAGAGGAGTAGTGCACCATGGTGGGACAGGGAGCTAGTGAGAGGGGTATGGTCGATGCTAGGGCCCTGAGGGAGGCCCTTGAAATTATTAGCCGGGCGTCTAAGGCCCAGCTGGAGGGGGTGGTGGGGGAGGTCACGGGTGCGAAGGAGGTAGGGGGGGCAGGCCGCAGCGCAGAGCCGCGGCTGATGGGGCTCTCGCGGCAGTGGTGGCTTGCACCCCCGCGGCGGGAGAGGGGAGGTATGGGAATCCAGGGGAAGGAGGTTGAGAAGGGAGATAGACAGGAGAGCGTCTGAGGGAGAGATGATTTCGGGTGGGGGGCCACTGAGGGAGGGAGTGAGTAATAGCCCTAGGGAAGATAGGAGTGCATAGATGGAGAGGGCTCTAGGGAACCCGAGCGAGGCGATTGAGGGGGTACAGAGGGGGATGGCAGGGCAGAGGGGAGGAGGGGGTAAATACTTGCAGAAGAGTGCAGGAGGGAGAAGGCGGGAGAGGTCCCCATCAATTGAGGAGGTTAGAGTGGGGCGCGGAACGGCCCCCATAGGTAGGAGGATGGAGGGCGCTGCGCAGCCCCCGCTGGTCAGAGTGAGGTTGAGGGTTTTAGTACGGCCCCACCTCGATCAGCACAAGGAGAGCCTAGAGGGAGCAGCACGCCCCCTAGCAATGAGGATTACAGGGTGGTGGATGGAACGCCTCGCCCGAGAGAAGAGTAACAGGCAGGGGTCCCCCGGCCCTGCCGAGAAGACGTCAAAGGAGTGACGGGGCGTACGCCCCGGGCTCGCAAGAAGAAGATCGTCTCAACTCGAGCATGAGCTTGCATCAGCAGTGGTATATAAGGGATGATGAAGTTGGATTGGAGGAATATGTGGGGCAGTGGGAGGTAGAAGGTTATAGATCGGCAAGGGAAAGGGGGGAGGAGAAAAGAAGTTTGAGGTGGGATATGGAAAGGCAGGTGCAGGGGGGTAGGGGGGTAGGGGGTCAGGGAAATTATTGGCTGGGTGAGTCTGTTGACATGTTTTGTCCCCGCAGTAGGAGCCCTCTAAGAAAGGAGATGAGGAGCATCGGGGTGAACGCCAGACCACAGACGGCAGGCGTGGAAAGAGGTGAGCAGGAACGGGAATGGTCATCTGCATGTCAGAGAGGGGTCACGAGAAGGGTGACGGGGAATGATGGGACGAATTTGCATGGGGCAAGGAAAGAAGCTGGTGTGCAGGCCATTGGAGCCTTGGGGGTTGAAAAGAGCATGTGCTCAGTGGAGGTCCAAACAGACAAGGCGATGGAGCCATTGGTGCTTGAAGTGCAAGCTGGAAATAAAAAAGAGAATGAAGTGAAAGGAAAGGAGAAAAAATTGCCGTACATGGGGATAACAAAACCATTGGGGGCACACTTGATGGCAACGACAAGGGAGAAGATTCAGGCGGGGGAATTTGTAGATGTGTTCAAATTGCTGCATAGGGAAGTGAGAGCAAAAGAGGGGTCTAAAGAAGAAGAAAGAGAACTGGCGTCGCGCCCAAGGGTCCCGGTGACTATTGAGAATTGGACGTCGGCATTTATCATTTATGCCAGTGTTTATTGTGAAAAATTTCCAGAGCGTTGCGTGGCTCTGCTCAAATATATGGATGTTATCAGGAAGGCTTTCACGAGTTTGGGGGTTTTGCATGGGTAAGGTATGATGAGGAATTCAGAGCGAGATTGGCAGAGGACAGTCATGTGGTCTGGGGGGAGATAGACATGGATCTCTGGTTGCAATGGATGGCTCCAACGAGGCCTGCCCCGACGCTGCACGTGGCGAGCGGGCTGCCCGTACCTTTCCGGCCCTTTCTTGGTCGCCCCGCCCATGATGGGGCCGGGGGAGGAGGTAGGGGGCAGTCATCAGCAGCGTGCTGGGGGTATAATAAGGACGGCTGCGCAAGGACACTGTGTAGGTTCAGGCACGAGTGTAGCAAGTGTGGTGGAAAACACCCTCTCACGCAGTGTTTCCAACAGGGGGACAGGGGGAGGGGGGCAGGTAGAGGGGTTGTGGGAAAAAGCTTTTACTCCAATTAAAGTAGGGGTGCTCGAAAAATGGTTGCAATTTTATCCGGACAGAGAAGGGGCGAAGATCTTGAGTGAGGGTTTCTGTCAGGGGTTCAGATTAGGGTACCAGAGCCCAAGAGTGCGCAGGTGGGCTGAAAATTCGAAGTCAGCAAGAGAAAATGTTGACGTGGTGAGACATAAATTGACCAAAGAAATAGCGGCAGGAAGGATAGTGGGCCCATTTGATGACCTGCCGGGTGATTTAGTCATATCCCCATTGGGGGTGGTGCCGAAGAAAGCTCTGGGGGAATTCAGACTGATACATCATTTGTCATGGCCGGAGGGTATGTCAGTTAATTATTTTATTGCCCCGGAAGAGTGTGGAGTTGTGTATGCCAGTGTTGACCAGGCGGTGGAACTGATAAGGAAGGAAGGGCGAGGGGCCTTCATGGCCAAGTGTGATATCAAGGCGGCTTTCAGGTTATTGCCGGTGCACCCGGAGGATTTTTGGTTGTTGGGTTTTCAGTTTGAGGCAGGCATATACATAGACAAAGCCTTGCCAATGGGGTGCGCAATTTCCTGTGCTTTGTTTGAGCGGTTCAGCTCTTTCTTACAGTGGGTCTTCTCATTCAGTTCGGGTTGGGAGAGTGTGCTGCACTATTTGGATGATTTTCTTTTCATTAGCGGGGCAGACAGAGTGGAGGATTGTAAAAAAATGCTACAGTCGCTTCAGGAGCTGATGGAGGAGCTGGGGGTGCCCTTAGCGGAAGACAAAACAGAGGGGCCGGCAGTGGTATTGACATTTCTAGGAATTGAGCTGGATTCAGTGGCCATGACCTCACGCTTGCCGCACGACAAGGTGAGCAAATTGGTGGTTTTGTTGGAAAAAGCGGTGGCGGCCAAGAAAATGATGCTGGTTGAAATGCAGAGTTTGGTGGGGCATCTGAATTTTGCATGCAAGGTGGTGGCCCCAGGGCAAACATTTTGCAGGAACATGGCGAGGGCTATGGCGGGAGCGAAGTGCCCACATCATCGGATAAGAGTGTCAGGGACAGTGAGGGAGGATTGCAGAATTTGGCTGCGCTTTTTGGAGAGTTTCAACGGAGTGTCAATGTGGTTGCAGGGAGACCCGGTGACTTGGGAAGTACAGATATTTTCTGATGCAGCAGGAGCGGGAGGTTTCGGAGTTTTCTGGGGAGGAAAGTGGTGTGCGGAGAAATGGCCATTGCGGTGGTTGAAGGAAGGAAGGAGTATAGCATTTCTTGAATTTTTTCCACTACTAGTTGCATATTAGTTGTGGGGGAAAGATTTTCCAAACAAGAAGGTGAATTTTAATGTTGACAATGAATGCGTAGTTCATGTGGTGAACAGGCAGTCAGCTAAGGTTCAGAGGGTGGTGAGACTGATGAGAGAATTTGTTCTGCGCTGCATGGAATGGAATGTGGTGTTTAAGGCAACACATGTGCCGGGGAAGGATAATGGCATCGCTGATGCATTATCTCGTTTTCAATGGCAGAAATTCCGTGGATTGGCTCCAGATGCAGAGCAGGAGGGGCAACAGATTCCGGAGGAGCTGTGGAAGATAGGAAGCTGAGAGCGCTTTCATTGGTGGAGGGTTCATTGGCCTCGGCATCTAAGGAGGCATATAGGAGGGCCTGGGAGGATTTTATTAGAGAGGGAGCTTGTAGTTGTAAGGGTAGATGGGACGCAGAAGAGAGGAGGAGAGATGATGTTATGAATTTTCTCCTGAGGTGTATGGACAGGGGGTGGTCAAAGGCAACGATTGCGGGGAAGTTAGCAGGGATTGCTTTCTATGGGAAATGGTTTTGGGGTTTTCAACCAAGTGGGGGGGAAATGGCAAATAGGATGTTGGAAGGATGGGCAAGGGAGAGTAAGAGGGAGAAGGATAAGAGGAGGCCGATATCGGCGGAATTGTTGCAGAGGCTCATCGAGGTGGTGGGGGGAGTTTGCTGGTCGGTATGGGAAGGGGAATTGTTTGTGACTTGTTTTACTTGGTTATTTTTTGGGGCTTTCAGGGTTTCTGAGTTGGTAGGGGGAAAAGGGGGGGTAGGAGGACTGCAATGGGAAGATGTTCGAATTACAGAAGAAGGTCTGGACATCAAGATCAGAAGATCCAAGACTGACCAGAAGGGGAGGGGTTCTTGGGTTCTACTGGGTAGGGGGAGTAAGGATTTATGTCCAGTACAGGTAGGAATGGTGTGGAAGGAGCGTTGTGGGGGTAGGACAGGCTTGGTGTTTCAGCATGAGGATGGATCGCCGGTGGCAGCGGCACATGTGCTGGGGGTATTGAGGAAGGCGTTGGAGGCAGTGGGTGAAAAGGCAGAGGATTTTGGGACTCATTCGTTTAGGATGGGCGCAGCATCTGAAGGCATTAGGTTGGGATTTTCCGAAGACAAAGTGAAAAGCTTGGGGCGTTGGAGGTCTGGGAAATACAAGGAGTACGTCAGGGATTTTGATAAGGGGAATGTTTGAAGAAAGGAGGGAAAGGATTTTGGGACGACTGCTTTTATTGTAATGTTTTGACTTGTCAGTGATTTTTAATTTCTTTTTCAGATGCTGCGCGAAAGGAAGGGGAGTTGGCGCAAGTGTGGATTGTTGGCCATTCAATTGTTAAGTGGGCTGGGAAAGAGGCGGAGAAAAGGGGGTTTGGGAGGCAGCTGGGATGCAGCTATAAGGAGGTGGTGGTGAGATGGCACGGTTTGGGGGGTCTGCGCTGGGATCAGCTGCTTCCTATATTAGCAGGGATGAGGGAACGCTATGGGGTTCCAGAGGTGGTGATTATTCACGCGGGAGAGAATGACCTGGTGAAGGATACGGGGGTCTCTCTGCGAAGGAAAATGAAGAGGGATTTAGTTTGGATGAGGGAAATGTGGCCTCAAGCAAAGGTGGTTTGGACCAAGTTGTTGCCGCGGAGAGTTTGGAGGGGGGAGAGAAATGAGGGAGCAATAGAGAGGGCTAGTAAAGGGATAAACAGGGAAATGGTTAAGTTTTGTGCCTCGGTGGCGGTAGAAGTGATGGACCACAAAGAAATAACGTATGAAGGGCTCCTTATTTTTAGAGAGGACGGAGTACACTTGTCCATGTATGGGAATAATCATTACCTGGCGGACTTGAGTTCCTGGCTGGGAGACTGGGTAAGAAGTTGGAGGTAGGATAGAGGAGGGGGGGGGAGTGGGGCAGAAAGAACTCCTCAGGGGAGGGTTTTTCTGGTGCCGGGGGCATGGCCCCTTTTGATGTGAGGGGAGGGAAGCACAGGAATGACACGGGAAAGGATGGGGTGGCGCTGTTTGCACAAGCAGGTCACCCCGGGGGAACAGGTATTGAGCCTGGAGGGGCATGGCCCCTGGGAGAAAGCGGGATGCCTGGGAAAAGGGCAAGGAGACGGTAGGCTCCAAGGGGTAAGTAGGGAGGAGATAGCTGAGTTATTTATTTAATTGTTGGGAAAATGAAAAAGGAGAATGTTTAATTATTTAATTGTTTGTTGAAATATTTATTTAGTTTGTTAGGCCATTGGAGCCAGTTAAGCATTTTGAATTGTAAGCTTTGGCCTGTCACATTAAAGCGACCTTTTCCACTTTTAAATGAGTCTGGGTTTTTGTGCAGTAAGCCAAAAGGGGGGCCCCGGGGGGAACGCGAAGCGTTTCCCCCCGGGGAGTTTTTGGCGCTGCACACGGCCAGCGAGTGGCCGTGGGAGGCAGAGCGCCTCACGGGGTATTTAAGGGGCTCAGGGAAGGTTTGGGAGCCAGGCGACGGTTAGGACTTGAAGATTGTCCCGCCCTCCCACCCCTTCATTTTGGGTTTAGGCCATAGGTCTGTTTCAAGCCTGTGAGAGGGTCCAGGGTACATTTTGTGGTTTTTTTTTTGCCAGAGGTAGGGGTGGTAGTTTTTGTGACAGGTCGGGGCATGGGGAAGATGTGATGTAAATTTCAGTTGCTGATGTGGCAGGTCAGGCTGGCTGCAGGTCAGAGGAAGGGGGGAGATTGGTGTAGAGGGGAGTATAATGGGGTTGAAGTGGTTCTGGGCGCTGGGGGCATGGCCCCTTTTGATGTGAGGGGAGGGAAGCACAATGGGGAATGACACGGGAAAGGATGGGGTGGCGCTGTTTGCACAAGCAGGTCACCCCGGGGGAACAGGTATTGAGCATGGAGGGGCATGGCCCCTGGGAGAAAGCGGGACGCCTGGGAAAAGGGCAAGAAGACGGTAGGCTCCAAGGGGTAAGTAGGGAGGAGATAGCTGAGTTATTTATTTAATTGTTGGGAAAATGAAAAAGGAGAATGTTTAATTATTTAATTGTTTGTTGAAATATTTATTTAGTTTGTTAGGCCATTGGGGCCAGTTAAGCATTTTGAATTGTAAGCTTTGGCCTGTCACATTAAAGCGACCTTTTCCACTTTTAAATGAGTCTGGGTTTTTGTGCAGTAAGCCAAAAAGGAGAGGTTCAACGTACACAGCCAGACGAACGTTGTCCGACTGAAACAGTGAGTAGCTACTATTTAAGTCTGGGAACCCTGATTATCTGGGAAAAGACGTCCGATGGAGTGAGACGTTTGTTTCGCTTTCCGAAGCCCAATGTGAATGCGCCGTTGCGCTTTAGGCTAATTCATTGCAGCTTAACCAGTGACTCTTGCTGGATTGCTAGGGAGTAATTCCAGACAGCGAAATTGAGGAGAGAAAGAACTAAGGGCCGTTTGGAGAGAGACAAGAACTAAACAAAAATACACTAATGGGCGGAGTGAGAGACATTAAATAAGGAAGGCTGTTCACTCGAGAAGAGATCAGATCATCTGAAGAGTTGTCTGTGCATGTAATAAAGAACGTTATTAGCACAGTGTCAGAGGAGGACAGATCAGTCTTCTCATGGAGTTACCAAGTTGAGAGGATCAGAAGGAATAGTGTAGAAGTTTGAGAAAGACAAGGACAGAATCTAAGAGGGAAGAAGTTTAGAGTGAAACAAGAGGAAAAAAAAGGGAGAAGAAAACTAATAGAGACTTAAATAAGACTCGAAAGACAGAATAAAAAGGAAGAAGATAGGAAAGACTAAAGAACATTATGATCTGAAGAATACCTTACCTCATTGTTTCCTGAAATGACATCCGGTTGAAGAAGACGGGGAAAAACCCAGAGAAAACCGAATCCTTTACTGCAAAACAAAACAAGAATAGAAAGAAACAGTTAATAAAATATTTGGGTTCTCGTTGTAATCCATACAACTTACCTAATTGGCTCAGAGTTTTATTTAATCATCATTCAAGAGTTTAATTACAGCATCATACTAACTTCCTGAACCCTCTGAGATCACAGGGCTGAGACGCTCTGATAACCTGGTACCCTTTCTACAAGGTTTTAAGAGATTTACGTGAAACGTGGGGTGAGCCTTGAGACCCTGTGGTAAACTCAATTTCACTGAAACTGGATAGACCAATTTCAAATGGACCAATAAAACGTGGGCTGAATTTGTTCTTCCCTTTAAGAACAATATTTTTACTGGACAGCCATACAAATCGTCCTACTTGATACACCAGAGCTGAATTATGCCTGAGATTGACAAATGTTTTATAACTTATCTTACTCTTCTGTAAGGCTACTATTGCGCGCTTGAGGTTCCCAGCCATAGCTTTTAACCTACTTTCCACATCAGGAACATGAACTTCCTCCATAGTCAGCTCCCTAAGGAATCGTGGATGAAACCCCTGACTCAGAAAAAAGAAGACATAGAAGTGGAATCCTTAGTCGTGTTCATGTAGAAAATTCAGCCAGCCGTAACCACCCTACCCAACCCTTTCCAGACTTTAGGTAACAGTGCAAATTATTCTCCAACTCTTGATTAACCATCTATGTCTGACCATTAGCTTTTGGATGGTAGGTAACAAGTGGTCAAGCTGACAATCTTCAGCTCCTTGCAGAAATCTTGCCAAAATGTGGTCTGCTAGTGGGTCCCGCTAAGGACGATTGGTCTGACCAGGCGTTCCAGAGCGGGACCCACTGCAGACCTCGTAATGGGGCGGCCCGTAATGGACGGTGCCCGTCTCTTACTGGCACTGTTATTATGGGTCCGCATTCCTCGTAATGAGGCCCAATGTCTCCACTCCTCAAACGCTGCCTTTATAGCGAAAAGTTCAGAAAGTGTGTAGTTCTTTTCCGCAGCTGAAAAATCTCTTAGAGTAAAAGGCTACCAGATGAAGTTGGCCTGTAACCGGATGTCTCAAGGACAACAACGCTCCCATGGCAACACCAAAAGCATCAGCTCTACAAAGAACAGTTGCTCCACATCCAAATTCAACAGGATGGGTCCTGTGGTGAACTTTTCCTTCAAAAAACAAATAGCTTCTTCTGCTTTTCCACTCCACACAAACTTCATGCCCTTCTTCAACAGTCTGGTAATAGGTGTCACCCCCTGAGAAAATCATGTATAAACTGACGATAAACATGTGCAAATCCAATAAAACTTTGAATGTCTTCGACGTTAGTTGGTGTTGGCCACTCCTGAACCGCCTTAATTTAACTGGAATCCATCTCCAAACCAGCTGGGGGAATGACAAATCCCAAGAACTGCACTCTTGACATGTGAAACTGGCTCTTCTCCAGTTTTGCAAATAAATGATTCTCTCGCAGTTTCATAAGGACCTTCCGAACATGCTCTTCATGTAGGTTTACATCCTTAGAGAAAATTAAGATGTCATCAATGTAAACTACCACAAAGACATATAAGAATATGAGTACTTCATTAATAAAAAACGGGAACGCTGCTGGAGCATTGCAAAGGCTGAACGGCATCACTTGATATTCAAAAAGAACAAAACGAGTTGTAAATGTAGTCTTCCATTCATCTCTCTCTCTCGAATCCTCACTAGATGTTACGCCCCTGTGAGATAAAAAATTTGTGAAAACCTTTGCATCTTGTATACATAGCACACCGAAATCAGTGGAACAGGATGCAGATTCTTCACAGCGATCTTGTTTAATGCTCTGTAGTCGATGTATGTTTTCAAGGGCTTGTCCTTCTTGGGCACGAAAAATAAATGCAATGTCGCTGGAGAATGCAAATGACAAATGAAACCCGTGGCCAGGTTTCTTGCAAGAACTCTTTCAGATGCTCATTATCTTTTTCTGTTAAGGCATACATTCTTCCTTAAGGTACTGGTGCCCCTTCCTCAAGGTCAGTCGTGCAGTCATATGGGCGATGCAGTGGTAACACACTAGCTCCTACTCACTGAAGACATCTTTGAAAAATCTATAACACTGGGGCAAAGCTCCCACAATCGCTCCCACCACATGCTACACCACCGCTCCACTTGATAGGCATGCACCCTGACATTCTTCCTTCTTAACATTTACACCCTCAAAACCTTCCATGCAACACTGTTCCAAACCGAATTCCACTCTAAATTCTACTGTTCTCTTCCACCAGTCAATCAGGGGATTAGGTAAAGTTAGCCAGGGCATACCCAAAATGTTTGCAACGGGGGCGTATCAATTAGTTCAAACACTATCTCCTCCCAATGCCCCTCAACTATCCTCAACCCCAGCTGATAAGTTGTATGCATGATTGGACCAGAAGAAAGCTGCATGCCATCCACAGCTCTAACCTGTTTGGGAATTTCTTTACCAACTACTGGAACACCAAGACAAGCAGATAACTTCCTGTCCATAAACTTCCCAGTAGTGCCAGAGTCTAGCACCCACGGACCGCAAAACCTCAATTTACCTTCTCAACGGAAGGATATGTTCAACGTAATGTGTGGCAAAGAAGTCTGAATCGTATTCGCCACCAACTGACCTCTTCCTGTAGGTTTTGGAAAGATTTTGAGGCGCACAAATATATCTTCCCACAAAATGGTTACTATGCCCACAATGCAGAGATTTTCTTTCTGTCTCCTCTCCTTCTCTTCCTTAGCAAAAGGTGGTCTGAGCTGACTCTCCTTAGCGGGACTCCTTACCTCTTTGGGCATTGTCTCCCCCTTAGGCTGCTCACTTCTCACCAAAGTTCTATTCTCTGGGAAAATTCTTTCTGGCTCTGAAAGTCTTTCTGACACCCTGGCATCCAACTGCAAAACCAAGGCTATTAATTCTTTGCAAGAGGTTGGTCTCTCTACAATTGGTGTAAGAGCATCATTTAACTACTCCTCCCGTAACAATTTATTTATTTTATTTATTTGTTTTTTTGAATGTATAAAGCACACAAAGTGGCCCTGGGGCATCGTGGCGCTGTTACAGCAGTGCTTACTTAGTTACAAAGCAAAAGGGCAGGGGCACCTGTCTTTGGTTCTTGGTTACATTGAATCTTCTTCCAGACAGGTGAACAGTACACCGACAAAAAGGAGCCCAAGAAAAAAATAAAGCAGATAGAGGCGGTAGGATACCTCCTCACTGAGCAGGGTGAGTGGACTATGGTACTAGTGTGCTAGTTGAAGAGCTTGGTTTTGCGCAAGGTAGTGGGGAGAACGTTCCAGTGCTTGGGGGCAAGGAAATATTATTTGTCAGGCTTACTCTCTCTCCTCTCCATCACTATATAAATAGATGACACTCAAAAAAGTTATCTCTGCTTCCATTAATTTAAATATGCAGCAAACTTTACAAGAAAGTGCAATATGTCTGCGAATAAAATGTCAAGTCCACTCAGCGTCTGTCACTGTATTTTTCATGAGCAGTCCCTATAGCTACAATTACCATCAACTGCCTGACCATTTCTTCTCGTGTATTGCATAACATTAATGGCAATAAATGTGATCTGGCATGTAAATGTGAACCAGGACAATACTCCCAAGATATTTATAAGCAATTACTCAATGGACAATGTGCGCAAATGAAAGGGGTTGGGTGCCAGGTAAGGGAAGAGAAGTCAGTAGACAGTGAAGGGATGGCGAAAAAGAGTAAAACAGGTATGATATTTTATTGTAAGTAATCGTCGGATGAAGGGGCATCAAGGATATGTTGCAATGGAAGAACACCATATGGTGTGGTGTATGTAAAATAGAGTAAATGATATAGAGGCATAAATCATGAACGCTGGGTCATTGGACAGAGTTGCCGTTGCAAACTATTTATCCTTGACTAGCAAGCCAATGTAACTCCTTGTGGAACACAATTAATAGTTATTGTTCCGTCAATCCATGTCCTGAGTGCAAGATACATTCTAAAAATTGTAATAGTACATCTTGCATCTGTTGTATTTCAAATATTCAAGTATGTGATTGCACTACTTTCAGTGGATGTTCTATTTCTCGTAATAAATGATTTGCCGAGCCTATTTACAAATTGTGTGAGAATAAAAAAGCATATGTATCTAGAAATTGATTCAAAAAAGACTTTTCAATGATTTTGAAAGAAAGTAACATTTAAAGTAATCAGATTGACATTTATTGTTCTAACATAAATCTATGATATTGAAGGAAATAAATAAAAAATGCAAAGGAAAATACAACTATTAAATTCCTATATAGTAGGATTATTTAACAAAAACAAATAAAAAATAAAATGAGTGAAAAATTACATTGCAAGTCATATACTATTCCATTTTGTGTACAATCAAAACAGTTTTCATTGTGCAAAAGCTTGAGGCTGGCTTTGTTAAAAATTGTGAAGACAGCCACCCATCATGTGAATCTGGAAGTCAACCTTTCAACAAGTTCAAGTTTGGGATGACAAACCTCTTTCGAAAATGCTCTGTGGCGTAGACTGGGCTCTTGCAACACAATCCGGAGAAATTCCATGCGTTTGCAAGGCCAACACATTCAATGCCAGATCTTTTACAAATTCAAGGAGGGTCTCAACCACGCTTTAGCTCACTATGCTTTCCATAGAAATGTCCATACACATATCAGTCTTTGTCCCAGCCATAGGTAGTCCAGCACTGAAATGGTAGGCAATTCTCCTCTGAACAAGAGTACCAACAGCAACCCCAGACATGTGTTGCAGCCTAGTCGGGCCTCATCAGTGAGGTGGAGCTGTGCCTCTCTGAGCACAGTGAGCAAGGGGTCCACGTCTGGATTGCCCTGGTAACTTAGGATGAGAACCCAAAGTACCCGCAATTTGCATTAAGAGGTCAGGGAAACCCTCTACCGGTATGAACACGGCCCATTGACCTGTTCTTGGGTGGATATCCCCCAGGTGCTTTCCACAGAAGAGAAATTTCCATACACATATCAGTCTTTGTCCCACCCATAGGTAATCCACCACCAAAATGGTAGGCAATTCTCCTCTCAACAAGACTACCAACAGCAACGCCAGACACGTGTTTCGGCCTAGTCGGGAACACCTCCAAATCTCCAGTGTGGCAGAATTCGGTATGTCCCCCCATGTCTCTTGAAAGTGTTTTGTCATGCACAATCTTCTTAAGTGCTGTTTGAGGAGGGGAGCCTGGCACCAAGCACCTCTTGTAACGCTCTGTGAAGTCATCATGAAGTACGACACAGACAACAGACTTCAAGTTTAAACAAAAGGTGTTTATTTAACTGAAGTTTCAGGATGGTTGAATGCCTTACTTGCCCAAAGCTAATATGGGATTTCCCTACCAGAATAAAAGTTAGGAAAGTCTGTGTGAAAGAGTTCAACTTAAAAGTCTATATTGTCCAAAACCTATCCTTGCTCTATATTAAACCAATGTGTAGGGATGTCAAACTCAAAAGAAACTGGTTAACTCAAAGTTCTGAGCTTCTTCCAGCTCACAGCTTTCTCTCAGCTCCCCTTCCACAAGTATAAGAAAGTTCCATGAAAGAAAAGTCTCAAAGATGACCTTCAGTTCAAGGCAACATAGTTCAAGACCAATCCTTGGGGTTCCCTTCCCCAAGTTTTAAGTAGCACACTCCAGAACAAAAATGGGTCTCAGGATTCTGTTCCCAAGACAAATATAGTTCAAAAGTGTTGCAGTGATTTTGTTGAGCTTGTTTCATAATGTCTTTAGCTCTCACCAATTAAGATTCTCTGGTCTAGGCGCAGTTGTAAGGCCATACGGCCTACCCATCACAGGTCGTGCAACCATGGTCCCTAGGCTTCTCAGCCCAACATATACATTTCTTGGCACTTGCTACTGTGCGCCAATTCACCCTTTCTTGGCTCTGCTGTGCTGGTCTCCTGGCTTTTAGGGTGCAATCTTAAATCCTATGACTTTTCCTGGATTGCCTCGTGGCCCTGCCACCATGTATCACACACCCTTCAGCAAGTAGGTGTCTTGTCACGCTGCATTAATAAAAGTTAAGTGTTCATGCTTTCTTTAGTCTTTACTGTAGTCAATTGTAAGGTTTGATGTAATTCACTGTGCAACACAGCTTTAGCAGGATTTGATTTTCAATTCAGAGTTCAAAAGTATTCTTATGTTTCTTAATCAAATTCAAGTTTGAAGGCACACTTGCATTGCCTCAAGGTAAAGATGTTTTATAGTTTGTAATTCAATGTGTTTGTTTATTTCAATGTGAGGTTTCCCTATAATACAGTGTTCAAAAGTCTCATATAGGTCGGTATTCAGAATGTCTGCATTTCCTTGTAATGTTAATTTTCATAAAGTTCGGTATTCAGCATACATTGGTTTCTTACAATGTTACGGTTTTAAGTAGTTCGGCATTCAGCATACATTGGTTTCTTACAATGTTACGGTTTTAAGTAGTTTGGTATTCAGCATACCTTGGTTTCTTACAATATTAATGTTACATGTAGTTCAGTATTCAGTTTACATTGGTTTCTTGCAATATTAAGGTTTGATGTAGTACGGTATTCAGTATACCTTGGTTTCTTGCAAGATTAAGTTGTACGTTTTCCTATAGTTTGACATTTAATATGTGGACGGGCATTTGCCTGCAGACCTGCTCAGAGCTCCTCATTGCCTGCGTGTTCCTCTGGCACTCACCAGCGGTCTGCTCCTGTTGCCTGTGGGTCATCCTGGAGCTTGCCAGTGTTCGCGTGTCTCTCTGACACTCACCAGTGGCCTGCTCCTGCTCCCGACGGCATCTGCTGCAGTCTTTGCTCTGCTTCTGGGGCGGGGAACATCGCCAATGCAAGCCAATTTCGCCTTGCTGCTTCTTACAAACGCGGGCAGCATTCTTGGGAGGCCTGGGTCTGCCGGTGTCCTAGTTTGGCATCCAACTCCACCACGGCTGTCGCTCCAAGGGCATATCCCCTGCTTCTCCTTCACAGCTCTCTTTGCTGGTTCTCCTTGCAGGCTCTCTTCTAGCAGGTCGCTCATTTTATACATCTGCAACCATGTAACTGGCTGCAGGTGCATCAGGTTAATTAAACCTGCCTGACCATAGTTAGGCAGACATAGCTGACCTTCCCAGTGTTTGGGATGCAGCAACCTTGTCTCAGTACCCGAGTGGTGAAGAGGGGTAATCTTCATTACTCTCAGTTGCCTCTTCTTCGTCTCGGTACTGTCAGGTGTTGTGTGTCGAATAAAGAGGGTAATTGGAGTGTAACAGCCTATAAAGGTTGGGGAGGGTTAGACTGACTGTTACTAGAAAAAAGAGGATACCATGTCTCGGCTAGGGGCATCCCACTTACAATCCTCAAGGACCCTCCACCCAGGTGATCCTCCCTCGCTTCTCCACCCCCACTGTCAGGATCCAAAAGTGATTGCCTTTCCCTGGCCACCTGCATAGAGGATCCAAGGGGAGTGGGAGTGAGAATACCCTCAGGTTTCTCACAGCTCCTGCTCCTTGCTCAATGGTCCATGTGCAAATTCGTGGAAATGTAAGTTTTCGTCACAAGAATGTATGTTTCAACAATGGTGCAGCATTGAACGCCATTTTTCAAGCAGAATATCTACAGATCCATCACAAGTTTTGAGTTCCACCAAAGACGGCTGCTGATAGACAGTAGAAAACAAGCATCGACCCCTGTTTTTTTGTTAAAGGGGGCTTATACTCAAAGGGGTTATTGAGAAGTATAAACAAAAAAATAGAGTGTACAGCTACCCCTCCCTCTTCAGTGCATGCCTTGTGGTACCTCTCAAAGAAACACTGCAGATGTTGGAATTAACACTGCACTGTGCAACGTTTACCCTTCTCGTTATAAATACTTAACAATTTATCACAAGTTGCTCAAAGACAAATACAAAATATATTCAAACATAAGAACACTTAGAAAAAGTGTGGGTTTAGTAAAGATGTGATTTTATCATCTGAGGAACATAATTAAACAGTTTCTATTGTACATAGTAAATCTAAATAGGCACGCTTTTGGGACATTCAGTGGTAGATAATCTGGTGTACAAGTTTATTTAATGTAACTGGATGAAATTCATTGTACACAAGGGGTTCTTCCAAGGCAATAACCTGCAGGGAATACAAAAATTACTATATTGCCTTTTTAGGGATGTTATCTATAAAATGTTGTCGACACGACGTGTTTCAGCCCTTTTCACAGTGATCCTCACATCCCGGCGATCACCTATATTAGTATCTTTGGGCCTTCATCAGGACAGTGAGTGATTTTGTTCATGGGACTAATCCAATAATCTAACCCTTTCGCTGCGAGATCTCTGGAGGTTGTTTTGGCACATGGGGCAACGGTTCAGGTGGTGAGTCCATTCCGTTCTGACAGACCCATGTCCCTAGATAGATACTTCCTAAATACTTTGTTGGAACCTTAGGTAATGTATTCAGATAGAAGACAAAAGATGTGTGTTGAGTTCAACTGACACCGGCTGACACTGTGTCAGCCGAGCATAGCACTGCATACACTGCAATGCAGAGGTTTTTCAACACACATGAAGAGAAGCAGAAGCCAGAATGATCCATGGTGAACTCAACACACATCGTTTGTCTTCTATCTGAATAAGTGGCCTAAATGACCTAAGGTTCCAACAAAGTATTTAGTTACCATCTATCTAGAAACATGAGTGCAACCACACCAGAGGAGGGGGCCTCATCCTGTGAAGAGCAGCATGCTCTACCAGTCATATCGTCTATACACAGTCCAGTGCAGCAAATGGACACACCTTAACATGTGGAGTGTTCCAGCCACAGTCCACATGTCTGTGCACACTGCCGCAGCGCACACACACCAGTGGCGGATGAGGACCCTCCCTCATAAGGGTCACTGGCTAGCAGCCCCTCTATCCACGGCATCCCTACCAGACAGCCCAGCACCACAAGCAACAGCAGTTCCACTACCCTGCATAGACCTGACAGGCACAGCAGCCCCGCAAGAGACACAGGAACAGGTCTGGCCAATGCAGTAATGGCACGCATGGAAGCAATTTAATTATCAGGGGAGGAAACCCGGTAAAGCACTGACTTAACCAAGTTAACAGTGTTTACTTTGTCTATATCCGGGTGGATATTAGTCAGTATATATTAGGAGACAAAGCTAGTATATAGATGCTAGAGTTTAAAAAGATCTATAACTCAGTTGTGGGAGGGACCAGTCGTGGTTAAAAGATCAAAATCAATTTTAATAGTTAGTTGTAAAAGTTAAAACATAATTCAATTTTGATGGTCCACAATACAATACTTAACATCCAATATAAAACAAGGGGTACGTAACAGGCTTGAATAGCAAGTTAAAACAAGTTTACAGAAAAAAAACATACAAAATTGGTACTTATAAAACAAATGGTGGTGTACCAAGTTCTTTTAGAATTAATGTATCTTAGATTTATGTCTCTGTTTTTAGTCAAGAGAATTTCTGTTCTTAAAACATAGGTGTAGAACATTCATCAGGAGGAAGTACTTATTACGATCATAACCTAATTCTAATTGGATTATAAATACAATCAGCGTCAGTCTCATAGCATCTGTGGGGTTAAAAACACATAAAACAAAGGGTTAGCTTGTGGGTAGCTAGATACTTTGAAGAGTTCCAATGAAAGAACTATGGCACCATATAACTAGGGATAATTACCTTATATGGTGCTGGTGGGGGCTCTCTACTTCCGTCGGTAAGAGGGTGTAGGTGGATGATTCAGCCCTATGAAGTATATAATACACTTTAAGCATCATAAATTGCTTTTAAGAATAGAAGCCTAATGTGTGCTCTAAACACACTTGCAGAATCAGTAGGCTATCCCGTGGTGAATAGCTAAATAGTATAGAGAGACAGAATGGCTTGTAGTCATGCTTACAGGAGGGTGAAAACCCCTCGTGCGAGGAGGTAGTGTGATACCTCGTAGCAAAATAGAATATAATCAAAATATGATAAGGTTCCCTTGAAGCACTAATGCTACAAAGAGTTGTGATGAAAGGTGCTATGACAAGGGATTAAGTTAACACGATCATGAAGATAAATGGTAAAAGATCAATGATAAAAGAGTCATTAGTTAGCGATAGGTGAATTAATAGAGACTGTCACCAGGGCGGTCAATGAGCGGAGGTGGCCCGTTTAGCGATAGGTGAGTATCTATAGAAGGATCTACGGAGATAGCTATTCCGTTAGTGTCATCGTTAGTATATATGTTTATTATAAGTAAAAATGACAGGCGGTTGAGGGGTCCTACCTGTGGACTGGAACGATAGGTGTCCGGTAGTGGGAAGATAACAAAATGACCATCCGTGTCCGGTTGGTGGAGAGTAGCAACCAAGGATAGCTACCTTGCGGGAAAAAAACCCTTGCTCGACGCTGTGAAGAAGCGGAAGGAATCGTGTTAGGTCTGTAAACAGATAGAGATATGTGTATAAGGGTGCAAGATGCGCGCTTCGTGTAGTCATCAGAGGGGCTTACCTAGTGATGAGCAAAAGTGGTGTGCTGTGTCACGAATAGATGAGACAAGCTCCGTGTAGACGACTGGTAACGCGGGGAAGCCGATGCTTTTGGGTAGTCATGGAGACGCGGGTAGTCCTTACTCGATGTTAGTCGCAGCGGAGTACGACTGTGCACAGGGCGTTAGAGTGGAGGCCATGTTTGAATAGAACGTAGATTAACGAATACCATTGTAGACATGGTAAGAAACGCTCTCAAATATTAGTACAGAGGGAGGAGGGTGAAAGAAATTAAAGTATATATACCATCGGAATCGTATTATACTCAGGTTGGTATAGAAGTGTAGTAGGAGTATATACGGAAAAAGCTGTTTAAAGGCTTGAGTCGAGAGCAATGCAAACATGCAAAAATGAATGATGAAAGAAACATGCACCGTGTGGTGATGTCTGGGAGGGGAGACTAGCGTGTCAATAGGGGAAGGTTAAAGAGAACTAAGTGGATGGAATTGTACAGTTATGGGTCTTTGTGGATGAGTGTGGGTATACAGGTAGAGAGAGGTCCAGAGGGAGGCAAGTAGAGTGGAATGAGATGGGCATAAGACAAAGGCACCTAACAGATAACGAGCTATATATTATACCATTCGATGGATTCGTTCAAACCTTTGACATCGCTATGTAAAGTGTAAATCATTTTTTGTTCCATTTTCAAAAGTTTCTTTTCACGTATTTCATGATTAGTCCCTTTTAGGGACAACAGTACAGTCCATGTAAAATCCTCATGGTTGTGCTTTTGGTGGATGAAGTGCCTGACCAGCGGGGCATTCTCAGTTTTGTTTTTTAAGCAGCTTCGGTGCTCCATGATGCGAGTTTTCACTTTGCGGATGGTCTTTCCCATGTAGTGCAGTCCACATTTGCATGTAATCAAGTAAACAACATACTCTGTATTACAATTGGTGAGATTCTTTTGGATCCAGCGTTTTGAAAGACCAATATCAACTTCTTTACTTTTAGAGGTAAGTTTACATACCCCGCATGCGCCACATGGGTAGTGTCCAGTGGCATCAGGAAGGCTCCATAGAGTGGTCAATTTGGGGTCAGGTGTGTTTATATATTTCAATTTGCTGTTACTAACTCTATTGCCTATGGTGGTGCTTCTTTTATAGGCAAATATCGGCACTGGCATAGATTGAGGAGCAGTATTAAAGATTTTCCAGTGTTTTTTAATGATATTGGTGATTTTAAAACTCTGGTCCGTGAAGGCTTTAACACAAACAATACGATCTCCTTAGGTTTAGGTCCTAGTAGGGCTTCTCGATTATTATTAAAGGCCCTTTTAGCTGATTTCTTTACTATTTTTTTGGGGTAGCCTCCTTGTCTTAGTTTTTTACTCAGGGTGGTGGCTTCTGCTTCGTATATGTCTTTATCTGAGCTATTCCTTTTGAAACGTAGAAATTGACCGAAAGGAAGATTGTCCCGCAGATGTTTAATGTGGGGGCTGGAATGATCTAATAAGGAGTTCTTGTCTGTAGGCTTGTGGTATGGTTTGATTTTTACAACACCATTTTGGGGAAAGATGATACGGTCTAGGAAGTTGGTGAATTCATTACTAGCCGTCATGGTCAATTGAAGGTGGGGATTAAGAGTGTTCAGCCATGTGAAGAAGTTATCGGCCTCGATAAGAGTACCTTCCCAAAGCACCAGAATGTTGTCAATGTATCTGCTCCAGTTAGTGGTGTTCTTAATAAATGGGTTGTTGTTGTTGTAGATATGAGATTTTTCAAATGTCTCAACATAGAGATTAGCTACACTTGGAGCCATGGTGGCCCCCATGGCGGTTCCTTCAATTTTTTGGAAAAAATGTCCATTGAACTTGAAATAGTTCCGTTTAAGTGCTAGCTCGACACACCAGAGGATGAATGAGGTAGGAACTGGATCATGATCATCGCGTGTAAGAAGTATTTCTTCTATGGTATCCAGTGAGGCTTGTTGAGGTATGTTGGTGTAAAAGAGAAATTATGTCAAAACCTAATAATAAACAGGTAGAGGGGTCAAAATCAAGGTTTTCGTAATTGTTAATCACGTCCCTAGAGTCTTTAAGACAGGATTTCATTTTCTGTACATGGATTTTCAGGTAATGGTCGGCAAATGTAGAGAGTGGTTCTAAAACTGAGTTTATTCCTGCCACTATAAGTCATCCCGGAGGGTTGATAAGAGTTTTATGCACTTTAGGTAGGGTATAGAACGTAGAGATACTAGGTTTTTTGTTGTGTAGGAAGTCTGCTTCTTGTTTAGAGATCCATTTGCAGTCTTTGGCCTTCAAATCTTATCTGAGATTTATCGTGGAAGTTCTTTGGTAGGGTACTGTGTAAGTGGGCGGTAATAGTGAGTGTTACTCAGTTGTTTATCGCATTCTTTGATATAGTCATTTCGGTTAAGGATCACAATCCCTCCGCCTTTATCAGCCCTTTAGATGATGATCGAGTGGTTTTTTGATAGGGAATCAAGGGCATTCTGCTCCATTCTAGATAGATTTTGAAAAGGTCTTTGTTGATTAGATTCAAGGGAAGCGATGTCTGCATTGACTTTCTTTTTGAAGATCAGGGATTCCGGTGAGAAGCTATGCGTGGGTGGATAAAAGGTCGAAGGATTTCGTAGGCCGGTGCAATTGGTAGGTCCATCTCTTATAGTTTCTGTTTCGAGTGCAAAAAATTCTTTGAGATGGATTTTTCTCATGAGTTTGTTAAACTCAATGTGAAATTCAAATGGGTCGTGTTCTTTAGTCATGACATATCCTAGTCCTTTATTAAGGACTTGTTGTTCAGCTTCTGTCAATGTATAGTCGGATAAGTTGGAAGCAAGCCAGATGAGGATAGAGGGCATGGCCAGCGAACACAACCGCCACATCAAGGCCAATAGAAATACAATTAGAGGCGCTGCCAAAACCATGGCACGTGACAATGCCCACACACGTAAGGTTGTAGAGGGATGCACTGCAGCACTCACTGGGTTTGGCCAGCGAGTATGTGAACTATGTGAGGTGCAATCTGCGCATGCAGAACAGATGTGTGAGGCAAATAATCTCCTCCGCCAGCAGCTGCCGTTGGATGCATCAGTACCATCCACCTCAACAACCCCCACAGAGGGTTCCCTACATGGGTCACCCAGGCGTTGGTCGTGGAAAGCGACAACGTCCATGTTAGATGGACAGTGCACTGTTGGCCTGAGGGCCAGGCACATGGACTCATATGCACTGTGTTGGGGAGGGGGTATGTGTGCTGGAGTGTTGGTGGGGGAGGGGGGTATGTGTGCTGAGGTGTTGGTGGGGTGTGGAGGGTATGTGTTCTGGGGAGTTGGTGGGAGCGGGAGGTATGTGTGCTGGGGAGTTGGTGGGGAAGGGGGTTAGTTCCACTTTAATTAAAGCCCCTTCAAACATGACAGAAAGCTCGGAAATTCATGATTGTGTACAGGTGTTGTTTATTTTACAAGTGCTCCCCGTGAAATGTGTCCATCCACCAAATCAGAAAGAATTCTCAATCAATGCCTGTCTGGCCAACCTCCCCTCCCTCTTCCCATCCCTGTGTGCATTAGCCCCGGCAACGGGCACATGATCATTGTCACTCCAATCCCCTGAGTGTTGCCAGTCAGCATCAGGGGGTAGTAGCACATTCCTATGGCAGCAGATGATGTGCAGCATGGCACAGGTGAGTACAATCTTTCCAACTTTTTCTGGCGCATACATCTGTGCCCCACCAGTACGGTCCAGGCACCCGAACCGTGCCTTCAACAAACCAAATAGCCTTTCCACACATATGCAGGTCCTACTGTGGGCATTGTTATATGCCAGCTCTGCCTGAGTTTGTGGATTCCACACAGGGGTCATCGGCCAGGTGAGCTGCGGGTATCCTGAATCACCTGCATGGTATGAAATGTGTACATGAGGCCTAGGTTGCTTCACTGGGTGTGCCAGGAATAAGCATCAATACACTATGCACTGTGGTCATCTTTGTGTGCAACAGGGACATGCAATGTTGGCTGATTGCTATACATCCATCATCTTTCCTTACATGCATCATCTGACCCGTACATGCACCCTGTGTGATTGAGTGGGCTGTCCTGTGGCAGATTACATTTGCCTGCACATGGGATTATTGGACTTCCAGCGGTGGATGATGACCTATGTGTATGGGATTTTGTGGGACACTCATGTTCAACAAGTACCATCATGTAAGCACTTCTCCTTTGAATATGGTGTATTTATGTTCCACGGGTTTGCTCTGCAATGTGCGCCATGTCCCTTGTAGCAACTGGGTGATGCTAGCCCTGTCCAGCCTGTACTCGGATATCAACTGACCATCAGTCAGGTACAAGGGTGTTGGCCTGACCCTGAGGATGGCTGCCTGCCTTGCTGGGGCTGGTCTCCTCCTCCTCCTAGAGAACCTCCTCACCCCCTACCCCTCTGCTCTCTGTGCTGGATGTCAGGCCTCTGTAGCTCCTGGCGCAGCATGTAGGGGTCCATATCAAGGCTCCCAGCTCCAAATGGCAACATGGTGTTGGGAAGTGTGTCTGGGGCATGGGTGGGTCTTTTGTAGGGCTCTTGTGTGCATTGTTTGCACCTGTGCCATTATTGCTGTCACCTCCCAGCTCCTAATGGCAACATGGTCTTGGGAAGAGTGTGTGGGGGACCTGGGTGGGTCTGTGTGCATTGTTTACACCTGTGCCTTTATTGCGGTCACCTCCCTGCTCCTAATGCTCCTAATGGCAAGTTGGTGTTGGGAAGGGTGTGTGGGGCATGGGTAGGTCTTCTGTAAGCCTCATGTGTGCATTGTGTCCACCTGTGGCTTTGTTACTCTCACCTGTGTTATTTTACCTCCAGCATTTGGCTGGGGGTATTTATAGCGCTAGGAGCACCGATACTGTACTTGTGATAGGTGTGTGATAGCGCGTAGGGTTGTCACGCTGTTACAGCTGGCTGTAAAAGCAGCCGACTGTAATAGCGCGGCTGGATTGCAGTCGTGATCCGGCGGAGCGGTATTGGCAGCGCTAATACCGTTACCGCCGGATTTAAAAGCTACTGCCCAACTCGTGATGATGCCCTTTGTGTTTTCTGCTTATCTTCTTCCGAGGCCTCTAATCGATGAAAAAAAAAACATGTTTAATGTATAGCACATATACAGAATATATTAACAACCTCAAATGTAATATCAATAAAAATAACTTCTAAACCACTTTTTCAAAACTGTTTATTTACCCTTGTTTTCCTAATTTGCCATGAAACAGTCCATTATGATTTGCCAAACACAAGATCAAGCTAAAAAACAGCATTTTGAAAATGTATAAACCATGCAATTTGTTCTTTCACGTCAAGAATCATATATACATATCTACAAATATAACCAATTTTCCCTATGGAAAACATTAAAACATATTAAATGGTAACTGATATTTTACAATATCTTATGTATACCTCTGGTCCATGTGTCTCCTGAATTTCGACTGCTTCAGTAGTACACTAAATGTACGTAACAAATTCAACAAAAATGGTTCAATTGTTAAACAATTTAATGTTAAAATCTTTGATCTCACAAAGTACATCTTCAGAAAGCTGATTTAATGATTGCCAACTTTATAATATCAGTTAAACTTTGAAAAAATATACGGTTAATCGCCGGATTACATTTTATACATTATCATTAATAGAAAGGCAAACACATGTACATGTAACATTTTAAAAATGCATATTTGACATTGTACCTGTTAACCTTCCGAGATGTCGCAGGGAGTTGGTGTGAGAACATCCTGCAAATCAAAGTGATTTAATTGTGGCCCCTTAATGTACGATGCGTTGTAATGTTTTTTTTAACCGATTCAATTTTTCACCAGGCAGCTAAAGTTTATGAACAAAAACATACACCATTCATATAGTGAACCGGTGCATGTAAGTACATTTTTGTGATGGTCTACTTTCATCGTTTCATGTGTTTTCTGCGATAAACAGATCAAGGTTGTTGATCGAATGCTTTGCAAGTTGCTGACAGTATTGCAATTTATCAAACAAATAACACTTACCTTAAATTTGAACACGATATTGTTAATCAACAACTATTAATATAATTCAATACATTCTCACTTCTCATACCTTATCCTCCAGACCGGTTGCAGTAGAAGAATAATAAGTTGTTGATGTTCCAGTATCCCCCATGGCAAGTAAAAGATGGCGGATATTGACATACAAGCCTACATGCCACTTTGTATCAAACGCTAATATTATAAATAACAGTAATCAATGTTTTTAGCTGAACTTGACCATATCAATTTTTTGTGTAGTCGCATCTGAAGGATTAGTATTAAAAAAATTACGTGAAAAGTGAGTGCGGTTGTTGTTAACTACGGAATAGTGGTTGATGTAGAATCTTGGTCTTTAATCAATGTTTACAGTCATAGCAGTGTTTAATAAAAGACCAACTACCCGTGGTAGCGTTCTTTCGACTAGATTTTCCTCCCACGTATTCCTCATGCTTGAAATGTCCAAGTCTGCTTGCAGCTTGCTTCAGAATTATGTTTTCATAGATTCATGCTTCGAGTCATAGCCCTCGACGCCCTCCGTACAGTCCTCAGCCGTAACACCTTGACATAGGTATATGAGGCTCGTACGGTGACCGTTGCCTCACTTCTAGTTTTTTCCCCTTAATCTTTATGCCTTGCCATAGATCAGCCTGAAAAAAAAGAACAGAATGCAATCGGACCGGGCTGTTGCTTCTTCAACCAGCAGGATCCTGATCCAGCCCCTGCCTCACATGTTAGTGCGAAGGGGCTGGGCCTGTGTAGGAGGCCCTCAGGCTCCGTTAGCAGCCTATTCACAAAAAGAAAAAGCGCTTAACTTCTTTTGCCGCCACTACCAGCCCCTCCCATCTGATTGTAGAGCAGGAAATCACTAATGGTGGCTCATTAGTGACATAATGGTTTCCTGCCCTACTTACAGGTAGGTGGGGACGGTAGGGTGGGTTTGCAAATCCGTGCCAGCTTCTCTGATACTTGCAGGCTCAATCTGGCTGATTAACAGCCAATGAGGATGGAAGGTGCCACTTTCTCCAACGATAAATAATGCTCACCTGCATCTTCACTGATCCTGCTTCCTGCTTCAGCTTGCTGCCCATTGACTTTGGAGTTGCATTCTGGCCCGAGGTTCCTGCTTTGCTATTCTTTTACTTTAAAAAAGTTAGTGCCTGGAAAAACGAGACGTGGGGCCTCTTTTCTCATTGATAGAAAAGAGGCCCCACAGTCCTCATTTCTCCTGCAGCAGCAGTGGCCAGGGATGGCGCCAGGGCAGTTCATCCTTTCCAAATGAGGCACCAGAGCATTGTAACCGTTTCATATGAGAGGGTCCCTCACTGTGTCTTGGGTTGGGTGGTGGGAGGGAGCAACTGCACCAATGTTGCCAGTCAGAACTCTTACCACAGCAATGCATTTCTTTCTCTGTATTTCTTTTGGGGGGCTTAAAATGTGCGCTTTGCTTTACAAGCTGTGCGTCGCAGACTGTTTCCACTCAAAGCAGAGGAGAAATTAGGTCTGTGGACACTCTGTTTAAGTTGATAGAACAGAGCCCTCATGGTCCTCATTTCTCATGCAGTGGTAGTGTACTTTACAATACACACAGGTGCAACCTCAGTTGTAGGAGAAATGAGGGCCATAGCTGATAGTTGATGGAACAATGTTATAATTGTATTTTGTTCATTTTCAAAAACATTTACGTTTCTTTCATAAAATCACATCTCTAATAAATGCAATAAAATATTTATACATATGCATTTCATCATGTATTCCGATATGACATGCAAAGTATTTCTGATGATTGTAGCTGCTTAGATTCACATACTGTGCATATAGTCTGACATACAGTGGTAACCGCAGAGTATTGCATCTTGACTTTCGAGAAATCGAAAGGGGACGTCAACATGGGCGTGCCTGTAACACTATCCCTACGTGACGTCTAGTGTACCCAATATCCTTCACGCATCGAGGTCTCTCCGATTGTATTTTTTCTGCCGTGAGAGAGCCTCATGACTATTGTGAGTGAGTACAGAAAAGAAGAGAGAAAGTAGTAAGATGTCTATGTTCCTTCCATCCGAGAGGGGAGGAAGGGTGGGTGCATGTGAATCTAAGAAAATACAATCATCAGAAATGCTTTTACGGTAAATAATGCACATCTTCTGATACTTGTTAATCTGCTTAGAATCACATGCTGTGCATAGACTAGCGAGCAGTACCCAGAGTTGGAGGTGGGTTGTGAGAAGGGACAGTAGTGAAAAGATGTCTTAGTACTGCTTGTCCCACCTGATAATCAGACCTACATTGAGTGTCTAGGCAATAGTGTTTTGTAAAGGTATGTACAGAACTCCAGGTTGCTGCTTTGCAAATTGACTCTAGGGGAACATTTGCAATTAATGCTGTGGAAGCCCCAATGCCTCGAGTAGAAAGCGCTCTAGGCTTGAAGGGCAGTTCTCTTTAGCAAGAGTGTAACAGAGTGTGATGCATTTGACAATCCACCTGGAGATTGCTGATTTAGAGACAGGATCCACTTCTTTAACAGCTGCCACTGAAACGAAAAATTGGTTTGTCTTTCTCAGTTGTTTAGTTCTGTTCAGGTAAAACATGACTGCCCTACGCACATCTAATGTGTGTAGGCTTCTTTCGGCCATGTTAGTAGGGTTCTGGAAGAAAGTAGGCAATTCTATGGATTTGTTCACATGAAACTTGGAGATAAATTTAGCCGCAAATCGAGGGTGAGTGCGCAGAACCACCTTTTCTCTGTGAACTGTAACGAAAGAGTCTAGAACTGAGAGGGCCTGTAGTTCACTAACCCTGTGATAGCCACTTGGAAGGCTGTCTTATAGGTAAGATCTTTGAGACTTGCTTTATGCATAGGTTCAAATGGAGACCCCATAAGTCTGGTTAAAACCACATTTAGGCCCCATCCGGGAGCTGGATTAGAAAAGGGGGGATGAATCCTCTTGACCCCTTCCATGAGTAGGGGCGTTGAGGGTAAAGCATATACAAATTTCCCTGACCATGTAATCCAGAGTCCGTTTCCCTTGGAACGGTTCTGGGGGTACCTGGAGACGTAGTCTTGGCACTGAGCGTTCTCCAGAGTTGCGAACAAGTCGATCTCTGGGAAGCCCCATTCTGCAAAAACGTTGGAGACAATATCTTCATGTAATAGCCATTCGTGCTCCATGGGTAGTGGGAAATCTCTGCTGAGTACGTCTGCCAGAAGATTGAGTTCCCCTGGAACATGTTGTGACAACAGGAACATGTTGTGTTTGAGAGCCCACTTCCAAATGTTCTGGGACAGTTTCGACAGCACTGGAGAGTGAGTGTCCCCATGTTTGTTCAGATAGTACATGGCTGTGGTGCTGTCTGTGAGGATCAGGACTGTCTTCCCTTGCAGTTGTGTCTGAAAGGCTTTCACTGCTTTGAATACTGCTAACAGTTCTAACAGATTTGTGTGGTTGGATGCTATGTCTGACCAAACTCTGTGTGCTGTTTGTTGAAGCAGGTGAGCTCCCCACCCTGTGAGAGATGCTTCTGTATTGAGTGGGGCCACCCCTGCGGGGGTGATGAAGGATTTTCCCTTCAAGAGGTTGTCCCTCGATCACCAACGCAGCGAGAGAACGAGGGCAGGTGAGACAACCACTAGATCGTCCCATTGTCCGCTGACCTGACACCACTGGCTGTTGAGCCACTCCTGCATTGGACGCATGTGCAAGCGCGAGTTAGGAACCAAATAAATGCATGACGCCATCATTCCTAACAGTTGCATAGCCTTGCGTACCTTCACCTCTCAACTGGCTACATAGTGAGGGATTTGAAACAACATGTTTTGGACCCTCTCGTCGGAGGGGAAGACGAGGCCATCCTTTGTTCGAATTAGAGCTTGACTTGACTGAGGTCTAAGCTGGATTTCTTATCGTTAATGGAGAATCCCAGGCTGAATAAAACGTCTATTGTCTTTGGGTATTTGACAATCATGTCTCGTAAGAGTCCACTGTTATGAGCTGTTATGAGCCGTTCGTCGAGGTAAGGATAAACCAGGATGGATAGCCTGCGCAGTTGTGCTGCTGCCACTGCCAGTACCTTTGTAAATACCCTTGGTGCAGAGGCTATGCCGGAGGGTAGTACCTTGAACTGATGGTGCTTGTCTTGTATCATGAATACTAGGATCCTGCTGCTCTCACTCATCTTCAAGGCCTCATCCTCCCCCAAGGATCCTGCTGCTCTCACCTAACTGCCCTTGGACGCTCTGCTGCTGCAACTTCTTACTCCTCCCACTCAGGCACTCACCCATCCCTTCCCAATAGCCTCACAATCTCCTCTCCCCTCCCTGTGCCAACTGTGCTGTCTATCTGTGGACGCTCTGCTGCTGAGGTTACCTGCCCCTCCTGCGCTGCCTACAGTAACCCAGGCTCTTCTCGGCCTGGCCCCAGTAATCCTCTTTTGGGCCTCATCCTTCACACCCTGGAACCTGCCCGACTCACTTAACTGTCTGTGACGCTCTGCTGCCGAGGCTACCAAATCCTCCTGTCCAGGGCTTCATCCATTTCATCCTATTGCATCATACTCTCCTCACCTCCACGCTACTCACTCTCTTTGACTGCCTGCGGACGCTCTGCTGCTGAGGCTAATCACCCCTCCTCTTCAGGGCCTCATCCTTCTCTGCCCTGTTAGCCTTACCCTCCTTCTACAGAACCTGCTCCGGATGTTGATCTCTACTCTGTCTGTGGACACTTTACTGCTGAGGCCACCTACCCCCTACTCAAATCCCCTTCTTGTCATGCGCTCTGTCAGTCTCTCCCCTCCTCGCTCTCGTAGATAACGTTGCCGCTAATAGCGGCATGGGCGCAGGCCTTCATACCGGCAATAGCGGCATGCCGTAAACTGGAGGACATCACAAGCCAAGCGGACATGCAAATACTGGCATCATGAAAGTGCTAAAAGTGGATTGCTGCATGCCGTAAATACCGGCATCGCTGACCAACCGTAAAATGGCATGTGCAGTGTTCCCAACTGCCACAGGTGCACACCATCAGCACAGGTAGAGGCAATGGAGTCTGGGGAGGAACAAAAGGAGCACACCCACACACCACACCCCTTTCCACACCAAGATCAATCCAATAGTAGCATCAACACTTCAGCTGGAGGATATGCATGCATGGCAACACCAGCAACAACACCAACACCAACAGCAAGCACCACAGAGGAGATGCAACAGGAGAAGGAGGGTGAGACAGGTCCAGCATGCCCCACCAGTGCAGCCAGCGTAACCACGCATGCAGCCCAAAATCCCAAACATCAGAGCCAGTCCTTCCAACCCAACCCCGGAACACCCTGTACCGTCTGGACCGGGACCCCATCAACACCATCGTGGACATGATACACGATTGTCCGCCTCATTGAAATACACGCCGCCATCCCCCCTCTACTGAAGGTAGTGTCGCTGCTCCACTTCCTTTCCACAGCCACCTACCAGCACACAGTGGGGCACATGCATGGCATATCACCACCCTTATTCACTCACATCCTGAAGGAAGTGCTGGATGTCCTCCTCAAGCACACAACGGAATAAATATCCCTACCACAGACTCCCCAGGAGATTCTTGAAACAAAAGGCGGCCTCCAAGCCATGGAGGTGGTTTACCGCAATCGCAAGCAATACCACTCAAACCAGGTGCAGATGGGAGGCGACGCAAGCAAGATCATAACACATTGTTGTGCCCGATATCTCGGATCAACCACAGGAATGCTGAATATCACCATGGCAAACATCAGCGCAGAATGCCTAACTTTGCAGAGCCAACTGCCAATGCTCCCCATCAGAAAATCCTACATAACGCTACACATTACTAAATGGACACGGACACAGCTGTATGCATACACAATGCATGAGCAACAACACGGCAGAGCACACTGTCTATCATCTTGAAGATGCAACCCTCAACATTATTCCATGGCACAGGACACATGGAGGGCCTAAAAGTGGTGTGCATACATCTAGGGACATGTGCATGTGGCCAAGGATAATCTGGCGGCATGTGTATCTGACGCAAAGTGCCCCTGCCCCCTGACATTGACCTGCAACCACCTGGTGATGATGAAGGGGATGAAGAAGAAGTGGCTGCACATCATTGCGGTGCCGATGCACAGGAGGGACGTGCTGTGTATCAGTCAGTGATTGCACAATATTACTGACACACATGGCTGCAGAGGGTGACATGATAGTTTGACAGAGGGCACTGGGTATGGGGGTACAAGCACACTATGCACTGTATAGGAATAAATGACACATGCGCAATGATGAATGTCCACTTAGGTCTTGCTTTTGACACAACAGGTGTATTGAATTTAACAATGAAAACGATAACCCTCAACCACCCTCACCCCCTTCCCGCTCCCCCCACAACTCCCCCACACCCTCACCCTCCCCCTCCCCCCACAACTCCCACACACACCCTCACCTCCCTCCCCCTCCCCCCACAACTCTCCCACACACCCTCACCTCCTCCCTCCTCCCCCCGCAACTCCCCCACACATGTCCCATCAAGTCTCTAATGCCTACATCAGGCTGCCCAGAATATTAATTAGCACTCCCTGGACCTGGTGGCGGCATGTCTGGCCGGCGCAGGGTGCGTGATGACCTGCGGAGCGTCTGGGTAGAGCTAGACGAGGATGGTGTGGCCGACTGCTCAAATTGGGTTGCCGGACGCCCTAACTCCATGGCATCGGCTATGCAGCTTAGTACCTGCCGCAGGGTGGATACCTCCTCGCAGAGGTGGCTAGAGTTCTCCGCAAATATCTTGCCATGGAGGCGTGTGTTGTCTGAGATGGTCCTGCCTAGAGAGGCGATGTTCTCCCGCCACTCCTGCTTTGCCTGTGCATTGTCCTCCACGAACTGCCGCACAAGGGCAGTCAGCTGCTCAGCAAGCTGCGGCCCTGCGGGTGCACCTGTGGAGCTGGACGGTTCCTGGGTGTCTTGCTCGGCCTCACTACTCGCCACTATCGGACTAAAGGGCCCTGCAATTAACTCCCGCCTAGACTGCTCCGGGTTGGTGGCGTGGTTTGTCTCAAGGGATGAGAATTGGGGGGATGCCTATGGACTGGGCGTGTGGGGCAGAACTGAGGCACCCATACCTCATCCTGTTCCTCCTCCACAGCCTGGGGTGCTATGGCTGCCACCTCCCCAGCCAAACTTGACTCCTCCGAGTGTGGTGCCTCGGCTGTTTCCTCTGGCTGTGCAATAGGTGGTGGCGCTTCCGTCTCTACGGCCCTTGGCAGCACTGGTGCACTGGCAACCTGGGGTGTCTTCCCTGGTGGTGCACGGCGGCACTTGGGTTAGCCCTCCGAGGTGGAAGGCTGGTTGGGCTCATCCCGGGACCTCTTCCGGGGTGTGGTTTTCACGGGGGTTGAGTCCTGGGTATCGCTGTCATGGTCAGAGCCTGTGGGGATCGAAGGGAGGGACGGCATGAGTGATGTTTTGATAGGCATCATGCATACATTTGGACAATTTATCATCCACACAATCGAGGGTAATAGGCATATGAGTTTGTATGATCACGTTGTTTGATACATGGGTGGGTTATGCAGGCATACATCGGGGTCACTCATGTTGGCCAAGACCTATGCTATGTGACATGCATATTTGTTGGGGCCTGCATGCTGTGTGACCTATGGCATTTACATTTTGTGTGGTATGTGTCAGGTACTACATTGCCTTGCTGCAGGCATCTGCATGTGTCTGTGATGCGTCTGGCAACTTTGCTGGGAGTGGGTGTGTGTTGGGCCATGGCTTGCCTCTTTGGACGGACATATTGGTTGACTTTCATCAGACTCTGCATTACAGTGTTTTCCTAGGACACTCACCTCCATCCGCCAATGTTGTGGCGCCACACTCCATGTCACCTACACCTTCTATCGCCTCAATGCCAATCATGCTGGCGCAGATGTGCTCCCATGGGCTCAGCTTGATGGGGGAGCTGGCACCTCCGCCTGTTCCCATTGCCTGGCTCCTGTTGACGGAGAGTATGTTCCTTATTCGCAGCCGCAAGTCATCCCAGCGCTTCCTGCAGTCTTTTGTGGTGTGTGGGATGTTCCCGACTGCACTCACTTTATGCGCCACAAGTGCCCAGATCTCCAGCCTTCTGCACTGATTGCTATAACAGAGGCCCACGGGGTATGCTCATGGCTGGGAACAACAGCAGTGGGTGTCTGTAACACTGAAAACGGGACAAGGGAAGGGGCAGAGGTTGCCTGCCGGAAACCAACAGACAAGCTCTGTACAAAGGGATTACATAAGACACATGAGAAGACAAGAACAGATATATCCAGCGAAAAGGAAGTCAATGAGCAATCTAGCAGAAGGAAATGAAGGTAAGGCAGTTAGACTGAAATAGATAACCTAAGGTGGAGTACAGCGGACTCAAGGAAGAGAACAAGGAGCAGCAGTCAGGTAAACAGAAGGCTGCAAAGTAGGAAGCAGGTCTGCAGTCAAGAGTGGCACTAGGTGCAGGCAAACTGTATTGGACTGCGGAGGACTGTAGTAGGCTGAAAGGCAGGGAGTCCAGAAGAACGGGACAGAGAGAGATTAGTAGTAGGCGACAGACAGAGAGCCCAAAAGAATAGGGCCACTAGGTAGGGAGCCCAGAGGAGCAGGGCTGTAGGCAGCGAAGAGGTGCAGGCTGCAAGGCAGGAAGCCCAGAGGACAAGGGCTGTAGGTAGAAGGCAGCGGAGCGTGATCGGCTGCAAGGCAGGGAGCCCGGAAAGGGCACTGGAACAAAACAGGATAAAGCAGCAACAGGAACAGCATACAAGGTAAAGGGCCAAGGCAAATAGGAGCGGGGAGAACTCAAGAAGCAAGACACTGTGCTCCTGCAGGCAACTGCTTATATACAGCCCTGCCCTGTTCGGAGGCAGGCTAATTGACAGCACCTGTAGCAGCACACCTGAAGACAATCTGCCTCCTCCCTCTCTGGTCCTGAGCAGGTGGAAGCAGCACTGGCCGCTAGGGCTTCTGGGGATTGTGGTCCCAATAACGATGAATGAGAATAGCCAGGAATTGAGGACTGCAGCCAGGTGCATTATGGTAAATGTAGTTAATTGATTAAAATAAGAAAGAACCAAAGTTGAGCAAATGGAAATAAAAGACAAAGGCGTGAAAAGGAGTTGTTCAAGGAGTATTAGGAGGATAAATGAGTACCAAGTAGTCCATGATGGTTGCCAATGCGTGCGCCAGCGGCGCGGGCATGACAGCATGCTGCTGTCCTGGCGTCGGATCATTGTGGTGCTGTGTACTGTGTTTATTCTTATTTTGTTGTGATGGTTGTAGTCTGTGGAGCATGGTATTCATCCTGCTCTGATCCATTCTATGGTGATTCCCAACACTCCTATGGGGGTGCTATGCCGGTGACGTGTTATCGTACCCCTGCTGCCCTCTGTGAATTCCACTCCCAGGGATGGGTCTCCAATGTGGTGCAAGGCTGGGGGATGCCACATTGTGCATGTGCAGTGTGTCCTCCGATATGCGCTTACGGTTGTGGTGTCCGCCAATGAGTGGTGCTGGTGTAGTGTGCTTAGCCCTTGTCAGTTGGTGGAGATGTAGTGTGATGTGGGTGCCTTGTTCTGGCAAAGTGGGAATCTGTTCACATGTGCCGTTGCACTGGTTCTGTGGCAGGTTTGTTGTCGGGGTGAACACCGTACAATGGCTTCATCGTTTCAACGCAGTCGGTTCATGCGGGCACCCACCCCGTGGCACCAGTGCACTTGCATGACACAGTCAGACGACTCAACAGCCAGCCAGACAGGTCGTCCTGCATGTTGGGCCATGTTGCGCGGTGGCGTGGTGATCAGCTGGCCCTTTGAGTCATGTGTAGTTGTTTGGTGTCAGGCCCACCCATGTGTGCGGTTCTTGGTAGCGTTGCATTCCATCTGCACGTAGGGGGAGTGGTATTGTTTGCAGTTGTTGTCCGCAACGTGCATGCCAAGCTGGTCCACATACGACCTATGGGTGCTGTCAGGGGCACCATTGTCATTTGGCATGCCTTCATTTGCATTAGGTTCAGCTTTACTGTTGTGTATCTCATGGGTGGTCCATGTTGGGGATTGATGGACTCTTGTGTGCTTGGGGAGGTGTAACGTCACTTGTATATGTGGCCGCATGAAGGACGGTTGTGACATGCCACTGTGTGCTGGTGGGTGCCTTTGGCATGGGTGTGGGGCACAGGCAACACCATCACTTGTGCCGGGTTGGCGCTGTACATTTGTATAGTGCTCGCTTTTCTTGTGTCTGTGGCGCAATATGGTGGTGACGGTGTCACAGTCTAGGTGGTCAGGGGTGTCTATCTGGTAGGACTTCTCCTAGAGCGGCCGGACATGCTGCGTGTGCATGGGGGCTGCTGGGGTGGTAACGGAGGCTGCACTGGTGCTGCATGCAGGGCCTGTCTCTCCCCTCCTTCTATTCCCTGTGTCTCCTCAGTGGGGGGGCGTGGTGTTGTTGTAGGGGTTTGTGTGGTTGTGGCCTTGCTTGGTCGGTTGGTGTCGTCTTGGAGTGGGAGGGGGGTGGTGTGTGGGTGTGTTCCTTTTCTGCTGTGGCAGGCTCCTGGCCTATGTCTGTGTTGCATGTGTGCACCTGTGGCTCTGGGTCCCACTGCTCAGGGTTCTTTACTCCTTCTCTGAGATGCCTGTATGTACTCCATGCCGGTAAGGTACTTAACGGCCTTGAGGAGGCCGTAATTTACGTGTGCTCCTTACTTGGAATCAGCTCCGGTTTACGCCATGCCGTTAATTTCGCCATGGTGGGGCGCGTGCGCGACCCAGGAACGTAAATTACGGCATTGTAATCTATGGTGCCGTAATTTACGGTCTGTGGGGTTGGAATGGCATGGAGCGGAAAGCCATGCCGGTAAATCATTACCGGCATGGTTTGAACCTTACCTCCATGCTCGGAATGACCCCCAATATCTTAGAAAAGTTCAAATCAACCAGCGAACTATCATGCATAGCAATAGAATTAGTGATAAAATTCATACAGCATCTTAAACCAACATTTTGTAAACACTTTGGAATACACATTTAAAAATCATCATTCCGATATACACTCAATTAATCATCATCAGCTAAACACTAGTATCACAAACACATACTAGACATAATATAAAATTCATCTCAGACATATTTCATATTCATAATTCATACTTACAGCATTATTGCTATTCCATCACATCCTATCTACTCTTTACAGTCTTGTTTAAATTGCTTCACTACATGTTGCCAAACCCTATATAGCGCAATGTGCATTGTTTCAATGTCCGTAATAGTGCCGGAAGTCGACAGTTTTGGTTTCATAATAGTGATGAATAAATCAAGCATATAATGGGCCTCATCACGACTTCGGCGGTAACCCTTAAATCCGGCGGTAGCGCTATTACCGCCGGATGTAAGGGTCCGCCAAAGCAGGACTTCGGCGGATTTCTCCCCAGCTCTGAGCTGGGGGGAAATCCGCTGAAAATTCGTGCTATTACCGCCGGCGGAAAATCCGCCAGCGGTATTAGCGCAAAATTTCCAGGCATTCCCGAATGGGCTCAATGGGGAATGGGGATTGACATTACCGCCGAACTCGTGATCCGGCGCTATTAGCGCCGGAGTTCGGCGGTAGGGCTAATACCGCCCACGCTAATAGCGTTACCTTTACCGCCCAAGTCGTGATGAGGCCCAATGTCAAGTAAATCGGAACTAAGCATGGGCATTCAGTGAGAACAAGCCTTGCTGTCTCAGGGTTAGTACTAATTTTACACATACGACAAAATCATTGCTCTTCAGGTAGTTGCCATTTTGCTCACCAAAGTGCTCCGATAGGGAGTTGGTTCGTCCGCATAAGTAATCAAAATGTGCAGACCGCAGGATCAGCGCACTTTAATAGATAGGTTTGAGCATGGACGTAGGAATGTGTACTACCTTCTATTTGGGGATAATTATGGAGCGTGCTCATGTAAATGAAGTTGTGCTCCCAGTCCCATCATTTTTTTTAAATCTTCTTTTAAATGCATAGAGGAATCTAAGTTACCACTGCTCTCTTTATAGACCAGTGTAATTCTGCATATAACTCCATAATAAGCTCATTTTATAGGTTAGTGTGTTTAGATTTTTCCATAGTAATGGTGTTATTTCCTATTGTTCTCAGCATTTAACATTCAGGGTGAGTTACAGCTTTCAGAGGTAATAGACCTCTTTGAATCAATCTAGTGGCTTTAGGGGAGAATAAGCCTAATTCAACTCTCACTTATTGGATAGGGCAGGATAGTGGGAGTCTCAGTATTGTGCACCAAAAGTATCCCTCAATTCTGTCTAGCAAAGATAAGTCTCTAATAGTGAGTGCTTCTAGTCCGTCCACATGCTATCATAAGGATGAACCACTGGGAATATAACATCACAATCCCTTTCAGTGAATAACCCACGAAATCAGTGACAAACCTGCACACAAGTATTATTTTTTTTGCGCAATGAATGTTTCAGTTAGGCGGGTATAATTTCATGGGCTATGCATGGCAATACGTAAGTATTTGTAAGATTCGGTATAGTCAATCGTGACCCAACTGGTAACCATGGGCCTCACCTTTCCTACAGCAGCAGAGCCCGCTTGCCAGGGCCTTATAATCACAAAATTCTCTTTAATTGTATGAAAAGTTGCCAGCTATTATCATTTTATTTTTACAAGGTTATTTTAATCACTGAATGCTGATTGAGTGCTTTAAGTGAGGACTTTATTAACTGGGTGCTTGTAATTACAACACTATTTACAATTTGAACTAGAGGTGTGTATACAATGTTGAGTGTTCCAAAATACATGTCCCAGTATGCTACTTTGTGTCAAGTGGGCCCCTTTAGGACGTACAAAATTATACATTGTCTGGTTGACATGCTTTGTGATTTGTACATTTTGAAAAGTAAACTATAAGATCACTATAACTCACCACACCACAAACACTCGATCCCACATTTGGAATTATCATTTTCAAATCCTACTGTACTCCATTCGGTATGTAAAATGCAGGTTATCAACAAAGCGTATGAAAAGGCATTAATATGGGAGCTGACATTTTTTCATTGACGAGGTACCCATTTTGAAATGTGTGATTTTCAAAAGGAAGGCAGACGCAGACATTGACACAGAAAAAAAACCTGCAAAAGCCAGGAAGTATGATGTCACACATTTAGACTTTGAATTTACTTCCATTGTGGTCGGACCTGAAGCGAGGCCTCAGTGTGTGGAGCAACTTTAGCTAATGAGAGCCTGAAACCAACCAGATTAAGACGCCTCTTTAAAACAAAACATGGGGATCTCATTGGCAAGAGCAGAGATTTCTTTGCTTGCAAGTTACAAGTAATCAGTTAGCAGAAAAGTACAGTGCACAATATTGCTTCTACTACAGCCAGTGCAATTAAAGCATCTTATGACATTGGGCCTCATTACAACCAGTCAGGTTTGGACCGCGGTGATTCCGTGACGGCGGTAACAAAGTTTCCGTGTCCGCAAGGTTGCGGAAAGACCATCCGATTACGTGCTGTCGGTCGTGCGCACCACACGGATGCGGAAACGTTGTTACCGCCATCACGGAAAAAGCCACGGAAATGGACATAGCGCTGCCACAAGTAGCGCAAAAACCGTGTCCGCCTCCGTCGCCACGGACTCGGAACCGGAAATACCATGATCGCCAAAACAGGAAACAGAGAGGCGGCCATCATATAAAGCACAATCCATTGCCATCCAGAGTCAGCACAAGCAGAATCCACACTGTGAGAAGGCAAAAGGGACCACCAGCATGTCTGCCAGGATTCCAGCTCAGAGGCAGCGCAAACAGCGCTTTAGTGAGGCGGAGCTATCTGTTCTGGTGGAGCATATAGTGGAGCATGCAGAGATGCTGTTCAGTGCCGATCAACGGCGTGCCACACAGCAGCGGAGGAAGGAAGTGTGGGCGGAAGCAGCACGCAAGTGCACTGCTGTGGGCGTGACTGTGAGGAGCGTAAAGGACTGCCACAAGCGGTGGGACGACCTCCGGCTGAGGGTTCGTAACCTGATCTCCACACACCGCCAACGCAGCAGTGGGACAGGTGGAGGACCCCCTTCCCCACTGAGGCTGCAAGTATGGGAGGAGCGTTGCAGCAGTGTCCTCCACCTTGAGGGCATCCATGGGATCGGGGAGGCTGAGGCAGGAGTGAGCCCACCTGCAGATGCTGGTAAGTGGTGAAACATGAATGCCACATGAGAATATGTTGATGGCATGACTGGGCTAAAGGACCCATCAACAACCACCCCCACAAGCAGTGCATGACTGGGCCAAAGGACCCATTAACAACCCCCCACCCCCAAGCAGTGCATGACTGGGCCAAAGGGCCCATTAACAACCCCCGCCGCCCCCAAGCAGTGCATGACTGGGCCAAAGGACCCATCATGATCCGTATGGCAACCAATATCACAACAATGCATACCCCCAACAATCAGATTCATGTAACTAACACTATTGAATGATCAACCTGTATGATGCATGTGATGCACCCCTCAGCCACCACCACAACACTAATTGCATGTCCTCTGTGTCCCCACAGCCGTGTCAAGTGACAGTGATACTGCACAACAGGCCAGGCAATCTGAACCGGCACGTGTCCAAGCCACCACCCCTGCACAAGAAGATGCTGCCAGCAGTTCGGCATCTCTGCCCCCAGTACCAACTGCAACAAATGTGCCAGCCACCACCACCAATATCCCCAGCATCTCCACGCTGCTTGAGTTAACACAGGTGCCACGGGAACCCATCGTGCCCTCCCAAACCAACACAGAAGGCAGCTGCACTGCAGAGGAGGCGGCCTGTAGTGATAACAGTGCCCGGGCAGAGCATTCTGATACTGGGCCACAGGGGGAGATGCCCACATTTGATGACCTGGGATCCTTCCATCAGCTGGAGTTTAGTCCCACATCACTCCGAAGTCCTATGAGGTCACCCACCCATCTATGGCAGAGCTTAATTCCCGCATGCAGCGGATGGAGGAGCAGCAGGCTACCCTCACCCAGCTGGTGGAGAGGCAGCTCGAGGAATCTAGGCTGCAGACGGAGTGCTACAGCACGTCAGTGCGTCGCCTATCAAGGTCCATTGGACGCTTTGCCAGCACTATTGTCACCCTGGCACGCCATGTGCGGCAGGGTAATGACAACACCTCCAGGCTCATAGAGTCCATGTTGATTGGGGAACAGGCAAATATTACATGTATGGCATCTATACCTGATTCTGAGCCATCCAATACCACCACCCCATCTAGCTCCACTACTGCCAGTCCAAGGAGGCGCTCGAGTCGGCTAACGGGGCTCTCGGGCAAGGATGCACAGGCACAGAAGCACACACGGAAGTGATGGCATGTGTGTGGGGCACTGCACACGTGGACTTGAAGAGTGTGAGGGGTGGGTACGTTTGGGTGGTGGGGGAGGTTGTTTTGGGTGTTTGACCATTGGGGCCTGGGTGGGGGTGGGTACGTTTGGGTGGTGGGTGGTCATGGGTGTACAGCTTCCCTAACCATTGCACCTCCTTCCCTGTTGTTAATTCATCAATATATCATCATTTGAAATGAAAACATACATGTGTGGACATCTATCATTTCATTTGCAGTACAACAAATCATTTATTGTCATCACCATGTCCATGCATTGCTGTGAATGTGCTGTGTCTCAAAAGTAAATGCGAATCAGTTCATCCCGTGCTCTTTGGCCATCAAGTGGACCCCCAGGGGGAGGTGGTGCCATTCCATCCCCATCTCCATCTCCATCCCCATCTTCTTCATCTGAGTCTGGGGGCATTGGGATGTTCCTGCGCAGGCAGAGGTTGTGCATCATGGCACATATGAGCGTGATTTTACCCGTCTTCACTGGGCTGTACAGCAGTGATCCGCCAGATCTGCTCAAACAGCAGAACCGGGCCATCAGCAGTCTGAATGTCCTCTCAATTAGTCCACGTGTGCGACATGTGCCCTATTGTACGCCTCCTCATGCCTGTTCCTTGGTGTCCGTACAGGTGTCATCATCCATGGCGTGAGTGCATATCCAGCATCACCTACATGGGATGTAGATGGGGGGACATGTCAGTGTTTGTTGTATCATGTCTCCATCTGATGCTGTGCTATTTTGTATCATTGTTCATGCATGCATGTGTGCCATACAGTGTTTGGAAGTGTTTATCAGCCATCACAGTGGATGTAGCCAAATGGATATTGACCTACACATTTACGTGCATGTGTACTCTGCCCTGCGGGTGACATTTGATTGTGAGTATGGCATAGTGCAGTGATGTGCACACATGGCAGAGTCACTCCACTGTAATGAAGTAGTTAATGCAGGACGTCTCATTTACAGGCATCATGTGCATTGGGAGGGCAGTGTTCCATTTGTGGGTGGGTGTTTGCAGTGGCACAAGGTGTATGGGACAGTGACAGTATCGGCTGTGTGTGTCATGTGGCAGGGTGTGTACGGGCACACTGTGTTGACCTGTCATGTCTTCCTTTGTGATATTTGGGATCCGCTGTCTATTTGGTTGATGGCAGGGGGGGTGATGCATGTGCGTTCACAGCGGCACACTCACATTGCTCATTGGCTGGAGACACACACACCACTTCAACAGGGTCGGAGCATTGTCAGCTGTACTCACCTAATAGCCATGTGTTTTGTCCAGCATAGCGTTCCATGTACCGTGGCAATGTGGAATTCCGCAGTACCATTGAGTCATGGGTTGAGCCTGGGAAACGTGCGGATCAGTGTGTAATCAGTAGCGTGGCATCACATACCATCTGTACATTCACTGAGTGATACTGTTTCCTATTGCGGAACACCATCTCAATTGCACATGGTACTGTCAGCTCAATGTGGTTGCAGTCAACTGCACCTATGCAATTTGGCATGCCTGCTATGGCATGGAAGGCCAACTTGTTGGCAATGACCTCGGGGAGGGTACGGGGTAGGGCTATGTGTTCCGACACATGGCGCAACAGGGCATCCAGTACCTGTACCAGGATTTTAGAAAAACAGGGTTGTGATATGCCATGCAGCTCACCGACCATGTGTTGATAGGTGCCAGTGCCAAGGAAATACAGCACAGACACAACCTTCAGGAGTGGGGGGTTGGCGGTGGGGGTGTCTATGTGGCTGCTGATGTTGTCCTCAATCATGGCAGTGATGTACAGGATTGTTGGACGGTCCAGCCGGTATAGTGTGTAGATCTGTCCTGTGGTAAGGTTCCAGGGTGAGGCCCTGATGCGTGGTGTTGCAGGCTGCCTGCGGGGTTGTGCCGGCTGGACAATGGGGTTTGCCATAGGTGCAGGGTTGGCTGGTAGGCGCATGCGCCTCCTCCGCTTCCGCCTCCCCCTCTGCACCATTACTGCCATCATGTGCAGTGCTACCTGTTGGTTGAGTAGGCCCAGTCCAAGTGCTACTAGAGCTGCTGCCCGCATGGTTTTGTGTTGTGTTGGCATGGGTGTGGCCCTTTTGTAGGCTCCCATTGTGCTGCTGGGTCCAGCTGGGCTGATTTGGTGCACCTGTACCCTGATTCAGTTCAAGAGGCACTGTTTAACGTCATGTTCGCGTTGGCGGCGGTGCCGCGACCGTGATCACGGTTTTAACGCCATTTTTCTGGCGGTGTTTCCGTGTTCACGCTAGTTGTGATGCTCGCGGTGTTTCGTATTGCCGGTAACGGAGTGGTTTCCGTGGTGGTGGACTTTACAGGACCCTTAACTCCACGGTGGCGGTTGGGGGAGGTGCTATTTCCGGGGCCGCGGGTCATGATTGGGCAGACGCGGAAACGGTGCCGGTATGGTTATACCGGCAGCATTAATTCCGGACTGGAGCACTTGTAATGAGGCCCATTGTCTACCTCCTTGCCAAAAATAAAAAAACCTTTCACTGATGCTGAGAACGTCGTTCTACCAGCAGCCATGGCAATGTGCAGCAGAATGGGTGCTGAAAGTGTAGCAGACAAGTTAAAATGATTCCTCTGTCAGAGACCACCATCAGCCGACGTGTGTCTGAGAACACAGAAAATATCACTGCACAATTTATCACGCAGCTGCAAACAGTCTCTGCATTACAGTTGGATGAGGCAACAGATGTATCCAGAGAGGCTCATTTAATAGCCTATGTAAGGTACTGTGGGGAAACCACAATATTGGAGGATTTTTTGTTTTTTAAGGCGATTAATACCAGGACAACAGCATCAGAACTGTTTGACATTTTAAATGATTTTATGAGCAGGCATAGTTTGCGATGGGAACCCTGCGTAGCAATCTGCAAGGATTGTGCGCCTTCAATGAGTGAAGATCGGGGTTGAAGTGCCAAAGTGTTAGCAGTCACTCCACAAGTTGCATGGACACAATGCATACTTCACTGTGAAGTGCTTGTTGCTCGGAATATGGACAATGAACTTTCTGATGTACTGTAAAAATATTTAATGCCATCAAAGCACAGCAGACAAGAGCACGTCTCTTTGCAGTTCTGTGTGCACAAATGGGGTCAGAACATGATGTTTTGTTCTTTCACACAGAAGTCAGATGGCTGTCCAGGGGAAGAGTGATGCAACATGTTTGAACTTCCGAAACGAAGTGCAGCAATTCCTTTTGGATGTGGACGCTGTCAAAGCAAACCATCTGTGTGATCACCCTGGCTTGTATGCTCTTGGCATATCTTGCCGATATTTATGATAATCTAAATACCCTCAATATGTCTTTGCAAGGAGCCAATGCCAATTCACTTACAATGAATACAAAAGTATTTGCCTTTAAGAGGAAGCTAGACCTCTGGAAAAAAAACAATTGGAGCTGGAATAGCAGTTCAGTTCCCATTGCTTGCAGAAGCAATTGAGGAAACAGAGTACAACTTGCTGCATGTCCTAACACCAATAACAAGTCACCTAACAACATTAAGCTCCAGATTTGATAAATATTTCCCTGAAGAAAATGCTGGCGCAGCCTTTTCTGGCAGAGGTGGTGGTGCATCTTATAGCTGAAACACAGGAGGAGCTGATTCAGCTTTAATCTGACACTACCCTGCAATCTGAATTTAGGAACATTGCAGCGGGTGACTTTTGCCTGAAGGTAACTGTGGAGTATCCTAAATTTACAGGGTCTGATTTATAGTCTCTCTTAGCCTTTGGGTCTTCCAACCTATGCGAAATAGGGTTTTCAGCATTGGCTGTACTGAAAACTAAATACTGCACAAGGCTGTAAGTGGAGGACATCCTCAGAGTGGCGGTCTCAAAGATAAAGCCACAAATTGACTCACTTTCTGCAGGCAGGCCCACCCTTCCCATTAGTACAAGGTCTGTCAAATCAAATTGCCTTCCGCTGAATATACAAGTAGGAATGTATTTTGAGAAAAATAAAAGCCCTACTGGAGAATGTTGTGTTTATATGCACGGTTTCTATGTTTGGATTGGAAGTGTGGTGGCTTAGGGGTGTCCTGGACAATTTTTCTTTTGCTCACGGGGGCCTTGGCATAAAAAGATTGAAGACCACTGCCATAGATGGAGAGGTACTTAAGGTAGCAAGAAAGGAATATGTAAAAAAAAGAAAATCTTGGCAGGCAAGAGGTGAAGGATGAGAGGGTGATGAGGAATACGTGGGAGGAACATCCAGTGGCAAGAACATTACCACGGGTAAGTAACTTGTTCATCAAATGGATTGTGTCCTCCCATGTATTCCTCATTAAATTTCACTTTTATTGGTTTTCGAAAGCTTTACCATCACATAAATGCAGCTTACATCTCTTGTTTACAAAGAAAGCGAGCATGTAAGTAAAGTTACAATCTCTTATTTCGCATAACAAGAAAACCGAACCTTTGTTTCTGATTATATCCCACCCCTCAACTCCCACCCCCCGCACATGATATCAGACCTGGAACTAAAGAGAGCGTTAAACAAAACCATTAAATCGCCATTTTAGTCATGGCATTGGGCATAGAAATCATGTATTGATTCAGCTGACACGCACTCGAGTCATTTCAGGCACTAAACCATAATAACCTTAGGTAAAGCGTAATTCAGGCACGTTTCACGAAGCATATGCGGAGCGAAACTCCAACCAGGTGTTCTCTACAGTGGCACGGTCCCCGTGCAATGCTGCAGTCAAGCATTCCATTCTGTATATGCTCAATGCGACTGCTCGCCATTCACTCTTGCTGGGGAGCGTGGGCCTTTTCCATGTCATGATAAGGCATGCTCGAGCAGCCATCAGTAGGCCCTGCACCATTTTGCACGCCACCACCATCCTATCCCCAGTTTCAGTTAAGGAAAACAAAACGAGTAGTGGGTGCTTCTCTCTTTCCTCTCCGTCAAGGTCCCTGATCCAGCTAAGGACTTCTGACCAGTAGGTCTGGACCTGTGCGCATCCCCACCACATATGCCAGTAATCGGCCCGCCTCCCACATCCCCTCCAACAATTCGGGCTTACTCCCTGGTACATTTTGGCCAGCCGGGCGGGGTCGTATTGCCACCTGTATAGTAGTTTGATAGCATGTAATTTGTATTGACACGATAGGGATGATTTCGCCGTTCGTCTGCACATTTGTAACCATAGCTTTGGGGAGATTTGCCTGCCCATATCTACTTCCCATTTGCCCTTGAGTGTCAAGGAGGGTTTAATATCAATTTCAATGAGTGCAAGGTACATAGCACTGATCAGGCCTTTGGAGCTTGTGCATGAATCAAGGATCTTTTCAAACGGTGTGAGGTCTCTCTGTAACTGTTGTTTCCATATTGATCTAGTCATTACCCCCTTGAGTCTAAGATACAGGAAGACCGAGATGTTACCTATGCCTAGGGCTTCCTGCAACTCCTGAATGGTAATGAAGGAGTCATTTCGGCGCAATTGGCCTGCCCTTTCTAGCCCCGCCTGGTACCATGTTTCAAAACTTCCTGGCTCGGGAATTGCGTCGCGGATCCCAGGTGACCAGAGATGCCCCAGTGGGGCGGGCCATGTAGTGACACCCACCATTTTCCTCCCTGGTTTCCATATTGACCATATCGTGCCTATGATGGGGTGAGATTTGACAGTGTTACGTAGTTGTGGTCCGGGCACCCATAGCCATTCACACATGATGAAGGGACGAAGGTGATAATTATCAAGTGCTATCCATTGGGGCTCAGACTGCTGCCTGAAATGTGGGACAAGGACTCTAAGCTGAGTTGCTCTATAATATGTCTCAATGTCTGGAAGACCCACCCCAGAGTTATCTTTTCTGAGTTGAAGGAGGGATCTCGGGATTCTTGGCTTCTGGCCGTGCCATAGAAAGTTTAATATCAATTTCCTCGTATCTGTAAAATATTCTGGGGGCATTTTAATAGGGAGCATTTGAAAGAGATATAGTATCTTAGGGAGCAGGACCATTTTTATAGCATTTAAACGCCCTAGCCATGAAATGGTAAGTTTGGACCACCTTTGGACATCTTTCTGAAGAGCAAGGGACAATGGGGGAAAGTTGGCCTCATATAGGGATCCAAGGTCACGGGTGACATTAATGCCCAGGTATCGGAGCGTAGTGAGGCTGACTTTTACTCCCAAAGGGGCGAAGCGCTTGGCATCCGAGTCTCTGCGTTTATCTATTGGAAGGAGGACAGATTTCCCTGTATTGATTTTCAGTCCCGCAAGCTCCCCATATTCCTCAATAATACTAAATGCTGCCGGGATCGAGTCTAAGGGGTCAGTCACATGTAGCAAAATATCATCAGCGTATAGGCCCAATTTATATTCCCGGTCGCCCACTGTGATACCCCTAACTCTGGTGTCATTTCTCAGCTTTTGTGCCAGTGGCTCCAGAGACATCACAAATAGGATTGCTGACAGTGGGCAACCTTGCCTTGTGCCTCTCTCAAGGGGAAACCAACGAGAGTATCCCCCGTTCACCGCCACTGACGTCATGGGGGAGCTATAGAGTGCTTTAATGGCACGGGAGAGCTGTGCTCCTAGCCCATATGAACTCAACACCCTCTCCAGGAATTCCCATGAGACCCGATCAAAGGCCTTCTCGGCATCGAGAGACAGAAGGGACGGGTCTCCTTCCATCTCCTGCGCTTCATGGATTAAATGCAGCGTTTTCCTCATCGTATCCGCGCCTTGTCTGCCAAGGACGAATCCAACTTGGTCGGAATTTATCAATCTAGGGAGGAATGTTTCTAACCGGGCCGCAATCACTCTAGCGTATATCTTCGCATCGATGTTAAGTAAGGAGATGGGGCGGTATGAGCTACAGTGCCTGGGGTCACGGCCTTCTTTTGGAATGACAGCAAGGAGGGCTTGTGAGAAGGATGGAGGTGCTTGGCCTGTGACAAAGATGTGGTTAAACAATGATGTAAGGAAAGGGGCAATAAAGGGGGAAAACGTTTTGTAAAACCCAGGTGTGAATCCATCGTCCCCCGGGGCTTTCCCCGTCTTCAACCTCTTGATGGCCTCTATGACTTCCTCTTCAAGGACAGGCATGTCTAAGGAATCCACTTCAGTGGGTGTTAGTGTGGGGATCCGCAAATCCTTCAGATATGTGTCTATGTTCCCTACGGGGGGGCGGGTCGCACATATATAAGTCTTCATAAAAGTTGGCAAATGCTTCCTGTATATCTTCGGGGGCTGTGACTACCGTGTCCGTGAGAGTGCCATCCAGTCTCTCGATCGTTTCAACCCATCTCTCCGCTTTTTGCGCGCGAAGGCGGGCAGCCAAGAGAGCATCGGCCCCGTCGCCCTTCTCATAGTATTTTTGCTTGAGATATTGCAGGGTCTGGGCCGTCTTACCGGCAATGAGTATTTTCAACTCTTCCCTAAGACGACGGGCTTCAGCAATATATACAGACCTCTCGGATGGAGATGACTGTGCCATATCCTGGGCCTTACCAAGCCTTCCCCTTATATCTGCCTCTACCAGGGCACGTTCACGTTTTTTATCGGCTCCCTCCTTTATTAGTATTCCCCTCAGCGTTGCTTTGGCGGCCTCCCAAACGTATGTCTTCCCCACCTCCCCTGTATCATTGATAAGGAAAAACTGCTTGATTTCAGTCTCGAGGTTTTCCCTGAAGACCGAGTCAGCCCATAAGGAATCATTACATCTCCATTTGGAGTTTCGTGGGGCTAGATCGTGCCAGGGTATATCCACCATCACCATGTCGTGGTCCGTCCATGCGGAGATTTGTATACTAGCTGCCTGCAAGATGCGCATGAGGTGCTCTGAGAGGAAAATGTAATCAATGCGCGTAAGTGTGTCATGGGGGAGGGAATGGAAAGTGAAGCCTCTCTCCAACGGGTGTAAGTGGCGCCAGGAATCGGTGAGGCCAAAGAGGTCAAGGGACAGTTTGATGATTGCCTCGTTTTTGGTACCGGGCGGGTCTACTGTATCTGCTTTAGATTGTCTGTCTAAGGAGCTGTCCATCCATGTGTTAAAATCCCCGCCGAGGACCGTGTGTCCTCTGGCCATTCCAAAGACCTTCTCACTGATTCTATGCAGAAATCTGTTTTGCCCCTGATTAGGTGCGTAAAGTGTTGCAAGGGTGACTATCGTGCCCCTTATGTTAGCAATGACTATGAGAGCCCTCCCCTCCTGATCTGTCCATGTCTCCATGATTGTGCTCCGCAGGCTTTTGCGGATTATGATCCCCACTCCCGCTTTCTTCAAAGTGCCCGAGCTCCAGAAGGTGGGTCCAACTTCCCGGGATGGGATCGTTCTCTCCTCACCCTTTCGATATCGCGTTTCCTGAAGGAAAAGAATGTCAATTTTCGATCTCCTAAATTCCCTGGCCACCATGGATCTTTTGGTAGGGGAGTTCAGTCCCTTGACATTAAGTGTGCAGATACGTATCGTGTCCGTGCAGAGTGTATGCGCCATTTTAAGTTATGTACGTGTATGTGCGCCTCGAGTACGCCTGTCTCCATGCCATTTTCGTGTGTGGAGCCCTCAGATTTACGCGTATTGTGCTGTTCCTCTCTTCAAGTCTGAGTTGTGCTCGATGAAATAATCCCCACCCGCCGCCCCCCCACACCCGCCCCCCCCCACACCCCCCTATCCTCTTTATGATCGGCGCCCGATCCGTCTGGGTTAACCTCACCCAGTCGAACTCGGACCATCAGTGGTGACCGCAAGAACAAGCGGTCCCGTCTTACTACAAGCATATATAACAGTGAGCCCCCAACAGACAACTCATACAAAAACTTTAACAATCCGCAGCTTCGGAATAGTACTATCAACTCCCCCCAGGGTGTCTTTACTGCGTGGATATTACTTCATATCCTTCGCCAAGTTTCTCATGCATACAGAATCGAGTGCTCCATGCGCTCGGCCAGGTTAACATATTGCAGTCGAGGAGCGCCTCGAGGGAGACATGTGGAACAATGATCTTCAGTATGCGAGTACCATCCCAGTCGACACTGCGACCTGGTTACGCGCCACCCCGGGCGGGGTCCTAAGTGGCATGGTCGGGCAAAAGTGCCCATGAGAAGAAGCTATTATCCTCAGCAATTATGCACACAAGTCCTCTGTCCAAGTTAATGTTCCATATCTTGCGAGTTATTCATCCTCCGAAATTTCCTGGACCCTTGGATCCGCCTCCGACGGGGACCCTTGATATGCCATTCAGCTCCCTTTTTGTTTGGATCTCCCTGGGAGGAGTCCTCTGCTTGGTCGCCCAGGAGATCAGCTGTGCAGTCTGTAATTTCCTTTTCCGAAGCGAGCTTTATTGTCGAGCCTTGCCACTCAAAGGTGAGAGAGAACGGGTAACCCCAGCGATATCTGTTTCCCTTGTCCTTCAACATCTTTGTAATTGGGATACATTTCCTCCTCAGGGCAAGCGTGAGTGATGATAAGTCCTGATAAAGAGAGACAGTTGTGTCACCCATGGTGAGTGGCGGGGCATTTCTAGCTTTTTCCAAGATGCGGGTCCTATCAGCGTAGTTATGGAATCTGACTAGGACTGAACGTGGGCCCCCTGCCCTGCCTCCTGCTCTGTGAATGCGATCAATTTTGGGTTCATCTATCAGATCGTCTTTAAAGAGGAGTTTTAAAATGCTGTGAATGGTTTGTTTCAAATCAAGGTCAGTTTCTCCTTCTTTTTCAGGAATACCGTGGACACGTATGTTGTTGCGGCGTTCTCTGTTTTCAAGATCGTCCACTTTCAGCTTTATTTCTTCTTCCCTGTGCTCTAACTGTGCAATACGAAGGTCCATCTGGGCTTCCAGCGTGTTTAAGGAGGTCTGATTGTGTTCGAGCTGCTCCACTCTGTCATCCATTTTATCCATCCTTTGCGTAATCTTGTCAATCCGACCCCCTATGTCTGCCCTCATACTTCTCATTTTCTTGAGTAGGTCAGCTACGTCCCCTTTGGTTGCTGCGGCCTCAGACCCTTGGGAGGCCATCGTTTGCTCGTCGGGGCCCTGGGGGTCTTCCTGCGATGGGGCAAACTTATACTTTGCCAGTTTGTCCTTAGGGTCCATGAGTAGTGGGGTCACAACCATACAGTGGGGTGCTCTCAGGTCAACGTCTGCACAGAGTTCCAGTAGTGCAGTGCGTCTTGCGGTCCAGATAGATTCAGTTGAGACCTGTTTAGGTAGGTCAAATCTCTTATATGTCCAATAGATGGTGTATTGGAACGCTGTATGAGGGCGGGGGCCTCTGTAAAGGAGGGTCTGGTTGGCTCTAGGATTGGAACCTGCCCATGCTAAGCACCATTTATAGGTTGGAAGGTTTGTTCTGGTGTCGCAAGATCACAGGAGTGGTTAGGGGTTTAGCCAGGACCCCAATTTGGTGCGTATGAGAGGTGGGTTGGCTCCTGGTTATCTTGTCTGATTCGGTATCAATAATCCTTCTAACACGGTAGTTAGTGCGATACAGGTTCGCTTTTATTGATGGTTTATGAAAGATTCCACTTGATACAATGATTAGTGTATAGAACACTGTTATGGCATTTTGTGCCTTGGTGCGGTCAGCCGACACGTGTTTCAACCCATACGGGTCTTTCTCAAGGCAAGTATGTAATGCTGCGGTCCCTAGGTGGGGTTCTTGTTTTATTGTGGGTGGCTGTCCTTATGGCAGTCTAGCTCCTATTGGGCTCTTCGTCTGAGTAGTGTCTGTGATGCGTTGCTCCCTGCGGCTTCTGTAAAGGAGCCACCTCCAAGGGATACCTGCAGCTGTGTCCGGAGGTCCCCGCAGGAAAAGTCCTGGCCAGGCGGGGTGTTAGTTCAATGGGACCAGCAGGTGCTAGGGTCGCGATAGGGGCCGAGGAGGGCACACGCCCTGGACACCAGGGGCCCAACCCTCAGCCCACTGAAGCCTGGGGAAAGTGGAAATATGAAGCGCCGTGCTGCGCAAAGCGCGTAGTCCCAGTACCCCGGAATGGGGCTGTGTCTGCCCCACGTTGAGTGTGTCTTTCCTCAGTTGAGCCCACAGAAGAGCTGAAAGTTCGGGGGCGGGTTTGGTAGATCCACGTAGAAAGGGCCTTCCTCCGCCGCCGCCCGGGCGGGAACCCACGCACGGGTCACCGGGGCTCGGCGCGCAAGACGCGGCCCGGAGTCCGGGGGAGGTCCACTATGGGCGCGTATGTGGTCTCCACCTGCGTGAGGCCACCGCGATGTGGGGGTTGCTGCGGTCTGGCCACTGATTTTGAGGTGGGTCGCGTGGCTCAGGAGGGGCCAGAGCCTAGAGTCGGGGACCGAGTCTCACGCGTTCAAGCCCGTGGGTGGCTCACTCCCTGTAAACCTCCTGCAGGTCCGTGCGTCTTTTTGATTGCACGTACCTTCTCGTGGGGTTCAGCCGAACCGGGAGTCCGCGTCGCAGCAGGCTCCGTGGAATCGTGTCGATGCGACGTGTGCTGGAAGCTTCCAGGCCTCATCTGTCCCCCTTCGATGTGACGCGGGAGAGTATTTCGCCAGAATGCAAGGTCCGATTTCGATCGGAGTTGGAAACTGACGGTGCCTGGGTGGTTCCGACACCAGGTTCCGACGCTATTTCAGCCAGCGGGGGGTCTCGTGGTGGGGGCTCAACCCACTTTCCGGGACCCTTGCGCAGAGCTCACACGGGGAACGTCTCCATCCGTGCACCCCCTGGTGGCCGATGTATTCCTCATTTTTGATACACTCCAATAGCAGTTTGTCTTAGGAGGTGGTTAATAAGAATTTCTTTTTGTTGATGTTACAGAGAAAAGCTTTGTCAAATGTAGCCGCCTCCCATGACATATAGACTAGGCAGTAAAACCTGCTGAATGTATCAAGGGTTGACATAGTTGCTGCCCTGAAGATGTCCAGCACCGGCACCCCTCTTTCCAGAGCCAAAGAAGCAGCTAACTCTCTAGTGGAATGCGCCCTCATACCCTCAGGTGAGTCTTTTCCTGCTAGTGAATAGCATTCAGTAATGCACAGAACTATGGTTCACTTTGTTACAGCCAAACCTAATCTCTGTCCTGCATAACCTACAAAAGGTTGGTCCACCCGATGAACATTTGCTGTCCGTGAAATGTAATAATTTAACACGTAACACCCTTTTAGGGTCTAGCCAATGAAGCATCTCCTCTTCTTTTGATGGATGAGGAGGTGGGTAAAGAGTAGGTAAGGCTATCCGTCGCAACACTACTTTTGGAAGAAAAGAAGAACGGACGCTTAACACTCCCTTGTCCTTAAAGAAGGATGTAAAAAAGGTGTTTTTGAAGACAGGGCCTGCAGTTTACTTACCTTGCGGGCAGACATGATAGCTAACAAGAAGGCAGTTTTGAGCATTAGCATCTTCAAAGGGTACAAGTGTAATGACTCGAAAGAGGCTCCTGTGAGGTACTTTGACACTAAGTTCAAGTCCCATGTTGGTACAATAAAAGGAATTGGTGGAAACAAATATGTTAGGCCTTTTAGAAACTGTATCACAATCGGCAATTTAAAGTACGATCCCTCATTAGGAGATCTCTTAAAGCTAAAAAGTGCCATCAATAGCCTTTGACTGTAGCCACTTGGAACCCTGAATGGGTCAACTGGAGCAAGAAAGAAAGAACAGTAGGAACTTTGCATCTGAAAGCATCAACGTTCATTTCCCGGCAACAGCTGCGAAACCTGTTCCAACGGCAGTGGTATAGGGATTTAGTTGCTGGTCTTCTTGCCGAAAGCACCACCTCCATCACGTCTTCCAGAAGGTTCCAATCTTTGTATTTCACCCTCTCAGAAACCAGGCGTGAAGGTTGAGAGTCCTGATCTCTGGGTGAAGAATGCAACCTCCCTCTTGCGGGAGTAGGACCTCCCTTTGGTAAAGAGAAATTGGAGAGCAGATGGCCATTTCTAGAAGGTCCCGGTACCACGTTCTCCTGGCCCAATCCGGAGCAATGAGGATCATGGTTTTCCCGAACTTTCTCAACCTCCTGATGACATGAGGAATGACAGGGACTATGGAAATGCATATAGAAGTGGAAACTCCCAGTCCACTATGAACGCGTCCCCTAGAGCTCCTCTTTGTGGAAACTCCCTGGAGTAATACTGCTCGCACTTCCGATTAACCCTGGTCATGAACAGATCCACTTGAGAGGTTCCCCAAAGGGCAAAGATTTCCAGAAGGACTTCCTGAGCAAACTCCCACTTGTGGGAGATCCTGCTCTGCCTGCTCAGAGCGTCCGCTGCTGTGTTTTCTTGTCTGCCTAGATGAACTGCCAGAAGAGAGATTCCTTCTCTTAGTGCCCAGAACCAGAGCTGTATTGCCTCTCTGCACATGGGCAGAGACCCCACACCCCATCTCTTGTTGAGGTAGTGCATGGCCACTGTGTTGTCCGTCATTATCAGGACACTTTCCCCCCGTATTTAGGGCAAGAAGGCCATCAGCGCTAGTATGATTGCCCTCAGCTTAGCTCAGTTGATATGGAGTCTGGACTTTGACTGAGACCAGTGACTTCTGACTGAAATATCTTTCATGTGCACTCCCCAACATGTGAGGGGGGCATCTGTCACAAGTGTCATCTCCGGCCATGGTTGCCAAAAGGGTTCTCCTCATTATATTCTCTAGGCAGGCCCACCACAGAAGCTCCTGGGTGACCTTTGTTGGGACTTGAAGTAGGTCTATCATTCTGCCAGAGAATTGAGACTACTGGGATCTAAGAGCCCACTGAAGGAAGCTCATTCTCAGATGGGCTTCTGGCACCCGATAAATGCAGGATACCATGAGGCCGAGGAACTTTAGGAAGTCGAAGGCCGGGAGATGTTGGGCACTCTGACATTTTTGGACCATCTGCGAGAGATGCTGAGCCCTCACCTCGGGTGGCGGGCCTTTTCCCAAGGCTGAATCTAGGACTGCTCCAATAAATTTAAGTTTCTGTGTTGGTATCAAGGGGGACTTCTTGACGTTCAGGAAGAAGCCCAGCTTGTCGAGGAAGTGGCAAGTGCGACTGAGATAATTCTGAGCATGTTCCGGAGGACAAGCCCTGATCAATCAGTCATCCATGTAAGGAGAGATGTGAATCCCCTCTCTCCTTAGACTTGCTGCCACCACTGCCATAAACTTGGCGAATACCTCGGGGCTGAGATGAGCCTGAATAGCAGAACCCAAAACTAATAGTGAGAACTGCCGACTGCGAACCTCAGGTACCTTCTGTACTTCTGATGTATGGGCACATGAAAGTACGTATCCTGAGGGTCCAATGACACCAACCAATCCTGGAGTCAAAGGGCCTGAAGGATCTGTGAAAAAGTTACCATCTTGGACTTGTCCTTCCTGAGGAACTTGTTCAAGCAGCTCAAGTCCAAGATGGGTCGCACTCCTCTGTACTTCATGGGATTATAGGCGTGGTGTCTTGGACAAACGACTTGATTCTGCAGACAGATGGTCTCAGAAAAAAATCTGCATGTATGGACAAAGTTTCAAGAATGGAACCAATTGCAGAGACTATAGGTCGGTCTACCGGGAGGGTACTCCTCATTTTTATGGTAGGCAATAGAAGACTGGGATAGTTGGATGTTTCTTAACCAGGAATAGTTTCTCATCGTTATCAATCCACCCTTGAAATAATGTATGCGACATAAGGCTTTCAATTAAATCCAAAAGTCTGCCTGTGGATTAGTCTCTGCCGGTGTGATGACAAAATCGGGATGGGATTCTAAGTTCTTGGGAGTCTATGTAATAAATGTAGGTTTTAGCACAGCCGTTTCCCACAGCTGCCTATGGACAAATATTTATTGAAGTCTGTATTTCTTTTTTTTTTAATAAACTTTATTTTAAAGCGCGAGTTACAATGATACAGAGCTCCATAAATCGAGTAGCATTTCACATTTAGTATAACATTACAACTTTGGGCATATAAGGACATTTGTCTCGATATTTAGGGTGTTATCAGAGGTGTAGAGTCATTGGCTGATGCCGTATTACCTAGGTACCTTCTGAGAAGGGCCCAAATATCTTTGGGGCGGCAACGCGCCTGTACATGAATTATGTGTACATGTTTTTGATATTGAAATAATTTGTGTGTAATAAATGATTTTTATTTTTCTGACTATGTTTGCTGATAAATCATTTAGATAAGCGTATTCTCTGTAGCTTGAAGTCACCAACCGACGTGAGAAAGGGCAGGGTAGCCTGTATCCCCTGTATGGTATTTGAAGAGTTTCTTCCCGGACGAGACAGGCCTCCCTATAACAAAACATTTTGAAGTACCCAGATTATACTTGATGAGTCTGCCTCCTACCACAGACTTGTGGGTGAGGGAGTTAAAGCGGTTTTGCTGACACAGTCGCGGCTGAGGGCAATTCAGAGGGTGTTGCACGAGGAGTTCTACCTCCTCTATCTCTTGATCCACATGGTGTCCTTCTATGACCTCTTTGAGAGTATTGTCCTCTCCCCCTAGAAATGGAAGAGTAAACGTGAAAAGAACATCCTCTCCACCCCTGTCCTGAAGGTTGTGAAAGTTGCCTTATTGAACCCTCCAGAGATTTAGCTGCTGCTCTTTAAGCCTGCAGTTTCTGTAAGCTGCTATCAGTTTTTTCACCGAACAATTGAGTTCCATCAAAGGGCATGTCTAGCAATCGTGCCTGGACATCTGGTGCGAAACCTGATTTCCTCAACCATGCCAGTCATCTTAGTACCGTACTGGCAGCCATTGCCCTGCTTACAGAATCAACTGTGTGCAGGCTTGATTGTAGCGTTTGCCTCATAGCATATTTAATATCTTGGATTAGATTTAAAAATCCATCCCTCTCTTCACCTTCTGGTATATGATCAGCTGCAAGGGCAGCCAACACCCAAAGGGTATGCATATATTTTGCCAGAGCACTGGTGGCATTAGCAGACTTCAGTGCCATGCTACCCGCACTGAACATTCTTAACCCTATGGCATCAATCTTTCTATCATCCTTGTTACCTGGGGTACAAAGATAAACTGACGCCCTAGAAGCTGATGTCGCAGCCTGAAGCACAAGACTCTCGGGTGTTGGGTGTTTGTTGAGAAAGGGTGGATCGATGGAAGCTGTTCTATATTTTTTGTCAGTAACTTGTTCACTGATGGGATAGAATTTGGCTTCAGCCAATTCTTCATGACTCTGACTCTCGATGCAGTGTGAAAAGGTAGCACTGATTCCCTTACTGGCCCACTGTCCAGTATATTGGTATGGTCAACATTTTCAATTATCGCAGCTGGTTCAGACCATGCAAGATATTCTGACATCTTACTGATCACTGACCTACAAGCTGGGTCTGAGTAGCCAACCACCTCTGGATTTTCAAATTCTGTCTCAGGTGAAGTCTCCCAACTGCTAGTTTCAGGGTGTCAACAAGATTTCTCATCTTTGATTCTTGAGAATTAAGCTCCTCTGGTACATTGGGAGTCGCAAATGCATATCCAAAGGTAGCTTGGTGATTATCTTCCTCTTCCTCGAAGATTGACCCAATGGATTTAAAGAAATCAGGTCTAGGTAATGGTTTATATGACTTTGTAGAGTAAGTCGAGGTCTTTGAAGGCTTTGAGGGCACTGAAAGCCCTGATGATGTTGAGTGCTTCAACGTTTTTGAAGAAGCGGATGATGAATGCCTCAATGACTTTGACTTAAGTAAGGGCCTCTGCGGTTCGAGTGAAAGTCTTGATGGCCTCGGCAGCTTAGGAGAAAGTCTTAAGACCGTTGTCGACGACTCTGAACCTTTAGCCTTTGAGGAGGAAGATGATGATTTCCCCTTGTGTGTCGAGGAAGGCTTCTTCAATTTGTGTCGAGGCATCACAAAAGACTCCCTGCTGGTCTTTTGAGATGCAGAGGAGTGGCCAGATTTCTTCGACTCCTTGAGATGGACACTCGGAGGGGCTGCACTCTTAAAAATGTCAAGCATTTTCAGGTGGACATCTTCCCATTCTGCGGGAGTCGATGACTTTTTCAGAAAGGGCCTCTGTTGGAAGAGGAGGAAGAAGTCGGCGAAGACTGATGGCGCCACTTCTTGCTTTTTTTGTGAGAGGATGACGACGAGCGTCATGACCTCGATCTCGAGGGCTTCTGATGCGTAGAGTGCTTTCTCTCAGGGGACAAATTCCTAGAATCTGAGGAAGATTTTATTTTAGATGGGGTAATAGAGGGGTGATTTTGGAGAGTGCTTACCTGCTTTGAGCGTCCCATTCCTTTCCTGCAATGACTTGACGGTCATGGACTGGCACGAACCACAGCCATTGACCTTGTGGCCTAACCCCAGGCACCACAGACCGACTCTGTACATTTTTAGCCCACAATCAACACACCGTTTAAACCCAATCTTCGGTGTCAAGGACATGTCGAGTAGATGAAGAACCGACTATTGAAAGTAATCACATATTCGGAATTTCGCGGAGGCGATGTCGATCGAAGCACGCTAGCATGCAGAAAAAACGGAACTGAGGCAACGGTCACCACGTGTGCTTCATATAGCAGTGTCGACATCACGACTGAGGACAATACGGAGGCCGTCGAGGGTCATGACTCGGAGCTGCATGATGCTCGACTCGATGAAAAAAAATCCAAAGCAAGTTGCAGTCAGACTTGGAAATATCAAAGATGAGGAATACGTGGGAGGACACAATCCATTCATAAATGTACATTAGTATTACAATTTAGAACACATCAAAAGCTATAAAATAACTTAATGTTCAAGTCGCTTGGCCTCACGATGGAGATGTTGGACATGCCTGTGGTTTCTTCCATGGAAACGTTCTGTACTGCCATCAATGCGGTCTACGTAAAGACAGACATTGTAATTAACACATTTAACAAAATGATCTATTTTTAAAGGACGCAATGTAAGTGTTTGGAAAGGCTCCCATTACACTGAACTATTAGTGTATCCCTAAAGTAGGGATACACAAAGTAATCTAAACCTAAAAATGTATAAACCACAGTACATTGTGTCATGAATGAAACTTGTGTAATAAAATATAAATGGAAATATCCCCAACAAACTTAAAACCATTCCTTATGTTACCTGTTCAAAGACCATTTCAATATAGTGAGTGAGCATTTAAAAGACATATTATACAGGCAAATTAAGAAAATAGTAAAATACATTTAAAAATTCTAAGTCCCCTACTCACCTTGGTCAGCGTGTGCTGAAATTCAGTTGGAACTGCATTGGGAAGAGAGTCTGGGGTGGCACTTTTTAGTGTACTTTGATGGCTCCTCAATCACACCAGTGCAGCCCCCTTGCAAGCGCATGTCCACAGGTGCAAACTGCCATTGATAGCGGAGGGGGGATGGATGTGGATGAGCAGAGCGCAATAGGGCCGCAACATAGTCAAAGGACACAAAGATATACAGATTGTAGGGACGGGGTCTTCAAAGGGTAGTCTGGAGACACAGGTCTGGGGTGGCTATGCGGCCAATGGTCCCTGTGCCAAAGAACCATTTGAGGTGTACCTGGTATTCGGCACTTTGAGCATTCCAATGCACCCAGCCCCCTTGCGAGTGAGCTTATGGCCCTTGGAACGTGCATCTGTTACTGGATGGGATTACGCCATATTAATTCTGAGTCCAAATAACCGGACAAATTCAAGAAGATGGCAAGTTACTGTTTTATTAACCATTATCTAAAACAGGGAGGTTACAACGAACATACGCTCACTCTCTCAGTGATTTCCACAAAAAATACATTTATATACTTCATTATGCATGAGAGTGACGTCATAATACTTGGCAATAGTAAAGACCTATCAGGGGTCGGGATTGGTTAAGGGAAACATCTAGATATACAATTATATAGGAGCTAGGATTGTTATGGGCCGTCCTTTATCAGGTGGACAACATATGCCTACCTCTTCCAACATGTCATTTCAGAAAAATCAGTTACACAGTGTTTTATTGGTCTCTTAAGCTATAAGGTCCTTCATTATACAGACTAATACAATTGGTTTTGCACACTTGTACCATGTCTGGAACATTTGGTTCATTTAGCAGCACATAAGACCCAGGTGCAGAGAGATAGGATATGAAGCTACCTCCCCACCCAATTAGCCCAGCATCTCTCATCACCCATGCCTTCTGTCATGACATTGGGCCTCATTACGAGGTATGCCGGTATCCATGCCGCTATTGGTGGCATGGCTGCCGGCAAAACCGCATCCGTGTCCGTGTCCTCGGAATGAGGACTTACCAGACCATTCCGAGTTCGGATGGCCCGGTAATTCCTCACTCGAGGACACGGACACGGTTCATCCCCATTCCCATTTCAGCCCCCATAGGGCTGAATGGGAGAGGGAGTGAACAACGGGCCATTACGAGATGGCCCGTTGTTTGCTCCCTCTTCCCCTCGCGGAACCGGTATGCACGCCTGGTTTTCCCAGGCGTGCTTAACGTGTCAAGCGAGGGGACCTCGTAATGTGGCGGAACGGGTTGAACGGCGCCGTAGCCTTTTTACGGTGCCGTTTAACCCGTTCCGCCAGGGTCGTAATGAGGCCCATTGTCTTTGTACTTGGTCTTGCAGAGTATTCTCGTCCTGGGAATGCACGGGAGTGAGGGCACTCGCTATTGTGTCTGGAACTCCAAGTTCAAGCTCTATTTTCATCCTTGACTCAAGTGAGAGGAGACCATGATGCTGTTAATTCTGTAAGCTTTTAAATGCTTTAAATGGATTAAGACTTGCCAACTTCTCTGTTCCTTCTTGCACCTTAACTTGACAGGATTCATCCTCTGCAAACATGTTCTTCTTCAGCATAGATAGCTGACCTCGATTTCTAGGATCTTGACTTCAGACCAGACAGCCTCAATACGCACCTTCAGCAAACTGTTATAGTACTGCAATATAGCTTTTCATTCATTCTCAATGATTCTTTGGCTTACTATTTCATGATACCATTGTCCAATTTCTATACAATGGCGAATTTGCCTGCATTCTACGCTCTAATTATAGCTAGCATGTACAATGACTTTATCTATCTTGCTTTTCAGCGTCTGTACATTCATTAAACTTCTTTTTTCTGTAGCACTTTGTTAACGTATAATCTTCTTGTTTTCCACTTTAATAGTTCACTCGACTCTTTACTTCATCATTTGTCCTCTAGGATCCATACATCGTCTTCATTCAGTAGCTCAAGACGTTGTGCACACTTTCTTATGATGTCATCAGTTCATCTTCTTAGCTCTTTCTCATATTCCTTCAGGGAGTTCCTCCTGCAGGCTGTCATCAACTCAAGGGTACATTCGATATGGGTGTCTTAATGGATACAGTCTTCCATATGCTCGCTGTATTATTGGCACAGTAGCTGAGGGAATGGTCTCATAACTCCAATACAGGAGAGGTGGGGGGTAGTATCTCCTGCGGATGTATATGTCCGCTCCTACTCACGAGCGCACGGCCACATGTGCAAACTGACATTGATAGCGGAGGGGGGATAGATGTGGATGATGGGAGCGCATTAGGCCCAGTACAGAGTCAAAGGACACATGTATGTAGATTGCGGGGATGGGGTCTTCAAAGGGGAGTCTGGAGACATCGGGTCTGGGATGGCAATGCAGATAATTGTCCCTGTAGGAAAGAACCCCTTAAGGTATACATGGTATTCGGCACCTTGCGCATTCCCATCCACCCAGCCCCCTTAAGAGCTCACGGTCACAGGTGCAAACTTCCATTTATCCTGAATGAGGGATGAATGTTGATGAGGCAAACGCAATAAGCCCGGTACATAGTCAAAGGACACATATGTATGCAGATTGCAGGAACGGGGTACACAAAAGGGGGCCTGAAGACACCAGGTCTGGGGTGGCAATACGGACAATGGTGGTCCATGTGCAACAGAACCCTTTGAGGTGTACATGGTATTTGGCACCTTGTGCGTTCCCATCCACCCAGCCGTCATGCAAACGCACGGCCACAGGTGCAAACTGCCATTGATGCCGGAGGGGAATGGATGTAGATAAGGCAAGCACACTGATCTTTCATGAACTTTTTAGATGTGTGGACGTGTTGTGGACTTAGAAAAAATCTCTAGCAACTTTTCATATTAACTCATTCTTTTTTTTAATTTAGTTTGGTAAAGTGGATGGCAATGGCAAACTACAAATTGTACTGCTGCGGTTGAGATACTGTCTGTATATATCCCGGTATTGTCCGTAGTCACTGGGGAATGACTCGAACCATACAGGCAGGTGTTACTCGTCGAACGCGGAATCCCAATTTTCCATGAATACACCATGTAAAACGCACTGTAGGCACAAGCCTGTACCACCTGTGTAAGAGTTACAGAAATAGTTTACTTGAATTAACCCAATAATTGCATTTATTTTGTTTGGACTACCTTCTTAAATGTAAGGCATTCCTGCAAAGTACTGGCAGTACTTGTGATTTCAAGTAGGGACCAATTACAAATGTGAATGCCCATTCCAGCAAAAACAGTTTGGGAGATAGGGAACTACTGTTTTTCACTTCCAAGTGAAAGAAGAATAATTGTTCAGATGTTAAATCTAATGATAAATACTTTGGTTTGAGATTAGAAAGAAATGTATTCAATTTACAAATAAATGGTTTCGTCAGTAATCCATCAAAGTTTTAATGATGTAGGGGAATAACATATAATGTTAGCAGTGTCGGTTGTCAAACACACAACATATACAGAGCAAACATACTCATTACTTGGATTATGAGGGCGAACTGTAGCTCGAAGTTCATGCTTAAGTACCATCATCATTCGCAAAACACAGATCTTGTAAGGCAGGCTGTCCTGAAGTCATGCAGCTCGATAACACATAGAGGTGGTATGTCTTCTTCGGCAATGTAGGACAAGCAGCCAGAGTTTTCTCTACAACAGCAGTTCTCCAACACAGTTGGCATAACCTCACAATGATGGCAGGTACACCAGGTGGAAACGTCTTCCATGCGACTTGGTTCAGGCTCCGGTGATCGATCGTCAAGACTTTAATCTGATTCCCCATTGTCTCGGCTTCTTTCTCTTTCAAGGGTTTCCTCAGCTGAATATTCGGGCTTGTAAAGGGTAGGGCTGAATTGTTGCCATAGTTCCTGAATATTGACGAAGTACAAAATCACCAGTCAGATAAATCAAAATGTTTTGCTTGTATATAGTAACGAAATTAGGTTTTACATTAAAATTCAATGTTAAAGAAAGACAAGCGAAGAAACAGATATGCTACAAAAAACATTGTGCAAAAACAAGATTAATAGGCTCAAAATGTGAAAGTTTGCAGGGACACATGTAATGAACATGCCATGTTAAAGTAGAATGTAAATATGGTTTGGTAAACACATTTGTGCATAATATAAGAAATTATTAAATAAAAAATGACTATTGAGTTAATTCATTTTAGGCAGTGTAAGTACCAGTTCTCAGTGTGTCATACTTAGAAGACAGTTGAACAGAGCAGAAGAAAGTCAGGGAGGCTCGAAAATGAAATACACTGACACGAAGGAAAAAGAAACTCCAACGTTGTCTGATCAGAAAGGGTTTGTGTACACTTGTCGAGTAAAAAGGCATCTTGGCATTTCCATAGAGACACGTCAATAGATTTCACACAGAAGACGTTGACATGTGATGAACACTGGCATTTTAAGTCTAGTGATGTCAGATTGAGGGGCGGTTGATCTTAATTACTGCTGCAAGGGCACTTGATTTTAGGGCGATGGATTAACGGATAAAATTAGCACAAGATGACAGTACCCGACCTGCCGTTTTCGCATGTGTAAAAGTGAGAAAAACGAAGGTAAGATGCATTGGGAATTTCTTTAAGATTGCTCGATGTATGCTCAATAATACATGCCTGATTGATTGGGCCAATAACATTTCTGAGCGAACTACCCCTTTAAAGAAAGACGTAATCTTATGTCTTATCAGTGGCTGTTTAGTTAAAGGGGTGGATATCTCTCTCAAATCAGACCCCCTCCACACCCCTGACTCTCAACGGGCCTTCACCAGGAGAAAGAGGCCCAAGAGGATGGTCAATTGCCTTCTGAAGTAGCGAAGTGGTAGCTTGCTGAATCATGGTAGTTTTAGTGCATCTGCGCAAGTTGTACATACCAAAGCAAGTCACTGGAGTGTATTTGTTCCAACAACAAAAACACAACACTCATCCCGTTCCAAGAGCACTGTATGAAGTATAGTACAGACTGGGGTGCACTTCAAGCTCTCTCCAAGAGAAGTCCACGCTCGCGCCTCTCCTGCCGAACTGTCAAAATGAATGCGCACACATCGAACACTGCACGCAAACTGCTCCTGGATCAGGTTTGAATGATCCTGATACAAAGTTGCCACTCCTCCTCTCAGGATACAGCAAAGAAAGACTTCCCCAATGAGCAGCGAGTCCCGTCAAACTGTATGCGCACACCGCACAGCGGAGAGATTACGTTATCTGAGGAAAGTAGGCAGTTGGGAAAGGTAAAGATTTAGTAGAGTAGAGGGGAGGGAGGAAACTAGGGCTACAACAAAAGGACATGTGTGGAACACAGAGTGAAAGGAGCCGAGCCAAATGCATGGGGAACAATCTGTTAGGAAGTCGCCTCATGAAAATAAGACTTTTGTTGCAAATTGTTTCAGAGACGTGGATAAGGCGTTTGAAATTCTGATTTTCAAAGAGGATGCCTTGCTGCAGGTCTTGCATTCAGTGCGTTTTGAATTGCCATTTTACATAAAGTTACGGTGTGGAAGGCTCTTCGGACGGACTTGCCTTTCGTACACGTGAAACATGTGGTCTCAGCACATGACATTTGGCTATGACCCAATCACAATTACATGGCACATATGATAGCCAAAAGGAGGCTGTATCCACAAACATTGATATTTTTTTAGAGAACGGTTTGCAAGCTCCCCTACAAATATTGATATAAATCACAATAAACTGAACAGGTTACCGTTTCTACTAAAACGCAATGTTTCAGTCTGGGCTTCCCTTCCCTATTACAAAGCATTCTGTGTGTTTGAGTATTTCTTCAGCTCAGGCCCGTTTCTTGGCCCAGGCAGGCGGCGGCCCGGGGCACAGAGGTAAATAGCTCAGGATGAGGGTGCATGAAGACGCCCACCCGGCTAGCTGCTCTCTGTGAAAGATTAAAAATATCGAGGCTTAATACCACATAATAGAAATACGCCAGTCACGAGTACATTTATTAACAGGCAGCTGTCTGTTCTCTCAAAACCCTGCAATGTGTGCAAGCAGGCACTGTGAGATTAGAGAGTGCTGGACATTTCAAATACACGTACATCTATACAGATTTTCCACAATCCCGGACACATCTTCCTGTCATACATTTACTGAGGGTTCATAGCCTTTCCACATAACTAATTCATGTCAAAACATCTTTGAATAGTTTGTTGTTTTCCATTAAACGCTTCATATGTTCTCCAAATATA